>NC_058103.1:92219000-92831166 GCF_020171115.1 Neogale vison | reverse complement strand
TCTGCCTAAAGCTGCATAATAAAAACAGCCCTCCCGTGGCCGCCAAGAGAACACAAAACGCTGTGTGAGAAGACAATGTGAATAAATTCAGTAACCGCTGACCAGATTATGTGTGCAGAGTACAGAGACAGAGACAGACGGCCATCCGAAGGACCACACAGTCTAGCTGCTACTATGGTAATTAGTGGCAAATATTTTGCTGATTGTATGGGAGAGAGGAGGCAAAGTCTTCATTAAATAGCAAGATACATGTAATAAAGGTAAAATGTGTACAGTATAATCACATAACTATGGTGTCTTCGTGCATTGTGCCCAACAGAGTGCTAAGTGCTTTGCCGCATTTAAATTTTTTAAAACCAGAAAAAAATCAAATTCAGAGGTGGGTACAGATGAGGAAACTGAAGCTCAGAGAGATTCTGTATCTCAAAAATCACACTGTTAGGAAGCGCAGAGCTAAGCCATAAACTGTCTGGCTCCTAACAAAAATATTATAATAAATAATATTAATAATTAATAATAAATAATAATATATATTATACTGTGAAATCTCTAACACATTTCAATACTGGAAACAAGAGTTTTGGGAACATGGTATGACTAGGATCAGCTATGAGATCTGGGGGACCTGGTGCAAAATCAGGATGCAAGTTCTCTTGTTTAAAAGTCATTACAAGTGGGGGGCACCTGGGTAACTCAGTGGGTTAAGCCTCTGCCTTCAGCTCAGGTCATGATCTTGGGGTCCTGGGATCAAGCCCTCAGCGGGGAGCCTGCTTCCCCCTCTCTCTCTGCATGCCTCTCTGCCTACTTGTGATCTCTCTCTGTCAAATAAATAAATAAAATATTTTTAAAAATAAATAAAAGTCATTATGAGGGGCACCTGGGTGGCTCAGTGGGCTAAAGCCTCTGCCTTCACCTCAGGTCATGATCCCAGGGTCCTGGGATCGAGCCCCGCATCGGGCTCTCTGCTCAGCAGTGGGCCTGCTTCCCTTCTTACTCTGCCTGCCTCTCTGCCTACTTGTGATCTCTCTCTGTTAAATAAATAAATAAAATCTTTAAAAAAAAATAGAAGTAATCATGAATTTCAAGACGGGGACAAGAGAACATTAAATAAAGTGTGGGATCTTTCACCCTCAGGGTCTGACCATGAAGCTCGACATGGTTATGTCATTAAATATGGAACTGAGGGGGCGCCTGGGTGGCTCAGTGGGTTAAGCCGCTGCCTTCGGCTCAGGTCGTGATCTCGGGGTCCTGGGATCGGGTCCCGCATCGGGCTCTCTGCTCGGCAGGGAGCCTGCTTCCTCCTCTCTCTCTCTGCCTGCCTCTCTGCCTACTTGTGATCTCTCTGTGTCAAATAAATAAATAAAATCTTTTAAAAAAAAATATGGAACTGAGACCCACAGAAGTTCATTTACAGAACAAGAGCCAGATAAAACAAGAGGAATCCAGCATGGACCAGAAGAGAGAAAGTGTTTTAGCTCCCCCAGCCTTTTTGGTCATCTGGAACTGGACATTTATCTAGGAAACACACTTTATTGTATTTGCAGTTTACGGGCATATCGATTACACTGTAAAATGTACATGGAACTCAAAGTTCTATCTTTCTTATTCATCGTTTCATAAAGTTCTCAAGTTAAACTACTCCAGTGTTGTTGCAGGAAGCTCTCTGCACTCTCTCCTGACGTTGCTGTCAAGATCCTGGTGTACCAGTGGGTGGAAATAGGTAAACCTCCCTGTTCCATTCTCACACCCCCACAGACTCCCCAGAGAGGTAAATTTCAGTCCCAGGGGATGCTTCCTAGACCACACGTGATTTGGGCATAAGACTCTGCAGTTTTCACACACCCTCACTCACAGTCCTGATCTGAGATTAAGATATGTTTGTGCAGAAGGGATCTGAGGTAAAACGCAGGCCAGTGAATTTCTGCAGATGATGCATGCAGGTGAACACAGCCCTCCTGAGGCTAAATGGTAAAGCTGTCAAACCTGTGTTCAGATGTTTCCCTCTACTGCCCCACTCTCTCACTGGTCATCCCTTGCTTCTTGGCATGAAGTCTCCTTGTGAGGTCCTTGCTTTGGGTCCCACTATTCCTTACCTCCTTCAAACTGGCCCATTTCCCATCAAGCCCATACCCGACCCTTTTCTCTCTTCCCAACAAATCTTAGCTGACTTCTCTATTTCCTTCGGGGCTGTTGTATTTGATTGGCCAGGAGGAAATTCATCCCTGCATCAGTATAAACTAAGACTGATGGCCAACACAAATGTGAAGAATTGCTTTCACATTTTTTTTAAAATTCACTTTTATATTTTTAGATTTTTTAAAAATTTATTTATTTGACACACAGAGAGAGAAATCACAAGTAGGCAGAGAGGCAGGCAGAGGGAGAGGAGGAAGCAGGCTCCCCGCTGAGCAGAAAGCCTGATGCAGGACTCGATCCCAGGACCCCAAGATCATGACCTGAGCTGAAGGCAGAGGCTTAACCCACTGAGCTACCCAGGTGCCCCTTGCTTTCACATTTTAATGCCTTAGCTCAAGGATGAGGAATGAGGAGGGAACAGTAGGTACCCAGGCTGAATCTTTGCTAGAGAGATCTCCAGCAGACAGGTTCTTTAGGCTGCCTTTGACCAACACTTACAATACTGTACTTATTTCATTATGAAGATGGTCCTGCTCTCTCTGAAGCAAGTGAAAAATATATCTGCTGCTAAATGAAAACTTAAATAATATACTTTTTGCTAATCAAACACTGAAGTTTATTATTTTTTTAAAATATTTTATTTATTTATTTGACAGAGAAAGACTCCGCAAGAGAGGGAACACAAGCAGAGGGCATGGGAGACGGAAAAGCAGGCTTTCCACTAAGCAGAGAGCCCGATGTGGGGCTTGATCTTAGGACCCTGGGATCATGACCCAGGGCAAAGGCAGACGCTCAACGACTGAGCCACCCAGGTGCCCCTTGAACACTGAAGTTTAATAAAAGATAATGAGTGTGGCTGAAGATGAAGTGAAATTGACACTCATATGGTGCAAGAGTACAGACAGGGTCACACTTCCCGGAGGGAAATGTGGCAGTTCGATGGTAATGATTAAACCATGCACATATGCACGCCTGTGCACACACATCTTATATATACACAGGTTGTGCATATACACACATATTATACACACATACAATAAATAAAATATCTGAAGGACTTGTATGGAGGTCAAGAATCTGGCCCTGCCTACCTCTCCAGTCTCCGGTCCCACCCTCTCCTTCCAGCTCTGAGTCTAGTCACTATGCATGCCAGTTTCTCCCAGTTCTTCAACACACCCCACGTTCCCTTCTGCCAGGGAGCTTGTGCAATGTCTTTCTTTATGCTTTATTTATTTATTTGTTTGTTTGCTTAAGGGTCACTACTCATCCCTCTTCTGATTTCATTTCCTGCTCAGATCTCAGGTGAAGGGTCCCTTCCTCAGGAAGTCTTCTCAGACCCACCACTCCTCTGCCTCTGCCGCCCCCTAAGGCTGGACAGGTTCCCTTATATTCTGCTTGTAGGGACTGTATTCCTTTCTGTGTAGCACTCAGCCTAGTAAATCATGATAGTCTCCTTTGTGTGATTCTAATATTCACCCGTCCCCCTTTGTGCATTGGAAGCTCCAAGAGAGCAGATTTGTGTTCATCTTTCCAACCCCAGTGCCTAAAAACAGGCCTGGTATGTAGGCGAGGCTCAAGAAATACTTGCTGATTAAATAAATGAATGGTGAGATTACCATCAATTTTTATATTCTCCTCTGTGCCTCCTCCTCCTTTTAACTTTGCCACGATCATGTGATACTCTTATAATAAAAGAAAATCATTTAAAAGAAAAAAAAGCTTTTCCTTTCCTTTGAGGCTCCAGCTGTTCTCTGCAGAGCCTGCTGTCTTTGGCACTGATTCTTCCGACTGCTACCTTCAGAGACCAGCTTATACCATGGGATGTGATTAGACTTCATTGTCTGCAACTCTGCCCCAGATGGGGTAACTCTTCCCTGACCATCACATTTGGGTTACTGGCTGCAAAGCAGGTGCTTGACTCCTGCTATTATCTCCCTCCTGCCCTCGGGGAGGAGGGGGGTTCAGTCTGGGGTGGTCTTCAGCAAAAGACCCTCTAACAAAGCTGCACACCAGCCTGCCTTGCCAGCTAGTGACAAGACAGTGGGATTTTCCTGAGTGCGAGTTCTGCTATAATGTCTGAGGAGATCTCTCATGGCCTGGAACCCTCACACATGATTCCCCTCCGCTCCCCTATATAAATGGAACTACAGTCGTTATGACTTTTCCTGTTGAGCTGGACCTCAGCTTCTTCAAGGAATTAATGAGAGATTGAAGGGTTTCAGCTTGAGACTCAAGTACTTGCTTTCTTCCTATAAACTGACAGCATAAATGCAGTTATGGTTGTAGCTAAGTGAGAGTAATTCCTCCATATGTTGCTTCAGGTGGCCTTCAAGATATTTTTAATACTTCTGTAGGCAAGTTGAAAAAAAATCTTGTCAGTCTGCAAACATTTTACCAGCCTCCACAATGTTCACCTACACACTGCAGTGTTACAAGGATAATCTGTCATTTCAAAAACCTTTTTGGAATGAGTTGGGAATAAATAAATAAGGATGTGCTTCAGAAGAGACCGAGCCCCACTCCCTCTGAAGAAGTCTCGTTCTGGTGACTTGACTAGGTATTTTTCTATTGTTCCTCAATCTCTGACTTTTCTAATTTATTAGAAATAAATTTATTAGAAATAAATCTAATTTATTGCTTCTCAGTCGGTGAGCCCACATAAGTGACAAAGTTGCGGCACAAAGCCTGGTTTTTCTGTGGCTTAGATCCCCGGATATGCTGAAGAGATCAGAATTTTGCCATTAAGTATTTTCAGGAAATTTGTGGGTGACGAGAAGCTATTAATTGATAGGATAGCATCTATATTAGGACAAATGTGGCAGCAGGCAAGTTGCAGTCATCTGTCGTTGAGAGGAAAAGCTGATTATACAGCTGAGGGCAAATGAGGTGGAAGCATCTTGGAGATTAGGTTTGCTCCCAGTGTCCTACATTACAGAGGGATGTGATCATTGGTTTCCTGTTGAATCGCCTCCTGCGGACAGCGTTTCTCTCCCACAGATTGTTTGTTTGTTTGTGGGTTGAAATAATTACAAAACCTATCCCGGAGAATGTTGCATGTATACATTTAGCTCAGTCGAAACAAAGAAGTACATGAACAGTAGTGGTCCTGTGGCAGGCATTCTGGGATAACTTTGTTATCCTGCATCCATGACAGACACTGAGGTCCAGATTGGTTAAGGTGATTTGGGTTGGGGACAGAACTAGTTAGTGAGATGAACTGTTGGGCCCTTTCTAGAATTATTTGTTATGTGGTCAGATCCCGTCAGAGCATAGTCCTCTGTGGGAGAGCAAAGACCATTCCCCTGGGAATGCTCAAGGCGGTGCTCTTCCTATCTGTGTTCCCTTGACACTCCCAGAATTCACTTTGAGTGTCTAGTCCCCATGTTGAACTCCAGCTGGTATCTCCCTGACATCCATACTAAATGACTCCAGAATGCTGTTCCCTGGCATCAGCTCTTGGGTAAAAGAAACTCCTTGCTTCTGACTGGTCTCATAATGGGAAGGTGGGACTCTGCTGCCACAGATGATGCCACCTGCCACAACCTATCTCTTTTCCCTGCCTGGATTGGAGTTTGTCCAAATGGAACTACCAAATATGGGTGTGTGTGTGTGTGTTTTCCCTTCTGTGCCTGGTTTCTCTGCTTCATTTTTAAATACATTTTCTGAATTTCTGGGTCACATGTTGAAATGACGCACCTCAGGGAAGGACAGAGATTTCAATTAACCAAAGCAGATCACTTACATACAGTGGAAGTGCAAGGGTAAAAAGGTAAACCATAGTTGATGGCCAGAACTATCTTTTGTATTTTCTTGGTTCCATTTATAAAGTAGGGTACTCTGATAAAAAGTGGACTGAATTCAGTATTTTAAAATTCACAGGCATTGTGTTGTATATTTTAAGAAGGGTGCATTTCTGTTTAGATTACAAGAGCTAGCTTCTCCCCGTGGGAAGGCAGCACAGTGGACTGCAAAAATGGGGGCTTCGGAGTCAGAAGGATTTGGGATGAAGACTTTTTTTTAACGGTGCAAATCGAGTTATTATTCTTTCTAGTCTCAGTTTCCTCATCTGTGAAATGGGGATAAGACAGACCATGCTGGGTGGCTGTGAAGACTAGCAATTATGTTTATGAAGTGATCTCTTCAAGCCTGATCCAGATTTGTGTCTTAAACTGCCTGTGTTTCATCGAGGTCAGGAAATGGGTTTTATTGAAATGAATATCCCCAGAGTCTACTACAGGAACCAACATATTAGACTCAGTAAGTACATATTAAATGAGGAGCACAATCAACCCTAATGCCCAAGCCACTAACTTGTTAATTAGTGTATACTTTTGTATTGATCTGCAACCTTTACCTTATTTATATTTTTGTCTTTATAAATAACCTCTCTGAGAAAACACTTTTCTTCTTCTCCTTCCCCTTTAAACCACCTCCTACATATTCCCCCTTCCCAACCTTAGAATTAGTACATATTTCCAGGTTTGAAGAAAGGTCAGCATAGGATTTATGACTCTTTTCAAAGAGCTATTTTGGGTTATTATCCATTCTTTTTCTCGCTAGGACTAAACTCTTATGGCCATGGTATTATTTTGTTCATTTACTTTAAAAGATTCCAACACCAATTAAAAACTAGTTAGACTCATGCCCTGGAAAAATGTACTTACTTCCCATCAATATCAAATTACAGCTCCTCTGCATGAACAAAACTGACTTGCAATCGCTCTTAACACATTGCAGAAGTGACACTTCACTCTTAGAAGTGCTTTTTGTAGTATTTTAAGTAGTCAGTATTGTGGGAACTGGGTCCTTCTAGGATCGTTTTTCAGGTGAGAAACAAACAAAACTTCAAAGCAGAGTTGTGTTATTGCTGCTCATTCTTTTTTTTTTTTAAGATTTTTAAATTTATTTGACAGAGATCACAAGTGGGCAGAGAGGCAGGCGGGGGAAGCAGGCTCCCCACCAAGCAGAGAGCCCTATGCGGGACTCGATCCCAGGACCCTGACAAGATTTGAGCTGAAGGCAGAGGCTTTAACCCTCTGAGCCACTCAGGTGCCCCTGTTCTTCTTTTAATTGATAATGATGGGCTTTAAACAGAAATACTGACCGAGTGCTGACTCTGGTCCCAATTATGTGAACCTGGTCAACTACTTGACCTGAGCCACTGTTTTCTAATCAATAAGGTGGTAACTTACACAAGGTAGATACATGGATTGAATGAAATAATTACATATAAAGTGCCTACCAATGTTTTGGTAATATTATACGTAGGAATAAATCAGAGTTCCCATCAGCTACTATTTCTAGAAAAAAAAAAAGTGAGGGAAAAATTACTTTAAAATAGCTTCCTATTTTTTTCTTATTTATTATCTGAAACCAGAATCTGTTCAGGATAGATTTCTTTTCTGGATAGACAAAATTTGCACTTAGCAGGGAGCAGATTAGAGGCAATGCCCTTTCTTGCCTACCTACTTGGAACAGATGGAAATGCCACTCAAATCACAGACCAAATAACCACCTCATTAAGACCCCAAATCCTCTTATGAAAGGTTTGGAGGCAGTTCTTCCCAGTAATGATTAGACACTTATTTGAGGGGGGGGGGGAGAGTTTACCTTGGCAACAAGTGTACACTGACTCACCGTCACAGAAAGTGGCAACATGATCTTGAGCTGTGGTTTTCCAGCGAGCAGGTAGCCTTCATTGTGAGGCCCACTCTCTTGACATCCAGACTGAGTCCTCTTTCCCCCGAATCGCCGAGGCCCTACCTCATTTTCTTTTGCCCAAAGTTTCTGCTCGTAACTACAAGTAGTCAAAGTCATTTATCTGCCAGTGAGTCTGGTTAAAGAGTTATTTGGAGGCCACGCTGGGGCGTGGGAGAAACTAACAGAAGGGTCTGGATTTACGAGAGGGTGCGGTTTCTTGAGTTTTCCTGCTTTGTTCCTTTAAGCACTTATTACCGAAACGGCTACTGGAGGTGCAGGGGCAGGGGGCGCTGACCCGACCACTGGAGCGGCATAGCCCTCCGGGGTCTCCAAGGCGTGGGAACCTCGGGAACGTGGGAACAGACCTGCTCCCTTCCCCACCACCGCTTCGAACCAGTCCAGAGCATGCGCTGAGAGAGGGCCCGGGACCCGGGGAGCTCGGGGCAAGGAGCCGGAGATTGGCTGTTGCCCGGGCTGTCCACCTTCGACCTAGTCTAACGAACACAGCTAATCCGGGCTAGAGTTGCCCAATAACCTCACGGCGCCCTAGCCAGGCCCAGCGGCTCCGCGGCTGATTGGGCGCCGTCCCTTCCCGCTCCTCCTTGCCATCTTTGGCCCCTGGCGCCGCTGCACATTTCCATTGGTCGTTGGCCCTGCCGATCAATCCACGGCTCACCTCCCCCAAACAGCCTGCCGGGCGGGCGCGTGCTAGGGAGGCGGGGTCTCGGTGCAAGGGGCGGGGAAGGAGGCGGGAAAGGGGTGGGGTCTCGGCGAAGTCAGGCGCAGCGGTGGCTTTGGGCTCTGGCTCTGGACTCCAGCGCAGCATCCTCGCTGCAGCCGCTACGGCTGGCTGCTGCACTTGGTCAGGTAAAGCGAGCCTTGTCTGTCCTGCCGGCGGTCTGCTCCGCCTCTTCTCCCTCCCGACCACAGGCTGCCTGCTCAGCCTCTCGGGGCCTCAGGGCTCTCGGAAGGAGGCACCAAATCTTGTTTTGCCCCGCTACCTTACCTTCTTCCCCCTTGGCGTCCGTTCCTCAAGCTCCCCAACCAAGCGGTTCCGAAGTGCGTTAATGGGGCTTCCCGGTTCACCCTAACGCTCCTCACTACAGAACTGTCGTTAACTCTCAGGTCCCAGCGCCCGTGACCTGCCAGTGCAGTCTCCTTCCCAGCTTGGCACAGGAAGGGTGGAAGGGCGGGCGGGGAAGGGAGGGATGCAGCGCTTCATTTTGAAGCTGAATGTGTTTAGTTCACAGGGGAAGTACCTTATGGGGTTGTTTTGGGAACGGAAGCTGTTTGGTTATGGGGATTGGCAATAACTAGAAGGATATCTATTGCTGCTTTGTGCTTGTATTTGTAGGTGACATTCACCATCACCGTTTTCTTCTTTCATCAACATCTTCACCACGACCATCACCATCATCAACATTTCTCTTCTTCCATCAGAGCTCTTCAAGTTCTGCAAAGGCAGACTCTATTCAGGCATGTAAGTGCTGACTCCCCCAAATAACACGCAGTGCCCTTGTCCCCTAAGGCCGGACAGAGCCAATTCCTCATGTAACTCAAGGCCAAGGAGCTGGGAGTGGGATGTGAATGGGGAGAGTTTCCTTATTCCTATTTGCAGTTGCGATCGCCACAGAAAACCCTTTCCTTTCATCATTCACACTGCTGTTGGCGGACTAGAGAGAGTTTGACATTGGCAGCCAGTCCCACACTCCGATGAGCTGAATGCAGAGTCCAGGACCTGTGATCCAGGCCTGTGCCGTATGGGTGATTCAGCCCTGCAGAGGGGAATGTCCAGACCCAAGCCTTTAAGAGGACCAGGTGAACTAGCTTAGCATCTGACTTTCTTCCACAGTGGCTCCAGCTGTACTAAAGCACAATCCGTGTTTGCATGAGCATTGTGGGCCCTGTCACCTTGGGGCATCCAAGTCCCTGGGAGAGAGACTTATGTTGGGTTGTCTTATTGTGGGTAGCATTGAGCACAGGACTGGAATTCAGCAGCCATTGCTTAGCTGTTCCTAGGGCTTACTACAAGATCACTTGAGTTTCAGATTTATTAACCCTTTTTCAGGAGGGGAAAACAGTACAGTGGAGAGTTGCATACCAGATTAACTGTCACTGTGGAAGGTACTGCTTTAAAAGTGTTTAGAGGTTTCAGTCTTGACGAGACATACCATTAGTCTCCTTTTTCCCAGTGGTGTGGTTATAGCCCAATAGTAGGACCAGTGAATACAATGCCTTTAGATATACTGCAGGGATGAAGGAGGAGTGGCCTCACTGGAGGGAAACAATGGATAATAATTGGGAGACAGTCTATCATAATGGCTAAACCCAAAACCTGTCACATGAATTCAAATCCTGGATGAACCCCTTACTAGCTGAGTGATTTTGGCATGTTATTTACTCTCTTGCACTTTAGTTTCTTATTTATAAAATATTATTACCTGCCTCATGAGGAAAGTTGGAAGGATTAAAAGAATATAGTTAAATGATTAGTAGTTCCTGGTACATAGTAAGTGGGGAATGAATGGTAATTGTTCTTGATAATACTTGCCAACAAAGATAATGAAGGCTAGTGTTCTGTCCCTAAATGTGCATTCTGCCCTTCTGTTGTCTTTCTCCTTCCCTCTTAGGTCTTAAAACTGATGCTCATGGAAGTGCTCATGGGGGGATGGCAAGTCCTGAGGTTCTCATAGGACTCCATCTTGGAGGAGTAGCACTGATTGAAGCCAGCTGTGTTTGGACAGACATTTCTCTCACCAAGCTGCACAAGTGCTTAGCAAGCTCTTTTCAGATGCATTAAAAATGGAGCTCTAGAGAAGATTTCTGGGCCTCTGGGCCTGTCCTAGGCTGCTCCTTTCTCCTTGGCTGTTCAATGCTCTGACTTGGTAAATTGTGCTTTTTCCAGAATCACTAGTGAATGCATTGGCTTCTGCCCAGGAGAAGAAAAACTGCTTTTCTTCAAATATCCCTGGGAACTGAAGAAAATTTAACTTGCCAGCATGGAAGAACTTGTGTTTTACAATATTTTTCTTCTCTAAGAATAATATATTTCTCTTTGCCAGTGTAGAAAACAGCAAACATTATTGATGTGATTCTGTTTTCCCATTTAGAAAGAGAGGTGAACAGTCTTATCAGCTTTCTGGGGATACTTTGGAATTTAGTGGATCCCATCAATTGTATCAGTTAGGAACGTTTTGGTCGTATGGGATGAAAACCCAGCAGAAACAGTCATAAGCAAAAATGAGCATTTTTGACTGGCATAACTGAGCCATGACCACACTGTAATGTCTTCTCGAGGAAACTGGTCCTGAGATGCAGAAGATTTTCTGGTTTGCCAACTTGATTTCTGTCCCTTTGTCTCTATCTCTTTCAGTTCTTTTATATCTGCTCTTTCTCTTTCTTAGCCTTGTTATTTCTTATCGTAGACCTTGTCCTCTCAGTGTCTTCTTAGACAGTTTTTTGTTAAAGCTTGGGACTCAGAGCATGTGATCTCAAGCATCAGTGTGTTTTAGATGGTTTTTGCCTTTAATGGTTTCTTAAATTCAAACTTTACTTGTATAATAGTGAAAATTCACAGCGATACTTAATAATATATGGTGATTCCAGTCTTGGTAAATCATGTCTAGGAGTTACTCATACTCTCTTGTTGGGACTTTGTCTTAACAGGAGCCATTATTTTCAGAGGCTTATAGTCTCTGTGTTAAAAATCAGCTTTATTCTCAGCAGGTCTCAGCCTGTGTGTTGACAGAGTTACAGCCATTAATCTGATTTGCTTGATCTTGTTGAGATGCTAAACCATGGGAATTGTATCCTCATGGAGTAAATACGAGCTTGCACCAACAGGCTGGCCTTGTGAGGGAATTGGAACATCCCTGTCTTTAGCATCTGAGCGGAAGTGCTGACAAAGCAGTCATCTGTATGCTTATAACATAATAATTATCTAAAGTAGAAAGATGGAAAGAAGGCTACAAACTTCCTTACCATGCCAACATATAAAACCAAAGCTCTTAGGAAATGGGCCATTCCCTCCCACTTACGTTTCTCAAGTTCTCTGGCTGCATGTAAATCATGCCCCTGTATAATGTGTGTTTCTGTATATCTTTAGGCTTTGGTGATATGATGCCATAGTATATGGGTCTGGGGGGCAGAGGATAAGGAGTTGGTCTTCCCTTTGGGCCCTATCTCGCCTTACCATTACCTTGAAATGACCTCTGTAATTCACCTCTGCAGGAAGCAGGAACTGGGTAGGTTTTTTTTTTATCTTGTTTTTGTTTTTGCTTTTTAAAGGCAATTCATCTGTTTCCTTACCTTAAGCAAAACGAACCTGTATTGTGTTCCCTCTTATTAGAGCTGTGCCCATTTCTCCTTTCTGCAGTGTCATAGATCCTAAGTAAAGACCAACATCTTTCAAATTAAATACTTTTTTTACCTGGGTCTTCTGAGACACAGACAATGGTGGGGGATATTTTGGAGGTAGGCAGGGCTTTCTTTTTTAACAAGAGAAAAACGGAGTTTATTAACATGTACCCAGACATGAGTAACTCTAAAGGGTGGTGAGAATATGGGCTTAAACATCATCTTAGGCCAAAGGAAGGGAGTTTGGGGCTTCTGGGTGGGAGAGGCAAGTTATGAGAAGGTGCCCAAGAAAAGTATGGTAAAACCAGAGTTGCTTAGTAAAGTTTACTCTATAGATTTAAGTCTGTGCCTTCTCTATTAATAAGAGTTATTAAGAATGCTCCTCTTCTTGGCATAGGAGGAGACACTTTTTACAAGTGGAAATTTCCTTTATAATGTACATTTCATTTACAAAAAGAAATCTTATGCACTTTTCTTTTTATAGCTTTTGCTGCATCTTCCTGGATCTCAATGGCCATTAGCTCATACTAATACATATGCCAAAGCAGCATGGGGGGGGTAGCATAGTCTGATATGCCTCATTCTGTCCTTTGAAACTTCATGTTTTTCCCCAGGAAGTTTCATTTATCAAAAGCCAAGTTGATATATAGCTCTAGAGAGATTCAGGTTTGCAAAGCAAGAGGTCTACAAAGGGGGAGGTGGGAAGAGAAAGAAAGAGAAAAGGAACAGGGATGGGAAAACAGAAAAGGACAAATATAAACATATTGCCGCCTCTCATTAAATAAGTGTCTTGGTCCTGGGACTCAACCAGTCTAGTTAAACAGTTATTTCAGGAGACAGTGATAAAGGTGGGAGAGTGGCGCCTAGCTCAGCAATCTACGTGGCCTCTCTATGGTGCAAGCAATCAGGCATTTGGGGGGGGGGGCGCATTTCTATGGAGACAGAACCCATTTCTAATGGTTAGAACTAACCATACACAGTTGAGTATGGGAACAGTTGGTTTTTGAGTCCAGAGAACAGTTGGTTGATAAGGTTTCCAAATGTTGGGCTTACAGTGTCCTTAGATGGTGGTGTTAGGACAGACAGTGGCAGTCTGATGAATTTCCTGGGGTGCAGTTTGAATGTCCCTGGTGATGGCATTGGGTGTTGCGATAAACCTTCTGAGTGGCCTTATACAGCAGCAAAGGTTGGATAGGCAAGACTTTCATATTCATGTTGGTCATCAGCCTCTGGGCATTCACAGACAAGTGGCAGATCCCCCAGAAGTGGAGTGGGGAGTGTAGATAAGACCGAAGGGTAGGGCAGGAAGCACCACTATGTGGCTAGCATGAAGAGGCTAATGCTATCATGCCAGGAGGAGTGTTCCAGAGCATGTTTCTATGAAAGCAGCAGCAGAGACCGGGAGATGACCTGAGCCCCAGTCTCTCGTAAGCCACCCAACACGGCAGTGCGTGGCTGCTCTTCTCGGGTATGCTTTCCTTGTTTTTGCCCGGATGTCCACCCTCATGCCAGCTCAGAGACTTTCTGTGTGATTTCCCCTGTGGAATATGGAAGGAAAAATACAGATGTTTCAGAGAGGTGGGGCTTGGGGGGGGGGGCGCGGAACCTGTCCACTTAGGAAGAGAGGCTCGCTCTGGTGATCTGCTCACCATGGTCATTAGGGGAAACCATAAAGTTTCCCAAACCTTGACATTTGGACAAATGAAGTTCCAACGAAATTCTCTGGAAGAATCACATCATCTGTGGCTAGGAGCAGACCCTTCTGAGCCGCAGGTGAATGGTCCCTGTGCTGTCTCCTGCTTCCCGAGTGCTCTTTCCAGTGTCCCCCTTTCTTCCAGTACTCCAGAGCAGCTTTTCTGCTCTTCAGTGTCGTGAAGATGGCTGAGCTAGGATGGGGAAAGTATTTTGGAATGACAGTTGCTGTCATAGCCCTTAATGATCTTTCTCCTGTGGGAGATTCCACTGGGCAAACGTGGTTATGTTAGATGTGTTCAGTCCCCAGGAGGCAGTGACTACAGTCTTCATTGCCCTTTCCAAAGGGTGTGTTGCTGCTTTGATCTGTTCACTGGTTGGAAGCCCCTCCCTGGGGCTTAGCCCTGCAAGTACTATTAAAGCCTATTTCATCGTCACGCCATGGAGTCCCTATAAGTTGTTGGTGTTCTAGTTAGAGACAGGTGTCCTCCAAGTCTATTCAAAAGGGCAGGCAGCAGGTAAATTTCCTCTCCTGTGCTTAATGCAGGAGAAATGAGCTCCCTCCCTCGGTTACCTAATCTGTCGGTAGGTACCTCTGTGCAGTGGGGGAGTTGGGTTTTATCTGTTGTATAGATGAGCAATTCAGGGCTCAGAGAGGTTCATATGTTTTCGTAAAGGTATGGCTCTAAATGGAATCTGGGTAGATTTATGCTACCTGTTGGGATTGCATTCCACCTTCTGTCTGCCCTAGTAAGCCACAGAGAACATTCCTGGCTTTGAAATTTGTTAAACTTTCCATAACCATAAATATAGTGCAGTATTCTGGGTATGGATTTAGTGAAAAGCAAGAGTTGCCTTTTTTAGGCATTACCATGATTACTCTTTCTCTTTTTGGATAAAGACAGCCACTTTAGAAAATTTTCTAGGCCTAGCTCATATTTAGAAAGCTTTGCAAATAATTTTTTAAAAGCCCACAGGTCTGCACAAAATGGAATTCATCTACAGAATTGGCATCTCTCCTGTCCCCATTTACCAGTGTCCTCATCTCCTTTTATCTCTATCTCTGCCATGGCATCCTCTGCTTTCTACCTACTGGAACCCAACTGCCTTCTTTCTGACCCACCTAATCCCCATTGAAGTAAATGTGAATAGAACGTCCCACACGTAATGGTGAGCATTGTCCTTATGTTAGAGTCCCTTTCTGCTTTGTTTTAAGCTGGTTCCTTTTAAGCTCTGATAACATAGATCAGTTCTAATTTTCATGATTATTTGAAGAACTGAAACTCTCTGATAACCCTAGAGTCATAATGGAAACTGCGGCAGATTGAAAAACTAAAACAAAACCTTACTGTTTCCTCAAGCATTAACCAATTTCTTACTCTATCGTTCTTGTACCCAAATTATTCTCTAGGTAGGTGACAAGATATATTATTATTATTACTTTTTAGTTGTACAGTGGGGAAAACTGAGATGGGGAGATAAGAAAGTGGCTTGCCCAAGGTCACTCACCGTCAGTGGCACAGCCAAGAATAGATCCAGGTCACCCGACTCCCTGGGCTTTGTTTATGACATCATCCAACTTCTCTTCAGGAAAGAACAGCCCTGCCAGCTACAAAAATGAAAGGACAGGATGCCACTCTCAGACTCAGGTTTTTGGGCCTTGGTCTTCTTACATTTTTTCCCCCATTTTTGGTTAGAACATATTAATAGCTGCCACACTGCTCACTATTAGCTAGATTTAAGACCTTAACTGAAGCAGAATTTGTTAAGAAGAACAACAACATTCTGTCTCTGTGCTCAATAGTATTGTATTGTACACTTAATTTGTTAAGAGGATAGATCTCATGCAAAGTAAATAATATAAGAAAATAAATAATTTTAAACAGATAACATGATGCTGGTATCATGATCACAAATTGGGCAAATGACACAGCGAAAGGAAAAGGTGGCTGAAGGCTCCAAGTTGGTTGCATAGGGATCTTGTGCTCAAACCCCATCCAACAAGGACAGAAGACAGAGGAGAGGGGAGAAGGGTAGATAGTCTGAGACTACACTTATAGGTATGGGGTGGACCCGGGGGAATCACATCAGGAAAACTAAGGTCATAAGTAAGAGGATTAGAAAAAATTAAGCCGATGTTTATAGAAGAGGGCTTTTAATACTGCAAGCAGTGTATGATGCACAAATACTGCTACTTGAGAAGGACAAGGACTGATTCACAGAGAGGAAGCAGAATGCCTTTGTTCTTATTTTGCTCCTATCTATTCTCTGAAAGCAGAGCAGGTGAGAATCTCTCTCTAACACAGGTATATAAGAAGTATCTCATCTCTTAACTTTTTTTTCAAATTAGATTCATTTTTGCTTCAAGGCTCTTCCTTCTGGAAAGATAGCAGACTTACCCTCAGCGCTGCGTAGGGTCCCAGCATCCCCCTGTGGTGTCTCAGGTTCCAGGGTGCTGGCACAGTGCAGCAGCCCTGGTGGAGGGGACCCTCTGGTCACTGAGGTATCTGATCACACAGGTTAACACCATGGTGCTGTATTTCTGCTCACGTAACTCACTGGGCAAACAGAAGTCCAGGTCATCCTTGGGCCACAAAAATAATTTGGTGACATTTCTTATGGTTCCTTCTGCTTAGATGTCCCCCTGCCCACACAGCTCTGGGGGCTGGGGGGAGGTTATAGCCTCCCTGGAGACAATGCCAGGAAACAAGGGCTGCTCCTCCCTCCTCCTGAGTTCATAAGTCTCCCTCCCTCCCTCCTTTTCCAACAGCAGGAGGGAGATAATTCTCCATGTCACTCCAGGGCTCTGCATGTCCATACATTTCATTCCTTTTTTATTACCGCCTTCGAGAAATTCTCTATGTTCTTCTAAGCATTTGGGATTTTGGAAAACAAAACCCAGAAATATTCTCAGGCTATTTCTCTTTTTCCCCCCTTGCCTCTGACCTTTTCTGATGCAATGAACACCAATTCTGATATCTGAGGAAAACACGGGGAGAGATAAAAAGAAGCAGATTAATTATCTTTGAAAATTACTTTCCTTTTTTAGAAGTACAATGGTTTTGGATATCTGTCTTCACGTCCATTTTCCTTTCTCTGAAAATGACCCCAATATATAAGTTTGAGCTTCATATACCAAAGACCATGTCCCTGGTCAGGGTTACTTAACTAAGGATAGCAATCTGACCCAAGCTGGGCCAGTTGGATTCCCTTCCCCAAGAATGAGAGTTTAGGGATGAAGGATGGCAGTAACTAAGAGTCAGTGGTGTTAAGTGGCAAGTACTCCAGGGAAGGGCCTGCCCCAGAGGCCATTGGAAGGCTCCACCTCCTGCTCTTGGCTTTTCTACCCTTACTCTGGTTTCATGAAGTCAAAAATCCATGAATTTCATGAAATTGGAGATACCTCTATTTTTGTTGAGGTAGCCCAAATCAGTTTCAGGGGCTGGCCACCAAAAGTAATACAAGAATGGTCTTTAAAATTGCAAAGGCAGAAAAACATGGTGAAGAGGAAACTGACACTCAAGATAGACGAAGAGGTAGTAAGATAGAATCTATCCATTTAAGAGGTGTTCATCTAAGGATTTAAAGTGACCATTGCAAGAATTGTATTTGTGATCCTGGAACAACTTTTGGCATTTTTTTGAGGAACTCTTCTTTAAATGCGGGCGCTGCTTTGTAATAAGGTTTTGATGCACTAATAAACAGTCAGGTGATGTGCGGGGTTTTTGAGAATGGAAGTGCTTTCATCTGAGGGCTTGCTGAAGAGACTGGGGTCAGGATGAGAAGATGTCTCCGGTGTTTAAAGGACCTTGGACAGGAGGGCAGTGGGGTTTACAAGTTCTGCAAGTGAGAACAAGCACCAGTGGGAAGGTATCAATGGAAATGGATTTTGCCTGGGATTAAGGGAATTTTTTTATATTTATTTTTTACATTTATAGTTGTCTGAAGGCCATGAGGTTTCCTTGTGGGCTAGAGAACAGTTTGGCATTTAAGAGTTTGAGTTGAGACTGGATGGTCATTCACAAAGGTTCTAGAGAAAGAAAGAATCCACAGTTGGGATGGAATGGATAATTTCAAAGTTTTCTTTAAATCTAAGATCCCATCATTTTCTCTATGAATTTTGATCAGTCCTAGACTAGAAAAATGCTAACCTACATCTTAACAGAATGCAATAGAAGTTAAAGCACTTCACAAGTAATGATTCTATAACATTTTTCTTCCTTCATATGAAAAAGCCACACCCATAGGCTATAACTTATCATTGAGAGAAGACATTTTCACAGAGAGAAACAAAAATTTACTTTCTATTCTCTAAACTGTTATTGACAGTGATTAAACATTTCACATCCAGGTGGTTCACTGAATTGAAAAAAAAAACTTTCTGTCATATTAACATAAGCATGCAAAACCCAGGGGACGCTGAATGCTACTGTCTAAATTTCAAGGCTACATGAAACTAAATAGGCTTCTTGAGTTACTTTATGGAGGAAATCAGAATCCTACTCTTTTCCCAAACCTTTATAAAGGAAAAAGATGTTACCATGTTACCTGTTGTGAGACCTGAACAGGTAGCTCAGATGTTTTATTCCACACTCCCCAAGACATCTCACATCAGCTCATCCCTTTTTATAGCTATGTAACCATTTGTGTATTTTAGATTATTATTCTTAATTAGAGGGTAAGAACTGGATTATTCTAGTTTGTCATGTATCACAGCAAGCAGATGTTGACATTCATTAATCATCTCTTAAACAAGAATGGACAAGGAAAACCACTTAGTTTGAAATCCTGGCCTTCAAGACTCCATCAGACGTAGTCCAACATGACAATTTTCGTAATCTCTTTCATAATCTCTCACTCTTCTTGTAAAAACCTTAAAAAACACAAGCATATATATAACCATTAATTAGTTCTCTGTTTGTTATTACTTTTATAAAGAGCATTCAAAAGAACCCAGTCTTTTCTGCTTTGCAAATTGGGTTCTCAAGTCATGTTAAAGACCCCATCAGCAATATAAGTAAAAAAACATATTTTCTATCTATTTTGGAGTCTAGCTTAAGAGGAAAGAAACAATCATGAATGTAGGGTCTATAGAATCTGTGACAGTAAAGCCATTTTAAAAATCATTTTAGAAATGTGAAAAATACAAAAAAGCACAAAGAAGGAAATAGCAATGATCCATATTCCCATCATACTTTGTATTCCATATTCTCTCTACTTTCGGAAAATGGACTTTTAACAAATCACCTATGTTGGGGCACCTAGGTGGCTCAGTCGTTAAGTGTCTGCCTTTGGCTCAGGTCATTGATCCCGGGGTCCTGGGATTGAGTTCCGCATCTGGCTCCCCACTCAGTGGCAAGTCTGCTTCTCCCTCTTCCTCTCCCTCTTTGCTCTCTTTTTCCCAAATAAATAAATAAGTAATCTTTGAAAAAAAATCATGTATGTTGATTGTCAAGATTCAAATAAGGCAAAAAATTACAAAGATGAGAATTTTTAAGAAATCATCTCAAATGCTACAGTTCCCATTAACCTTAGATAACATAATTTCAGACACCTATCCATCTATACCTAAGTATCTGTCTATCTGGGTGGATATTTAGATAGAAATACTTTTATAAACATAAATAGAGATGCTATTTATAACAAAAATAATTTTTTTAAATTTTTAGGCAATTTGAAAAACTGAGCTGAAACTAAAGAATAGTCAAACTTCAAATAAATGTACCTCATTTCAAGATACATTATTTCTTTTTTTTTTTATTTCTTTTCAGCATAACAGAATTCATTGTTTTTGCACCACACCGAGTGTTCCATGCAATACGTGCCCTCCTTAATACCCACCACCTGGCTCCCCAACCTCCCACCCTCTGCCCCTTCAAAACCCTCAGATTGTTTTTCAGAGTCCATAGTCTCTAATGGTTCACCTCCCTTTCCAATTTCCCTCAACTCCCTTCTCCTCTCCATCTCCCCATGTCCTCCATGTTATTTGTTATGCTCCACAAATAAGTGAAACCATATGATACTTGACTCTCTCTGCTTGACTTATTTCACTCAGCATAATCTCTTCCAGTCCCGTCCATGTTGCTACAAAAGTTGGGTATTCATCCTTTCTGATGGAGACATAATACTCCATAGTGTATATGGACCACATCTTCCTTATCCATTCGTCCATTGAAAGGCATCTTGGTTCTTTCCACAGTTTGGCGACCGTGGCTATTGCTGCTATGAACATTGGGGTACAAATGGCCCTTCTTTTCACTACATCTGTATCTTTGGGGTCAATACCCAGTAGTGCAATTGCAAGATCATAGGGAAGCTCTATTTTTAATTTCTTGAGGAATCTCCTCACCATTCTCCAAAGTGACTGTACCAACTTGCATTCCCACCAACAGTGGAAGAGGGTTCCCCTTACTCCACATCCTCTCCAACACACGTTGTTTCCTTTCTTGCTAATTTTGGCCATTCTAACTGGTGTAAGGTGGTATCTCAATGTGGTTTTGATGTGAATCTCCCTGATGATGAACATTTTTTCATGTGTCTGATACCATTTGTATGTCTTCATTGGATAAGTGTCTATTCATATCTTATGCCCATTTTTTGACATGGTTATCTGTTTTGTGTGTGTTGAGTTTGAGAAGTTCTTTATAGATCCTGGATATCAACCTTTTGTCTGTACTGTCATTTGAAATATCTTCTCCCATTCTGTGGGTTGCCTCTTTGTTTTGTTGACTGTTTCCATTGCTGTGCAGAAGCTTTTGATCTTGATGAAGTCCCAAAAGTTCATTTTCGCTTTTGTTTCCTTTGCCTTTGGAGACATATCCTGAAAGAGTTGCTGTGGCTGATATCAAAGAGGTTACTGCCTATGTTCTCCTCTAGGATTCTGATGGATTGCTGTCTTATGTTGAAATCTTTTATCCATTTCGAGTTTATCTTTGTGTACGGTGTAAGAGAATGGTAGAGTTTCATTCTTCTACAGATAGCTGTCCAATTTTCCCAGCACCATTTATTGAAAAGCTTGAAATCAGGTAATGTGATGCCACCAGTTTTATTTTTGTTTTTCAACATTTCCTTAGCAATTTGGGGTCTCTTCTGATTCCATACAAATTTTAGGATTATTTGCTCTAAAACCCAAAAGACTCCACCCCCAAACTACTAGAACTCATACAGTAATTCAGTAATGTGGCAGGATACAAAATCAATGTTCAGAAATCCGTTGCTTTCTTATAAACTAACAATGAAAATTTAGAAAGGGAAATTAGAGAAGTGATTCCATTTACTATAGCACCAAGAACCATATGATACCTGGGAATAAACCTAACCAAAGAGGTAAAGGATATGTACTTGAGGAACTACAGAACACTCATGAAAGAAATTGGAGAAGACACAAAAAGATGGAAGACCATTCCACACTCTTGGGTAGGAAAAATAAACATTGTAAAAATGTCTATACTGCCTAGAGAAATCTATACTTTTAAGGCTATTGCGATCAAAATTCCACCGGTATTTTTCAAAGAGCTGGAGCAAGATACATTATTTCTTTAAAAATGTCTATTTATGGCTAAAATATCATGTAAAGTATTAAAAAGCTGGAGTCACTGTCATTAATTGTGCTATTTTTATGAACTTTCTTCTTTGGACAGCATCAATTGGCTTCCCTTTTTTGAAAGATTAACAGCTTTGAAACTTCTTCCCTGTTTCCTATTCCCACTTCCTGAATATTATTAGATATTTTATTGCTTTTTTTAAAAATTATTTTTATTAACATATAATACATTATTTGCCCCAGGGGTACAGGTCTGTGAATCGTCAGGCTTACACACTTTACAGCACTCACCATAGTTCATACCCTTCCCAAAACCCATGACCCAACCACTTCTTCCATACTCCCCTCCCCCTAGCAACCCTCGGTTTGTTTTGTGACATTGAGTTTGTTATGGTTTATCTCCCTCCTGATCCCATATTGTTTCATATTTTTCTTTCCCTACCCTGCAAACCCCCCACCCTGCCTCTCAAATTCCTCATATCAGGGAGATCCTATGATAATTGTCTTTCTCTGATTGATTTATTTCCCTCAGCATAATACCCTCTAGTTCCATCCACATCGTCGCAAATGGCAAGATTTCATTTATTTTGATGGCTGCATAGTATTCCATTGTGTATATATACCACATCTTCTTTATCCATTCATCTGTTGATGGACATCTAGGTTCTTTCCATAGTTTGGCTATTGTGGACGTTGCTGCTATAAACATTTGTGTGCACGTGCCCCTTCAGATCACTACATTTGTATCTTGGGAGTAAATACCCAGTAGTGTGATTGCATTGTTCAGGTTATAGTGCCCCTTTCTGCTATGTAAATGTATTTTGTATTTTACTATGTAAATATCCTTTAGTGGTAGCCCCATGCTTAAATGAATCGAATGTATACAGCTCTGGGTGTGGTATCCTTGTGCTCTACTTTCAGTGATTTTGAGAAATGATAACCCACTAACATGACACAGTCATTCATGATCTCTAATACTTAGGGTCTAAAACTCTGTAAACCACCATCATTCATCACTAAAAAAACTCTTGAGTGCCTATTTAGTGTTAGACATGGTTGAACTCTAAAAAATTGGTGTTAAATAACCTAGAATCCCTGCCCTCCAGAAGTGAAAGCAGCCAAAATATATTAAATTCCTAGTGTGTTATTATTTCCTTATCCCCTGTGTCCATCCTAAGGTCTGGTATCTCACAGGCCCTCAATCCATACTTGTTTAATTAAGGGGCCTTTATGTGCCAGACACCCTGGTAAGTGCTTTAAAAGTTATATCTCATTTTATCTCGACAACAGACCTATGAGGTAGGCATTTATTGTCTCTGCTTATAGTTGAGGAAACTGAGTCTCAGTAAAGAATATCCCAAAGTTATACAACACGATCTCATAGTAAACCTTATCCTTGTTTCATGACCCCCCGGCCTGGGTCATAAATTTATGCTGGGAGTGACGGAGGAAAGGGGCACGTGAACTATTGCTTATAATACTTGAGTGAGTAATACAGTAGTGTATGTACAGTCTGAGAGCTAAAGGGTTGCTAGGTGAGCGCCTCCACTCTGTGATTTTGCTGCTTTCTGACATCCAGCGAGCTCCTTCTCTTCTCTGAGCCTCAGTTTCCTATCTATAAAATGGGACTAACGGAGGATTAAGTGAAGAAACCTCGGGTAAGCATAATGCCTGCTACAAGGGCTCAGGAAAGAGTAGACATTACTCGTGTTTTTGCAAGGTGCTCGGAATGTACCTTGGAATTCTTTGTGCCCTGGATTTTCAGGACAATTGTGCTTGAGCTTTGCCAGACGCATAGGAATTCATCAGGAGAGAGGTAGACGGAGTCTTGGCTGAAAGAGGAACGTGAATCGTAAGACCGAAGATCTCGCCGAGTTGCACCGTATTTGCATTCCCCTCATTAACTCCCGAACCTTCCTTCCTTTGCTTGCTCGTCTCCAGAGTGTCCGAACAGGAGGATCTGTGTTTTGAAAGGCCGACTTGCAAATGGACCATTGTATCTTACTAGACCATCTTCCCCGTGAGAAGGTGAATTAGTCAGTGTCTGTACGGCTCCAAGGAAACGTAAGGGGACAGGGCTGCTTTAGGACTATTGGTCCAGGAGGCCAGGGGCCATCTCAGGCCAGCTTAAGAGCCACCCGATGGTCTGAAGAAGGAGCTTGCAATCTGTCTGACATTCTAGAACAGTGTTCCTCATACTTTTTCTCATTGTCCCTCTCCTTTAGACTTTTCCCTAATTGCCTCCCCATCATGACATGTTAGTACTACAGATAAACTGTGTATCTGTTATGTACTCTATGTTTATTCCTACTTCACAGACACAGACACACACACACACAGAGTAGATTTTTAATCCTCTCCTAAGAATCATCTGGAATGAAGCAGGCTTCAGGGGGCCTTCTCAGGTGAGCCGCTGTTCTGGAGCGGACCGACACTTGAGGTTCTAACTGTTGTGCTAACAGCCACTTCCACCATGGTTCCTTTCTACTGCCCTCACTTCTCCTCTCATTCCGGTCTTCTCTGCTTCCCCGCCTGCCCTTTCACAGTCTAGGTTCCATATAGCAGCCCGAGTAACCTCTGACAAATGTAATCAGCTCCTGCCTCTCCCCAGCTTCTCCTTGAGCTTAGAATCACATCTGGACTCTCAGTCATGGCCCCAAAGCCTACCTGAGCTGGCTCCCATCTGCTGCCCCCCTCCCCCCCAGTCCCAGCCTATGTGTAGGGGAGTGTCTCCCATGCATTGACCAAAGCCAATGGACAGGAAGTCACAGGTATCTGCAGGGAGTAGCTCTCGGGGTGTGCTGATCACCACTGAGAGGACAGGGTGGGCACTGGCAGTGGTGGCTGCGACCCTGGGAAGGCTCAGAAGAGGGGAGTCTGGAAAGACTCCCCTGAAAAAGGACGATGATGGAGCTAAGGCATGATAGAACCATGCAAAGGAGGGCCGGAGTCACTTTTATGCCTACAGGAAGGCGGGTAGCAGGTGTGGAGCCCTGCAGTGGGACAGGGGCCTGCATGTGAGCCGCTGATGGGTCATCGTGGCGAGAGTCTGAAATGAAGCTGGGGGAAAAGGTGGAGGCCCAATCCCACAATCTGCTTGAAGAGCAAGAGAGCCACTGAGCAGTTTTGACTATGGGATTGGGCGTCAGAGGTGATGAGGTCAAGTTTTTGTTTTGAAACGATGGCTCTGGTGGCCGTGTGAACAGCAGGTGAATGAACACAGACCCATTTGGAGGGCGCCGAGCTGGTACGGCAGCTAACCTGTGCTGGTTTTAGCTAACACTGAAAGGCCTGCATCCTGGAAGCCCCTCAGTCATGAGCAAGCCCATGCGCCTGGTCGTCCGTCCTCTGCAGTCCTTCAGGTGAGAGGTTAGAGTTGTCTTAAGAAAGACGCAAGATCTTCTCGTCCCTCGACTCCCACCAGAAGTAAGAGGATCAACATCATGATTCTTTTTCTACAAAAGCCCCTTAGCATTGGCTTCCCCCAAATAATACAGACAACACGGAATGCACACGCACACACATACACACACACACCTTAATGTGCAATTGCTTCAGGTAAGCCTGGATTATTTTTCCTATACAGGCCTGGTGGCATCATGTTTTTGACATCTCAGATCCTGGAGCCTGCCAAAGTGAAGGTTAATTTAGGTAAGAAGGTGAACTAAGTCATTGCCATACATTGTACTTCTGCTCACTGTCGAGACGCACCCTTAGCCTGGGCTCCCATGCAGTCTCTCTGTCCCCGCTGTTCTGGTCCCAGCCTTGCTTTCCTTTCCATGCCTTTAGCCTCCCAACCACCCCCTAGGGCCACGAAAGCTTGCTTTTTGACCCTGCTGTATTACAGGGCACTTCAGGAGCTCTCAGTGCCCACCCCCATAAAGTAAACATTGTCACTCCTAGATTTCAGAACTGTGTCCTATACCCCCTTATCTAATTCCTCCCACTTTAGCCAGTCCCCAAGAAAGAAGACCTTTGTTTCTAAACCATCGGAAAGAATTGAGGAGGGGCACCTGGGTGGTTCAGTGGGTTAAGCCTCTGCCTTTGGCTCAGGTCATGATCTCAGGGTCCTGGGATCAAGCCCCGCATCAGGTTCTCTACTCAGCAAGGAGCCTGCTTCCTCCTCTCTCTCTGCCTGCCTCTCTGCCTACTTGTGATCTCTCTTTGTCAAATAAATAAATAAAGTCTTAAAAAAAAAAAAGAATTGAGGAATACCACTCCTCTTCCTGGAAGTAGCTCACTGGGCCCCCTCTGTGCCAGGCACGACTTTTAACACGGTACATGCATATTTACTAACGTTTATATTAAATGAATTATAACATAAGCAGACTTTTATGGAACATCCATTGTTTTCTAGTTAATTTCTCAAGCACAGGACACAGCCTGGATCAAATCTCCTTCTTTTAAGGTGGTTATGTTCTTTAGTGTTTAGAGAGAGACCAAGAAACCAGAAGATATATATAGATATATCTACCTATATATCTATATATAAAATGTGGCAGGTGACAAGTTCAGGCTAAGGCCTGGAGAGTGACATTTGCTGTAGGCACTCTTTCATACTGAGTCACCAAGGAAGACTTTTCATGAGGCCTCGTTTGAGCAGACACCTGAAGGTGGCCAGAGACTAAGTCATCAAGATTCTGAGAGTGGTTCAGGCAAAGGAAAAAAGCAAATATACATATTTATGTATTTGGCTGATGGTAGAATCTTGGAATCACATCTTCAATTTTTCTCTCGGGCATTATTCAAAGTTTCATAAATCCATTTTTCCCTTGTTTAGTATCTTGGAATATTTAAAAACCTTTCTTTCCTTCACCTTTCACATTCCCTACTGTCACTTTCATCTGATCGTTAATGGAAATTTTGCTATTCAGTTTAGGCATAAACTGACTTTCGTATTTTTCATCTTTTTCTGTCCTTGATACATGTTTTAGTGATAGAAAGCCAATTTTGTTCCTGATAATGAATTTTTGTCAGCTTTAGTTGTTGTGTTTGCTAGAAAGTAAACTCAAGCCACTGTTAAACCTTACTGCCGACTACAAATAATGTGCTTGAATTTTCAGACAGAGGTACGGGTCCGATTTGGAGCTTTAGATAATGGTACTTCAGCATACTATTTACTGAATATCTTCCATCTTTAGGACATGTACTGTAGGGAATACAGAGATGGTGATGATGATAATCCTTTTGCGTAGGTTCTTTTGATCCAGCAGGAAAAATACACCACAGAAAGTTAATTGGTGGCAGGAAACAGGGTGTACTGAGATTCTATTCCTGGATGATATGGATCTGAAACACATAATGCTAATTACTGATAGAACCCCTAAGTATATAGGTACCATGTATAGGTCTGTCAGCTCTCATTATTGCCTATATCTGAGGCGTGAGAAATTGAGGCACATTGAGGGTATATTGTCATCTCAGGTTACCATGCTAAGTGCAAGAGCTGGGATTTGAACCTAGGCAGTGTATTTCCTAAAGCTGTGTTAAGGGGTAGGAGGGAGGGACCCTCTGGCCCTCAAGACTGTGAGGCATGGAGCCCCAGAACATGTGAAAACAGATCATGGGCCCAATTTGGACAGAGTAGAATATCTGACAGGCAAGGCTAAATAGATTTGAGACCCAGAGCAGGGCATGGAGACATCATAGACTGGTTTAGACTGGTAAGAGCCTGAGAAAGGCCTCGAGTTGAAGACGTTTGCCTTTGAGCATGGGCCAGGAAGGAGTGATTAAACTACCAAAGTTAGGTTCCAAATAAAGGGTTTGGATCAAAGGGAGAAAAGGCTTTGCCCCACTGTGCCCTGGGTCTCTCTCAAGCTAATCATGAATTTTCTTTTACAATAGAGGTGGAAATAATAAGCTCTGATTAATGCATTGCTTTTTCACCCATGCTAATTTTGCATTCGGTGTTACTTGTTTTCAACACTTCACTTGCTTTCCTTCTAGTTCTTGTATTACTGATGAAAGTTGGGTTTTGTCTCCCTATTTATGAGTTTCTTATGCCGTTTTCTTTGCCTGCTTCCACCCCTTTCTGTCGCATGGTATCTTTTGGCTTCAGGAGTCTGGGTTCTGATCCCACGTTGTGCTCTGAATTCGCTGTCTACCTGGAAAAGGAATTTGGAAAGTGGGCTCCATTTCTCCTCAGGAGGGACTGTGGAATTGCCCCGTAAATAGGGAGAATCAAAAACTGTCTTATGGATGAGGACACAGAGGTACAGAGAGGTTGAGTGGCTTTCGGGAGATCACTGTTAGTGACTGGCAGAGCTGGGCTTGAGTCCAAGCCTTCTCACTCTGCATTCATTGTGTTTTCCTTGGTCTGTACTGCCTGGTGGGGAAGCCCTCTTCTGTGAAGACTGACGGGACCTGGACCAGTTACACCAGAGGGTGAGTGCTCCATCTTGTTTGTTTTAAAGTAGAGAAATTAGTAAATGAATGGGCGTGTCTTCTGAATGAGACTCAGTGTCCTTGGTCAGTCCTTTAGAGGATTTTCAGAGTCTGGGCTCTGGGGGCAAACCATCTGGGCTCAGATCCCAGCTTGGCCACTTACTAGTTGTGAGACCCCAGGCAAATTACTTTATCCTCTCTGTACCTCAGTTTCCTTATGGTAGAATGGGAATCATTGTAGTACCTACCTCATAGACATGTGTGTGTGCACGCACGCACGCGCATGTGTGTGCACGTGAAAATTAATGTGTTGAAACAGGTAAAGCCTTGAGGAGAGCGCCCAGCATATAGTGAGTGATCACTAAATAATAGTAATTACCTGCACTATTTAAAGACAGACTACTTAGAAACACTCTTGCTACTCATGAGTCACGTGTTAGCTGCAGGCAGAAGCATTAGGATTCTGTCAGTGCTAGGAAGATTTCTGACCCTACCAATACTTCTTCTATTTAAGTGAAGCTGGCATAACGTAAATTGACTCCACAGCTTATCATTCCCTTTGACAGGGTAACCCTGAAAGTGAAAATACTCCTGAGATGACTAACGTATGTAGTCAAAAGCTCAATGACTTTTATTCAGTCATATTTCAAAAGTGAATTTTTTGAAGGACAGGGAAGAGAATGCATTACAAGTAAGAGGAAGGGAAGCACAAAGAAGCTTTTGGAAATGCCAAAGAGAAATGATCCATGTAGAGTAGTGTGGAGAAAAATGTCTAACATACCTTTGGATTTTTAAATGGAATGGTTTTTTAAGAAGATTTATTTATTGTGGTGCCTGGGTTGCTCAGTGGTTAAGCATCTGCTCAGGTCTTGATCCCAGGGTCCTGGGATCGAGCACCATATTGGGCTTCCAGCTGGGCAGGAAGCCTGCTTCTCCTTCTCTCATCCCCCTGCTTATGTTCCCTCTCTCACTGTCTCTGTCAAATAAATAAATTTTAAAAATCTTTTTAAACGATTTATTTATTTATTTGGGAGGGTGCAGAGGGAGAGGGAGAGAAAAAAGTTAAGCAGGCTCTACACCCAGTGTGGAGCCTGATGTGGGGCTTGATCTCAGGACCCTAAGATCATGGCCCGAGCTGAAATCAGGAGTTGGATGCTTAATCAACTGAGCCACCTAGGCTCCCATAAACACACTGTTTTTTAAATGGAAAATGTGCCAGTGGCTTTGGTAGCACCCCAACCAGGTTTATTTCTCTCAAGTCTCCTTCAGCAAAGTCCACTGTGTCTCAGATGCTGATCTTCTACAACCTTCAGATAAACTGCTTGTTTAGACAAAATTACATGTATGAGATTCCTTCAGAAAGAAGAAGGCATTGTGGAATTTCATGGCATTGTATCTTCAGCTCAATTTTGACAATAGTATATATTCTAAACAGGACTGAGCCTCTCCTTTGAGGGAGATGGTATATATGGATGAGGCTTTCTTGATGCTGTAGGCATCCCTGAGAGGGGAGTGCCAAGTGTCTGTGGGGGAGAAGGTGAGATCAGTATTTTCAGGGTTTCTCTGCTTTGATGTGTACTAAATTTGGACCTCAGTGGGACCATAGCTAGCTTTTGGTTTTTGGTTTCCAGACCAGCTGATATATAGCCAGCATTGTGTGAAATGGCCCAAGCTAGGCTTTTGAGGACTCACTTCTTTGTTTAAAAGCAAAACAAAGGGGAAGGGATATGGAAAGATAGGGGCTTCCTGCCTTCCTGAATTTCTTATAAAAGAGAAGTAATGAAAGGAGAAAACAGATGGTAAGAAAGACACTTAGGAGACAGAGAGTGTTTTCTTCCAGAATGTCAGTTTCCCTCCCTAGAACTTCTGCAGTAATTCCCTGTGATTGAGATCCTAGCTCTTTAAGAATAATTCCTTTCTCTGAAAAGAATCTAGTTTTATTAATTAAAGCAAACATATAGTAGAAATAATTCCATCTGGAAGTTCTCCTCAGTGTCACAGTTTCCCCATTTAGCCCCAGGGGTCAGCACTCTGCTTTTGAAACAAATCATGACGCAATTGAATGATGACTCTTTGCCTTTGGAAACCCCAAAGTGTATAATGTGGAATATATCTGATATATACATATATATCCGATTGCCCAACTATTCTATAAGTCCAAATAAGGGAAAGTCAGTCTTACTCTCAGTCCCATCATTAGTAACATTCACACAATATGGGAGTTGGGAACGTGAAAAACTATATGATATTTGCTCATTTGATCCTGTGCTCCCAAGAAGCTAGTGGCTACTATTGGCCTAGATATACTTGTCTGATCTCCTAAGTATCAGTAGACCAAATTCTGGGTATTGTGGAATTAAATCGTCTATGTAACCAAATCAAAAAACCAATGATTTTTGGAATCTACTGTTTGTTTTTTTTTAATGAAAGTTTAATAATGTGGGATATTATGCAGAAGAACTTAGAAGAGCAAAGAGCCCTTTCCTTTCCAAGAAGAATAGGTACCAAAATGTATACAAAAAATAACACCACCTCAGGATGGAAGTGGTTCCCATGCCAGTCCATTCAAATACCTGGCTAGGTGAAGGGCACCTGGTCAGGAGAGTGAGGAGGTTGTAGGGAGACCTGATAGGTCTGTGGAACTGGACGGATAATGATTTTCTCAGAATCTATTGAGGAATCGTCAACGTGCACTTGGAAATGTCCAACTGTAGCCAGCCTTCCAAAGAAATCCATTCCACTGGAGCACTCTGATTTTTCCTTCTTTGGGATGAGAGACATATTTATTATCATTGAGTTTCTTTTCTTTCTTACCCTTTTCCATGTCACTTGCTTCTTCTTCACCCTGCGTGAATTTAATAACCCAGTAGTCACTTGTTTCTGCATTCCAGGGAGACCACATTGATAGTAGCACCTTACTGGGGTAAATCTAAAGTTTTTTCCTCTTCACATGGGACTTCATCTACCTGTGAACCCCACCGCTCTAGTTATTTCCTAGAGTGTAGCATCTGCTCAGCAATCTGACTAGTCCTACTACCCTCCAGCCTCAGCCTCCCTGCACCTTGTCCAGGCCTCCACAGCTGGTGCCCGCCCCATCATTTAAATGACACCCTGCTGAGCCTAGCAGGCTTCTGTCATGCACCTTTTTGAGCTCTTAGGGCCCTGAAAGAGATGGGATCTGGAGAAGAACAGCCTCTCTTCTAATCCTGGCCATGCCTTCTCATCTGGGTCCTGAAGCAAGGGTTGCTTGGTTTCATAATCTTACAAAGTCTTTTATGAACACAAAGAAATTTCCTACCTTCTTTCCTCTCTCTGGGTCAGATGTTATCCCTTTTGCTCCATTGTCCCCGTCTCTCTCTCTCTCCTCTTGTCCTCTACTCCCAGATTCCCTCCTCTGTCTAGATTTTCATAACTAACTAAGTCCCCTTCCTTCTTATTGGCTCTCCAATCCCTGAAGCTACCCCATTGTATGTTTACTCATGTAATAAGCTTCTTGTCCATCAGTTTCACAAAGAGGTGGACTGGCTATTCCAGGCTGAGATCAGGTGGGTCACTCTGCTGTACAATAGCTTTCGATTACTGTTACTTCAGCTGCTCCATCATTTTTCTGTGGGTTACGTGATGTTGCTCTTTTATCAGAAAAGCTCTGGCACGCTCCTCCTCACACTTACTGAATTATGTCCCTGATATGACTTGCCACCTCCATCCTATGTTCTTCCTCTTCAAGGTCACTTTCTTTAATTCTCCATCCTTTATATTTTCTCCAGCCTTATGAAAATCATTTTCTGGCTTTCTTCTAGCTGTTCTGCCCATCCTCCTTCCAGGTCATGCAGATTACCAGTGCCCTTTGCATCAAGTTCATCTTGGACCCTTGAGTTTGTATGAGGGTTGACCATTTAGTAGTAGATCCTCATGTTCTACCTCTTTGTACTTCTTTGTAATGGTGTCAGATTTTCACTAAGAACTATAAAATCTGTGAATTTAGATGTGGAATACAGGTCTCCCATTTGAATCATTGTGTGTGTGGGTTTATTTTAAAGATTTAATTTATTTATTTGAGAGAGAAAGAGAAAAAACTTGAGTTGGAGGGGGGGCGGAGGCAGAAAAAAACAAGCAGACTCCCACCAAGTAGGAAGCCCGATATGGGGCTTGATCCCAACACCCTGGCATCATGACCTGAGCTGAAGGCAGACACTTAACTGACGGAACCACCCAGGAGCCCCTGAATGATTGTGTTTTACACACTAATGCATCATAATGGCATCTAGTGATATTAACACATACTTGTATGAACAACCATATTTCTAATTCCACTTGTGAACTCAGTATTCATTGTGTACCTTTTACTGAAATGTTTTAGGACTGAATAGTAACTAGCTATGGATATGGCTATATTTGTAATATTTTGGGTCTGGCAAAGCAATTGAGACTGAAGAGAAGTAATGGGGAAATGTTGTATCCTGTCTCCCAAGATTTAAGAAAACCCCATGGATCATTTTTCCTCCATGAATAATTAAATTCTAAGAACCATTGGTTGAAATAAAATTGCATGCCTTGAAATTATTTATGTTATGAAATGTTGTTATTTACTCAAATATTTAAATTTCAAAACATTCGTTTTAGAAGAGTGATTTGAATGCTATAGATTTTTTTGGCTTGAATAGGCCCCCAACACAACCAAACAATGTTTCTTCTGATGACGTCAGGGCCTTTAAGAAGGATTTTCTTGGTGGAGCATCCAAGGTGGCACAGTCAGTTAAGTGTCCAACTCTTGGTTTCGCCTCAGGTCATGATCTCAGGGTCGTGAGATTGAGCCCTCTGTTGGGCTCCATACTGTGTGTGAAGCCTGCTTATGATTCTTTCTCTCCCTCCCCCCTCTTGCCCTGCCCTTCACCTCCCACTCTTAAAAGAAAAAAAAAAGGATTTTCTTGGTGAATCTCAATCTCTTAATTACTCAGATTCTTCCCATATATCATGCAGTTCAAATTCACTTTAGAGAACATTGTTACTTAATCTGATGACAGGTGAACCTGATAGTGTGTTCCCTAGTGGCCTCATCTGACTCACAGATTTACTTTGCTATTTGAGAGACAGAAATTTGTGCCAATTCCAACTTTTCATAAAAGGCTATAAAAAGTTAGGGAAACCCAGACCTTAGTTTCCTTCTCATTCTGCATTCTACCGTCACAGATCCATTTGCTGTATTTAGTATTTACTTTTTTATTTCCAGCCATCCTTGAAACTTGCCACAGGCAATGTAAAATTTTCCCGATGTCAGAGCTGCGCTGAGTCCTTTAGTTCCCAGAGGTTCCCTTGTGTGCTTCCAAGAGGGAGAGACCTACCATTCTTTACTTTAGGAGTCAAAACAACAGCTATTTGCCTCTGAATTCATTTTCAATTTTTTATTATGCATATTTTCCTTCTGTCTACCTAGCAGTTTTAGCAATCTCAAATTCTGAATTGTTTTTTTTTTAATTGTTTTATGCTTTTCAAAGGAATTTTTTTAGATGTTTTGAATCCTGGGAACATAAGAGAGTTCTATAAGCAACATGATGCTGCTATAACAAGTTATCCAGGGCAACCATCTGTAACTAAAACTTTGGCTTTTCCATTGGTTTCATAAATGCACATACTTACCCTTCACCTTTATTCTTTCCAAGCCTGCCATATGGCTAGCTGCAATTTTTTATTTCTGATACAGTAATAACCTTTTTTATGTTTTTGCCTTTTAGTTGAGATCAATTAATAGATTTTTGAGAATAAGCTTGTGAAGTTATCAGAAATGCTTTTAAAATCTTATGTAAATGGTATGAAAGAACTGTTAAACATCCTCTGTGTGACATATCAAGCTGTGGAAATTGTGGATGTGATATTATTGCATAAAGTAGTGAAACTGCAAGTGGCAATCTTGTGGGGGATTCTCAGGGCAGCTCAGTTTTTTTAAAGGAAGTTGTGTATTGAGCCCAAGATTTCCTTTGCTTTGGGTCTGACTGCAGCCATTATGGTTTAAAGGGTCTGTGTCTTAAAAGCTGCTGAAATTAGGGATAAAATAATTATGCTCTGTGGCTGAGACTTTCTTTTAAATTCAGATGCCAAAAAATAGAGACTAGTTAGATGTTGTTTAGAATTTCTCTTTATAGCTTCCAGCCTTCCTCCCAAGGTGGGACTAGTTTAAATGTCTGAGCAAACAGGGTTCAAAGGGTCCATACCTGCAGCCTAGCTCCTGATCACAGCAGGAACTGCCTCAAAGTCAGGGTGGGGGAATGGAGAGGATTGACACTTTTTATTACATCTCCTGAGGTAGAAACTTACTGACATTCAATCATAATTCTTACTTAACTTGAGGCAAATTTAATGCTAATGTCCAATTTTAATTTTTCTTCTCTCTTCTGGGATATTTGTGGCATAAGTCTTTCTTTAGGTCCTAACAGAAATACTAAGCCATGAGCACTAGTGTTCTTTCAGGACAAAGAAGAATTCTTAGCGGGGATTTTCCAAGAATTTTATCTTCTTTTTCTTTGCTGCCAAATGGATAATTTAAATTCTGGCTAAAGGGCACCCAGATCATTATATTACTTGCTTAACAACCATAATCTGTTAACCATTTTTTTCTGAAGGGAAGATATATAATCCTTATGTCGAGATGCTAGAGGTCTCTTGAGGGTCTCCCATAATGGATTCATGATCTCTCTCTAAAGTTTTAGGAAATGCAGTGTTTTGTAGCTTTGACATGCAGACCTTTAAGACAGACTTGGATTCAAATACAGTTCTGTGACTTGATAGCTTTGTGATTTTGGGCAAGCTACTTAACCTCTTTGAGCTTATTTGGTTCTCACAGGTAAAATGGGAAAATTACTAGTGCCCATCTCAGCCTAGGGCCTAGCACTGATTAAGAACTGATTAAGATGTCGGCCAACATCCACTTCCTCCTCCTGTTCCCATTCTTCCTCTTCCTCCTTCTCAATCAGGTATGAATCCACCAATTTTATTAGCACACCTCTGTCTTTAACTTTTATGGGTTTTGACAGTCCCCAAATTGTTTATCTTCCTGCCTTGTCATTGGTCAGCTAAGGAAAAGGAGTGTGCCAGACAACAGTGGTGATCCCAGCTAGCTGTGCTGGAATAGACATGAACACCAGATTGAAAGACAGGGCTGAGCTACTCTATCCTTTTCTTGGGAGAGCCTTGTTCAAGCATCACTGTATTTGGAGTTACTAGTACTATGCAAAAAACATCTCAAGATGACTAACTTTTATGGCAGATTTTATGAACTTACCTCAATTAAGATGAGTAGGGCCTTCTTTGGTCCCCACGGTAAATGTGAGTTTGTGAATATCTAATACCAATGTGGTCTCCCCCAACAAGAACAGTGAAGCAAAGAGGAAGCAGTAAAGAACCATTGCCTAAAAATTATAGTCCCATGTAGGATCCTGAATATTTAATCAGACGTAGAAATCTTCTAAAAATCGTATTTAAGTGAGAAACCTTTACCAAGGTATGACTTTGAGCCCACTCGCTTTACTCTGTATAGAACTACATTGCATGTAAATTTCTATCCAACTATAATTGTTGCTATGGTATTTTTTTCTTTAGTTTTCTTCTTTATTTAAACAATTACTCAGCTACAGTGAGGTAGTAGAAAGAGCACTGAACTGAGAGTCAGAAACCTGGGTTTGAGTCCTATTTATACTGCTCCCTAGTTATGGGATCAGGGGCAAGTCACTTTAAACTTTCCAGTCTGCTTTAGCCTCCCTGCGTGTGCTCTGACAATGATAGCATCTGTCACATCTGCTTCACAGAGTGATTGTAGGGCTCAGAGAGAAATGCAATTAATTAACGTGTAGTGTATTATTAGTTATTATTAGTTTCAGAGATAGAGCTCAGTGATTTATCAGTCCACACAGCTTGTCTTATGAAAGTTTTGTACAAATGTCACATTATTATGATGTATGCAAATATTTAGGCCATTTTATAAAAATGAAAACACGCAATATGAGACAGTGGGCTTTCTTTCAACATCAAGGCTGCAGGGGAAATGAGAGAGATGGCAGAGTAGCTTTATTTCTGAGTCCCTGAGTTCCTCCCTTCCTTCTTGAGGGCTATGCTCTGTGGCAGACATTGGTTATTGATTGATTGACTGCTTGAGACTCTCTTTTTTTCATTGCATATTTTAGCCACCTTTGTCGAAGATTTCGAAGATTTCTGGGCTTTCTATTCTGTTCCCTTGATCTATGTGTCTATTTTTGTGCCAGTCCCATGCTGTTTTGATTACTACAGCTTTGTAATATAACTTGAAGTCTGAAATTGTGATGCATGTTTTTTGATGGTGTTGTTTTTTTTTCTTTTTCAAGATTGCTTTGTCTATTTGGGGTCTTTTATGGTACCATACAAATTTTAGGATTGTTTGTTCTACTTCTGTGAAAAAATGCTGTTGGTATTTTGATAGGCATTGCATTAAATGTGTAGATTGCTTTGGAGAGTAGAGACATTTTAACATTATTTGTTCTTCCAGCCCTTGAACATGGACTGTCTTTCCATTTCTTTGCGTCTTCTTCAGTTTCTTGCGTCAGTGTTTTATAGTTTTCAGAGTACACGTCTTTTATGTCTTTGGTTAAGTTTATTCCTAGGTATCTTACTATTTTTGATGTAATTGTAAATGGGATTGTTTCCTTAATTTCTTTTCCAGCTGCTTCATTATTGGTGTATAGAAATACAACACATTTCTGTACATTGATTTTGTATCCTGTGACTTTACTGGATTTGTTGATCAGTTCTAGCAGTTTTTTGGAGGAGTCTTTTGGGTTTTCTCTATCGAGTATCATGCCATCTGCAGAGAGTAAAAGTTTTGCTTCTTTACCAATTTGGATGCCTTTTATTTCTTTTTGTTACCTGATATCTGTGGCTAGGACTTGCAGTGCTATGTTGAAGAAAAGTGGTGAGAGTGGTCATCCTTGCCTTATTCTTGACCTTCAAGGGAAATCTCTCAATTTTTTCCCAATTGAGGATGTTAGCGATGGGATTTTCATATGTGACCTTTATTATGTTGAGGCATGTTCCTGCTACACCTATTTCAAAGAGAGCTTTTATTGTGAATGGACATTGTACTTTGTCAAATGCTTTTTTCAGCATCAATTGAAATGATCATGTTGTTCTTGTCTTTTCTTTACTGATGTGATGTATCATGTTGATTGATTTGTGAATATGGAACCACCCTGGCAACCCAGGAATAAATCCCACTTGATCATGGTAAATGATTTTTTATGTGTTTTTAAATTTGGTTTACTTGTGTTTTGTTGAAGATTTTTGCATTTGTGTTCATCAGGGATATTGGCCTATTGTTCTCTTTTTTATTGATGTCTTTATCTGGTTTTGGTACCAGGGTAATGCTGGCTTTATAGAATGAATTTGGAATTTTTCCTTCCTCTTCTATTTTTTGGAGTAGTTTGAGAAGAATAGGTATTAATTCTTCTTTAATTTTTTTTTTATTTTCAGCATAACAGTATTCATTATTTTTTCACCACACCCAGTGCTCCATGCAATCTGTGCCCTCTATAATACCCACCACCTGGTACCCCAACCTCCCACCCCCACCGCCACTTCAAACCCCTCAGATTGTTTTTCAGAGTCCATAGTCTTCTTTAAATGTTTGGTAGGATTTACCTGTGAAGCCTTCTGGTCCTGGGCTTTCATTGGGAGTTTTTTGGTTACTAATTCCATTTCCTTGCTGTTAATCAGTCTGTTCAAATTTTCTATTTCTTTCTGCTTCAGTTTTGATAGGTTATATGTTTCTAGGAATTTATCCATTTCTTCTAAGTTGTCCAATTTGTCATTTGTATTTCTGTGTTGTTTGCTATTTTTCCCTCTTTCATTTATGATTTTGTTAGTATCCCTTCTCTCTCTCTCTCTCTCTCTCTCTCTCTCTCTCTCTCTCGTTGAGTCTAGCTGGAGGTTTATCAGTTTTGTTGATGTTTTTAAAGAATCAGCTCCTGGCTTCATTGATCTTTTTTGTTGTTTTTTAGTTTCTATGTCACTTATTTCTGCTCTAATCTTTATTACTTCCTTCTTTCTGCTAGTTTGGCTTTTATTTGTTGTTTTTCTAGCTCCTTTAAGTGTAAGGTTAGGTTGTTTATTTGTGATTTTTCTTGCTTCTCAGGGTAGGCCTGGCTGGCTATAAACATCCCTTTTAGAGCCACTTTTGCTTCATCCCAAAGATTTTGGGCCATTGTGTTTTGATTTTTCATTTCTCTCCATGTAATTCTTGACTTCTTCTTTGATTTCTTGGTTGACCTATTCATTGAGGAGCATGTTATTTAACCTCCATGTTATTTGTGCTCTTTGCAGATTTTTTTCTTTGTGGTCGATTTCTAATTTCATAGTGTCTTGGTCAGAAAAGATACATGGTATGACTTTGATCTTTTTGATTTTGTTGAGAATTGTTTTGTGGCTTAATATGTGATCTATTCTGGAGAATGTGTATGTGGCTGACCTTTAAACAAGAGTGCCCTCAAAGCACACTGCCTGAGTCCTTACACCTCTATAAAATGGGGCAGACATGGTCCATTGAATAAAAAAGCCTATTTTAATCCCTTATTCATTCTAATTGAGAGGTTATTGTTCAAAAGAAGCTTCCTTAATTTGAAAATACAAATTAGTATATGCAATGATCCTCATGTAAAGTTCTCAGAAAAACAAACTCTACAGAATGGGTTTGTATATTTAAAAAGATACTCCTAATTTTAAAAAAGGGATCTATCTTTGTTTTACAAAGACTGTACCAATCCCACTTTTGCGATATATTGTACAGTCAAACATTGGCCATTGGACCTTGAGCGTTCAGTGAGTAAGAATTTCATATGTTCAGATTCTTTTTTAAATCATGGGGAAGGGGTTTATTTTCTCAGTACACTCATCTATCTCCCACAGATGATGACATAAACCAGATAGCAACATGAGCCAGAGATGTTTTGAAGATCTCAATATCTTATATTCTCATGAATATCACACAGACAGCTGATATTTGTTTATCTTTATGTCTGAAGCTTTGAAAAGGTACAGGAGAGGTGAAGAAAGGATTCTGTTGGTGTTTGGGAGAATCTTCAACACTCACACCTTATAGCATAATTAGGTATCCGAGTGGGTTGGTTTATGGTTTATCGTTTACAAACACAAAAAGAAGCCTTTTTTTTTTTTTTTTTGACAGACAGAGATCACAAGCAGGCAGAGAGGCAGGCAGAGAGAGAGAGAGAGAGAGAGGAGGAAGCAGGCTCCTGCTAAGCAGAGAGCCTGATTTGGGGCTCCATCCCAGGACCCTGGAATCACGAAGAAGCCCCTTTTCTTATCCTTTGAGAACCATCTCTGGCTATGGATAGAAATTTATTGACCAAAGATAATTCTATTTGGCTTCTATATTATTTTCGTAGGGATTTGCCAGCATGTTATAATAATGCCTAGCTCAGAGTATTGGTGGTGTCATAGTCAAATCAGAGTTTCAAAGCTAGAGATTTTGCTTTTGCAGTATAGACTGATTTAGTACTTTCTTGTGACATTGTAAGAATGCAGAGAAAATCATAAAATTATAGAATTTTATGAGGAAAACAAAAATCACTGAGGTAATATGTACTCTTTCAATTTCACTGCTTTCTATCTCATAATCATCTTCTCCCTTTTATTTAGCCCCAGTCTTTAAGGATGAAACAACCTCCTTCTTGTCAAGGCTTACTCTTCCCATGTGTCCTCCACTGGAAAAAAACAAAAACAAAAACAAAGCTTTGCCTTGGTCTTTTAGGGCCAGAATCAATTAGGAAAAGTAAAAGTAGCAAGAAAGACAATACTCAATACCTGCATGGGCTATTCTTCTTATTTTCTTCTCTTATCCATCAGACTCTCTCTTTTGCTCTTTGTAATATAATTTGGTTTCTTCTTACTCTACTAAAATCACTATCTAAAACTCTGCCTATAATTTCCCCTTCTAATTTGTTTCTTTTTCAACCTCTAGACAGAATTGGATGTTTACCAGAGCTCCACATTCTTGACTCTCTGTCTCTTTCTACTCAGTTCTATTCTGACATTATGACTAAGCTCATCTCCCTTAAATTTAGTATGGAACAAAAAACTCTGATCAAAACCTATCCATGGCTTCTCATTTGTTTATGAAGTTAGCATTAATTTCCCACCAGTCTGTATTCAAATATTTTTAAAATGTGCTATCACTCTTTCTTGACTTATCTCTCCTAACATGTCTAAAAAAAAAAAAAAAGACAAAGAGAGTACTTCTTTCCTTTGTACATATTATCAAATTTTGTGGTCTCCTGTGATGTCCTCCTCCCAGAATTCTCTTTTTAAAAATCACATCTGTCAAAATCCTATCCTTTAGTATGGAGTTATTTCAAATGTTTTCTTCTTTTTGAAGGATTTTCTGATTTGACAAACATCATGTGTCTTTCCTTTCTTTAACCTCCTCTAATCTATTCTTTGATGTCTCGTTGAATGAGTCTCTTTCTGCTTTGCATTGCAATAAGTTAAGTATTGTTTCTATTCTACTTTTACAGTGTGTAGATTCTTTGGGGAAAAAATATCTCGGAAGGAAAAGAGCTAGAAAGCTATTGCAGACCTACCTTTATTTTTGTATCTTCTACTTGAACATCAGCAATACTGCATTCCATCCAAGAATGGGAAGGAAGGAGAGACGCAGACACTAACTTTTCCAAAATCACATACAAGTGGCAGAATTCAAAGCTACCAGGCCTGGATAAGCAACTGGTATCCAGAGAATGTAGCTATATCTGGAGGAAGGCTGCCCAAAAGGAGGCATGGTCTTCATTAGAGGACATACCTACTACAAAACCACACCTAGGAGGGAGGGAGCCAGGGAATAAATATAAACCTTCTTCCATTCTGCTCTCGCATCTGCTGCTACTAATTCCCTATGTCTAAACCCAGTAGAAGGCAGAGCACCAAGGAGCTTATTCAGCTTATTCCTGGTGTTTAGAGAGGTATGTAGAGGGGAGAACCTGAATCTGAATGGACAGTTTCTAATTTAATAATGGAACTTACAGATAACCTGTCTTATCGGTATTGGGCTCAGATGGAGTCATACAGCATTACTCTGCCAATCGCTAAGCAAATAAAGCTTTGCTTTGGTCTTTTAGGGCCAGAATCAATTAGGAAATGGACAGTAAGCAGACAGTGTGACTGCTGCTAATTCTTGGATCTTATTTTAGGCATTGGTGAAATATGGCATGAGCATTGACTAGCATCTACTAAAAAGGCAATAATATTCTATCATGATGAGGTACAACAGATATTTCCATTTTGGGTGGAGTGAAATAATGTACTTGCTTATTGGAAAAAGAGTCAGGGAGAAATCACTGCAGTAGTGTTGTCTTGGAGAGACAGCCTGGAGTTGGCCAGAGGAAAGACTCCCTTTCCAGAGGAAAGACGAAGACTCCCTAAGAAACAAAGTGGTTTTACACTGAGCATAACCAGAGATGGTTACTTTGCAGGCCAAAGTAAGGTGTATAATTTAGTGTGTGGAGCCTGCAGAGCTGCTGTCTTTTATTCAAAGCAGAATGAGGCAATGCTGCTTGAAATAGTCCTATGAACTCAGCATGGATTATAGTACTGGTGTATTTAACCCCACTCCATGTTGCTTGTTATTTTGCATTTTTTCTCTCCCAAGACTTATAGTGTTTTTCCTCTGGTTTTTCAGATGGAAACTATGTGTTATGATTCAACACTGGATTTTGACTTGCTCATGGCTTGTTGCAGAGAAGTGTTTTCCCTGCTCAGAGGCCTGCCTTTGACATGGTGCCCTCTGGAGTGCTGAGGTTGAAGTTCCTTTACTCAGGGCATATGCTTTTCTTCAAGGAGGAGGAGTTTTGTAGTTCTTTGTCTAGCTAGTAGGTGTCACCAAGTAATATTTTGAGGTAATGAATTAGAAACTTAGAGACTAAATTTCTCATTTCACAAAGGAAAGAAGAAAACACATGAGAGACATTTATCTAGACACTGCCAGGGACACTAGGCTGATAGCTGAATCCCGAGAGTCTTTTCTTTGGTTGAGAGACATTGGGAAAAAATGTGAATAGTTCTATCCTCCAGAGACAGCTCTGTAACTATTCATTGATGATAGTGGAGGATGTACATAACAAGTTTGATGTCAAACTATGGAAGAGAATGGGGTATTTGAAAGAGATTTGTTCATGTTCTTTGTCTTAAGTTATTTGGACTTTGGATGTTCAAATTAATAGCAAAGCTAATTCTGAAGCTCATCCTGAGACCAGAAAATATGAAATAATTTTTTTCTTCCATACATTTCCTCTAATTTCCTCTGGATGCTAAATTCAGGCAAAGTAAATTATCTCTGTGCCACTGATAAGTCAGTACCTGTGCTCTTTTTCATTCAGAGGAGGAAACTTTGTTTTCAAGCAACTCCACTTTAAAATAATTTACTTCTCAATCCCGATATTTCATTGCAGATAATGCCTTTTGTTTGAACTTTTTGTTAAATGATAAGGCCTACAGAGAGAGACACTAGGAATATCTTCCCTACTTGCTTACATGATCATTAGAAACTCAGAAATTATGAACACATGACATGAAGAAACCATTTCACACCTGGATTTGGACCTCCCAAATGTGGAAGAAGAGTATTTTATCTTGAAAGCAAGGTAAAACTCTGCAATATTTTTTTAAAATTTTAGAATTCCAAGAATGGCATATTTTTCTTTTATAATTAGTAGGGACTTATTTTTGCCATATATCCTGCCACAAACTACTTGGCCAACGTTGAGATCTACAACTCCAAGGTTATTCCTTTTATCTTCTACAATCTTTCACTCGATCCCTAGTTGAAAGGTCTTCAACATCATATGATACCATGGTCATCACTTTCGCTATTTTTATACATTCCTCTGCAAAAGAAAGTGTATCAATAGAGAGAAAATGCAACAGGTATTTAAGAAAAGATGATGGATGAGGCTAGAGCTAAGAATTTTAAGATATAACTGGGTGTGTGACTCCTGTTATTGTCACAGGAGGAAGAAAGACTTGCTTATATTACAGAAGCCCTCTGATTTAATCTAACACTAGTTTCTGAGGCATGGGTTCTGGTCTCATTTGGGCAGTGCTGATTGAAAGATGTTAGGGCTAGGATTTACAGACCTATACTAAACGCACACTAAGAAGTTAGACCACTGAATCCTAATGTCTTTAGCTACAAAATATGGAGAATTATCCTAATACACGTTCTTTTTCAGTCTCGTTTAAAGCCTCTTTTCCCTCCATTTATCCCTTAAATACCTGTATTCCCAGTACTCTGTTCTACAACCTTTAAATTTTTTGGTCTGTGCATTCTTCTTGATTAACCTCATCCAAGTCAGTGACTTTAACTACCTAATAGACATGTCTGACAATCTTTGTCTCTTAATTTTGTGTGTAGACCATTTACATTTAATGTAAGTATTGATATATTTAGCTTTGGATTTACCATTTTATTATTTACTTGTGTTTGTTACCTCTATTTTTTGGTTCTTCTCTTTCATTTTTCCTTTCTTGTTTTCTTTTGAGTTATTTGAATTTTTAAAATTCTTCCATTTTAATATATCAATTGTATTTTTCATTACATCTATTTTAGTGGTTGCTCTGGGGAGTAACTATGCATGCCTTACTCTTTACAGGGTAGGCAGAAATAAATTGCTATTATACTTTGCCAATAGAGGTCCCTTTCCCACCCCCTTAATGTTGTAGCTATCATGTATATTATATTTACATACATTGCAACCCCACCAAACAATGTTATTTTGTTTTGTTTTGTTTTAACTGTCAAACATCTTTTAAAGAACTCAAGAGAAGAATAATACTATGTTTACAGAGATATTACCATTTCTGTTGCTTTTTCTTCATTCTTGATGTTACAAGTTTATTTTTTTCATTTTCTCTGAAGAGCCTCCTTTAGCATATTTCTTTAGAGGAGGTCTGCTGGCAACTAATTCTCTATCTTCATCTGAGAATGACTTTATTTCACCATCATTTTTGAAGAATATTTTCACTGGATATAAAATTATGGGTTAACACATCTTTTCTCTTAACACTTTAAAATGGTATTCTACTTTCTCTTTCTCTGAGTACTCTGAGTTCTCCTGGCACTTGTGGGTTGACCAGCAGATGTATGTATTTTTTTTTTAATCTTCATTTTTATCACCTTTTTCTGTCTTCCTCAAGAAGTTTCTATTACTAAGCTCTTCCTCCTTTCTGTCTTCTGCCACTCAAGATGTATTTTTATGTAAATTTTTTGTTATATAGAATGAGTATAAAATACCTGAGGAAAACAATTCACTAAGATCTCAGTGGTTAGTAAATGGTTACTGTGTTACCCTTCCCGGGGGATTTTCTTTTAGGCATGGAAGTCTTGAAGACTAGGAATTGCTTTAACTTAAGAAATGAAATGTTGTAATACAGAATTCCAAGCTCCATGCTTGGTCTGTGGGGAGTGGAGATGTTAGCCACAAAGATATTCCTGGGGCTCCTCAAAACTTAAGAGAGAAACACAGCTACCCTCCCTGCTTATGTGACATTTCAGCTGCTTCATTGGTAAAGAATCCACACAGGGCCAGCAATGACTTACAGGTGTTTACTTTTACTCTGCCATTCTGGCCTTAAATAGGCAAGAAGTAGGGGAGAGAAAAACCCAAACAACCTTGACTAAGAGTTCTGAATTACTTATTTAAATTTCAAACTTAAAATTTTTCACTTTTAGCTCTTTTGGCAAAATACATGACTTGTATTCAGAAAAGGTTCCAAATTGGTGGCCCAATACCTTTGCCCAAGACTTCTTTAAGTTAAATAGAAAATTAATCTCAAAGCTTAGAAGGTGCTTTTTGGAGAGTAAAAGAACTCCACTCATTTTTTTGGCACAGTAATATTCCAAAAAGGAGTTATTAAAATGACTATGTTTTCTAAGGATCCCAAAGTCCTCTTTCCTCAGGGAAATAAATCTCCCCTTCTGGGAGATTTATTAGCTGTGTTTAATAGGAAAATACAAACTGAAGCCTAAAGAAGTTGACAGACTTGCTCTAGGGTATAAGGTGAGTTCCCTTGTGGGGAAAGGAGCTTTCGTCTTGGGGCACTCTGCCGTCTCTCAGCTATAAAAAAGCTCTGGTCCAGTGGAGGAATGGGAGTTGGGAAGAGGTTGCAGTCAGCCTCTGGTTGGTGTGGGTTGATTTGGTTGAGATCAGCCAGAGAGGAAGGATAAATCATGGCTATGCTTTCATTTATGTTGGTGTGTGATTTATGCACTCAGTTAGATAAGATGCTTTCTTTCCTTCTTCTTCTACCAGACAGTCTTGTTGCTGGAGATGACTGTCAGCTGCTTTCCCTGCCTAGCCACCATCACATGCCCCACCACCGGAGCCTGGGAAGCCTGACCACAGACCAGCATCTCCAAGGCATGAATAATTAGGTAGGCATAATGGAAGGCACTCACTGCACCCTCCAATTGCATAAGCCCATTACTGAAGTCTGCTTCATCAGCTTCTATCTTCCAAGGGGGGAAGTCAGAGGATTTTCATACAAGGGCACTGTAACTCTAGACAGAGCCAATAAAGGGTTTCATAACTGCTACCAAGTCAGGGAGGGGTCAGACGTCATCAGCCTCAGCCTGCAGCCAAATGAACATCCAGGCGACATATTTTTCAAGCAAACTCCCACAAAAGACATTTTAACTGAGCTGTACAAACTTACAGCTGAGAGGGAGAGACTTCTGGCCAATCTGCTGAGCTCAGACCACATCCTGGGGATTACGATGGGGAACCAGGAGGGAAAGCTGCTGGAGCTGTCCGTGAGCCTGGCCCCTGAGGACGACTCTTTCCAGAGTGCTGGTGACTGGCTGGGGGAGCCCCCTGTGGGCTGTCTCAGTAAGAGGAGTGCCCATGGGAACCGCAAGCCACGGAGGTTTGGTGGAAGGAGAGGAAGCTTTGAGGGGCTTCCACAGAAGAGGACGAGAAGGAAAGGGCGTGGGGGCCGGCAGTTGGCTCTTCAGATGGGGAAGGACCAGATCTGTTCCAGCAAATCTCTTCCTTTTTCTCGAACAAGGCCTAATCTTTGGCTTCTAGAGGAGAGAGGCAGCTCACTCCCAAGAGTGGCATTTACTTCCTCCCCACAGTGGAGAGAGAGCTGCCCCCCAGAGAACCCCAGGACACTGGATCCCAGTCATGGCTTTGGGAACTTCAGGAAGGCTTCTGAGGACACGGGGCTTGGATGCGGAAGGCTGCCCCCTGACTGCAGCTCCACAGAGCCAGGAGACGATGGTGCTGGAAAGCCGGAGAGGGGCCCTCTCAGGCTGCCTCACCAGCAGACAGCTTGGTCTGAAAGTCGTGAGGACTCTGAGGAGCATCCAGAGGCCAAGAGGGGCCAGAGGGAGAAGTCTACGGAGCATACATGCAGGAAGAAGCCTATTTCCAAAGTGGTGGCCAAGGTCCAGGATCTGTCTACTCAGGTGCAAAGAGTAGTTAGAACGGGTCCTGAATGTGAGGAAAGCGTTGCCGTTTGCCCAGCGGCCCAAGCTGAGTTTGTACCCAGAGCAGACTGGCTCACCCTCCCAGAAGCCGAGGCTGGGACTCCTAGTTCCAGGTGGCAGGGCCAGGAGCAGCTGGGCGACAGGCCGTGGCAGCTGTCGGACGGGGAACGCATTCCAGCCAGCGCCGAGGGGGCTGTGAACAAGGTCCTGCTGAAGGTGATACAGAGCGAGAAGTTAGATGAAGCCACTGAGGGGAAAAGGCTGGGCTTCCCCCCAAGCACACCGGGCACCCACACTGTCTCAGAAGCCAGAGGCAAGCGGAAGCCTGGGCTGCCTCTGAGGGATCACCAAAGCTCATTTGTGGATCTGCCCCACCGCGGCGGCCCTGACTGGCCACAGCCCGGAGGCCATGAGAAGAAGCCATCCCCCTCAGCCCCAGCCGCACTCAGCATGCTACTGAATAATTCATCCTCCCAGTCCAGCACGCACAGACGGATGGCACCTGTTCCCTCACCTCTCTCTGCAAGGCTCCCCAGCCCTGAGCAGCATCTCGGGGTCCTGCAACTCCCTTCACTGCCGGGCGAGTGGGACGTGGCTCCTGATGACTCTGCCGGCCAAAAGAGCTGTGCTTTCTCTGGGTCCTCCTCTGCTGACACCTTGGAGCCACTGTCCTCTGCAAAGGTCACGGAGACCAAAGGAGCCGGCTCTACCTTCCTTAGAGCAGGCCAACCACGGTTGGTGCCTGGGGAATCTCTGGAGAAGAGCCTGGGGCCTGGGAAGACCGCAGCTCGGCCCCAGTACCAGTTGCCTCCAGGTAAGTCCCTGCGTAAGCTACTTCACATCTGTTCCGGGGCAGCTCACAGACAGTCATCTGCTTGCACTGTTCAGAGACTCGCCACTGAACAGTGAACCCAAACTCCTGGGCCTGTTCGTTCGTTCACGCTACAGCAAGAAAACTGGGAGTGGTATGGGGGAGTGTGGCCGTGGTGAGGCTGGTGCTGACTCCCAGGCTCCGGGGTGTAGTTGCTTCCAGAAGCAATACTTTGTGAATGTCTTTTACAAATATTTTACTTCGGCATACTCTAAAGCTGCCTCCGTGGTTGCTTAACGGAGGACTCTCAAAGGAAACAGGAATGGGCAGAAAGAAGTAGCAACTTGTCTCTGCCTTAGATGCTGTCGTTGGACAACTGGCCCCTTGACCTAAATTCTGCTGTTCATGCTGCCGGAGTAGCTCTTGGTTGGGGTTCTCTAAGCAAAAGAGAAAAATCCTCATGTGTCTTTGCTCATCTGTCTGTTGTAAGAGGTTTTTCATTTTGGTTTTTTAATAATCACTTTTCCAAGTGTCATTACTTTACAATAAGAACTTCCCCTTTTTTTTTTTTTTTTTTTTACTAGAAGAGGGATGAATTCAACTTGAAGAAACTCGGTTCAGGTTTTCTTTCTTTCTCTTTTTGGACTCTTTATTTCCCAGAAGCATGAAGTAACGTTTATTCTGTTTTTATTTATGGTCTATTTTACTGTTACTGTTTTACTTATGGGTGCTCCAGAGTTGATTTGGCTTATGTGTTTAATATGATCTAAAATTTTACATGAGAACCATTTGGGGGGTCCTATAAGCAGGTTCAGTAAGAGCCAGAAAGGCAGTGTCTAAAAGGTACCCCTCTGGTATTCCTTACGTTGTCCAGGCCAATGTGGCCAGGTGCTCAAGGTTTCGTACACCGCTGTGCAGGCGATGGGTTCTTTTCCGGGGTAACTCCCACAGCATGTGGTCAACGCTTTATCTAGGGAATGGGTCGTAATATGATATATGGTCTCCTAAAGGTTAGAGAAGACATCACATACAATTTCTGTGATAAAAATCTCTATCTAGGAAAGAGGAATTTCAACAGGTTTCTATTCATTTTGACTCTTGACATTTTCAGAATTTCTCTACATCATTGATCCAGGCATGGTTCTTTAAAAATGTGGTAAATACTTTTGATCTTATTTTTGCAATATAGATCTTAGTTTGAGGAGAATTGCTGCTTTCATCACATAACCCATTTGCTTCACCAGGAAAGTCAGAGAATTACAGATTTTGTGTCATGTGTTATAGAACCCTAGTGATGAAAATTCTCCCTATGGGTGCTGCTGGAGCCATTGAAATTCTTCAAAAGGGAGGTCTGTGCGGCTATGAGACAAGAGACTTCTAGAAGTTCAGGCATGGACTAGCTCCTTCAACTCTAAAGTTTCTTTTTTAGAAACCACATCAATTTCTGGGATTGTGTGTGTCTCTTACTCAGAAACTGGGCATTAAATACATTGAGCTTCCGTAATTCTTATTTTTTCCTAATTTAGAACTATCTTTTTATTTTGTTGCCCTTTTTCTATATAAAAAATATTATAAAAGCTCCATTGTATCTCGGTCAAGGCAGGCACACAGAGGACATTCAGTTTCTATGGTGACTGACTATGAGCCCACTGGGTGATAAGTTCAGTAGGTGGTCACACTCTCCCTTGAACTCAGGACACAGTTGCTCAGAACCATTTCCCTTCCTTTGGCCTCAGCCCTCCATATCACTTTCAGTAGCCAGTGCTTAGAATCACGACTGTGTGCTTCTAACCTGATAAAAGAAGGACTTGGAAAGAAGGAGAAAAGGAGTGGGAGAGAATTTTTCTTCTGATGTGGGTGACTTCTCTTTTGCTGAGACCTTCCTCCAGGACATCCAAACATTGTCTCTTGTCACTGTCCCTCTGAAAAGCATGAAGGGAGGGTGTTCTTCAAATAGTGGGTCTTGATTTACATCCTGTGTTCCTGCGTTCTTCTCCCCACTTATTCCCCTTTTCCATAGTCTGAGTTCTCTTCATATTCTGGATCCTTCAGTGACTTCCTCCTGCTGGTGGGTCCATATGTATGGGAGAATTTTCCTGCTGCTAATTGCCTGTCTTTCCCTTCATTTCCCTTCTCACCCCTTTCTGGCAGAGGCCCCAGAGAGTGTCCAGCATCCCTGATGGTGGGTGGAGGGGATATAGGGGCATAATTCATTGACTATCACTGCACAGTGGCCCTTTATCTGGATCCAACTCCCACCTGTCTCCGATGTTAGCTATTAACCAGGTTGAGTTTATGGTCTGTGGACATTTATTTCCTGTGGAAATAACACCGAGGTATTTTACTGAAGTGATGTGATTAAGATTATTGAAAGCTCTCATTAACTGCTCAAGTAAGAGATTAAGTCTGGCAAAAGTAATCAGATCTGTTTCCAGTTGGAAGACTCTTTAGTGTTATGGGCATGTAGTAATTCCCAGGAAAGAGTGAAATCCCCTTCTCCTTCTCACAGGAGTTAAGGCCCATATGACTATCCAAACAGGAAATAGCATAAAGGCAGCACAGAGGCTATTGGTCCACCTCCTGCTGGCTTTGACATTTTCTTAATTCCTTATTTGAGTCTTCATCCTAAGGACTACACACAGGAATTTCTTGTCTGGTGGTGATATGATCAAGTAGAGAATATACTAACAGGGAATGGTGGCCAGATTTATCATCTCATGCCCATGCCCTCCCCCCAGCACACACTACCTTCTCCCACCCTCTCCCTTTGGAATTGATTTTATAATATTTTATTTTGGGATGGAAACTACTGTAGAATGTTCCCAAGCCTTTGTAGAATGTGGTATTTTCTCAGCCCGAAGGACTCTAGTGGTGCTAAGCTGCACAGCGGTGTCCTGAGGGCTGAGATTCTTTCCTGTTCTGATGGCTTTCTTTTTACCTTTGATCTGAAATAGACCCTCTTAATGCCAGAAGAATCACATGGAATTTGGCTCACCACACTTAGGAAAATGCCCAGCGTTTCTGTGCGCTCCTCAGCAATCCCATGATCTTTGTCCTCTGTTTGAAGCCACAGAGGCTGTAGTGGAAGCAGATGCCCTGGGCATAGTGCTTCTTGATATTGTGAGTCACTTGATTAGTTGGAAGGGCCATCAAAAGATGTAGTTCATGTCAACTGATTAAGAGGTGAGATGCACACTTTGAATAGATTTTTTAGTATCTAATGCAACGGTCAAAACTTTTATTTCTCTAAGCATGTATTACAGAGAATGGATAGAAATTCTTCCCACAATAATACTGAGGTTTGCTATGAGCCCCATAAAAATTTAAAGAAGCTTCATAACATTAATGCAGCCATTTAAGATCACTACAGAAAGTACATAGTACATAGAAGGTTCTCTGTAATTCATGTTAAGAGAGAAAATAAGGTTCAGCAATTGCCTAAACCATATCATACCCATATAAAACAAATGTAAGAATTAAATTAAGGAATACATTGCTATACACTTGGAAAAAAGTAAGAGGGTGGCAGTTAAAACTATATGGAACTTTGACCTAGCAACCCTACTTTTTGGAATTTAGTTTACAAAATTAGATGCAGTAATAAACATATGCAGAAGAGTGTTTACTCTAGCGTTGTTCATAGTGGCAAAAGTGGCTGAGAAAATTTGAATGTCCATCAGTAGAGAAATGATTAAATAAATAAAGGTACATTTCTACTATATAATACCATGAGGCAGTTCAAAGTATTGAACCAGATCTGTACCTAGCAAGTGGCAAGGTGATGTATAGCATCCTTGAAGTTTTTGCAAGACAGGTATCACTCCTCTTCATATATGAGTGTATGTCTGTTTGGTATGGGCTTGAATATCATGGAGACAGGTGTAGAAAAAGACTAACCAACCTGTTCACATTCCTTACCTGCATGCAAAGCAGGGTGAAGATGGGGCACAAGGTGAAGGGGAAGAATCCAGAAGCATTAGGGAGGAGCATTAACTTCTTCCCTATATATTTTTGTAGTATGTCACTGGTCGCAGTATATGTGTCACTTTTATGATTTTTAAGAGTGATTTAACTACCTTTTTAAAATGGTTATCCCAGGCGCCTGGGTGGCTCAGTGGGTTAAGCCGCTGCCTTCGGCTCAGGTCATGGTCTCGGGGTCCTGGGATCGAGTCCCGCATCGGGCTCTCTGCTCAGCAGGGAGCCTGCTTCCCTCTCTCTCTCTCTCTGCCTGCCTCTCCATCTACTTGTGGTTTCTCTCTGTCAAATAAATAAATAAAATCTTTAAAAAAATTAAACAAAATAAAATGGTTATCCCTTGCTTATTGAAGTGTAGTTGATATAAATGTTATATTAGTTTCAGGTGTATGACATAGCGATTCGAGAATTCAAGACATTATGCACTACTTGCCAGGATAAGTATAGTTACCGTCTGCTGCCCTACAACATTATTACAGTATTATTGACTGTATCCACTACTTGCCAGGATAAGTATAGTTACCGTCTGCTGCCCTACAACATTATTACAGTATTATTGACTGTATCCTCTATGTGGTACTTTTTATCCCCGTGCTTATTTATGTTATCACTGGAAGTTTGTGTGTCTTTTTTTAAAAAATATTTTTTCACTTTTTTAAAAGGTTTTATTTATTTATTTGACAGAGAGAGATCACAAGTAGGCAGAGAGGCAGGCAGAGAGAGAGAGGGAGAAGCAGGCTCCCTGCTGAGCAGAGAGCCCGTTGCGGGGCTCGATCTCAGGATCCTGGGATCATGACCTGAGCCGAAGGCAGAGACTTAACCCACTGAGCCACCCAGGTGCCCAAGTTTGTGTGTCTTAATCCCCTTCACCTATTTCATCCATATCCCTACATCTTTTTTTTTTTTTTTAAGATTTTATTCTGTTTATTTGTCAGAGAGAGAGAGTGTGTGCACAAGCAGGTAGAGTGGCTGGCAGAGGCAGAGAGAGAAGCAGGCTCCCCATCAAGCAAGGAGCCTGATGTGGGACTCAATCCCAGGACCTAGGATCATGACCTGAGCCGAAGGCAGCAGCTTAACCCACTGAGCCACTCAGGCATCCCTCATCCATATCCCTACCTCCTTTTAATGAGTGATTAAATGACTTTTTAAGTAAAAAAACAAATGAACCTAGAACAGTTAGTGTGTGTGGTGGGATTACAGCTAAACTGCCCTTTCCTATGTTTTTCCGCATGTCCTTTAATGGGGTGAGAAGCTCAGCTCTGAGACTGCACTGTTATTCGGGCAAATGCGTTTGCGAAGTTGCTGTGAAAGCAGAGCCCATGGAGAACTAGTAAGACAGTGAGGACTGGATGGGGATGGAGCATTATCCAGAAACCAAGAGAAGAAGGAGCTTTATAAAGGCTCCTGATAGACAAGGTCCTGACAGGAAATGGACACCCCTTGGCCTGAAGGAATAAGAGAAGCCGTGGTCCCTGGAACCCAGACAGGGGAGCTTCACTGAGAGGGGCCACATGGCAGCAGCGGTGGCCTATGGCCAAGCTTGTTGGGTGGAAGATCCTGGCATCTCTCTCCTTTGATATTCTGCTCAGAACCCACCACAGGGCAGGGTGTAAGGGAGCCGGCGGATGTGGTCTTCAAGGTCAGCCTTCCAGGGCCAAGGGTAGGGTGGAAAAGGATGTAGAGTGGATCTGAAGGGGCAAATGGAAGACAGGATGATGTAGATGGGGCAAGACCAAGAAATGTAGGAAGACAGAATGGTGTTTTAAATGAGCAACAAGGTAAAGAAGAATGTATGGTGGCTGTTTTGCTACAGAACAGCAGTTATCTTGAAAATAAATGATAGTGGCGCCATTTTATTTCTTTGTCATGTGACCTGTAGGCCTTTAAATTTAAGTAGATTGACTGTCTCTTACTGTTGAACGTTCAAAAATGGAGGCAGCAAAATAAATGGAAGATCTTGTGATAGTTTTCTCTCCATGGACTTAGAAAAAATTAGCTGGTGTTTAAAAACAAAGCTCTCCTATTTAACTATGATTGCTATCACATTATGTTCAGTTGCTTTTTGTGAAAAACACAAAAAAGATTTTAAAATATCTTTCTCATTCACTGCAAAATAAGAATAGCTCATTAGCACATGAAATATGAGAGAGATTTTCTACCAATGGACAATTTGTATTTTAAAGTCAGTTTCCATGTAGAATAAATGATGGGTGTTTCTCTCAATCAAACTCTGGTTTTCAACAGATAATACATTTCCAAAGGTAGGACCATGACCAAAATCTGATGTTTTAAAATCCAGAGCCAGCTCTATGTATATGAATTTTTTTCCCAGATCAATATCCAGTTGTGCTTTGAGGATCACACCTTCTGTTAAATTGTTTTTCCCTTGCTTCTTTTCTATTCATCAGTTCAGGGCACAATATTTAAAGCAAGGGTGCAATCTGCAATCCCAGGTCACGCACACCTGTCTAAAGTAATTTTAAAGATATATAGAAATGACAAAATTAACACTGTGATTCCAAGTCATAGCCACTGAAAAATCTCAAAGAGAAAACAATTTTTTAAATAAATAGATACATAGTCTTTTACCTTCTACCTCATAGCATTACAGGTCAAGGCATAAAAAAATAAGCTTTTAATGTGGTAATTGTATCAAAGCATTTTATCAAATCTATAAAGCAAAGGAGTACTGATTTGGAAGGCATATGTTTTGTTTTATTCCTCATGGACTCTTCTGGGAGAGGTTGCTTTTTGAAAACATTGGATACCCCCTGGATCTACTTTATTCCTCTTGATAGCTCTTGTCAGGCAAATGATTGCTACTGCCTATTTTATTTTATCTGCTTTCTGATTACTCACATGGACAGTAGCTCCTGTTAGATAGTTCTTAAACACAAATCAACCCATATTACTTCATACATTTTGGGGGCCTCCAGGCTGTGATATTAGGCCATACCATTCCCCCCTAGAGTTTTGCTGTGTGCCCAGGTGCCTCAGCCCCCTGCCAGAGCATGTTATAGAGTTTCTGGACTCTTAACAGAAGGCCCTATGAGTTTTTTCCACAGTCATGGATTGTTTGAGTACATTGAATCAGATGCTTTCTAGATGGCCCAGAGCCTTCTAGGAAAGACCTTGAAACTAGGTTAGAATTGGGATTCAGACATGTATAGGATATAGAGGGAATGTGGGGTCCTTAAAGGATATTGACCCACAGGGAAGAACGATGGACAGTGGAAGGAGAAGTGTCATGAGGGAATAAGTCTGGGCCAAAAGTCTGCTCACAGACATTTCCTCATCTTCCTACGAGTGACCCTAGACACTGGGGGGAAGGGGCTCTGGCATGAAGGGAAGGAGTAACTTTGTCATCAGAAGCCCAGGAGTCTTGCAGTATAGAGGAGCTGTTCAAGAGAGGAAGGAACTTTCTTTTTTTAATTTAAATTTAATTAGCCAACATGTAATATATCATTATCTTAGGATGTAGAGTTCAATAATTCATCAGTTGTATTTCACACCCAGAGCTCATCACATCATGTGCCTTCCTTAATGCCCATCACCCTGTTACCCCAACCCCCTACCCACCTCCCCTGCAGCAACCCTGTTTTTTTCCTATAGTAAAAAGTCTTATGGTTTGTCTCCCTCTCTGATGACTTCCCATTCAGTTTTCTCTCTCTTCCCCTATGATCTTCTGTGCTATTTTTTTTTAAGATTTTTTTTTAAATTTATTTGACAGAGATCACAAGCAGGCAGAGAGGCAGGCAGAGAGAGGGGGAAGCAAGCTCCCCACTGAGCAAAAAGCCCAATGCGGGGTTCGATCCTTGGAACCCAGGGATCATGACCTGAGCTGAAGGCAGAGGCTTTAGGCAGTGAGCCACCCAGGCACCCCTGTGCTGTTTCTTATACTCCACATATGAGCAAAACTGTATGATAACTGTCTTTTCTGATTGACTTATGTTGCTCTGCGTAATACCCTCCAGTTCCATTCACATCGATGTAAATGTAAATGGTAAGATTTCATTCTTTCTAATGACTGAGTAATATTCCATTGTATGTATCTGCCACATCTTCTTTATCCATTCATCTGTCAACAGACATCTTGACTCTCCACAGTTTGGCTATTGGGGACATTGCTGCTATAAACATTGGGATGCATATGGAGAAGCAGGAACTTTCTTACCAAGCCAGCTTCAGTAGTTGAGAATAGAGGTTGTTAGAAACCCAAGGGCAAAGAGCAGCAGAACAGAGGGTGTCGATGGCAGCCTGGCCCCTGAGCACGGAAACCTGGTGGGACCCCTGGAGGACAGAGCTGGGGAGGAAGGACCCAAGGAAAAAACTGGACTTCGTGCTAAGCAAGTGAGTGGGGGCTTTAGAATTTGAGATTCAGATTTCCGTGACTTACCTAACATAATTTCATCCATGAAAGACCGTAACTTGGATCATCTAGGTGTCACGTATTTTTCCTAAAACGTTATGAGGTAGATTTTTTCCTTGTTTGTTTCAAATCCAAGTTAAGGTTTTGAGGTTGAATTTTGCATTTGGAGGGAGGACCCAAAAATAATCTTGTGGTTGATTGAAGCTGTAGGTTTCCAGGTTAGCCCGGAGGAATTGCGGAGGGAGCAAATAACGCGCCGCTGGAGCGTGAGTATAGCCTCCCTAGGCTTCAGACACAAGTCTAGGCATGTCTGGATAATTAGATGGTTAGAGCTGTCAAGAGGTTTTTGCTTGAGTGCTCAGAGGATGGCCACAGGGCGGGGCTCCTCCCAAGGATTTGAGGCACATGAGAGGGCGGGGGAGGGACAACGCTGAAAATAGCGTAATGCATGGCCTCCAGATTCTCTGCTGACGCAGCCCCCTGGACTCACACCTGGCTCATAGGGAGGAAGGAACTGCACCAAAAAAGCCATAGGAAAACTTAAAGAGAAATTTTACTAAAATGTTCTGAATATATTGAAGGCAGGGGCTTCGTTAATAGAGTGTGACAGACTTGTGGACGAAGAGTCCCAACTCCATGTGCTCTTGGAGCGCGGGGACACAGGCAACATGCTGGAATGAACCAGATTTTACCTCGCCCTTAGGAGCAGTGGAGAAGCGGAAGACGTAGGCAGTACTGCCTTGGGCGGCCCCTCAGGCATGTTAGCTGCAGCAGCGCTGGTAACAATTCTAGCAGTGTTAAGAGGCACCTGAAACCATCAGAAGAGAGGGGACAGCAGTGGTGGTGGGGAGGACTGCATGCCTGAGCACGCGTGATTCCTAGAATGATTAAGAGAAATTGTGTGGAGGGGAGGGGAGCCCCCAAATTGGTAGAGCTAGAGAAATACTGATTTTGCACCCTGTTGCTACTCCCCTGACTGCATTTACCAGAAGGAATAATATCAAACCATAGGGTTCTTTTGAGCATCAAATGAAATGATGTCGATGAAAGTACTTCATAAAACATTAGAAAATAGTAGCTTATTACAGTTATACATCATTGGCTCAAAGACTCAGAAATGATTTTTTTTTTAAGATTTTATTTATTTAAGAGAGATAGCTAAAGAGAGTACAACAAGCAGAGGGGAGAGGAAGAGGGAGAAACAGGCTCCCTGCTCAGCAGGGAGCCTCAAGTGAGGCTTGATCCCAGGAACCTGGGATCATGATGTGAGCAGAAGGCAAATGCTTAACCAACTGAGCCACCCAGGCACCCCAGCAGAAATGGTTTTAATAATCTACTCTTTTTGGTGTTTTCCAGTGATGAATGAGGCTACAAATAATAATTTACAGCTAGTTATCCTATGTAGATTTCTTGATTTGCTCGCAACTAGAGCTTCTACATTTGCTTGTGTTTTCAGTTGCTTCTGTTTTTTTTTTTTTTTTTCAGTCTCTTCTGTTTAAGTCACTTACACCTTCAGTGGTCTCTTACTGTTTTGAAGGTGTCACTAGATCGTACATGCTACCTTCAATGCACTCTCCACTGAGTGTAGCTTACTACTGGTTCACCCCATAGTTTTTTTATTTAACCAGGGGAATTTTAAATTAATTAACAAAGAAATCAGAATTGTATTTCTAATACTAATGCCTTTCCAATATGAAATCATGAATTAAAGAATGATATAGCAAAAGAAAAGAAAAATAAAGGCCCCATTTCTTCCTACCACTTATTTCTGAACCACCTGACATCCTACCCTCCCTTTACAAAGCTTTTTTAGTTTCTACAGCTAAAAGTTATCTTGTCTTTTCTGATTTCCATACCCTTTTTTGTCTTTTTGGATCTCTATTGTTGGGATTTTCTTATGTTAGTATGTATAATTATACTTTTCATTATTAAACATTTTTAAAACCTTGTATTTTAATACATTTCATTCTATTTATATTTGTATTTTAATAATAATTTATCATTGTTTTGTATGTCAATCTTGAGTTCCCGTGAAGCTTTTAGATGTAGAGCCCTATCTTACACTTTGGATGGATGATTTGCTATTTCTTGAGTAGTATGTCACAAAATAGTCAATATGTATTGGCCTAATTAGATTTTTGTGGTTGTTGACTTTATTAAAAACAGTCCTCCAATTTACAGGTGACAGGGCAGTAACTGGGAGTAACAGACTGGCCTACGGTTAGTTAAACAGAATGGTATTAAACAGAATATCCCTTCAAATAGTATGCCATACAGCAGAGAGGGTTTGTTCTGGCCGAGTTCTTGGTGTCTCGTCCTCTTCATATGGAACCTGTTTCTGCTGGTGATAGAACACATCAGAATTGAATCAGATGTGTCCTTATTTTTATTTAAAAAAAAAAAAAGAAGAAGGGTCTCTCCAAAGACAGGAATGGTGTCACATTCATCTTATTTACCTGGAATCCGGTTCAGTAACTGACACATGGCTTGTCTTCAGTGAATGTTTTTGTGAATGAATGAATGAATGAATGGGTGGATGAATGATGAGAAAACATGGTTTTCAAACTGGTAACGGGCAAATTTTTCCCATTTGTCTTATGTTAAACAGAATGAAAATTGTTTCATGCCATATTGTGTGATTACTATCATATTATTTTGGTAGTTGATGTTTTATTTTCAGGCAACCTTAAAACTATTAGTCTCTGCATAGGTTTAGGAATCTGAAGGTACCGAGAGGGTGGGAATGAAGTTAAATGGAACATGGGTCTTCTGAGCCAAGTGTTTTTGTGAACAAAGAAAGTGTTCTTTTGATTAGAATAACTTTACAAAAAGCTTGATTTTACTGGAACAGACCTTTTCTAAATCTTAAAATGAGACTCAACTTTATTCTCAAAGCCAGTCACTGAGGTGGAGTCAAGTGATCAAACTTGAAATGGAAACCAGAGGCAGCTCACCGTTTCCTGTGTTCTGTTGGTTACAGGTTAACCATGTTGCATTAGGCATGGACAAAGCCCTGCCTATCTGCGCCAATGTACACTTTATGACCCAACATGCTGGTGGAATAGAAGGCCTGGCAGGTGCTTATTGCTCTTGTAGGTTGTGATTCAGAGGCTCCTACGTGGCCCATTTGCTGGGTGCCTGATGCCCACCACTGATGTTTCCCTGTGCAGAAGAAAGCACTGTTGATGGAACATTTGTGTATAATACCAGTAGAAGCTGAGGCTATGTGATTGATTTCCAAAAGCTACACACAAACTAAGCCATGTTAATTTGCTCATAAAGCTCCTGTTATTACCTAGCAGAGCAGGATCCTTAAAGAATGGGCCATGGGACAGGGTTCTAAGAGTGAAAGCAGAAGTCAAGGCCAGGAAAGCAATAAACAGACATGGAAAATGACCTGCAAATTTGAGGTCCCAAACCAGTGTGGCAGTATGGTAACATCAAGGACTTTAATTACATCTGCAAAATTCCTTTGCCTTTGTCATATAATGTAACTGAATCATGGAAGTGATATGCCATCATCTCCACCAGGGTCTGCCCTCCTTACCCAAGGAGAGGGGATTATTCCAGGTATGGCCCCCCGGGGACAGGAATCTAGGAGACCTATTTTATTTTATTTTTTTTTATTCCCGCACCACCCCGCATCCCTCACACATCCTAGAAGACTATTTTAGGATTCTGCCTACCACAGTATTGTCTAGCATTTTCCATTCCCTTTCTTGTCTTGTCTTCTGCTTCCACTATCAGAACCCTATCCCTACAACTTTCCCTAATGTAACTTAATCTGAATATGCAGTAGATATCTCCATTCCTGAGTCATACTGGACTGGTTAAGAATGTGTATGCCTAAGTTGAACGTTTTATTGTCAAATCTCAGTTCTGCTACCTACTAAGAAGATTGGCACCTGCCTCAGTGTCCTCGTTGAAAGGGGAGTGATAGTAGTATCCAGCTAGTAGGTAATATATTAACTACTTAGGAGTTTTTGTAAGGAATAAGTGATAAAAATGCTTAAAGGGCTTGGCACAATGTCTAGCACACAATTCTCCAAAAATATTTAGATATTAGTAGTAGTATATCCTGTCTCAGTGGTTTTATTCATATATTATTTCTCTACATGGGATACCCTGATAAATTCCTGTGCCCCCCTCAAAATCCATCCTAACCTTGTGTGTGCAAAATGTCAGCATCTGTTTGATGTTGAGCTGAGTTTAAGGTATATAGGGGAACTCTATTTTTTAACGTTTCTGTAAATCTAAAATTATTTCAAAATAAACAGTTTTTTAAAAAGTTTGAAGTGTTATCTCCATCATCATAAAGTCTTTCGACTCCCCTCGTTGTAGAATGAACATTTCCATTACACCTGAGGCTTATCCTATGGCATCATGACTATTTGTTTACATGTCTGTCTGGAATATAAAGTCCATGGATGCAGATACTTAGCTTTATTTATCTTTGTACCTCTGATATATGGCATTGCATCTGATGTAGTAACAGCATATGTTATGGAAGTGCTGGCTAAATAATTAATTGTTGAATGACTTTATTTTTTGTGTACAGAAATTCACCAATGACCAAATGATATGTGATTATGGGAAGCAGTAGAGGGGCCAGGGTGGGACAGAACAGGGGTTTTCACAGTGTGGCCCCTGGACAAGCACCATTATTAACCACATCTGGAGACTTGCTAAAATGCTGTTTCTCAAGCTCCATCCCCTGGATCTATGGAATCAGAAATTCTGGGGAAAGGGGATGAGCTCTCTGTGCTTAATCACTTTCATAGAAACCAAGATTGAAAACATAAACAATTATATGAATGTAAAACTATATTAAATGGATGCAAAGTCTTTAAAATCAAAACTTTGAAATATTTATTAGAGGGAAATGATGTAGATGAATTATTCTTAAGAAATCATTGAATTTCCACTTAGACATTTTTGTAATGATTTTCAATATTATAGAATTTATCAGATATACGGAACTAGATGCTTATAAATATGAGCATGTTTTTAAGTTTCCTTATGCACTGCTTTAAACAGGAAAGGAGAGTGCTATTCTTGACTATTTTCCTGTCTGACATTTGTTGCTGTGATCACAACTTTTTTTTTTAACCATTAATAATAGTATTAACCTTTCTGGCCTCAATACACATGTCTTCAAATATCTGTCAGTGCCCGCCAAGCTCCTACTGCAGCCACATACTCCAAGAAGCTACTTCTCCAAATTGGATTTAAGCTTCCATTAAGCTTTCGGGATGTAGCTTCTATAACCAGTTTTATGTTCTCAGCAAATATTGGTGGGGTTACAAGATTTCATCCGCGAAGTAATTAAGATATTGCAATCACACATCAGCTTTATTCTAAAGAGCTGTGCTACTGTTTTGTCATTATCTTTCTAATTCCTTTAAGAGCAAGTGTCTTGGAAAATCATACGATATGTAGGGCTAATCTCACAAAGAGTGTGAGTCAAGAAAGCATTTGCCTCTGCTGCAGAAGTAGTCGAATGTTAGTCTTTGTGTTATTGGAGAAAGATAACTTTTGATTATTTATTTATTTATTTATTTTGGTGAGAGAGAGAGCAGGGTTGTGGGAGGGTGTTGCTGAGGGAGAGAAAGAAACCCAAGCAGTCTCTACGCTCACTGTGGACCCCAGAACGGGGCTGGATCCCACGACCTGAGCTGAAACCAAGAGTCCAGCACTCAACTGACTCTGCTACCCAGATAACCCCCCAAAATCACTTCCCTGTGTCCTTTGGGCAGTATTTTCCTTTCAGAGATATGCTGCCCTTTGGGAACTCACATGCCTTTCGTTTGCGGGTTTTTTCACCCCTTTTCATGTGTAATAGACCATTCTTTACACACCCGTTTAGTTGAGCAGGATTGGGGAGGAAGTCCCTGCCTTGAAATCAGGAAACCCAGATAGATTCATACCCCGCTACTGTCAGTCACGAGCTATGTGTCCGGGAGTAAGGGACCACTTCTCCAGCTCTTAGATTTAGCAACAGGTTAGTAGCAACAGTCTTTCAGTGATTGCAAATGGCAGCCTTAAAAAGATCACTTGTGAATTATCCTTACTGAGCCTAATCGCCTCCATGCCAGAGAGGTCCGAGGCTAAGTGGACATTCTCTGTAGACAACTGGGAGGCTGCACTGATGCTTTCATCCCCCAGGGGTACTATTTACTGTCACCTCTTCTAGGTGTGGAACTGGAATGGGTCGCAACTTTGTGTTTCAAGGCAAGTAGGTTTGGCAAGGGTGAGAACATGATGGGTTGAAAAAAGTAGTTAAGAATTAAGCAGGTCTGTTTTGGTGTTGGTGTTAGTGGTAACAAGGGATCCATTCCAAATCACTGTGGGCTCAAAACGAGACGAATCTGATTGGGTTTTCAGTTGATAGAGAAGAGAGCCGCGGATTACTGGACGTTTCCTGCCCCAGGCAACTAGGAAGACAAGCACTGTATTAAAACAGGCTGGGTCTGCCACCAGGCGACCATTTGATTAAGGAACTTAGGTGGAACTGGGTGTCCCTAGCATGTCCCAAGACTCATCCTGCCCTTTGTCCTCTTCGGATCTTTTCTTTTCAGTATCTTGTTGGCATTCTTAACCAACTTCAGATAAATCCTGAAATGGAAAGAGGTGTTAGATGACAGAATTAAAGCCTCTTAAGTTCTTCCTAAGCTAAATGTAACAAGATTAAAGTCAAGAGGATACTGAAAACATCCTGCAGTTAGATTAAAATATCCACCTACAAGTAAAGCCCCCAAGAGATTTCTGTTTCAGCTTTAGTTGATGACATACTGATTCTGAGCTAGTTGAGTCATGTGGCTGATTCACACAAAAAGCGAGGCTCCTTTAGTAATAGGTATTCCTATCAAGGGAGAAGATGCAGCACTGTACTGCATAGAGTCTGACAAATCTGGAGTTTTTGGTTTAGTTACAGCTATGTATCTGAAGGGGGCTCTTTGACAAATTGCATTATATGCAGGGCACCAGAAGGAGACCTGTCTGGGAATTATATCATAGGAGAAAGAGTCCAAAGGAATAGTAGCCAATAAAATTAGAAACAGGACACGTGACAGAGGCCCTGTAGTGGGTGTCTTGTGGGCCACCCAGATCCTCCTATTTGGGTCAAGACCTTGGTTTTCTTAGCTGCTGGGAGTGTTGCGGGCTGATGGCTTACAGCTGAGGGGCTCCGGAAGCCCAACCTTTTCTCCAAGGGAGCGGCCTTTCCAGAGCTTCCGCCCACTCTTCAGGCACAGCCCCACCCAGTGCCTGCTCTGTGTGTGACCTTGGCACTGTTCTGTCGCCTGGTGCAGGACCACTCTGAAGGACCATCCCAGCTTCAGAATCTCTGTGTGATCAGCTGAGGGCTCTGTTTGCCCCTGCATTTCCTGCCCGGTCGTGTCTCCCTCACTATCCCAGGGTTGTTCTGGAAAGCCCTCGCCACTAAACCTCCTCCATGGGATTGTCTGCTCCAGCTGTTTTCCAGGGAATCCTAGCTGTAACAGCTGACACTACAAAGACTGGGGAAGGCTACGGTATTCGTTAAATGATGCCAGGACAATCGGTTATCCACGTGGAAAGAGAAAATGAAGTCAGAACTACCTCGTGGGCAAAATCTATTTCACGTGGATTTAAAACTGAAATACGAAAAGCAAAACTTTATAGCTTTTTGGAGAAAGGATTTAGTAGAAAGGCAAGGGTTAGGAAAGGGTTTCTTAAAAACACAAACCATGAAGGAGATTGGTGAGTTTGTCTATATTAAAATAACATCAAATTTAAATTAAGATAAAAATCACTTGACTATGACAAATGATATCATTTTTTTAAAAAAGTAGGAAAAGCTGGGAAGAATATTTGCAGCACTTACAACTAATACAGAATAAGCACTGAAAAGAGATAAATAATTCATATACATTCATAAAGGAAAGCAAAGCTGCCCAGGAGGAAAAAAGAATAGGCAAAGAGGATAATAGTCACTCTGCTTAAGAGAAAGTCTGACTGATGAATGAGTATGTGCCTCACAGCAATTAGGGAAATGACAATGAAAATAAGATCCTAGGTCAGACACATAAGATTGAGGAAATGAATTTAAAAAAATTTTTATAACATTTTCCCTTTTTTTCCTTCCTTCCCTCTCCCTTCCTTTCTCTGCTTCTGTGCCTCTGGGCATACTATTTCCATGTGTCCTTCTCAGTCTGTCAAGACCTAGTGCAAACTCATCTTTTCCATGAAGTTCTCCTCACCTTCCTCTTAGGAGTTAAGATTGTCCCCTTCTATGTTCTATATAACACGTTGAACTTCTTCCATTTTAGAACATTACACATTGCTGTGATTTTTTGCTTACACGTGAGTCTCTGACACTAACTAGATAATGGGAGTCTGGATGGCAGGAATCATGTCTCTTGGCGCACTTCTGGCATTTATCATGGCGCTTCGCATTAATTAGGAAACGTATATTGGATGGGTGAACGAACCAGTTCTCTGCCCCAGTGGCTTCTCTATAAGATCAGACCCCTTCGAAACAGAGGGATGGATGAAAAGTCAAATGCTCTGCACTCATACTTTGTTTACTTTTTGAGGCGCCCTCTAAAATTTGTTCAAGATAAACTCCACCTTTGAAAAGTGTTGTTGTTGTTGGTTTTTTTTAAAGATTTTATTTATTTGACAGACAGAGATCACAAGTAGGCAGAGAGAGGAGGAAGCAAGCTCCCTGCTGAGCAGAGAGCCCGATGTGGGGCTTGATCCCAGTGTCCTAGGCGGAAGGCAGAGGCTTTAACCCACTGAGCTTCCCAGGTGCCCCTGAAAAGTGTTTTTAATTTCTTATCACCTGCAGTGGAGCATGTGGTTAAATGTGGTCTTCACCCTCCATTTAAGTAGAGAGGATGCAGAAAGCTGGTTCTTCTTATCATAGGTGGAAAGTTGCAGAGGGACAAAGTAAGCATTGTTTCTCTTTGTTACTCATTGTTTTTCTTCCCTTTCAGTCCTATTCCTGCTTGGTGGTACCTTCAGGATTTATTTTTAATCCTGACAAAATGAAAGAAGTATACTTTGCCTAGAGAGATAAAATATGTTGACATATTTAAAAAAGTAAAAGATTTCCCTCAGGAAATATAAGTCTTTGGGAGCCTACACCCTCAAGGCATTTGAAAACTTTCTAATCTCTTTTTTTAAAAGCCAACAGCAGTTCTACAAACTCCAGATGGGAGCATATGATTTAGTTGGGACTTCTCATCTCCTACTGTGATTATAAAATATTAAAGCTAGGAGGGATCTTTGGCCCAGTGCCTTCATGGTACACATAATGAAAGTAAGGTTCCAGTTGATATGATGTCATAACTACTTAGTGACAGAATGGTTCAGATCTACATTCAATTTTGGTTCTTTCCTTTTCTCCTTATACTGTGTCCAACACCGATTTGAAGGTAGCAAGAAACTTACTTGGATTTTCAGGGACTTTGAGTTACAGTAATAGGTACTTAGGTATTTACTTTGAAGCCACTGAAATTTCCCCAATAAGCAAGTGCCCGTTGGCCTTTGTACCATTAATAACTAGCTTTCATTAGCACTGAAATCAAGGGGATAGAACAACTGCATTCCAGACCAGTATAATTATTTGGGCTCATGATGAATATGGAGTAAGAGGTAAAGATTTGAAAAATAGATTAAAAATTTACTTGCTCACTAATTAAGCAAATCATGATAAAGATTCTAAGTGTAAGAATCTTATGTGATAATTGAAATAAAATTACTAATATCCTTGGACTTCAATTTTCTCCTTAGTGAAATGAGTAACTTAGAATAAATCTGAGGACAATAAATCTTTGAGGATCTTGTCCTTCTAAATATTTTGATTCTGTGATTATAATAACAGGATTCACCCAGATTTTGCTTGTCTTGCAATGTTAACTGATCCTTTACGTATTTTTTAACAACGAAGTTTTTCTTCTCCTTCTTCTTCTTTTTTTTGAAAAGCAATCTATGACTAAAATGCTGTCTTGTTTTTCTGAAAGGTTCCCAGGAATCTCACTCATTCATCTCCACATATGTGTTTTCCATCCTTCATTTATTTGGTAGACTATGATTTATTGAAACTAAGTCAATTATTTAGTTGTTCCAACCATGTGGCTTCTCTGTAGTTGACTGGATGATGTCAAGTTTGAAAGGGGGAAAACACAGGTAGTCATACCAATGTTTGAATCTGAATTCTGCTGCGATGGGTTAATGCAAGTCACCGTACCTCTCAGCCTCAGTTTTCTCCTCTCTTCAGTGTGAATAACACAATATGCTTCCTAGCGTTCTTAAAAAGGGTGAATAAGATCCCAAACACAGAGTTGGGCACACTGTAGCAGCTGCAGCTATCAGCAAGCCTCTGGCTCAACGATAGACCCCCAGCAGTTAAGACCAGATCTAGACAAGACAGTGGTACCTGGGTGGCTCAGTCCATTGAACACTCAGCGCTTGGTTTTTGGCTCAGGTCATAGTCATGGAATAGAGCCCAACCTTGGACTCCATCCTCAGCAGGGAGTCTGTTTGAGATTCTCTCTCTCCTTCTCCCCCTGTTTTTCCCTCCCCACCAAATGGGTTAATAAATCTTTAAAAGAAAAAGAAAGAAAGAAATAGGTAACACTGCTTAACTCATGCTCTAGCTAAAACCCATTGTGCTCATTTCCTATTGCATTTTCTTGAGGCATTTACTAAAATGTTTTGCAATGACCAGAACATTCCAACCCCCAGGACAGAAAAACCTTGATAGCAACAGAATGCCTAGAAGACCACATCCCACACATCCCCTTCCCTGCCTGTGATCATGGGCTGAACACATACATACCAGTCCCCACCCATGATCACGTATTTTCTGCCTGCTCTCTTGCATGTACCCCACTGAAATTCTAAAATACGCTAGACGTCTGTCTTGCAGTTGTAAAGGTTTGAGCCTGCCACCTCCCATGACTGCCCACACCTGAAATGACTGTCTCCCTTTCTCTTTTCCAAACCCTCATCTCTTGAGTTACTCCTTTCTTTTGTGCCAGCTTTATCTGTGGCAACAGTATTGGCATACCCAGTCAGGAGTGATGCCCTACCTTTGTCCAGCCCCGTCAGGGTACACAAGACAGAGCGCTTGGCCCCGGCAGCACACCAGGGCTCACCTGTTTGTTTCCTGAGTTAGGAGCTGTGACAGATCATCTGATAATACAACTGTCAGTAGAAGTTTCCTTTGTGGTGCTGACATTTAGTTGTCCTCAGATCTCATTGAAGTCTTAAATACTTTGCTGTTCATGTCCTATTGTGTGGGTTAAAAAAAAAAAAAAAACAAAACTTGCTTTTTGACCATATGTTCAAAACAGTAGGTCATTATTTGATGCACCAGTGAAGATAGGAGTGCATGTTTCTGATTCCACAACAAATTCCTGCGCTTCCTTTCCCCATCACTCTTCTCTGTAGAAACAGCGTTGCAAAAAGGGTTGCTGGATTTCTACAAAAGTGTTCTGAAAAGACCAAAAGACAGATTCCCGAGAAGCTGGAATCAGTAGATTGTGAATTTCTTTAGTTGACGTTTCTTTTTCATTCCCAGCACCTAACTGGCATGAATAAATCCATCCGTGAACAGTTTATAGAGCATATGGGAGAGAGAAAAACCTCCTTCCAAATTCTCATGATAAAGATTTGGTACTTAAAAGGAACTTTAATCAATTTCATAAGCATAAAATAATAATTTTCTGCCTATATTCATAACGTTTCTCATAAAGAAGCCACCAAAACCAGTGAAGGCTGCATGGGACCCATGCAAGGGATGTTCCCAGTACCCGAGCCGTGAATAAAGTAGGTTCCATACCAGGCTTGACCTCAACTGATGCTGTCCTCATAGACATACTGACAATGAGGTTTCAATTGGCTTTTCATAAAATGGATCTAGCACTTTCTATCAAAACTCACTGTATTGTTTATCATTTACAATTTATTGACTGTATTTATGCTTAGGTTAATGTGCCCTGAAGTGCACGTAGTTCTTCAGTGTTAATTCTTTTATTCTCACCATAAAGTCACAACTTAAAGAATAGCCCCTGCCCTAGGTAATGTTATAACAGATTAAAAGGCCTTACCTAATTATTGTAAACATTTCGATGCCCAGGACAAGGTAATTTACAGAATGCTGCTTTCACCAGGCTCATTTCTAACTAGGTGTGTTATGCATTATACTGGTACCAGTTCTTTTTTTATGAGTAAAAGAATATTAAAAATTGCTAATAACAAAATAATTTTTCTCCAGCAGTAGTGTCTACTGGTTCAACAAAAATGACTTTGCATTCCTGAAGCATTTCATTCCTATCTATAAAAATCCTCACCTAAAATTGAGTTTTTGATCAATGCCCCACTGCTGCTCAGAGTCAATTATTTCAACCCAAAGTTGTTGGTTTTTTTCTTTTGATGACTGTGGAAATATTTTCCATTGTACACAGTTGACCTGATCTCTGCTTAAGGTGTGTCTTCTTGTGCTCTCCTATTCCTCCATTTCAAGGGAAGAAGAGATTAGAGGAATCCCTTTGTCATTAACCCACTGACTGCCAGAACCCAGCTCTCCTTTTCTCCCTTCCCTGGCCATATAGATTTCTAGAACAGCCAATAATAAGGTTCATAACAGAGAGTGAATAAGACATGGGGATTTAACATTGGTTACAGCGTCCCCCATTGTGCTAGGCCAAGTACATGGGATTTCATTTCACCCAGAGGAGTTGATGCCTTTCTCACCATCTCATGTCTGTGTGGGTGGAGGAAGGAAAATGCGATTAGCTGAAGGAGGGCTCTGGCACAGTACAGTCTGGCTTCTGGTTTTTCGTCCTTTGAATTAAAAAAAAAAAATCCTCAATTAGGTAAGTGCTCTGTTATGACCGAGAAGGTCATTTTGCCATTGCAAAGCACTTTGATTCAAGTCCAGTCTCCCAAAATGACTTAAATACCATCCGTGCATGTTTTGATTTTAGGAACTAGAGTTTATTCTCGGTAAGAATCCTCCTTGCTATCTCATTCTTGTCACTCTCTTCTGCTGGATCCCTGTTCATCCCCGAACAGCTTGTTTTGTTGCTCCTCAGCTCACAGGTACCATATGAACAGCACCCTGCCCACTGGGGGAATGGCTGGAGAGCTCATTTGGGAGACAGGCTCCTGTGAGGTGTGTGCTAGCGGACTTTTCTGCTGGGATCCTAGCTGCTGAGAGGTGGTTTGCAAGACAGCAGTAGCTACAAATAGCAGCCTTAGCTGTTGAGAAACGAAACCATTTTTGTCATGAGGTTGCAGACATTTCCTGATATAGATGTTAGCTTATGCAGGGTTTTTATTATATGTGGGTTGAGTGTGTGAACTGACTGGTGTGAGCAAGAACTGGGTCCCCTATGTGTGGCTTACTGAGGAATCTGCTTTCTTTTCTTACGGAGACAGAGGGATCCATGAAGCTTCAGTTGGGGAATGTATGTTTTAGTATAAAGGACATGGATTAATTTAAAATGGCTTAAAAGAAGTAAGGTAATATATTTTTTTAAAGGTTTTATTTATTTATTTGACAGACAGAGATCACAAGTAGGCAGAGAGGTAGGCAAAGGCAGGTGGGCGGGGGAACAGGCTTCCTGCTGAGCAGAGAGCCCAATGCAAGACTCCATCCAGGACCCTGGGATCATGACCTGAGCCGAAGCCAGAGGCTTTAACCCACTGAGCCGCCCAGGTGCCCCAGTAAGGTAATATATTTTTTTTTTAAAGATTTTATTTATTTATTTGACAGAGAGAGATCACAAGTAGGCAGAGAGGCAGGCAGAGAGAGGGAGGAGGAAGCAGGCTCCCCGCCGAGCAGAGAGCCTTTTTAAATGTATGTTCCAAATATATGAAAACATGCGTCCCAGAACCGAGTTTAATATTTAAACCTTGGTGTTACCACACAGCCCCACCGTCTCACCAAAGTGCTGAATCTATAGGGAATAAGACATCCAGGGCTAACTTACATTCACAGGAAACAGAGAGGCCAGAGGGATAACTTCAGCAACACCATGAGCAAGCAAACAGCTAAGTCTGTACATGGAACTCTACTGTGTGTTTTTTTAATTGAAATACAATTGGCAAATAACACTGTGTAAGTTTAAGGTGTTTATATATTATTGTATGATTACCACTATAGTGTTAGCTAATGCCTTTATCACATCTTGTAATTATCATTTCTTTTTTGTGGTGAGAACAATTAAGATCTGGTCTCTTAGCGGGATGCCTGGGTGGCTCAGTTGGTTGGGTGGCTGCCTTCGGCTCAGGTCATAATCCCGGGATCCTGGGATCAAGTCCTATTTTGGGCTCCTTGCTCAGAGGGGAGCCTGCTTTTCACTCTCACTCTGCCTGCTTCTCTCCATGCTCGTGCTCTGTCTCTCTCTCTGGCAAATGAATAAATAAAATCTTAAAACACACACACACACACACAAACAAAAAATCTGGTCTCTTAGCAACTTTGAAGTTTTATAAGGTGGTAAACAAGAGACAGATTGGGGGTGGGGGGAGAGAAGACTGATTGGCCTGGCAAATACATAAAATAAATGTAACAGACCTAGCAACCAAATACAATGGGTGGACTTTGAAATTAACTAAAGTAAACCATCTATAAAAAGGATGTTTTTGTGAAAATCAGGAAAATTGAATAAGACTAAGTATTTGATAATACTGAGGAATTGCTTTGAAATTTGTTCAGTATGAAAATGGCATCGTATGTAAGGCCATGGTTCTAGATGTGTGGCTTTGACTAACATTGCCATCACCTAGGAATACATTGGTAATGAAAATTCTCAGCCCCACCCCGAACCTACTGCGTAAGAAACTCTGGGGGTGGGACCCAGCAAAAATATGAGAAATCACTGATGTTAGAACATATCCATATTTTAAAACAGGTGCATACTGGGGTATGTAGGGGAGAAATGATATAAGGTGTGGGAATGCTTTCACAATACTTAAAAATAAAAGTAAGGATTTCATGAAGCAAGTGTGGCAAAATCTTGATAGTTGTTTTTCTGGGGGTAATAATGCATTTGTGTGGCTGCCTTATATGGTTCTCTCTCTTTGTGTAATTTGGAAATATTCCTTGGAAATTTGGGGGGGGGGAACTTTACCATGCACACATACACACAAGAGACATCCTTCTCAGAGAAAACAAAAGCAAAAACTTGATTTTAAATTTTATAAAAGCTTCCATCTTGCCCAGCAAACTGGGTTTTAGTCTTTGCTTTGCCATAATCACTTTACTGGGCATTCCTGATAAGTCAGTTCCCCAGGAACCTCATCATTCTTATCTGGGAGTTAAAGGAGCTTCAGTGTGTGGTCTGTCGTGAAGGTTCTTTCTAGCCTGCTGTTCTCGGTACCGCAATCATTCAGGTGAGTGGTCAGGCCCCTCAGCAACATTTCTCAAGTCTGGAGGATGACTTGTGGAGGAGTGCTCTCTCCAGCATGCCTGCCCCCTCACTCCCTCTCCCACTCTCTTTCTCTCCCTCATTCTCATTCTCTTTCGGTCTCTGTTTTTCTTTCTCTGGCTCTAGATCCATTTTGCACCTCAGAGAACAGCAACCTTCTCTGGGATGACTGAGGCTCAGGCACATCCCCCTCTGACAGTAGATAAGGTAGGAAATAGTTTGAAGAAGATCTTCAGGGACTTGAAATATGAGGTGACCTTTAGGTTAGGTCAGAGATGCTGAAAAGTCTGAGTAGAGTTTGGGACCTGGCCTATGCCCTGGGCCCCTTCTCTTGCCTCCACCACTGCTATGGCCGTCACCTCCTCATAAACAGAGAGACAGCGTAGTGGTAAAAACTCTGAGTGGGTTTGGGAGCCCGAATTCATAGCTCTCATACTTCAAGAATCCCATTCATGAGAATGATCAAAGCTGTGTACCACGTTTAACAGACAGCAGTGGTAGCCTCACTACCAGGAAGAATTAGGTTATCTAGGAAGTCCTGAAAATGCAGAATGACTTGGCTAATTCAAGCTTCTTTGTGTTCATGTTGAGGGGCTAGAGAAGAGGAGGGCTGTATCTCCCTGATCTCCCTGGGGAAGGCTTTGGGGACCACATCAAGTTGTTCCTGGGGAGGGCATGTGTAAGGAGAAAGTGATGGGAACATAGGAACACGATGTGTGCATAGGTGACACGTGGCATTGGCAAGAGGGAAGGAAAGGGGAACAGGAGGAAGCTAGTGAGAATAAGGAACAATATCTGCCCAGTCCAGCAGCCAGGAGGGGGTGATGCATCTTCAACCAACTCTTTTGATTACCTGATAGAAATCTAATTCCCACAAAAGCACAGACAGTCAGCGATCGTGTTCCCACCAACACAGCAGTTCCTGGAGGCCTTTTCCCGGGGTTGGCACTTGCTGATTTTCTCTTCTCGTGTTCCTCCATTTCTTTCATTTTCCTGTATTGACTTTGGCCCCCTCTGCCTCATGGCAAACAGGTTATGCCTCTGGCCACTGGTGCAAAAAAGAAACCAACAGCTGTAACAGTAGTTGTTTATGGAGCACCAAGTACCAGGCACTGAATTCAATACTTGAGAAATAATATGTTTCATTCAAACCACAATCTATTATATAATAGTTATTCTCCCATTTTACAGATGAAGAACAAAAAGTCTGAGAAGAGAAGTTGCCAGGTCACTCAACAACTGAGTGGCGGAACCTAGAGTTAAACCCAGGTGTGACCAACATCAACTATTGTCCCTTGTCTCTCCACCCCATTATTGTGCCTTCTTTCTTCTTTTTTTTTTAATTTTTTTTAAAAAGATTTATTTTTTTATTTGACAGACAGAGATCACAAGTAGGCAGAGAGGCAGGCAGAGAGAGAGGAGGAAGCAGGCTCCCTGCAGAGCAGAGAGCCTGATGCGGGGCTCGATCCCAGGACCCTGAGACCATGACCTGAGCCGAAGGCAGAGGCTTAACCCACTGAGCCACCCAGGCGCCCCTATTGTGCCTTCTTTCATGGAACCAGAGAAGTAGGGTGATCTGTCCAGAGTGGGCCACATGTTCGAGAGCACTCCAGGAGGCTGCAGTATGTGGAGCTCCCCTCATTGCCCAAAGCCCATATACACAGAGAGGGGTCATTCCCCAGTATAAAGACGCATGCAAACATTCCACATAGCATTTTGAAAAGAAATATATTGTTTACTTTTAGTAGGAAAATTAATTTCTTGAGTGGAATAGGAACAAAAATCAGAATCTTAGGAAGAAATATGGATTCCAGAATGCTTCCTTAGTGATATCATTAAACACCACCCCTGGGGCTCATTAATTGGGGATTTTCCTGGTTACTCAAGCCATAATCACTCTTTGGGGACTACCTGAATTCAGAGTCAAATAGGTTTCTTTTTTCTTCTTCGAAGTACATAGCTACCCTTTTCATTCAAAGCAGGCAGAGAGAAAGAAGGTAGAATTCCAGATGCTTCTAAAACTCCTATCTTGCATGTCTCTAGCTCTCAGCTATCAGAGGCAAATGTAGCGGAGTGGTGGAGGTGCAGAGTAGTGTAGCAATAGGGAAGGGTCTCACTGCAACAGGAAACGGGGGGAGGCAAGGGTGGCAAAGGCTAAAGAAGCTGTGGGTAAGAACCACTAACTGCACTATTTACATCAATGGATATGTTATCCAGACAGAAAATTAATAAGGAAACTTTGCTCTTAAAATGACACATTAGACTAGATGGGCTTCATATATTTATACAGAACATTCCATCCCCAAACAGCAGAATACACATTCTTCTCAAGTGTATGTGACACGTTCTCCAAGATAGGTCATATGTTGGGCCACAAAACAAGTCTCAGTAACTAATTCAAGAAAACTGAAATCATATCAAGCACCTTTTCTCATCACAGTGGTATGAAAGTAAAAATCAGTTATAAGAACAACACTCCAAAAACTACAAATATGTGGAGATTAATCTACATGTTACTGACAACTACTGTATCATAGAACAAAAAAAAGGAGAAATTTAAAAAAAAAAAAACGTGCGTGGAGATAAATGAAAAGAGAAATACAGCATCCCAAAATCTGTGAGGCACAGGAAGAGTGGTTCTAAGAGGGAGGTTCTTAAGATTACAGACCTACCTCAAGAAAGAAGAGAAATCTCAAACAATTTACACCTAAAGGAACTGGAAAAAGAACAAGTGAAAGCTAAAGTTAGTAGAAGAAAGGGAATAATGAAGGTCAGAAAGGAAATAAATGAAATAGAGAGTTTAAAGTGAAAATAAATGAAATAGAGGGTTTTGTCTAAAAAGACAAAAGAGAGTATCAGGGATACTAAGAGCTATTTCTCTGAAAAGATAGATAAATAGACAAACCTTTAACTAAACTCACCAAGAAAGAGATGGCTTAAATAAAATCGAAAGTGAAAAAAAATTACAGCTAATACTACAGAAATATAAGGAATCACAGGAGACCACTATGATCAATTATACATGAACAAATTGACTAACCTAGAAGAAATTTCTAGAAATTTACAATCTTTCAAGACTGAATAATGAGGGGCACCTGAGTGGCTCAATCAGTTAAGCATCTGCCTTCAGCTCAGGTCATGAACCCAGGGTCCTGGGATTGAGCTTTACATTGGGCTCCCTTCCTGCTTCTTCTCCCTCTGGCCCTGATCATGTGCTCTATCTTACACTTTCTCTATCCCTAAAAAAAAAGACTGAATCATGAAAAGAAAAGAAAATCTGAATAGATCAGTGACCAGCAAGATTGAATTGGTAATCAAGAACTTCCCAACAAACAAAAGACCAGAACCAGATGGCATCCCTGGTGAATTCTACCAAACATTTAATTTATGTTTTTAAAAGATTTATGTATTTATTTGAGAGAAAGAGAGAGGGGTGGGCACAGGTGGAGGGGGTAGGGAGAGAGGGAGAGGGAGAGGGAGAAACAGACTCCCTGCTGAGCAGGGATCCTGATGCAGGCTCCATTCCAGGACCCCGAGATCATGAACTGAGCTGAAGGGAGAGGCTCAACTGACCAAGCTACTCAAGCGCCCCATCTACCAAATAGTTTAAAGAAGATTTAATACCTATCCTTCTCAAACTCTTCCAAAATTTAAGGAGGAGGAAATGCTTGCAAACCTTTTGCAAGGCTAACATTACCTGACAAAAAAACCTTAAAGACAAAGGACACCACAAAAAAAGAAATTACAGGTCAATATCCATGATGAAAATATAATGCAAAAATCCTCAACAAAATAATAGTAAATGAAATTTATCACTATGTTAAAAGGGTCAAGCACCATGATTAAGTGGGATTTACTCCAAAGAGGCAAGAGTGTTTCAACATCCACAAATCAATCAATATGATATGCCCCACTTAAAAAAAAAAATACAGGATAAAAATCTTATCGTCTCAGCAGAAAAAGCACATGACAAAATTCAATATCAACTTATGATAAAAACTGCCAATCAAGTGAGTATAGGAGGAATGTACTTCCATATAATAAAAGCCATATGTGACAAACCCAGTTAATATCATCCTCAGTGATGAAGAGCTAAAAGCTTTTCCTGTAAAATCAGGAACCAGACAAGGATCCTCACTCTCCCCACTTCTATTTTACATAGTATTTGTAGTCTGAGTCACAGCAATTAGACAAATAAAATTTTAAAATAAAACCATGCACATTGGAAAGGAAGAAGTAAAACTGTCCCTATTTGAAGATGACATGATACTATATATAGAAAATCCTAAAGATTCTACCAGTAACTGTTAGAATTAATAAATGAATTATGTAAAGTTGCAGGATATAAAGTTCTTATAGGTTGTTGTATTTCTATACACTAATAACAAATGATCAGAATGAGAAATTAAGAAAAAAATCTTGGAGCTCCTGCCTGGCTAAGTCAAAGAGAATGTGACCCTTGATCTGGGGGTCATGAGTTTGAACCACAAATGGGTATAGAGAGTACTTAAATAAATAAACTTAAGAGAAAAATCCTATTCACAATCACATAAAAAAGAATAAAATAGGAATAAATTTAACCCAAAATGGTTAGAACATGGACAGAAGCTCTGAATAGAAATTTTTCCAAAGAAGACATACGCAGGCCAATGAAAAGATGTTCAACATCACTAATCAGCAAGGCCATGCAAATCAAAACCACAATGAGCTATCACCTCATACTGGTTAGAATGGCTAGTATCAAAAAGATAGGAAATAACAAGGGTCATCCAGGATGTAGAGAAAAAACAAACCCTCAGGCACTAATGGTGGGAATGTGGAGGTACCTCAAAAAATTCAAAAATGAACTACCATATGATCTAGCAATTCCATTTCTAGGTATATATCCAAAGAATACAAAAAGCACTAATCTGAAAAGATATATACACCCCTATGTTTATTGCAGCATTATTTACAACAGCAAGGATATGGAAACAACCTAAATGTCTACTGATAGATAAATGGATGAAGATGTGGTATGTCTGCACAACGGAATATTACTCAGCCATAAAGAAGGAAATCTTGCTGTTTGCAACAACACTGATGAGCCTTCAGGGTATTATGTTAAGTAAAATAATTCAGACAGAAAAAGGTAAATATCACATGATCTCACTTATATGTGGAATCTAAATAAAAAAATGAACAAACAAAATAAAACACAGATTCATAGACACAAAGAACAGATTGTTGGTTGTCAGAGGAGAGGGGGTTGGGGGAGGATGCAATGGGTAAAGGGGATCAAAAATTACAAACCTCAGAGTTTTTATAATACAGGTTTTTATAATAAAAAGTTATAAAATAAGTCATAGGGATATAATGGATAGCATAGGGAATATGGCCAATATTATTGTATTAACTTTGTGTGGTGACAGTGGTAACTGGGCTTACTGTGGTGACCATTTTGCAATGTACACAAATTGGACTCACTCTGTTGTTCAGCTGAAACTAATATAATATTGTATGTCAATTATACCTCATTTTTAAAATACTGCCCAAAAGAACCACCATCTCCAATGATATCTATGGATTATACACTGTTACTTATATAGAACTTCCATGTGCATTATCATTAGATCCTGACAAAAATCCCCATGAGATGGGTGGATATATTTTCTCTCTGCCTTTTTTTTTTTCATTTTTTAAATTAACATATAATGTATTATTTGTTTCAGAGGTACAGGTCTGTGATTCGTCAGGCTTACACAATTCACAGCACTCACCATAGCACATACCCTCCCCAGTGTCCCTCACCCAGCCACCTCATCTCTCCCATCCCCCTCCCCTCCAGCAATCCTCAGTTTGTTTACTGAGATTAAGAGTCTTTTATGGTTTGTCTCTCTCTCTGGTTTTGTCTTGTTTCATTTTTCCCTCCCTTCCACTATGATCCTCTGTCTTTGAGGAATCTCAAATTCCTCAAATCAGTAAGATCATATGGTAATTGTCTTTTCTGATTGACTTATTTCGCTTAACATAATACCCTCTAGTTCCATCCACATCATTGCAAATTCTCCCTTTAAAAAAATAATAATTTGGGGCGCCTGGGTGGCTCAGTGGATTAAGCCGCTGCCTTCGGCTCAGGTCATGATCCCAGGGTCCTGGGATCGAGCCCCGCATTGGGCTCTCTGCTCTGTGAGAAGCCTGCTTCCTCCTCTCTCTGCCTGCCGCTTGTCGACTTCTGATCTCTGTCTGTCAAATAAATAAATAAAATAAATCTTTAAAATAATAATAATAATAATTTATTTGGTTTATGTCTATCTTGTTCCAGAAAGGATTTGAGGGACTTGGCATTCAATATAGCACATAAAATACAATTATTAAAATAGAAGATAAGGATTTGAGACAAAGCATTCTTTTGATAGGGTTGAATTGATCTGAACAAATTTTGGATCCAAAATACTATGGAACCTTCAACATGATCCTTGCTCTGTTTTCAGGAGGATGTCATTATAACAGTGTTCAACAAGGAAATCACTTGCTTAGACACTTTGATCCTGAAATCTCGTTGTTCTGAAAAATTGGGAAATAGGAGTTTAAGAACTATCTTGTACTTTCTATTTGTCAGTTTGAAACCTTGGGAGTTCCCTGGGTGAAATCTGAAACTGGACCCCATACATGGAGGGCAGGGAGAGAGTGAAGAGTCAGGACACCCCAGATTGGTAGACGGCAAGTTTAACAAGCAAAGGAACTTAGGTACATGGCTTATCTTCCATAGCCTCAAGACAGGTAGATCTGCACACCTGCCCACCTGAATCTTAAAAGTTTATATAGAGCCCTTAACTGGGCTTAGTCATGTGTACCATTGAGATGTTCTGAACAACACATTGCTCTCCCAAGGCTTTGTCCTTGAAATGGCTGCCAATGTGGCAATAGTGGGATGTAGAATTGGGGGAAGCGATAAGGTGCCCCTGATTGCCCCACAACTTGTGGTCACATCCTCATGATGACCTCCAACATTGTTCCTATTTGAAATTGTTCACAAACCCGTTCATCTGTGTTTATGCCTGTATTTCTATCTCTGTGGGTTTGCCATGTATGTGCATAAATGTGTAGTTTTCATATTCTCTGAAAAGATGTAAACCTTTTCAAGACCATTTCTTTCGTCTGTAATTCCTAACAGTCCTGTCGTTGAAGCAGGGCGTCCATCTCCATGTGACTGAGGGCGGAGCTGAGAGGCCAAGAGGGTGACTCACTAGGAAAATAGCAGACAGACTTTGATGTTGAACTACCTGTCCTTCCCGTTTTACCACATTGCCACATCCCCTGTGGCCGTGGAACCATCCTCTCTATCCTGTGACTGTGAACACAGCTGACATTGTGATCATTTGTGTTTACCTCTGCAAGACACTCAAAAATCATTCATGCCTTCAGCAATATTTATCGAGTATCTCTTGTGTATTCAACACTGTTCAAGGTATAGTGGACACAGCAGTGGGCCAAACCAAAAAAAAAAAAAAAAAAAAAAAAGCTGATCACTGTTCTCATGGAACTCTTATCCATTCTAGAGGGGTGGGGACCAAAATATAAAATAATCTGTAAATTCTATACTGTGTTAGCTGGGCATACGTGTGATGGGGAGAGACAAAGCAGGCTGGGGAAAGCCAGAGTCTGGTCCATGGTTTTATGGTCCATAGAATGAGAATCTTTGTTATTGGTCTATAAGGTACAAGGATAATTCTATCCAGTTTTAAGTAATAGATTTTTAATAATATTGCATAACCCTAAGGAAGTAACCTAACTGATTCCAAAAGCATTTCATGGAGAGAGTCACTTCTTACCATAGCCCTTGCCAGCTAGGCTTCTGGTTTCTCTAGCTTTACTTCTGCCAAGAGGCCTCCTTGTCCTTCAGGGGTTGCTCATCTCACATTTCAGAAGGACAGTGCATACTTATGTCAGGTGTGAAAGGGATCTTTCCTCCTTGATGCCAACAAGAAGAAGCACTAGGGAAGGCTGACAGACAGCAGACATTCTCTTCTCTAACTGGGTTATTCTGTGCCCCAGCTTATCTCACCATGAGATCTTCCTACTGTTGTTCAGTTTGTACCAACATTTAAAATCAGTATTCTCTTTATTTGCAGGGACACATCTTTACAAAAAGAGGGGGTGAGATTCCAAAGACTCTCAACATTTTATACTGGCCTTTTGAGGAAAAATATGCAGACTGACTTCTGGGACAAGGCTCCCAAACAGTAGTCTAACGCCTTGAATGCTTATTGGTCTTTTCGTGTGCGGGTCAAACAGCACATGATTGGAATCTTAATACTTTCAAAAAATTTCCCTGGAGAACCAAAAAAAGAAGGAGGGGCATTGGATGGTAATTTGAAGGGAGAAACTCAGTAAACACATTATTTCAAATGTAGGCTTTCTTTTCACTGCAAAACTCTGTGACTCAAATCACCATTTGTTTAAAGATTTTTTTTTTTTTAAAGAAAAGACAAGATAACCAAATGTCGGAAGGTTAAGCAACTCTTCCAGGGTCATAGTTTTCTTTTTTCCTTTTGGTACCTTTCCATTTAATCTTGTGGCTGATAGTCCAACAGTTGGTTATGAACCTGTCACAATCCACTGGTCCTTTCCTAATGTCTACAGCAGATCCAGACAGCCAGGTACAAGGTGGGGTCGCCGTGCAGTTGGAGAACTTGTTTTGAAACGGTGTTTTCATGGCAAGCACACTTTTTAGATAAACATTGTCATATACGGGGTAGTTTGGGGTGAGCTGAGCTGGACCTAGCTAATTCAGTGACATCCCCCCCTGCACTGCTTCCAGAGCCGTCCTTGAGCTTTAGGAAACAACCTTTCCATGGTTCATTTCGTCTCTTTTAAACTTTTTGTCAATTCCTGTAACCATTTAAAATTAGTGGAATTAATGATCAAACTTGGTGATTTCTTAAGTTTCCTTATTATTTCATAAAAAGCACTGGTTTCCTGGCTGTTTTGTTGTATAGTTCACAATAGCTTTGTGGTTGATGGTGGTCCCTTGAACTAATGTCTTGTTCACTGCATAGGTTGGGAGTAAACATATCTATATGTGTTCTTCTGGACCGAGGAAATTGTCTGGTGCACGTACCCTTAGTTATATTTATTAGGAAATATGTGGAAAGGTTAATGGCTCCCTTCTTTGTCTCAAAGATGTGTGAACATGCCCCGTGGCTTTAAGATCCTTTGAAGAAGGCATCAATACCCACAGTTATCATTACTCATAATTGTGGAAAATTAGGGATTGAGAAGGTATAATCTTCCTACCAAAAAGATCATTAGCTTCATCTGCATTCCTAGGACAGAGTTCCAGAGAGATCAAATGACTTTTCTAAGGTCAAGTAACTAGTTGGTACCAGAGCCAGGATTAGGACAAGGTCTCCAGCATTCCTATCAATGCACTTTCCTTCACGTTGCTCTCTGTGACCTTGTGTGTACTCTTTCACCAACTGGTTTAGAACTCTAGACCTCATAGGTCCATACTGTGAGAAGCTGGCCCCGTAGAAATCATCTTCCAAGTCTTTCACTTCATGCGTGAGCACAGAGAAGCCTAGAGACTCTAAGTATGTTGCTCACGCTCACAGGTTGTTAGGTTTTGGAACTGGGACTGGAGACCAGGTCCTGTGACTTCCCATCTGAGGCTCTTTCAACTAACTCCCTACTTTTCCAATGATGGCTGTGCCTTGGAGGATGTTTTAACTTGGAACCTAAGGACTTGCATGAACTCAATTGCATAATCCTCTTATGACCTGTACTTCTGAAGGATGCAAGTAGATCTGCAGGATGATGGCGCCTAACCCGGGAGGCAGAGGGACACAGTGTTCTGCCTCCAGTTCCTTTTATGATTCTATTGACTCATGGTCTATCCGCAAGCTCAGCTGTCTCATATACAAAGTGAGGGCCCTGTATTAGATGTTCCTGATGGAGAATTCTTGGTTCTTTCCCAGACGGGTATGTTTCTTTGTGTTTTGTCCAGTAGAGGGGGTTGTGTGCTCACAGACCAGCAGCCCCCTGGGTCCTCCTCCAGGTTGGATGATCGCAGAGACCCACAGAGGGTGTATAGTGAAAGAGGTGTGAGTCTGGGCAAGATGGCATGTGGGAGGAGCTGGAGATGGTGGTGGAAGAGCTGAGGTGGCTGGCCTGCTTGGAATCAGCAGAGGAAATTGAAGGTATTTCTGGGAGACAGATCACTGGGGCCCCAGCCACCCTGTTTAAGTTGATGCCACACCAAGGAGAATAATAATCTGGGAAGCTGTAGGTGGATGTTCCTGTTGCAATTTTACACTCCACTGTTAGGTGTGATGAGTAGCCTGGGTGTCATATAGCACAATGTCATGCCAGCCCCGGTCTAGGGCGCCTTTTCCAAATGGCATAATGTGGGCTACATTAGGAAGCAATGTAACAGCTCCTTTGGGCACCCCACGGCACACAGGTGGCTTCTGCATACATGAAGCCTACATGCTGAGGTCTGGGAAAGAGCAGGTGACTCTTTCATTTTCACTTAATGTCCTAGACCACAGTGGGTCACCATAGGGTCCCAAGAAAAAATGAAATACCCATTTCTTCTGTACAGTGTATGGAAGCACAGGAAGGAAAATTTTGTGATAGTTTTAGCCAGAGAAGTGGAGGCTATAGAATTATTTTGGAGAAGTGCTGCTTTATTGAAAATATCCAGCTGGTCATATTTTACTGTGGGGATTGAGAAAAGCATATACAACCAGGAAAGGAGGGAAGGATAGCAAAGTAAGAAAGGAGGGACAAGTTTAGGAGATAGAGAGTTGGTGGTGGGGATGAAGAAAGGAAGAAAAAGAAAATTCTTGACTTTCTTCTCCTGACCCAGCTGTGGAAAAGATTATTTCAGGTCCCTTGCCTAAATGGTCTGAACGATTGCCCTGGGTGGCATAGGTCATTTTAGGGCACTTTCCTGGGACCTGGATGTCTTTATCTCCATTCTTTCTTTGTAGAGAGGATACAGACAGGCGTGGGAAAGTCTTGATAAGAGGCTTCATCTGATCCGTATCTTTCTCCCAGGATCTGAAAGCACTTTTCTCACATCTATTTAAGTAACATTTAGTGGATGGTAAGAGGCATTTCTGTCACTTGGGGGGTGGGGGGAGGACCCCTAGAGGGCCTTAATCCAGTAAGTGATGACTGTGTTTCCCCTCCTTTTCCATGCTCTGCCCTGCCACTCTCCTCGACTCCCTGAGGGCCTGCCCTAGTGGCCACTCAGGCGGTTGCCCTGGGGCAGTGGCCCACAGTGATATTAGCACCTGCCTGTATCAAACTCACACTGGTAGTTGGCTCTGTGAAGGGGATTTCTGGAGGTCAGGCCTTGGGGTCGCATAGTCTGTTCACAGTCTCTGGGAAATCACGCGCAATCTACAGTGATGTGATCCCTGCCCCCAGGAGCCGGCCCGCATATGACCCCCAGGGAGCAAATATATTGATGGCCAGTTACGATCAGAGATTTTTTTCAAAACCTATTTCCATCAGGTTAAACTATTTCCAACTTCAGCGACATTGATTTGTTCAGAAAGAGCACCACATAAATCAATAAAAACAATAACCGTCCTCACTCTCATCAAATTACAGCTCCTTATAATTTGCAGTACCTTCACAGACATCTTATTTGATCTTCCTACCAACCGGCGTTGGAGCTACTGAAAGAGTTTGCAGTGTGGTGGGAAGAAGCAGATAACTTCCCAAGCCTTCTGGAACAAATAGTTTTTTCTCTTATTAAAAAAAATTCACTTGATATATATATATATATATATAGAGAGAGAGAGAGAGAGAGAGATACACACACACACACACACACACACACACATATATATATAAATTTTACATATATATATATATCATTATAGAAAACTCTGGAAGCACATGACTTATTTTAAAAACTACCCAATCCTCCAAGCCTAAAATAATCACGAAATAGATTTTTAGCTTTTGAAACTGCATATTATTATATAAATAATAAATAATTAACAGAATGATTACTGCTTTATATTTTACGACATTTCCTGTGCCATGAACTATTCTTACATCAGCATTTATATTTGCATATCTCCCATTGAATAAATACTCTGTGATTTTTTTTAAGTGACTTCTTTCTGGTAGTCTTAGGTTGTGTCCTTCCATGCTCTGAGAAACAGGGGCAGCACAGAACTTGGTATCTAGATTTTTTTTTTAATTTCTAAATAATTTCATAGGCCATAGTTTCAATTCCTTGACTTAAGCATTTAAGAAAGTGTTTATCTGTTCAGTTTTTGAAGAGAAACAAAATGCCAGCAGGGTAGTAGCTGGCCGGCCCAGGAGGAGTTTTCTGAATTTGGGTGAATTGGGATCAAGAATATAAAAGATACATGGTCAGTGGAAACTAGAGGTTCTTGCAAGTGTATGGGAGGAATCTTTTTAGATCTCAGGCCAGACATTACTTCCTTAAAAGTTTTGCTAGACATTCTCTCTCAGACACCTAGCAAATATCAGATTACACAGCCTTCTCTTCCCATGTGTCCCACAGTGCTCTGCACTTACTTTTTTGTAGCACTTATGAATGCCATATTCTAACTGCCTGGTTTCTTCCAAGTCTCTCCTACAAAACTGCCAACTCTTGAGAGAAAGGGCCCTGTCTCACTTACTATAACATTCTTGCCCTCAGCCCAGTACCTGGCACGTTGTAGGGACATGTCTTAGTCTACTCGAGTTACCATAAGGAAATACCGGAGACTGGGTGGCTTAACCAACAGACATCTTTATTCTCAGAGTTCTAGAGGCTGGAAGTTTAAGATCAAGGTGCTGGCAGGATCGGTTTCCTCGGAGGCTTCTCTTCTCAGTTCAGATGGCTGCCTCTTGTTGCCACTTCATATGACCACCACCACCTCTGTGCACACTTGTATACTCCTGGTGTGTCCTAATCTCTGTTTATAAGAACACCAACCAGATGGATTTGGGTCCATCCAAATGGCCTCATTTAAACGTAATCACTTCTTGGGGTGCCTGGCTGGTTCAGTCAGAGGAGCATGTGACTCTTCATCCAGCGTTGTGAGTTCAAGCCCCACATTGGGTTTAGAGCTGACTTAAATAATAAATCTATTTATTTATAAATAAATATGGATATTTATATTGTCCAAGGCAGTTTATGTAGAAATAAGTTTACTGGGGCACCTGGGTGGCTCAGTATGTTAAAGCCTCTGCCTTCAGCTCAGGTCACGATCTCAGGATCCTGGCATCCAGCCCTGCATCAGGCTCTCTGCTCAGCAGGGAGCCTGCTTCCTCCTCTTTCTCTCTGCCTGCCTCTCTGCCTACTTGTGATCTCTCTCTCTGTCAAATAAATAAATAAAATCTTTAAAAAAAAAAAAAAGAAGTTTACAAACATATAATTGTTCAGACCAGTTTGTATATAAAAATTAGTTTATAAGTAGATAAACTTAAAAAAAATAAACTTAATCACTTCTTTAAAGGCCCAGTCTCCAAAGGCAGTCACATTCTGAGGGAATGGGGCTGAAGCCTTCAACAAACGAATTTTGGAGGAACATAATTCAGTCCATCACATGGACTCTCTACATATTTTTATTGTGAAGCACTTGCCATGCTTGTGGATGAATAAGAAAATAGCATTCACATTCTGGCATCCTACCTGTTGAATACTAGCCTACTCCTTTCCAGCCAGAGGTCTGAACAGCAGAGGCAGTCCAGTATCTCACAAAATGTGCGCCAAACTGGGAGTCAGGAGCCCGGGGTCCGTACCCCGGCTCTGCCAGTTCCCAGCTGTGTGATCACCCCTGGCGTCAGTCTCCTCGTCCGTAAAATTGGGATAATAACACCTATTGCAGCCGATGGTTGTGACACTAGATGAGGTCATGCCTATGGGGGTGTCTGGCAGAAAGCGTGCCAGGAAGCAGACATCAGAAAATGCCGGTTTAACCTGTCAGCTGGAAGGTATGTCGGAAATAAGAAACGTTTCACTCTAGTGATGAGGGAGGGCACAGGTGCTGACGCAGCTCGGACATCTCCCCGTGGTTCTTTATACCCACTGCTACTCAGCCTCAGATTTATTTCAGCTCAGTTAAGATTAGCGGTGTACTAATCTTTTGTTTGTTTGGTGGTGGGGGTGGGGGAACAGATTATTTATTTATTTTAAAGATTTTATTTATTTATTTGAGAAAGAGCGAGGGAGCATGAACAGGGAGGAGAGGGACAAGCAGGCTTCCTACAAACAAGGAGCCCAACGCGGGGCTCGATCCTAGAACCCTGGGATCAAGACCTGAGCCAAGGGCAGATACTTAACCAACTGAGCCACCCAGGTGCCCCAATGACAGATTATTTAGATTTAAGGCATTTATTTATAACCTCCAATTTCCAGATTTCACTGAGTGATTTCAATTCATCCTCCAAAGTCCTGGTAGCTAATCACATTGGGGTATTGCCTAATTGCTCTTTTCAGTGGGAGTTGTATTAAATTAGCTTTAAAATATGTCTTTACAGGGGCGCCTGGGTGGCTCAGTGGGTTAAGCCGCTGCCTTCGGTTCAGGTCATGATCTCAGCGTCCTGGGATCGAGTCCCGCATCGGGCTCTCTGCTCAGCAGGGAGCCTGCTTCCTCCTCTCTCTCTCTCTGCCTGCCTCTCTGCCTACTTGTGATCTCTGTCTGTCAAATAAATAAATAAAATCTTTAAAAAAAATAAAATAAAATGTCTTTACATAAAATATGAAGTCTCAGGGTATTGACCACGATAACTTCTATGAGGCATCTTATACCTGGACCTTGAAACATCATATGAATATAAATTCTCCTGCTAGGATTTGGAAAACGTATTTTCACTTGGCGAACACATGGCAAGCCATGGGAACACAGATAGAGGCCAGTTAATCTTTAGGGTCCTTCAAGAATCAGAGCCCTCATTACTGATCTTGTCTAAGCAACGGTCATGGCCCAATGTTCAGGTGATCAGCCTCTCATTGCCTCTCCCTAAGGATGTTAAAAATTATGGTCTTTGTTCATTTACAAATCTGCTTTCCACTCTCTTTTTCCAGGTCAAGTTGTTTGCTTTCTCTGTTTCCTCATTTTGCTTCAGTTAGATTTTCCCTCTGGTCCCATCCCCATGGTCTCCTCTTCTTTCTTCCTCCTGCCTTATTCCTGGTTTCTGTTCTAACAAGCCTATAGCCTACATCTCACTTACTGTCTTTACTTCCTGTCTCCAGACCCGCCTCCATGTCTGGGCATTCTGCCATGACCTGCTTCTCTGTCTCCCATTTTCTCTGTCTGTCTCCTATCCTGTTGCTGCCTCGCCCCGTTCTGTCTCCAGTCCTCCTCTAGAATGAGTGGAGAGGCGGGATTCCTCTGTGGCACAGCCACTGTCTGGTCCTTGCTACCCTTCAGGGATACCCGGGGATAGGGTCTTGGATTTGTTGCACCTACTTCTCCACAGACGTGGCTAGTGGATGTGGCATCGGTGTCCTCATAGGCATCACTACAACAAAACCTTTCTGAAGTCATCACCTGGGCTCTGGATAGCCTCCACCAGAGGAGAAAGTTTCACTGTGGAGGTGGGGGGGTGGCTTGTGGGGGGTGGCGGAGAATGCTCTTTTGATCAAATATATGAGAAGGAAACTTTGGTTGGAGTGAAGCTGGGTGGAAAATATTTTCATTTCAACTTTTATGCTGGTTGAGTAGCTTTAGGACACTTCCACGTTTGGCTTCTATTTTTTTTTTTTTTTAAGATTTTTAAAATTTATTTGAGAGAGAATATGTGCACAAGCAGGGGGAGCGGCAGAGGGCGGGGGAGAAGCAGACTCCCACTGATCATGGAGTTTAAGCATAGGGCTTAATCCTAATCTCAGGACCCTGAGATCCTGACCCGAGCCAAAGGCAGACACTTAACCTACTGAGCCATCCAGGCATCGCTTGGCTTCTATTTTAAAAGGCTCACTAGTGTTTAAAAAAACTTTATTCAGTTTCATAAAGACAGTTACTCTTGGATTTCATTTAATAAGCAATAGTGATCTGGTTTTGTTGTTTTGGATTTGGATTTATTTATTAACCTAACCCATTAGTTCTTCCGATCCATTCCTTAAGGCTGTTGTTAAGTGGATGGTCCATGGGAAGATGAATCGAGTTGGTAAGAGGGTCTTAGAGTCAAGGTTGAACACAGAGGACCACTAACCACAGCATTCCCGAAAATTTGTGGATGTCTGTGGTTGGGTAAGGATGATCCACTAGCCATTTGGTTCATTTTGAGACCATAGGCAAAAAGGACAACAGGTCCAGCCTGACCTTCTGTGTGTTTGAGGGAAGGAAGGATGGAAAAATTGCCTCCTTGCTGCTTGTGGACAGCACTGTCTGCCTCTCCCCACCCAGCTCCTAACGCTCCGTGTGTCTTTCTGCAGCCTACATCTTGCCCTTTCCTCAGCCTCGTGCCTCTAACCATGCGTGCAACCTCTCTGCAAAGTAGCCGGCCGCAGTTTTTCTTGGTCAGGAAAACCACTTCGCCTTTAATCAAAACGAAGCATTTATCCCACTTTGCAGCTACATGGCCACAGTTATTTATGGGTATCAGTTTTCCTTCCCTAAGTTTCAGAGCCAGGGAGTCACCAGGAAGGCGCATCCAGAAGGGTTCAGGTTTCATGGCCTTGCAAATTGGCGTTTCTAGTAATTTGTCTTCCTCTCTTTCTCTGGTTTCTGCTCTAACCTGCCTGCAGCCTACAGGCTGCTTTTTTGCCCTGTCTTTCTGTCTGCTAGGCTGCCTCCACTCCCGGGCATGCCGCCAAGACTTACAGCTCTCTCTCCTCAGCCTATGCCCGGCCACTTTCCTTTCCCTCTCTGGCCTACTGTAGGAGGAGCACAAGTGTAAGAAACCTCAGCTAAATCTGTGGGACTTTCCCCATGGGTTTTGGAGTTGATAAAGGATAACATTGAATACAAATTATATAATAATCAGATGAGAACAGATGTAGAGTTGGCCTGTCTTGAAAAAATATCAGACATGGAAGGCACTGATTCTCTACTGCTCTACCCAGCTTCCTTTCTAGCTTCTTCTCACACTCTAGTTCCCTGCATAAACTCTGTGGCTCAAGGCTCTGCATTATTTCTGAGCACGCTGTGCTGCTCTGTCAGACTCCCTGCTCACGGGGTCTTCTGCTTCCTTTCCATCCAACCCACAGAGCCCAATGACAAGGGATTCGATCTCACAACCCTGAGGTCATGACCTGAGCTGAAATTAAGAGTCAGAGGCTTAACCCACTGTGCCACCCAGGCACCCCGCTGAACACCTCCATCTTATTTCTATGTATCAGAACTTTTTAACGGTGGGCTTCAGTGCTTTTTGAAACCACGTGGAATTATTTGTCCTTTTGTCTGGTAATAGTATCCCATTTTTCCTTTGAGTAACCACCTCTCACTTTCTCACTTTATATGGTAAGGGTGTAGATGATCTCCTAGATCTAGAGGTGGTCATGTGATCCAAGACTGGGCAATGGGATTGCAGATCACCTGGCAGCTGTGGTCAGTTCAGGGAGGGCCACATTTCCCAGTTATTCTATGGAGAGTGGTTCCTGGATCTTTTGCTAGAACAGTGGGGATAATTTCTTAGTAACTATGATTACAAACTATGATACATACTTAGTAACTATGATACAAATATGCCCATGTCGAAGGGCATATTTCTGAAGCTATACTGGGCCACCTTGACTTTATAAGGGGAAAGCAGAATTGAAAGATGTAGAGAGATTCCTTCTATCATTTGAGTACCTAGATCCATCCATGCCTACACCTTGGACTTTTTGGTTATATGAGCTAATAACCTCCATTTTGCTTAGGCCAGTTTAGCTGGATTTCTGTCACTTGCACATAAGGAGTTCTAACTACAACTCAGTGGGGCCAAAGGCCAACTGGAGGAAGAAATAAGTTGATAATGGGGTAGAGAGGCATAGAAGGGCCATATTTAACATATTTAACACAAGTCTGTGTTAAAGCACACATCCCATCAAATAACTACCTTTGTTTGACCAACTACCCTCACCGTATCTCCAGCTCAGGTATATTAGATCTAATTTTTTTACTTCTGGGATAGACAGATTCTAGACCTTATTATTTATCTCTTGAAGACATGTTCAGTACTTAATATGCTATGACACTACTTTGGGGACCCTTTGCCACATACAGTGAGCATTAGTTTTATGTCATGTATTCACTCAAGGAACTTGGATTGAATCAAGTCTGTATGCTATACAGTGTAGGGTGCCTTGAATGCCAGGTGAAAGAGTGTTTGCCTAATTTAATAGACCATGAAAAGCCATGTAAGACCTTTGAGCAGAGGAGTGATATGATCCCAGCCATGATGGAGAAAGATCAACCAGATGGTTGAATGAATGGTGGTGAGGGATTAGAAGAAGGAAGGTCAATTGATGATGACTGAAATTGGTGAGAACTCAAATTGGGTGGGGCTGGAAAGAGAAGGGTGGATATGGAAAACTTTGTACACATAGATCCACAAGGCTTAACCATGTGGCATTAATAGATAGAGAGGGATCCTAGATGATTCCAAAATTTGAGTCTTAGTTGAAAGCCAATGGAGATGCTCCATTTAGTTGTATGAGCACAGGAAGGTAATTTAACATCTCCTGGCCTATCTTATCACTTGGAAGTGACATTAATAGTAACTATTCAAGAGGGTGTTTTGAGCAACATCTGTAAAGCTTTTGGTTCATGTCTGGCACATAGCATATGCTAAATAAATGTTAGTTTCCTTTCGTAAGATTGTATAAACTATACTATGCCAACCTTCTATCATCCCCACCCATAGGAAATAAGATACAAGAAATTCCTCCTCCTTTTAGATTACATAGCAAGATGACGGCAGCCATCAGAACAAAGACCCTAATTCTTCACTCTTTAGAGGGGCATACTTAGAGTGGGACAGGCCGGCGTGGGTCAGTTCAGCACTTAAGGATTTGACATAGACATTAAGGTTTCTCTTTCTCACATTGTATGTGTCATCAGTGACTATTAGATTCTAATATTAGAAGGTGATGTCAGGACATATCCTACTGTTTATCCTGCTGTGTTTTATACTCTCGGAATGCCTAAAAGGCATACACGAAACTTGCTGTGGGATAGCGTTTAAAGAATGAACCTAATGTGCATAGTCTAAAATTAATATAAAACCTATTCGGAACTACTTTTACCTTCCCACTATGGTGTGCACTTTTTTGGAAAAAAATGGTTAATAAATAACTGAACTTAAAAAATCTTTCTTCTGGGGGCACCTGGGTGGCTCAGTGGGTTAAAGCCTCTGCCTTCGGCTCAGGTCATGAATCTGGGATGAGCCCCGTGTCGGGCTCTCTGCTCAGCAGGGAGCCTGCTTCCTCCTCTCTCTCTCTGCCTGCCTCTCTGCCTACTTGTCATCTCCGTCTGTCAAATAAATAAATAAAATCTTTTTAAAAAAAAAATCTTTCTTCTGGAAGAACACAAGGATTTGGTTACTTGAACTTAGCCAACATAACGTTTTAAGTTGGGATAGAAACAAAGAGAATCGGAATATGTCAAGAACAATTAAGAATAAGTCTTCTCAGCTTATTTGCTTTTTTGGTGAAGATTTTCAAAGTCTTTTAGGTGTCCCATGACCAAAAGCATTGTACTTCATTCTGTTGGCAAGGTCTTTGCTTTTCTTGTTCGTTTCTCTGTATAATTAGCTATAAAAGTCCCCGGGAGCCCTTTCCTACACTTCCAGATTATCATTCTTCATTTGCCTATTTTCTTTGTCTGTGGCCCTGACTGTACTGTCAGCCCCTGGAAGCAAGAACTGTAAGGTATTCACCTTGTTTGCTTGCAGTACATATCTGGTAAGTGAACAAATGGATAAATTAATAGAAACAACAGCAGTGGGAGCTGGTTATGTCTAGCCTTCTGTTGTGGCTCTAAGTCTGGCCTTCTTTAGTTTTTAAAGTAGAAAAGCAATGCTTGTCAACCATGTACTTTAGTGGGAAGTAAGGTGATCAACACAGGGCATCCATGTGAACATACATGTGACACGAGGGCAAAGCCCCCTAAAAGGGAGAGAAGGCACTCCTTTGGGGCTCTCAATTTATACACGCTCCAAAAAACTGTAGAACTTGCACTGACTATGACACGGAGTCTCCCAAGTGGTCTCAGGAAGCAGAGGTGCAAAGTAGTCAGTCATTACAATCCTCACACTCAGACTTGGGCATATGATCAAAGTCTTACTTGTAAAACACTTTTTGCTCCGAAACACGGACTTATTCTGGCTATTGGTAAAAGGCCAAGATTTAATTTTTCTGTTGAAATAAGGCATTGGGGAAATTGGGCTATTTGTCATTGGTGGCTATTGATTTATCACATCATTTAGCCATCTTTCCTGTGTCCCATGCAGAGTGCTTTCCAGTTCACATGTGTGGGCCATACAGATAAAGGCAGGCTAGTATCCTGCATGTAAATCCAAAGCCTCTACCAGGCAGTGATGGGAAGAAAGAGGGGAACTGATTTTCTATCCAGAGCTGTTGGCTCACAATTCAATCAGCAGCTCAGTTCATAGATTAACAGGTAGATTTTCATAAGGAAGTGTCTTAGAGCATGTAAAAAATGAGAAGTAGATCCAAAAGAAGTATTTGAAAAACACATAAAGCTAAACATACAAGGATATTTACTGTAGTTCATAAGAGAGGGATAAAAAAGGAAATGCCCAGATGTCCAATGAGAGGGGATTGGATAAAATAAATTTCTGTATATTCTTATGCACATATCCATAAAAATGGGTATGTAATCAGTTAAAAGAATGCTGTATATAGATAGATAGATAGATAGATAGATATAGATATAGATATATATGAACTGACAAAGGGTACTGACCAAAAAATATTAGAAAAGGAAAGGCAATCAGAATAAGCTATAAAATATTGTTTAAGGTCACTACCTGTGTACATTCATACATCCCTACATGTAACAGTGGTCACCTCAAGGGGTGGTGACAGGAGGTTTTTTTTTTTCCACTTTTGCACTGTATACTTACATATTGTTTGACTGTCTCACAATGAACATGCATAAGATTACCAGCAGTGAACGTCTCTTTTCTCCTGTTGCATGAGGAAAATCACACTGGCTAGCTGTTCTAATATAAACAGCATGAACACCATCTGGCCTGATCCATTGATGGGTAGATAGTGGTGGCCTTTGGAAAGAGTAAGGAGGGGGTTAACATGACTTGAGTGAACACATCCGCTATCTTCAGCACATGTGCCATAATTTGAGAACATAAAATAATTTTTATTTCCCTGATTTTGATTTTTGAAGCCTTAGAGCCAAAGAATGGATTTTTTTTTCTAAGAAGTTGAAAACAAAGTCCCATTTCAGCATTAAGATCTCTGTTGGTCAGTTGGGTATGTCCTTGGAAAGAGAGGTCAGAGTCCTGAATCAAAATGTGCCTTCAGCTAGCATTGTGACCTCAAATTGAGTCATTTAATCGCTAATCTCTCAGTTTCCCCACCTATTAAAATTGATAGTAATAACCCTTACCATCACATTCTTCAGTGGGGTGTTGTGAAGCTTAATAAGATCATGTTAGCAAAATGCTTCGAGGTCTTTAGATAAAAGATGTAATATAAACACAAAGTCTCATTAAGATAATTATACAGTGGCTTTTTCATAGTCCAAGTTTATATCCAAGAATGAATATAGTGATGGAGGTCATCATGTAAGGGTAAGGAAGAAAATTGGCTTTCAAAATCTGGAAACAAAAAACCCTAACACATTTTTTAAAAGATTTGATTTATTTAATCAACACAGAGAAATACAGTGAGAGAGAGAACACAAACAAGGGGAGTGGGAGAGGCAGAAGAAGGCTCCCCACTGAGGTGAGAGCCTGAAGCGGGGCTCGATCCCAGGACCCTGGGAAGGCAGACTCCTAATGCTGAACAACTGAGCCACCCAGGCACACACCACCCCCACCCCCTGAACACATTTTGAAGATGGATACACTGGAATCATTAGTTTTTAGAATGGGAGGATGTGGTTACGAGAGATGATTCAAAACATGAAAGTTAAAAAAATGTTTAAGTTTCTATGTTTAATGGATAGCATCTTTTGAAAAGCAAAGTGATCACTTTTCCCATTCCCTGAAAGAAGAAGACAATGAAAGAAGCTCTTACAGAATATTGTGTCTTTTTTTTCCCAAAGCGTTGACATTCATAGGACTGTAAAGTGGTGAAACCTGTCTGGCCCACCGTGCTTCCGGAAGGTTGACTCATTAATGCGTGGTGGAGTCTCTTCCCAGGTGGCACTGTACCAGTTGGCTCCTGTGATGGAGCCGGGGAAATACGTCCTCCACACGTTCCTTCCTCTCAAGCTGTCCTGAGAATCTATCATGTTTGCCGCAGGCTCCCCACCCTTTGGCACCATGGGTGCATGCTACTACTATAAGCTGAGACATGGACAACCAGTGTCAGTTCCCAAGATTTGGAAGTGCCGACACAGGAGGTCAGTAGTCCCCGAGGAAGGTAAGCTTGCAAGCCAAAGCCCATCCTTTTGCTGGGTTTCTAAGGGCTGAGCCATGGAAGCAGAATTCATGGTGAAAGGTCATATTTTGGCACATGACAAGTTTGTTCAGGTGTCCTCCCACTGTAAGTTGCAGGTCTGGTGCTCTCAAATTTTAAAAATCGTACCATCTGAATATTAATGTGTTTATTCGCTTATGTTGAAAAACCCCGAAGGATTAGTGTATTTATTCTTTGTTTTGCTTTGTTGTTTTGGTAAAGAAAGGCTTGGAATAATCTTCATTAAAGAGATATTTTCATTGTACGGATTTTGGCGTATGAGTGTGACTAACTGTATTTTCTAAATACAGATTCGGTGCAGTTCTTTAAAGATAGGTTGATAGAATAAAATGCTATATCAATATCAAGAAAAATTTAACCTTTATTATTTAGCTAGCCAAAGTGGGTGAAAACATTGTGTCTAATTTTTAGTATGGATATTATTTAAATAATACTCTTTGGATTTAATAGCTAATATGGACGTTACTGGGATGCAAGAAAAAATGATTACCTGATTTCTTCTTCCCTACAAGAATTGTCCCTCATTCCTATTAAACAAGTTTTTATGGGGCACCTGTCAGTCAGTTAAGCCTCTGACTCTTGGTTTTGGCTCTGGTCATGATCTCAGGGTCCTGAGATAAGCCCCCTGGTGTTGGGCTCCCTACTTAGCAGGGAGTCTGCTACCCCCCCACCCCACCCCCATTTTTCTCTCCCTCTGCCGCTCCCTCTTCTTGCGTATGATCGCTCTCTCAATCTATCTCTCTCTCTCTCTCTCTCTCTCTCTCAAATAAATAAATAAATAAATCTATCTTTTTAAAAAGCAAGTTTTTGTGGTAAGGAGGTAAACACCTTATAACTTTATATTCAAATTAGATAAATTGCCTAAAAAAGTAAGTTCTATAAAATAAATTAATTACAGCCGTAAGGGAGACATTGACATTTTTTTAACTCTTTCACTTCTTTGTATTTGCTGGTGCTCATTTGAAGCTATACTCTCTTTTTCTACTTTGTTTTAATCTTTTAGATGGGCTTCTTAGTATGCCCTTGAGAATCTCTTTGTTTGGAGAGGGTATCATCAATAGTTCCAAAGAGAGTGGATATTACAGTGTGATGAAAGTTATTAATAAAGCAAATGAGAGAAAAAAAATAAAAATAAAAATAAAGCAAATGAGAGAATTCCTTAAGTTATAATTGCTTAGTGGGAACTAGTAATTAAAACAGAAGAAGCTAAAGTTTCCCATGAAGGATATTAGGCAACGAGTCAAATAATTTTAAGTTTGTAAGCTATTTTTTTTAGATCGAAAAACATTTCTTAAGGAAACACATGCAGGTGTATTCACGTTTGCTCAGAATTCATTATTTCATTTTATGACAAAATCAGAATCAGTTTGGAAAAAGTCTGTTCGAATTCACAACATATCATATCATTATTTCGATTTGAGGAAACAAAGATTTTCTTTCTAGGAACATAGAGGCGGGTGTTTTTCCCCTTCTCTACTACCCATCTCATCACCGATAACCTAGTCTAAGTGAAGAAGAGGCATTTGAGTACAGGGTCAATCTGAATTTTATTCCTAATTCTAACACTCATTTGTTATATGGCCCTGAGTATATTTTACAACCACTGTTTGCTATAGTAGTTCTTCCTTTAAGGAGAAAGTGTGCCCTTTCTGTCTCATCCAAAAGGTACAAAAAATGCTCTTTGCCATATGAGAACCATCTCTGTAGTAGATGCAGGTGAAGCACAGATCAGAAATTAATGTTGTTTACTTATTGGCATCACAGCAGAATATTAACTTTAATTTCTCATTCTGTATATCTATTAATTTTTCTGTAGCTATTAATTTTTATCTTCAAAGTGGACTCAACAAATTTATCGAGGTGCAAGGAACAAACATGGAGTTTAATCCATAGTTGAGATCTTCCAGCCACAGCTGTCAAGGTTAAATAATTCTGGTGGGGAACGAGAAGCTGTTCGGTAGCATATCTTCGTTAAATAAGAATACTTCCAGCAATGAACATACCTTGTAAGTCTCCTGCCTCCTGTATTTCTCAGAATACCAGTTATCAAAATGCAGCTACTGTTCCTCTAACTTCCAGATTTAAATTACTCTTACATCAATGCAGGATGTCTGCATTGCCTTCTTTAGAGCAGGAAATTACAAATGCTTTTGTTGTTATTGCCAGAATCTGAGGGCGGGTAGCTTCCAGCAATGGCCCCTGTATATGTTTTCATTCTGTCTTTCAGAGTGGGGGCTGCGGGGTGCTTAATGCTCATGGAGGGCAGAACGTTCTTTGCCAACACTTAATAGTTACAACAGCTTTTCCTGTAGTAATCACCCGGAAACTCTACTGGTAGCGACTTGTCCCCTTTGAGGACTGGAATCTTCTCCCAACTAGATCTTTCATTTTCTTCTTACACTATACTTACCCCCTTCCTCTCGATATGTATGTGACATGCCCAGATCTGAGACTAACTTTAATTTCAAGTAGAATATGTTTGAATATCTGCAGGATCATCCACTAGCTCAGCTTAGAAGTGGGTCATTGACTTCAGTGCCGTATTTCATTGACTGTGATAGTAAAAGTAATAGCAGTAGTATTGGTGGCAATAAAAGTATTAACAAGCATTTGTTGAGTGCTCTGTAAAGTACCTTAAGTATTTCATGTATTTTAATCACAAAACTCGGGGACTCTCTAGTAGCTCTATTTAATAGATCAAGAACCTGCTCAAAGGAGTGCTGAGTACCTATTCTGAATCTCCAAGGCCTATACATTTCCCACTGTTGCATATCTTTTGTGAGAAAAAAAAAATTCATACCCGGTATTATTTATCTTTGCAGCTTATAACCATGTTTGGACTGCAATACGAATTTCCCCCCCTACGACTGTTTTATCACAGGCAGTTCTGCTGGGAGGGGTTGGAATGGAGTGCCAAAGAGTGAGCAGAAGTAATTTAATTGTGGGAGGTTGAATGCAGATGTAGATTTTTCCGTGTTTTGTCCTTGGGTGAAACAAGAATTAATGTGAGCCAAGGATACTTTGAAATAGCTAGAGGGTTTTTCCAACCAGATGGAAAGAGAAAATTTGGCTTCCTAGTCTATAGGTAAACTCCAGTAAAAAAGTTAATCTAGGTCTCCATTGGTTTTATTCCATAAAATGGGGATTCAAGTGACTAGGGCTAAGGAAGATCATAGGTCTAACGAAACACGAGGGACATCCCTAAAATTTGGGAAACCCTTTTTTTGTTTAGATCTATAGTCTTCCTATATATGCCTTTAAGAAAATGAACACAGCCCAGAGCCACCAGAAAAACTTAGTGTTACTATTATTGCAAGCCCTCTGTGAAAGACTCTAGTTGAAATGAATGTCAATGCAAATGAGTCTGCTGGTAGAGGGTCATTGTAACCTAAAATTAAGGTCTATAAAACTGGGGCGCCTGGGAGGCTCAGTTGGTTGATTACCCAGCTCAGGTAATGATCCCAGAGTCCTGGGATCAAGCCCCTCATCAAGCTCTCTGCTCTGTGGGAAGCCTGCTTCTCCCTCTCCCACTCCCCCTGCTTGTGTTCTCTCTCTCTCGAGGTCTCTCTCTCTCTGTGTCAAATAAATAAATAAAATCTTTTTTAAAAAGGTCTATAAAGTCACCAGATCTGGGATGCCTGGGTGGCTCAGTGGGTTAAGCATCTGGCTCTTGATTTCAGCTTAGGCCTTGATCTCAGAGTCATGAGTTCAAGCCCCGAGTTGGGCTCCACGCTGGGCATACTAAATATATACATAAATACATGAATAAATACATAAATACATACATAAAAACATAATATCACCGGATCACAAAGAGTAAAGAACCAAGCAGCAATACAGAAAGAGAACTCCTAAGGGTAACTAAAAACATGACCAGAAGCAGCCACATGAAGCTGCGGATAATGTAGGGACTTGAGAGGCAAGAGTGAGGGAGAACAATAGGTGCAGAGAAAACTGGCAAGCACTGGAAGATAAACACCTGATGTGGGCGCTGTCCACAGCTGGGCTTCAGGTGCTCAGTGCAGGCTGGCTTGCGGGGGGGGGGGGGGGGGGGGGGGGGGGGGCGGGAATCATTTGCATTGAAAAGGCAGGGGAGAGGAGGTTGGGAGGGCTGGCAAGACCTCAAGTCTCTTCCTGATGAAAATATTTCTGTGACTTGAGGATGAAATCCACACTTAGCAGGGCTGTTTACACGTCCTTAACCACCTGGCCCTCCCTATCTTTTCCATAAGCAGCCCACGTTTCAGTCCTATCGAAACATGTGCAATCTGTTGAGCACACACATTCTTTTATATGTACACCTCCCTTCTGATTTGCTGACTTAAGTCTTATCCATTCTTCTAGTATCAAGTATTGTTTATCCTCGAGGTTTCCCATCCCGGACCCTCACCCCAAACCCTCCCCTCGGGACTGCCTTAGGTAGCCGTGCTTTCTATTCCCTTACTACTCTCCTTTGTACACTTACAGTCTAAGAAATTTATTTATTTCTTCATTTTCACTGGGGCATGCTGGACCCCTTCAAGGCAAGGACTTGTCTTAGTTACCTTTGTATTACATGACGCACTGCCTGGCACATTAGGGGCTTAATCAGTATTTTGACTGAATGGCTAAATGAAGTTTTGATGACCGTGTAAATATGACTGGTTAGATCAATGACAATATGACAGGTCACCTACCTCCTGAGGTATGTTCAGGGATTTGAACCCTGAACTCTTCAGTGACTGGTTGAACATTAACTATAGAGATTTTTACATCTTTGCAGCCAAACATGGGAGAGGTGACATAAGGGAGAAACAGGAGATAATTTCCTGAAGTCAGAGATCTTACGTTAATCAGCTAAAGTAGGATCATTTTCTTTCTTTTTAATTATAATACTTTATGGGCATTTCGGCTGTGCATTCATTCATTCAGGTGATGAGAAATACAGCCTCTCTAGTTCAAGTGAGACATGCCAGCAACCATTTCTTTTTATTTCCTGGCTGTGCCCAAGAAAGGAGCATTGTTGATCATGTGGCAGGGGAAGGAAATCTTAAGTGCTTTGGTCGTGAGGCAAGGAGAGATTCACATTTGCATAGTATTCTTGTGGTATACACAAACAAGCTGCTGGATGATTCAAACGGTTGAACCAATAGTTGACTTGTTCCAGAAATGGAACAGATGTGACAGAGACGGGCTTCTGAGAATCCACAGACGGCACATGACACATTCAACGCTTTTGTGAAAATGTCTTGGCAAACATTCAGATCTTTATTTCTGTGTATTTATATTTAAGTTCAGAAAGTACGAATCCAATTATTTTTTCTTGTCGCACTGCCCTGAAGTTAGTTTCTTACGGTACTTTGCTTAAGAGTCCTGGGCTGCTTGATTCTGGCTCTTTGGACAAGAAGGGGCTCGCAGGGGTAACACTCTCCAGGCCTGGACTGGGCTGAGGGTACGGAGCCTCCTGTCCTCAGCTGTAGAGCATCGAGATGAAGGCCCAATAAGAGCAGTGGTGTTCTATAGGATCTCGAGGTCAGAGCGGTTTCAGAGGGAAACCGGGCTGACATTCTGCGCAAGACTATATAGAGAGCAGTAAGGTAGAAAAAAGGCAGGAAACCAGTTTGGGAGGCCATCCATGGATAGCTGACAAGGGAGGAGCTTGACTCGGATTTGGAATTGCCAGACCTGGAGCGATTCCTGAACTAAGGAGCCGGCAGTTGGCTGTTTATCTGGTTAACCACGCTTGTGGGTAAAAGCGTAAGGAGAATAATTAAAGGGAGTTTACAGTTAGGGTTTTATTGTTAAAGCAAGTTCTGCTTTGGCATATGGTGGTACCTCAGGGACCTGAAGTCTAAAGGGGATGGTCTGGGAAGAATCAGGCCTGGAGGAACAGACCTGGCCTTGGGGCTGGCTTTGCAAGAAAGCGCCAAAAATCACATACACAGTGGTCAGAGTGTTACGGTAAATCTGTGCTTGATTGTAGTCGGTAGTATCTTCCAAGGGGCTCCTGTCTAGAAGGGGAAGGATGGTAACAGTGTAGGGAGAGGCACTATTTAAATTAGGGTGTGAGGTGGGTTGCAGATGAAGATACCTCAGTGTATTGACACACGGTGATGTTTCCATTTTTCTGCAGGGGCCCAGGTATTGTCTGGCAACAAAATCTGTGTCAAGAAGGAAAGACTAGAACAAAATCCACTGAAGTAGTGTAATAGTCATCCCTGAATAGGGGGGCTATAGCTGACTATTTTTTCTTCTACTCATAAATATTTTTGAAAACTTCAATTTAAATCTAATTTAATAATGAAGAATAAGGGGACACCTGGGTGGCTCAGTTGGTTAAGCAACTGTCTCCAGCTCAGGTCATGGCCCCAGGGTCCTGGGATTGAGGCCCACACCGAGAGAGCAGGGAGCCTGCTTCTCCCTCTGTCTGCCACTCCCCCTGCTTGGTGCTCTCCATCTCCCCCTCTCTCTCTGAAAAATAAATAAATAAGATCTTTTAAGAAATAATGAATAATAAAACAATTTTTTAACTTGAGAATATTTTTACTTACTCATTTTTAATCGAAATATAGTTGACATATAGTATTATGTTAGCTTCAGGTGTACAACATCGTGATTTGACATTTATAGACATTACTATGTGCTCACTATAAATAAATAAATAAATGTCACCATACTCCATTACACTATGGAGTATAGTCCCTATGCTGCACTTTTCATCCCTGTGATTTATTTATTTTATAAGCAGAAATTTTTACTTCTTAATCCCCTTCACTGTTCTACCTGACTTCCCACCCCACTTTTCTCTGGCAGTTATGTTTGTTCTCTGTATTATGAGCCTGTTTCTTTCTTTTTTGCTGTTGTTTGGTTGTTGGTTGGTTGGTTGGTTCATTTGGTTTGTTTTTTGGATTTTACATAAACCTGAAATCATATGGTATTTGCCTTTCTCTGTCTGCCTTATTTCACTTAGCGTGATACCCTCTGGGTGTATCCATGTTGTCATAGAGGGCGAAACTTCACTCTTTTTCATGACTGAGTAATATTCTCCTGTGTACATGTACCACATCTTCTTTATTCATCCATCTATCGGTAGACAGGTTGCTTTCATATCTTGGCTATTGTAAATAACACTGCAGTGAACATAGGGGTGCCTATGTCTTTTTGAATTAATGTAAAATGATAAACTTTCAAAAGGGTAGGTTGGAGGGATCTTAAAATAATATTCACCAGCCTCACAGCTTTGCTTCATTTTTATTAACTACTAACTAAAGGATAAGATGCTCGGATAGTTCAAAACAACAGATGATTCAAACTTTGTAACAGACGGAAGCCACAAATACCCGGGGATATGCATTTTGTTTATCTCCTACATGGAAGTTGATTGAATCCAGGTCAAGGAGCCAGCTGTCCCCTCAGGGAAGCCTATGCCAGAAAGTAAGTAATCCAGTAACAAATGAGGACACAATACACACGTGAAGCTTTGGGAGTGAGGCATCCAAGTTACACCAGAGCATTTGAAGCATAATATATTTAGAGGTATGTATGCTTGGGGGTGTTAGACATTTGGATTTTACTTTACCTGTAAGGATTTTGTTTCCTCATCCCCTGTATATGCTGAGGCACCGTGAAAAAAATAAAGACATCATCTCTCCTGTCAAAGTGCCTAATAAGAAAGGTTTTATTAGTACCTCTCTGCCTTTAACTCATTTCTTACCCCCCTGCCCTGCTTCGGGCAGCTGAAATGCGGAGGCTACATCTTTCTGACAGTGTGAGCATGGTCATGAAATCCTTAGCTTCTGTAGAGCTCTGCCCTGAATGCCCTTTCATTTCTTGCCATCGTCACTCGTCACTTCCCAGCAAACCACATCAGTCGCATCTGTTTAGATACGCCTATGACTTAAGTATTAATTAAAGACTATGCATTACTTAACTTTTGGGTAGGAGCTCTAGGAGAATAGGACGATATCTTAAGCTTGTATTGATGGAGCAGCAGTGAGCAGTGAGTGTGAGTTACCATGGACTTGATCAGTACTGGGGAGGGCAGTACCAGATGTACAGGTAGAACACCTGCCTGTCGCTTAACGAATGGAGTTTTTGTGGCCACCTTATTGCCTCTGCTGTCATCAGAGTGCTTCTTGTGATGGCGTTTGCATGAACAATGGTGACTGAAATTCTTCCCCGCGTGTACCCAATGCTTTCATTAGGCATCTCCAAGGAACCTTTACATTTTATTGGATTGCTATGCTTACCACTGGTTTAATGAAGCAATAACAAATAACATTTTTTTTAAGTTAAAAGGATCTTATAAGAAAACTACTACAGGAAATAAAATAGATGGCAATAAAAATCTTCCATAATCCAGGCACCTCCTTTCTTTTCATAGATATAGGTGTTTTAAATGACTAAGGTTATTTATCTTAGATTTTATATACTTCCATACCTACCTAGGATTTTTTCAAACTTTTTATATTTCTGAGGTACCTGGGGGGCTCAGTGGGTTAAGCCTCTGCCTTCGTTTGGGGTCATGATCTCAGGATCCTGGAATTGAGCCCCACATCGGGCTCTCTGCTCAGCGGGGAGTCTGTTTCCTCCTCCTTCTCTGCCTGCCCCGCTGCCTACCTGTGATTTCTATCAAATAAATAAATAAAATCTTAAAAAAAACTTTTCATATTTCTATGTGACCTTGCTAACCACAGTTTCATAATTTTAATGGGTGATAATCTTCTGAGATGTAGATGAATCAAAATATTAAGTCCATTGTTAAGCATTTAAATTGTTTCCAAGTTGAAACTAATAGAAAATACTGTAGTTGGTGTCTTTATTCACATAGCTTTTTGTTCCTATTAAATAATTTCTCTAAACATATAGAAATACAAGAAGTAAAAAGATGTGAATATTTTGCCTGTGCTGTTTTCTTTGTTTTGTTTTGTTTCAAAAAATTACACCAGTATATAATACTACCAACTTACATGAAATGGTTAACACTCAGGGTCTTAAAAAAAAAAAAAAATAACTAAACAGCTTTATGGAAATGCAATACACATGCCATACAATTCACCCATTTAAAAATGTACTATCCAGTGGCACCTGGGTGGCTCAGTCAGTTAAGCATTTGCCTTCTGCTCAGGTCATGATGCCAGGGTCCTGGGATCAAGTCCCACATCAGGCTCCCTGCTCAGCGGGAAGCCTGCTTCTCCCTCTACCTCTCCCTCTGTCTGCCACTGCCCCTGCTTGTGTGCACTCTCTTTCACTCTGTCAAATAAATGAATAAATTCTTTCTTAAAAAATTTAAAGAAAATGTATAATTCAATAGTTCTTGCTATATTCTCAGAAATGTTTAACTATCGCCACAATCAATTTTTGAACATTTCATTATCCTCCTTTAAAACACCACTCTCATTAGCAATCACTCACCATTTCTTAATTCTCTCCAGCCCTTAGGTAACCATTACATTATTTTCTGTCTCTGCAGATTTGCCTGTCTGTACATTTCCATAAAAAGGTAGTCATTCAATTGATGGTTTTTGTAACTGGCTTCTTTCACTTAGCATAGTGTTTTCAAGTTTTATCCTTCTCATTGCCAAATAATATTCCATTGTATACATATAACGCATTTTGTTGATCTAGTCATAAGTAGATGGACATCTGGGTTGTTGCTACCTTTTGGCTGTTATGGATAGTGCTGCTATGTACATTTGTGTACAAGTTTTGATGTGGACATACGGTTTCATTTCTCTTGGATATATACCTCAGAGTGGAACTGCCTGGGTCATATTGTAATTCTATATTTAACCTTTTGAGGAAACACTAGATTGTTTTCCGAAGCTGTTGTACCATTTTACATCCCCACCAGCAATGTATAAGAGTTCTAATTTCTCTACCTCTTTGTCAACATTTGTTATTTTCTGCCTTTTTGATTTTAGCCATCTTAGTAGATATGAAGTGGTATTACATTGTGGTTTTGGTTTACATTTTGCAGGCTCTTTAGATTTTTTTCATATTTTAAATGACCTGTATAGGGTTGAAAACATTTTACAAATACATTTTAAAAAATCATTGTAATTTGTAGAGGGCATATGCAAAGCACCATGGAAATCACAGAAATGAAACAGTTCATAAAATAGGAGGGAAATGTGCCATCAGAAATAAATACAAGGTAAGAAATGATATACCATGAAAATTTTAAAACTAACATTTGAATAGCAGTTTATAATTACCGAGCACTTATTCACATGTATTATCTTATTTACTCTGAATAATTATTATTTTAGGTGTTATACAAAGACAACTTCAAGAAAATATAAAAAAGTTGTTTCTAGAACTTTGTTAAGATTAATAAAAATATACTGTGTGTCTGAGGCATTAAAAAATTTTTTAATGTAGAAAATTTTAGCTGACTGAAAATTTATTTCTGTCTTCACTGATAGCAAATGGAAAATGGCTAAAGGAGTAGCAGAAGGATTTTAATTAAGATTTAATTATTTTATTTTATATTATTTTTTTAAAAAGATTTTACTTATTTATTTGCCAGAGAGAGACACACAGTGAGAGAGCGAACACAAGCAGGGGGAGTGGGAGAGGGAGAAGCAGGCCTCCCACCAAGTAGGGAGCCCGATGTGGGGCTCAATTCCATGACCCTGGGATCATGACCTGAGCGGAAGGCAGATGTTTAACAACTGAGCCACCCAGATGCCCAAGATTTAATAATTTTAAAATAAAAGACTTGTTACTCTTGATTTGCATTTATGGAAATCTACCCTGAATATAATTAAACATGAAAATCAAAAAAAAAAGGAGAGAAGACCCTACATAAAGGGCTATGGGTTCATATCTTACTGATGTTATTTGGAAGGTGTAACAGAATAACCCTTCTCAAAATAAAATAATTGCTATTTTATTAATACAGAATTTTACTTTTCTTTAATTATAAAAATATTCTATGATCACCATAGAAAAATATAGAGAGATTTAGAAAGATAGATAGTAAGATAGAAAACTTTCTATTATCATGACACATAGAAAAATTACCATTAAATTATACATTTTACTTGCCTAAATGAAATGTTATACCCATGTAAATACGTAATTTTTGGCTTAATAGGTTAAGCCAATGTCTTATGACATGTCTTTTTCCCATGTCTTATGACATTTTATAAATATTATTTTAATTACTATGAACTATTCTGTCTGGAGAACTATCCATCCATTTACTATCATTTATCCAATTTTGGACACTTGTTAATAATTTTTTAGTGTTTTAATAATGTAACAAACTTTTTGCATAGTATCTTGCAGTTGTAAAGAATTTGTTTATAATGAATTCCTAAGAGAATGACAGTGTCAAAAGTATGATTACTATCTGTATTTTAGTATTATGAAATTATTCCTTAAATTTTATTCAGCGTACTCCCATCAGCAGAGTATCCCTGCACTGATTTTATTTATTTACTCATTTATTTATTCAGCAACTATTTAGTGGGAACTTGTTATGTCCAGATACCATGTGAAGTCCTGTGGCTAACTTAGTAATAGGCACTGTCCTGCTTTTTTAGAGTGGAGTGCCTATTTTCCTGCTCTTTTACCAACATTGCATAGTTTCAAGGTTTAATCTTTCTGATTTGATGAGAAAATGTTGTATTTTATTGCTCTTTTGACTTGCATATATCTCCTTACTCATGATGTTAAACATTTCTTCATACTCATTGGTCATTTATCTTATTTGCCTTTGCCCACTTATGTACTAAAGTTTTAGAAAAATATGGAAACTGTCATGGATTTGGATGTCAGCACTTCACGGGGATCTCACAAATCTGATTTGCATGTTAGAGTACTCTGAGACATTTATTAATTTAATAAAATGTTTTAGGACATTTGTTACTAAACTGAGTACCCATCTTTTTCTTGAATGAAGTCTTGAGGAATCCTCTAGACTGTCTGTAGAATATTTTCCTCCCTGACTTTAGGGTAGGAAATGGGTTAACATCCTGATGTTAAGGATATGGTTTCTAGAAAGATAAACCTAGTTACATACTTTCCGATAATGGTATTACAGATAGAATACTTCAGAAAGAAAATGTTGGAAGAAGGGCAGTGAAGAGAGAAGCCTTCTTTGCTGGAAGGATGTTTTAGCAGAAACCTGAGATGAGATGATTGAAAGTTATGACAAGTTTGCTAAGTTGTTTGGTTTCTGCTTGGGCTTAATCATAGGTCTCAGGGCATTCTACTGGATAACTCTTTCCCTTTTCTGGGGAAGGATTGATTGTCTGAAGGATTCATATTGGGAGGCAGAGTGGTAATCAATATTGTAGGCTGAGGTCACTGACAGGGGCGAAAGACAATAATGTGTGAAATTTAGGATGAATTGCTTTTTGGGTTTGCTTGGTTTTACTAAGACAGGGGAGTTGTTTGGGCAAATGTTGCCTCTTTGGAGTCTCTTTGAAGTGACCATCTAATGAATCAAGGAAAGGGCAGTTAAATCCCTCTCAGTGAGAACATCAAAAGAGGAACAGGATATAGTTACATCAGGAGCCAAGGGCTATCAGTTGACCTTTCTTAAAGCGTGGGGAGAGGAATTTGGGTGGTTGGGAAGGTTTTGTTATATAGAGACCTTTTTTATTCTTTCACCTTATTTTCTTTTTCTCTCTATCCTTAGTATCTCTAGGCCTGTCCTTGATTAATCATTCCATAGCAGAGTTAGGGAATTCAAAAATAAAAGTAATGTTTTATTAATGACAAAGACTCTTCAAGTGTCTTCTGAGTGGTAATCTCTTAATTTCATCATTCAGGTTCTTTTCTTGAAGAGCAAAGAAAGAAAGATAATCTCACTCTCTTATAAACAGATCTTTGAAGTCATTTCCTTCTCTCTTATACGGAATTATCTCCTTTCTTTACTTGTGGGAGATAAGAGGGACACAGATGATTCACACTTATTGATGGTTTCAGCATATCTTTAAGCCTTATGTAGTTTTTCCCCTCCATCAAAATTTCTACAAAAGCAGCAACTATTTAGTTGTTCTCTGATTGAGTTTCATACCTCTTCTGTTTTCTTATTACATTGATGAAGATGCCAGTGAGTAAGAACTGCCAAAGAATGAGCAGACAAAAGAAAAATTGGAGGACTTCGTTAAAGGATGACAAAAACATGGCACACACCCTACCACTCTTCCCTCCTATTTAGGGAAGGCATTGCTAATCAATCACAAAACTCTTTCCCACTGAGCCTGAACATGGCCTCAGATTTCTTGCCACTGTGGCATTCAAGCCATGGAATCCCAGTAACATGGCATCCAAACTAAAGTCTATTTTATTTCTATTTAAACCTAGTTTCATCTGAGACTAGTTACATAATTTCAGATAATGGTATTACAGATAGAATACTTCAGAAAGAAAATGTTGGAAGAAGGGCAGTGAAGAGAGAAGCCTTCTTTTCTGGAAGGATGTTTTAGCAGAAACCTGAGCAATATGAAGAAATCAGGGGCACCTGGGTGGCTCAGTGGGTTAAAGCCTCTGCTTTCAGCTCAGGTCATGGTCCCAGAGTTCTGGGATCGAGTCCCACATCGGGCTCTCTGCTCAGCAAGGAGCCTGCTTCCCTCTCTCTATGCCTGCCTCTCTGCCTGCTTGTGATCTCTGTCAAATAAATAAAATCTTAAAAAAAAAAAAAAAGAAGAAATCAGTCATGTGATGATTGGGGAGACAGAATCCCAGCAGAGGAAACACCCATATAGATGCTGGAGCCTGGAGTAAATGTCTTACTCTAGAACATCCAGAAAGTTGAGGTGGCAGAAATGCATGAGGTAAGGGAGAGGGTAGGAGATGGAGAGAAAGAGTTAGACAAGGTCAGATGAGGTAAGGAATTTCTTTAAGGCCAGGAATTACCTTTTTCATTCTTTTTTCTTTCTTCTTTTAACTGGGATGGAAAGCCATAGCAGTATTTTGATCTGAGGGTCAGTGTAGGATTTTTACAAGATCCCACAGATGTTTTTGAAGAGCATTATAGGGGATAGGCGTGGAAGAAGGGAGAAGAACTGGGAGATTACTTTGGTTGGTGAGATGAGATTAGACAGTGCTTAGCCTGGGTGCTAGCAATATGCCAAATGGTCAGGTTTGGGATTCATAAGATGTATGTGGAATACTAGAGAAAGAGAGGACCCAAGGATGAAGCACATTTTTAATCTTAGAAATAGAGTGAATATTGATGAAAGACTGAGGAAGGGGCAAGGTCAGGAGGAAAACCAGGGGTTTGGGATGCATAATAGTCATGTAGTGAGCAGTCAGTGCCTGTGTGAGACAGGAAAGAGGTCGGGGTAGATGTATGAATGGGCAAGTTACTAGAATTTAGATGGTATTTAAAACTTTGAGATTGAATGAGATGACCAAGGAATGAGTGAAGATGGAGAAGGGAAGGGGGCACAGGAGATTTGAGGGAAGCATTTAGAGCCCTGGTTCTCTGCTAGGTAACATTTAGCAAGGTGTGGAGACATTTTTCATTGTCATCGCTGACTGGGGAGGAGGAGGAGGTGCTCCTGGTGAGTGGTGGGTGGAGGCCAGAGATGCTGATTGACAGCCTACAGTGCACAGAACATCCTTCCACAATGAAGAATTATCTTGGCCCAGGGTCTGTCAGCAGTACTGAGGTTAAGAACCCTGATTTAGAGATGTAGGGAGGATGAGGAGCCCCTAAGGTGACTGAGGAGTGAGCAGTGAACAAGGAGAAACACTTCCGGAGGGTTAAGGATATGGTTTCTAGAAAGGAATTTCAAGGAAAACAAGTGTGTTCAACTCTGCCTGATGCTACTGAGAGGTTCCATGGGACAACAGCTGAGACTTAGCCCCTGGATTTGGTAAGATAGAGAATCTGGGGATGCTTCCGTATCATTCAAGACTCCTTTGAAGGCTAATAGAGTCAGATAATGAGATTTAGACATTTTTCTAAATTTAAGTATGTGTTAAACAGAGCTCTCCCCCCAACACACAACTTTTTGTTTTAAGCCACAGAAGCAATGCCAAATGAAATTTTTGGTACTGTTGTTGCTTAGTCTTTTTGTGTTTGTAGCACTGATATTGAAGCACTGATGTAAACTAAATGACTAGGAGAAGAATAGGAAGTTAATAGTATTACTGAAAGAATATTCAGCACAATTAAAACAGGAGACAGACCCTAACCTTGTACCAGTGTGGTTGTGGCTTTCCCTAGGAATTTTCTGCAACCTTCTCACTGATAGATAGGACTGCCATTTCAAATAAAGGAACAGAAAATGAATTGTTTGGTGCTCCCACTCATTAGCAGCAAGTCACTGCAGTGGCTCATACTCTTATTTTAAATGACAGAATGTGAAAATTTGGCGAGAAGTCCACTTCTATGTAAACCCCCAGTAAAAATCCTACTCCTGAAATACTTGTTAGTTCAGTACAATTCCGTCAGTCTTCTTTGCTCTTCAGAAGCCATTACTGACAATCTTGTGCTTATTTATAATTTCCCCAAAATGCTAGACTCAAAAGCTTCTATTCTATTATTTGTTTAATGGAATCATTCCAGAGGAAGTTTATCATGAATTGAATATAGTGGTAAGTTATTCTTGACTGAAAAGTATATAATGAATTCACTTCTGTTCTTAGTATAAATATCGTTCAGTTTATGGAACAGTTGCTTTCCTGAAAGATTTGCCTATGCAGTTAATTTTCTTTTTAGTAAATTGATTTTTCTACTGACATGCATTTTAAATTAGAGCTGTGTTTTCTGGTAGGACAGTAGCCCTGGACGTAGTAAAATCACATTCAAGATAATAACAATCCCCTCATGATAAAAGGCAATTTCCAGATAGTGATACAGTGCAAAAAACAAGTTCCTAAATTGAAGATGATTAGGGTAAAATTTATGTTTGACCAAATAGGTTCACAGTAAAAAGTAACATAAAATATTGTAATTTAACTAAACCAAACATTCTGAAAAGATCCTGATTCTTCTAATATTCTGTGTGAAAACATGAAACTCATTTTGGTGGCTTAGGTTTTTTATTGTTGTTCTTTGTGTCATTTGGGGCACATTATATTTTGAAGGGTGAATGAAAAACAGAAAAACTATTTCAAAAGGAATACAGTAGAATATAAACCATTCATTTGAACTTGAAAGCAAACCCTTTGGAGAAATGTTCTATACCCTTCCTCCTTTTGGCTGTCCACAGTGTCTAACTCAGCACCCAAGCAAGAGGAATAATTTTTAACAGTAAGGGTGTCTATGATGTTTATGGCATTTAGCTTCTCACCTTTTTCTTTCATACATTGAAAGAAGCAGAGAATGGAGCCTGACATGGGGCTCGATCTCACAACTGCAAGGACATGACCTGAGCCCAAATCAAGAGTTGGACGCTTAGCCAGTTGATCCACCCAGGCATCCCTAATATCTCTTTGTAATAGATCTTGAATAAGAAAATGGTGATTCTGCTAGGACAGAGGCACAAAAACCAATTTTTTTTAGTTAAAGGATAGAACACATGTAACTTCTTTAAAGGGAAGTCAGCAACCTTTTGGTGTAAGGAGCCCAATAGTAAATATTTTTGACTTTGCAGTCCCCAAGGACCCTGCCGTTGCTTTTCTCCCCCCTCCTCTCCCATTCTTACTTCCTCATCCTTCTCTTTCTCCTTCCCCTCCTTTAAAAATGAAAAAATGTAAAACCCATTCTTAGTTCATAGGCTCTACAAAAATAGCCTGTGTCTTGTATTCGGCCATTGGGCCACAACAATTAACCCCTGTGTCAGGTGTAGATTCCCAAATAGTTCTGCAAGGATGTATTCCAATTTTCTCCTCTACCAGGAATCTTGGAGAGAATTTATTTCATAGTAGCTTCCTTGTATTGCTTTAATATTAATATGAGGACATTTGTTCTATAGTATTTGTTCTATACTATTTTCCCAAAATATGTTGCTTTACATTTATTACTGGGTGGTTTTAGTTTTGTTTTGGTTTTTTTTTTTGGACTATAGGAGTTTAATACTCTAGGTCCCATTCAAAATATTCTATGAAAGACATAGATTTTGTTAGGCACTGAAATAAAATACATGTATCTCTAATGTATAAGAACTTGAAACGACCAAGATGTACTCTTAGCTTCCTGTCTAATGAAACCAAGACTATATTCCCGAGTAGAAACAAATTCTCCTTGGGTCACTAAATCCAAGCCCAAGGTTGCAAGGATCAGAGGCAAAAATTATGCAAGTGATTTATTAAGTATAGTATTGTGAAGGACTACTCTACCTTTGGCTCCCAGGCTTGTGTGTTCTGAGAGGAATAGCATCATATTTTTCCTACTAATTAAAAGCATATACTACATTCTTGGGGTGATTGCATAGATTCATCCCCACCATCGAAGACTTGAAAGATGTAGGGACAGTGATTTATACCATACTACCATTTAAATTCTCTTTTGGCTAGTTGTGAAAACAGATAGCTTTTAGAGAATGACTGGATTCTTACAAATTTAATTACATGGGATGCAATTTGCAAGTGCTGTTTCAGATATGGTATACTTACTGAGTATATCAACATAGCCTCTGGGAGCTAATGTGCATTTATTGATTTAGAAAATGCTTTATTTTCATGCCAGTCAGTTCATCTTCATCTACAAGGGACAGCAGTATACCATCATTGTCTTACTTTAGGGCTATGACAATTTACCTTTTCTCTATCATAATATAATCTGAAAGGAGTTTGATCATTTTAATTTCTCTCAAAAGATTACACTGGCCCCTTACATTGCTGCTGTTATTCTGACTGGATATGGAGAACATCAGGTAGAAAGCATCCTAGACACTTTAGTAATATGCAAACATGCTACAGGGTAAGAAATAAACATCATGATCCCAATGAATCTGTCAGTCAGAATCCTGCCGGAAAATAGATGGTACATTCAAAAGGTTTTAAACTGAAAATAACTTAATGAAGAGATTATGTCCAGACCAATTAAGAAAACTGGCTTGGGCTTGTGAGTTTCCCAGAAACTAGCAACAGCAAAAAGCCATTACCAGCCCTAGGCCTGAAGCAGGGGAAGGATGGAGCAGTATTATAGGAAGCTGGTAAGAACTGGAGCACAGAAGAGGGTTAGGTAGCCAGAGATAGGGTTGCCAAAGAAAGTAGCCACCACCAAAATCTTGATCCAGTAGGTACAGGGTGACAAACCTCTTTCTTCTTTCTTGCTTTTTATGTTAGACATTGTTCTCAGCTGACTTGTGATCACTGGTGATCACTGGTTGTGTACATGCTTATAGTCTGGGGACTAAAAAGCTGACTGGAAGCTCTGAGTGCCTGTGAAAGGGTATTGGATTTGAGATTCACTGTAGGGTGATATGGAACAGCAGTTTATGGAGAATCTGGAGGCAGAGTCAATGTTTTGAGCTAGTCCTGTTTCTCCCAGAATAATATCTCAGTACCTGCCTACCCTAGAGACTAAAAGTGGTCTGAAAGCCTAGTGGGGCAACAAAAGCTAAGACCTTAGCATTTAGGATTCAAAAAGAAAATGGTTACTGAATCCTCTGTTTTCTATGAGTTTACCAAGCATCAACCATGCCTGATATCCCCTAGTCTAGGGAATAAATGTTAAGATGTTGACCATTGTGGAACAGGGGACATCACTCAGTGTTATTTAAGGCTATAAATTTTCCTCTGATCACCACTTTAGCTATAGCTCAAATATTTTCTGATTACCCTTATGATTTTTTTTTTTTACCTATGAAGTTACTTTTGAAGTGTGGTGTTAATTTCCAAATATTTGGAATTGTCTAGATAGTTTCCAGTTATTGGTATCTGAATTTAATTCCATCTGTCAGTGAATATATTTTTTATGATATTGATCCTTTCAGATTTATTAACGACACAGTATGTAGATGATTTTGATAAATTCCATATGCACTTGAAAAGAATATGTATTCTGTAGTTATTGAATAACATATCTTATAAATATCAATTAGGTAAAATTGATACTAATGTTGTTTAGTTCTTCTATATCCCTACTGATTTTCTGTCAACCTGTTCTATTAACTACTGAGACAAGAGTATTGAAATCTCCAAATATAGTTGTGAATACATGTATTTATCCAGACCAGTTATGATAGTTTTGCTTATGTGTTTTGAAGTTCTGTTACCAGGTACAAATGAGTTTAGGATTGCTATTTTTTTCTGATAAGTTGACTGCTTATCATTATGAAACTTCTCTCTTTATCCCTGGTAACATATTTCATTTCAAAGTTTATCTTTATTTGATATTAATATAGCCACTCAAGCTTTCTATAATTAGTGGTTGTATATATAGCTTTTTCCATCCTTCTACTGTTCACTTATTTATAACTGTACGTATAAAATGAGTTTCTGGTGGATACCATATAGTTGAGTCTTGCTTTTTCACCCAGTCTGAAAAACTCTGACTTTAAATTGGAGTTTTTAGATGATTTATATTTAATGTAACTATTAATGCAGTTAAGATTTAATCCACCTTGCTTTTGTTTTTGTTCTGTTTTACATAATTTTCTATCTTCTTTTAGATTAAGTACTTTCTAGGATTCCATATTATATCCGCCATTGGAGATACCATTTTTAAAAACTGTTAACTCTATAGTTTATAATATGCAACTTTAATTTATTACAGTCTCTTTTGAATTATACTGCTTCACATAAATGTCTGACTCTTCCCACAGAATATTTTCATTTCTACTTCTTGGATGTGCTGCTATTGTTATCAGCCATCTCTTAACCACATATGTTATAAACCACACAATATATTATTTTTATTTCAGTTAATTTTATTTTTAATAACTTCAATTATGAGAAAAATGTCCTGTGTATTAGCTTACATTTTTATAATTTTTGGTATTTTCAAATTTTCAAAAAAGATTTATTTATTTGTTTTAGAGCAAGTAGGGGGAGGAGCAGAAGGAGAAAAAGACTCAAGCCAACTTCACGCTGAGCACAGAGCCAGATGTGGGGCTCAATCTCAGGACCCTGAGATCATGACCTGAGCTAAAACCAAGAGTCTAACACTCAACCGACTGAGCCACCCAGGTGCCCCTCTTCTGATTTTTTTCCCATTTGCCAGAAAAAAAAAAAATTATGACTTCCTGTGGTCTACGTCAGCTGAAGAAGAATTGTCTGGCTTTTAATCGTCTGAAGAAATCTTTGTTTTCCTTTCAGTTTGGAAGATATTTTTACTGCAAGTCACACTCTAGATTGACTCCTACCTTTTAGTACTTTGAGTTGTCATTCCAATGCCTTCCAGCATTCATGTTCAGACAAGAAGTCTTTAATTATTATTCTTTTCTTCGGTTTCCTATATAATATCCTTTTCTCTTGCTCTTTTTATAATATTTTATTAAATTATTAAAATATAATAATATTTTTATAATATTCTTTTTTATCACTGGTTTTCTATAACTTTATTTATAGTTTTCTTTATGTTTATCCTCTTTAAGATTCATAGAGCTTCTTATGATCTGTGGGTTTATACTTTTTATTAAATTGGGAAAATTTCAGCCAGTATTTCTTTAGATATTTTTCTGTCTCCCCTAGACAAACCCCTGCTTCTAATTTTACATATGTTAGATTGCTTGATATCTTCCCATTGGTCACTGGGCCCTATTATTTTTAGCCTAGAAATCACCTCTTTGCTGTATATCTTTGCTGTAAAGCCAGGAAATTATGAGGCCCACTTTATTTGTTGAACCTCTATCAAGGATTATATTATGGCACTGCCTACTATCAAATACCTAATAATAGCTGTTTCCTATATTTTGTTTAGTTTCTAGTTGTTTATGGCAGGAGGTTAATTCTAGGCTCTGGGTTCAGGACCCATTCACCTACATACTGACTCTGGGTCAAGTTAAATTCTCTATTTAACAGGATTACTTTATAACAACCTTATAGGATTATTGTGAAGATTCTCAATAACGTGTAATGTATATAAAATCTGTGACACATAGTAAATGTCCCACATGAAGGACATTACTCACCCTTAAGAAAATCAGTTTGTGGGGAGAGAGGGTGATAAATCAGGCCTTCGCTGAGGTTGCTGGGATCAAGTGCAGGGCTGCTCCTTAGTACTAACGGCCAGTGGAGGAAGGGAGGTAGAAAAACTCTAGTGCCTAAGACACTTGGCAAAGGGTGCCCTCGTTAGTAGCGCTCTTGGAGAACTCCTCACTTTAGTTTCAAATCCCTGGGTGGTCAAGATAATTTCCAAACCTCTCTGGTTAAAGGGACAAAGGCTATTGGTAGACAACTAACTAAGTCAGTACCATTAGCTCTGTGAGGTCAACTGTTGGTCAGAGCAGCCTGGATGGAACTAAGGCTAGGGTGGGAATTGACTGTGTTATGTACCTGTGTGTCTCCGAATTAAACATCAGAAAAATCTTGATCAGCTTTGAAGGATCAGTATGTTTCCTCTTTATTATTTTTTTTTAAGATTTTTATTTGTTTATTTGAAAGAAAGATGGAGAGCATGAGGAGAGGAGCAGAGGGAGAGGGACAAGCCCACTCCCCACTGAGCATGGGGCCTGAGGACGCGGGGCTCCCCGTGGGGGTCTACACCAGGTTCCACCCCTCGGACCCTGAGATCAGAGCCTTAGAGGAAACCTTAGAGTCAGATGCTTCACCAACTGCACCACCCAGGGGCCCCTCTTCCTTTTGGTAATGGAAGTGAACTAACTGAATGCTTTTTCATTCTTGTTTTGTTTGCCAAGACACTCAAAGTCATATCGTGTTCTTAATCTCTTAAATGTTTACCCTTAATATTGGCATATGTGCCTTCTTTCTTCCTTTGTCTCAATCTTGTTATGCATATTCATGTTTTGTGACCCTCTGAAGATCATTTCTTTTTGGAAAATGATTTTTTTAAAAATATTTATTATATGTCTTATAATCCAAGCCTTTATGTCTTATGGTTTTTTTTTTTCTTTACTATACCTCCTCAGCTATTAAGACATTAGTAATTATGTCATATCTCTTCAAGAGTTGGTTTTCCCATGGGTATAACTCTTCCTGTGATAACTGGAACAATATGACATAAAGCAGAAAAATGTGATTCAAATTTATTTAGAGTGAATGTGATAAGAAATGTCTTCTGTATTCTAGTTCTTCACTTCAATAATATTTTTGTTAATAAGCAAGTATATTGCTTATCATCAAACATACCAACATTTTTTGATAATAGGCATTTAAAGTACCAACACCTGATTTCCTTATCATTGCCTGTCTGAGAATGGATAGAGGTTGTTAATACCTCAGGGCACCCTACAACCTTCCAAACTCGATCTTTTCGTGATCTTTTCTGCAACATACCTTACTTAGAAGCATCTGCTCCTACCTTCCATCCATTCGAAAGCAGAGTGACTCAGCATCACTTATGCTCCTCCAAATACATGCCCCTGTTTTTCAGGTGTTAAAATATTCAGTATGACTATAGCCACAAACAAGTTTCCTGACTTGAGCAATATTTGTCTCTCATTTAACATCTGTATTCTTTGCAGGAAAAGAACACGGAAAGCAGTTAATGTAATAATAATAATGATCATAGAAATACATATTTATGTACCTCCTTAAAAAACTATTTTATTTTAAAGCTAGGCCTATAAAGGGTTTCATTCATGGCCTGAGGTGCAAGTGTTTGACCTTTAAGGAAGATGTGTCATTGAATGTCATTTCTGAGGAAATGCCCTGAGGAGCTGCTCTTTTGGGAGATGATCAGCCACTTACTTGGAGCTTTTGCATTTGATGACGCGAATTCTATTTTTAGGACTTAAGCAGATTTGGGATCTGCTGCAGTGGAGGGCTACCATGAATTCTTATGAGCTTAATTTTTTTTCTCTTTATCTTCCTGGACAAAAAATAGTCCTTAACATGAGTGTATGATGTTTAGTATGCCCTGTATATGGGTTTCTTATTTAAAATGGGGATTTGTTTGCATCCCCCACCAATCTGTCACCCCCAGCCCAGTTAAAGTTTCCTAGAAGAAAAACAATTTTGAACACAGCTCACTATCAGGCATATTTTTATTATTTTCCTTTTTTAAAGATTTTATTTGTTTATTTGAAAGAGAGAGAGAGAGTATGAGTAGGGGGGAGGGGCAGAAGGAGAGGGAGAAGCAGACTCCCTGCTGAGCAGGCTCCAACCCAGGACCCTGAGATCATCACCTGAGCTGAAGGCAGATACTTAACTGACTGAGCCACCCCGGGTGGGGGGGGCACCATATTATTTTCATTTTATTAATGAGGAAATAAAGATTCAGAGAAGTTTAGTAATTCCAGTAAGTTTAAACAATTAGTAAAGGTCATAGTAATTGACAGGAATCCCACCTGTCAAAACTTCTACTTGTTTCTTAGACTTAAGTGTTCTCTCATGTGTGGATTGATAATCATGTCCTTCTCCAAATAACATAAAAGATTTCCCTGGAACCTGGATGTTAGTTTGCTTTTGCCACGAGGTGGACATCTTCCTGGGGGTTCAGTTTCATCAAATATAAAATGAGCAGATAGGAGATATACAAGATCCCTTCTAATTCTAAATTTTATTTTATTTCATTTGAATTTAAGTATAACTTTAGAAATTCGAGCATTGCATTTGTTTGATGGATGTGGATTCTTTATTCATAGATTCTGAAATGGACATATTCTGCTCCCCATTCCTTCCTACTTCCTGATCTCCCCAAAGCCTTCTCCTGCCTCTGTACACCTTCCAGCACAATCAGTCTGTCCTTGCTCATATATCCTCCCTTGGTGTAGACAGTGAAATGTCTTCAATGTGTACTTCTCTCAAGGAGTTAGAGGTGGAGGTGGATAGGTAAGGTGCATTCTCCAAATTACAGTTACCTATCTGCTTAGTGACATTGTATCACTTAACACCATAAGGAATGAAAATGCAGCAAGGGGATTGGCAAGTGTAGATCTGAAATTGACAGTTACGAGCCATGAGGCTACTTTTACCAAAGCTCTGTCTCCCTGGATAAAGACGTGAATAATTACACACAGGCACACACCCTCTTTACAAGTCCTTAACAATGTCACTTTCCATTAGCTACACAGCTAGATTGCTGTCTCTCTTGCTTGTAAGTAGATGTTTGAATAACATAATAGAAGACAACCTGTCTACCTTTACATATCAGTTCTGATATTCATGGTTGAGAAAATTTCACCTCTTTGGATTTATTTTAAGTCAATATGATGAATGGCCTTGGGAACTATAGCATAGGAGGAAAAAACTCAAGAGAGTCTCAAGCTAAGGTTTTTTTCCCCCCTTCTCCTTTTGGAAGCATAAGCACTTCATCATTGCTGTCAAGGGAGAGCTCAGTGTGACAGGAAAATTAAAGGAGGAGAGCTGAAAGTCACTGTAATTTTATTCCTTGGGGACTTCTGTCCAGATCTGATTATTTGGTGTGTTTGAAAACTTCTCTTTGGAAATGGATTTATACGTATGTTTTATATGTGTGTATATCTATATACCTATATATGTATAATGCATATCTCTCTATATATCTATATCTATATAAATAGATGCATATAAAAAATAAATAGGTGCATAGATATAGATATATAGATATTCTTTAGATAATTAAAGACTGTGACTGCTAAATAAGATTAATTTTTCTAATGAAATGCAGTTTGTGTGTGAACCTTAATATGAGTGAGGAAATGGGTATGTGATGAGTTTTTGCTTGATTTTCCAAAACCTGATATATCAGCTAATTATTTTTAGTAGGTATTACAAAAATATATATATTGTAGTCATTAAGCCTTCTCAGCTGAAATGATTTCAAGTTTTTAATAGACCCAGTGCTTCCGATGGGGACAGATGATGATCCATTAGGCAGCTATTTTGATAAATAAACCCCAAATCTCAGTGGCTCGCAGCAAATATTTATTGTTCTCATCCATCGTATTAAGGGTTGGTTGGCAGTCATTCACTTGATGTGATCTGGGTTCCTTCCAGGCAGCGGGACTATGTCTGGGGTCTTCTCTGTGTGTCTCATTTGGGCTCCCTAGCACATGCTTGTCACATGGTGATGGCAGAAACACAAAGCAGGCGGAAAACCACAAAATGCCTCTTAAGGCCTAGACTCAGAATTGGCATCCTGTCACATTGCCCACATTCAGTGGGCTACAGCAAGACACAAGGCCAAGATCCAACATCCATGGACCAGGGGAAATACACAGCATCTATGCCAGGGGGTGGAGCTCGAAATGCAACTGGAAAAGGCCTTGGGTGCATAATCATAATGCAGGCAGGAAGTAAAGAAGTGGAAACAGGGATCCTCAGGTAGGGACACTTACTCCATTTTGGAAAGATGAGCTACGGAGACTGCTTCCGGTTTTAAACAGCATGTTACCTTTCCTTTCTGTCTGCTTCTCTTGTATTGATCACTGACAGCAAAATCCCAGTCTGATGTTGTAGGTTAGCATCAGGAAGTGCAGCTCATCATTTGAATGGTTGGGAAAAGCACAGACTTTCAAAGTGGTCCAAAGGTAAGTGGCCCTTCCTGTGCTGTGTCCGTGCTATATGTTGTATTAACAGTGGTCAGCTGTAACATTAACCTGTGTGCACGTGTGGTTCATCAAGCTATTGAAATGTCTTTGCCACATCTTTGAGAAACAAAATAATCAATAAATATGGAGCAGAAAATGGACTTCTAATAGGCACATGGAAGGGAAAAAACATGATTAAACTGAGGAGACCGTTCTCCGCTTTTTGCAATAATGTTCAATGAAAATATAACACCTCAAAATCTTTTTGTGTCATAAAATTAGATGACATCTGACTATTTGACAGAATATAATTACCTAATTTCAGGTAACTTTTTTCTCTTTATTAAAATTTATTCCACTGAAGAGAATAGTGTGGCCACTACCTAGGCTAATCAAGATGGGCACGTGCTTTATTTTTGGCTGTTTGAAAAGCTTGTGTTTGTATTATTAAAACTCTCCATTCAAAGACTTACTTTGTAAGCTGGTTATGTCCTTTCTAATGGAGAATTTGTCGTTTGCGCCTATTTGTCAGACTTTCGAGAATAACTATTTTGTTATTTCTGCCCTTGGTCCTTTCCTGTCCCGATGATCTTTACCAAAACAACTACGCATCACCATTATACCTTGTGTATTTCCTTCACAGGGATATTGTCTGGTTAAATATTAGATGTTAGAAATAGGCTCTTTAACATGAAAATCTCCAAAATGAAGTTGCTTCTCTTTGGTTGTGCTTCAACTTGGTGCTCTTTCCTCTGCATAAAGAGTAAATTGGATCATGCTGCACACCTTACCAGTGAAGTGTTAGATAGCCACTGAAGGGTGTGTGAGTATGTTGACGTGGGCACCTGCACTTTATCCAAGGATGCCAGATCCTTGTTATTGTGGGAATTTCTCACTCTCTTCCACCAGAATGATGAACTTCCGGTCACCAGACGATGTCCCTCTGATGCTCTAGATGTCTTGCCTTAGGTGTTGTACATTATGTTGTTTGTGATATACAGGGACGTTTTATGTTGTTTTCTTTCGGTGTAAACTTTACCTAGAGTCAGCCACTCTCCCAAGATCAAAATAAAAAGTGGAGGGATTTAAAAAGAGGCATGGGATTAGTAACTCACACATTTCTGAAGATGAGGTAGCCCAGGGAGGGGACGCCATAAATTTTAAACAGGTTGATTTCCTCTTTCTTGCCAGATATAAACAGAAGTATTCTAGGAGGGAGATGAGCCTTGTAAATGGAAGTTAAACACACCCTGAGCTTTAGTCTCTCCATCTATTAAGAGCACGGCTGGCTGGCACTACCTTCCAGAAGGTGTCACTGGTGATCTCAGGGTCACCATGAGAATAAAGGGGAAGGGCTTAGCAAAGTGTTCCTCTCTGAGGTTCTTTAAGCCCTTTCCCATGTCTTCAGAGCAGGACTGGGCATACTCTACAGCACATGAAGTCCTAAGCAAAAACCCAGGGGACAGTCTGTCTCAAGAGAGTAGGTAGCAAAAGGGCAAGAAAGGAAGGGTGAGGCCAGGTGAATAAAAAGGTCCTCATCGAAGACATTTGGCTTAAATGAAGGAAGAGCATGGTTATAACTTTCTGGATACCCTATGTCTGCAGAGGATACACCTGAGGTCTTGGATCCTTATTTTCTCAATGCCTGCAGAATAGTGTTTTGTCAACAGCCTCCCAGAGGCCAACTGTAGAGACAGTGTGACCTGTATCACCTTTCACTTTGAAGTGTGACTGGAAACCAACCAACCAAACAAGAAAGCACAAGGCAAAACCTTGGCTGTTTTCAAATTTTCTTTCTCCTAAAATTCTACTCTAATCTATTTTTTAAAAATTCTACTCTAATCTAAAGGAGAAGAATGTTATTCCACAGTCCTTTTGCTAGCTGACTTATCTCAGCTCAAGTAACTTGGTACATCAGGCTTTCAGTATGGCAAAAGTTGTTGGCTAGCTTTGGGCTACTATCAAAGAGACACTATCATAAGGATTATGTGTAATAAATGCCCTATCATATATATCCAACAGTGATCTCTACGGCAAAGTGCACTGAGCCTGAACCCTTCTGCCTGGTTGCTTAATATTTTGCCAAGGTTGCTTACCAGGAATGAAAAGAGGCCTAGGGACTTGAGAGTTATGTGGGACTTTAAAAAGGTGATCTAATCTAGAATTTTCCAACCTTTGTTCCAGTAGAACACTAATAGCTTCCAACATGTTTCACAGGGATCCTTTAAATGGATTCTGTGGTCCAATAAGTTTGGAAAACACTATTATGCAGAGCTAAGCTGCTTTCCTAAAGGGGGTTCCCAAGTCTTAATTACACTAATGTGAATCATGGCTCTAAGGGGTACAGCACGCAGCTTTTCTTACATTTATTTGACCATGAAGTCTTTTGTTGTACAACACGCATTGCCATTTCAAGTATGCCAGGCATAAGCCACCTCATCTAGTTATTAAGATCATGGCCTCTAGTGTTTAACTGCCTGGCCTCAATTCCTGGCTTTCCCATGTATTGACTTTATGATCTGGAGCAAACGGTCTTAAGCTTTTTGGGCTTCAGCTTCCCCATCTAAAATGGGAGCACTAATGAGGCCTTCCCATAGAGCTCTCTTACAAATTAAAGAACAGGGCTGAGCACAGCACCTGGCCCATCCTTGACTATTACCATCCCAACGTAGTTTAGGTAAAAACTGACATAATACCCTCATTCTGGTGATGAGAAAAAGCAGTCCCACACATTTCACTCATGCAGTGTCACTCATTCAACCAAGTGACCCAGTGCCGGTATGAACCACATGTGATCACTCTGACCCCAGAAATGAAGGTGACCATGCTGTATTTCCTGCTCTGGAAGGACACACACATGTGTGACTAGTGACTTGGCTCACGCAACACCTTTTAGCAGTGACTCCAACAGCTCAGCCCTCCTGACTTCTGTCCTCCAGGTCCTCCTTGAATTCTGTCCTGAAAGAGAATGTTCTGTATAACCTGCATTGGTAAGCAAGGATAGTGAACACAGAGTATAGCTAATAGACTTCTCTTTTTAAACTGGTTATGAGGGCAAATGCTTTAAATTCTTTGTTAGTGCAATCCAGAAAGAATAATCTAGACAAGCACTTTTGGAAGAGAGCAAACTCTAAAAATACAATCTAGAAAGGAAGAGAAGCGGTAGTATGAAATGGCCCACGTAGGAGTCCCCAGATATGGCTGGCTTGATGTTTTTCTAGCTTCTGTGTCACCGATGGTCTTCTCTTCTTCTGTATAGGCATCTCCTCCGAGGGCTTCCCCCGGGACTGCGTCAGTGAGCAGACAGCAGCTAAAGACCTTCCCCCCAGAGATGGAGGTGCCTGGTTCCTGGGCTATCGAGCAGGACCGGCCTGTCCGTTTCTGCTCCATGAGGAGAGAGAGAAGCCAAACAAAAGTGAACTGTACTTGGATCTCCATGTAAGTAGAAATCTTTGTGCTTGAGCTGTAATTCTTTGCAGTCAACAGAGATGCATTTAATGCAAATTACGTTCATAAAACTGTCAAAGCTGCATTTTGTGTGGAGGTCATTATCTAAAAATCAGTTGGCTACAGAGGACGGAGACACCTCAGTGGTCTGAGATGTGTGCACTGGGATGTGACTCTGCTTATGGTTTGCCTGTTTTCAGGATGCTCTCCCCATGTCAGCTTTACTGCCTAGACCTTGGGGTGGGAGTGACTATTTACTGTTTGTTGCTTCTTAATATCACTTTTCTGAAAATTTGAAAACATACGTTTGAGAGTATTCTCCAGAGTCATCTAAATAGCCTGTCTCCCTCACATGTCCCCAAACCTTTCGTTCTGTCCAGCTGCTCAAATAACAGGTGAGCAGATTGGTAGGAAATCTGAAAACACAAGATGACCCGTTTAGAAAACAACCTTCTCCCTCCTCGTTCATCCAAGTATTCATTTGACACAGAACCATCAACTCCACTATACAAAATGGCGGGCTGGGTTGCATACATCCACATTGTAGATGGACTGATGGATTGACCAGACTGTCGTCATTGTCACTACCCCTCTCCATCTCTCCGTTTCTTTTCAAAGATGAGGGTAAGCATTAGAAATCCAAGAAGGCTTTTTCTGCTTTCTTTCCTTCTTTTTTCTTCCTTTTCTTTCTTCCTTCCTTCTTTTTTTCTTTTCTTTCTCCACCCCCCCAACTTTTTCTTCTTTGCCATTAACTTTAATGCTCATTGACAATCTTGTGTCCTTGATTCCTTCTGATACCTTCCAATTCATCACTCTCAGGCTCAGAGGTTTGTCTTTGATGAACATGATTAGATCTGTAATGTTTATGTGAGTGGAGATTTTCTCAAGCAACCAAGACCAAATGAACCTTGCACTTTTTGTAACCATCATGGCATCATCACAGGATGTCCTCTTAGAAAAGCATTCGACATCCCTTGTAAAAGGAGGTTTGGAATGAAGCCGAAAGATGCCAAATCTAAAGCCCTTTGTGAGATGAAATGGAAACTTGTAATATTTGTTTTGGTCCCCCAACCTCCAAAGTTAGGCTGTGCATCTTAAGATGTGGTCAGTGAAAGAAGTGTAACAGTGACATCTGTTGGTCAGATTACTTTAAGTTGTGTTTGCTGCAACAGGCGACTTGGGACCTCTGAAAGTGTTGAAGGGGAGTTTTCCTTTTCTTGAGTTTGACTTTTTTTTTAAAGTTTTTATTTATTTACGTAACCTCTTTAACCAATGTGAGGCTCAGACTCATGACCCTGAGACCAAGAGTCACATGCTCCTTCCACTGAGCCAGCCAGGCGCCCCTGAAATGGATTTTGAAAGACTACTTTCTTTTTCTTCTGTGTTTTTAAAAAATTGTGTTTATTGTTTTTTTTTTTAAACACTTTGGCTAAACTATGTATTTTTGGTTTTCATTCTCCCCTGTGAGTGAAATTATCTCTTATTTTTATTTATTTCAATTATAAAAATCAAAACAATCCCTTTATAAAATTTGAAATAGGTAGTAAAATTGAGAGAAAAGAAATTACTTTCAGCAACCAGTGACAACTGTTAACTGATAAATTTCCTTCGTATTTTTCACCATAGGTGACTTATTCTAAATGAGGGATTGTTTTAACATATAAACATAGATTTTATATGTTTCCCTCTTTTTTCTTTTTTTCTTTACCTATTACTTTTACATTGCTTATCCATATTGTTATGTATTCTTTCTAGATGTCTTTTTTTTTTTTTAAGATTTATGTATTTATGAGGGAGACTGAGAGAAAGACCACAAGCGAGGGGGAAGAGACAGAGGGAGAAGCAAGCTTCCTGCTGAGCAGGGAGTCCGATGTGGAGCTCCATCCCAAGACCCTGAGATCATTACCCAAGCCGAAGGCAGACACTTAACTGACTGAGCCACTCAGGAACCCCTCTGGATGTGGTTTTTTTTTTTTAAATTAATGTTTTTATCTTTTTATTAATATATAATGTATTCTTAGCCCCAGGGGTACAGGTCTATGAATCGCCAGGTTTACACACTTCACAGCACTCATCATAGCACATACCTAAGTGGATGTATAATTGTATCTCAAAAATTTTTTTAAATCATTGCTCTATTATTTGATGTTTATTTTGTTTTCAATTTTGGAATAGTCCATAATTTGGAGATAAATAGCACTACCAAGCATATAATTTTTCCTGTACCCCTTCCCCTAACCCCCAATATTTAGGACTATTTCTTTAAAATAAACTTGGGATTACTGTCTATAAATATATTTAGGCTTTTGATACGTATCACTAAAAAGGTTTATTTTCTGAATCAGCATTCATTGGTTTATAGATTTATATATTTATAATATTTATATATGTTATATAAATTATATATAAAATAATTATGTGTATATGTAATAAAACATATAAATATTTATGTTTCTTAGTTTTCCATTAATTATAATTTTTAAAAATTGGGGTAGTTTATTTTTTTAAAGATTATATTTATTTGAGAGAGAGAGAGAAAGAACAAGCAGAGAGGGGCAGAGGGAGAGGGACAAGCAGACCCCCCACTGAGCAGGGAGTCTGACACCTCAATCCCAATCCCGGGGCTCCTATCTGACCCAGAGGCTCAATCCCAGGATCAGGACCTGAGCCAAAGGCAGACGCTTAACTGACTAAGCCACCCAGAGGACTTGGGATAGTTTCTTTAGATTATTTTCTACATCAGTTGTTTTTACACCTTGAGCCATGAGAATCCTCATCTCCAAGTCTTTTGCTGTCTTCGGACAGTACAATTTAACTCCTGTGTTTTAAATATTGATATTATAAGTAAGAATCCATTTGAATGGGTTCTAATCATTTAGTAAAAGTTTGGATCACAACACCCACAGGGATGGTGTGGGGGGGGGGCAGCTGTGGTTTGAATAGTAAGGTCAGGGAGACATGTACTGCTGTGTGATATTTTAATTAGTTTTAAACGTTAGGCAGGACGGCTCTGTTTTCAGTTCTGGACCTGATTTGCAGCATCATTATCAGGAAGGTACTTTCCTCAGTCATTTTCGATAGATACGCTGCTTCTCATTAGTATGCAGGGATGATAGCTTAAACGTTTAAGAATTAGTGGGAATTTGACACCCAGAAATCAGAAGGGTCACTGGCATTCTGCTGGGGCTGCTATTAAGTTCTCTAATTTAGCTGGGCATTAATTTAGTTTAGTTTTTGGGGTTTTTTTTTGTTTTTTAATAGAACCAAAAAGAAATATTTTAGACCTTGGAGCCCATTAGTCTATATTGTAACTACTCAACTCTGGTGATAAAAACAGCCATAGAGGAGCACATGGGTGACTCAGTTGGTTGGGCACTGGCCTTTGGCTTGGGTCATGATTCCATGGTCCTGGGATGGAGCCCTAGTTCAGGCTCCCTGCTCAGTGGGGAGCCTGCTTATCCCTTTCTTCCCTGCTCCTGCTCGCTCTCTCTCTTTCTTTCGCTGTCTCTGTCTCTCTCTCCAATAATTAAATAAAATCTAAAACAACAAAAAACAAAAAAAGAAAACAGCCATGGAGAATACATGCATGAATGAGTGAGCTTATGCTCCAGTAAAAGTTTATACATACTGAAATTTGAATTTCATCTTATTTTCACATATCAAGAAATATTCACCTTTTGATTCCCCCCCCATGTAAAAATGTAAAGATCATTCTTAGTTTATGAGTCATTCAAAAACAGGCCATGGGCCAAATTTGCAGTTTGCCAACCTCTGCTGTAGACCAAGAGATGGAGATCTCCTTCATTTTCTCAGCTCAGCCGCTGACGAGCTATGGGTCTGTGGGCACTTGCTTACCTTCAGTTTCTTTATCAACTGTGTTTTGACAGAATGGAGAGGAGCAGGAACAGATGAAACAAAGTGCTATAATATCAAATTTCCTGGTTCTGTTATAAGAGCATAAGGCAGCCCAAGCAGTATTAATATATGGGGAATGGGAATTATTTAAAGAAAACAAATAGAACTTAATATCACAATGTGAAATCTTTGTCCTAATGTGACGAACCATGTCACAACTCTGATCGCAAGGGCAAAATTTGTCTCCTAACACTGTTGGAAGGCTCATACAACTTTATGTCTCTCCAGTGCTCTCCTTCCCTCCTCCCCCAGTTTTCTTGAGGTACCCTGACATATAATATTGTACAAGTTTCCAGCATACAACATAATGATTTGATGATGCATATATAATGAGATGATTTCTGTAACAAGTTTAGTTAACATCTAGCACCTCACATAGTTCACATTTTTTTCTTGTGACGAAAACTTTAAGGACTACTCTCTTTGCAACTTTGAAATATGCAATACAGTATTGTTGACTCTAATCACTGCATATTCCATCAGCAGACCTTATCAGTCTTTAACTGGAAGTCTGCACCTTTTGACCACTTCCACCCATTTCCCCTACTTTGTGCTCCCTGCCTCTGGCAACCACTGTTCCGTCCTCTGTTTCTGTGAGGTCAGAATTTTTTTTTTTTTAGATTCCACATATAAGTGAGAACATAAGGTATTTGTCTTTCTCCGTCTTATCTCGTTTAGCATAATGCTGTCCAGGTCCACCCCTATTGTCACATGCCATATTCATCTTTAGTTACTGAATTGTGAGAAGATACAGAGGTTCCTTTGGAGAATGGCGGGAGATAAGGCTGGTGTAGTGGAGACAGGAGGAAGGGTCCGGGTACCATCTACCTTCCAACCAGTATGTATTTCAATGTTGAAGCAACCAGCGCTGCTCTCTTAGCTTCACTCGGCTCAATGTCAGCCAGACTGCTGTGCAGAGAGGTTCTGTTGGGGTGACTCTCTTCTCATCCTCCTCAGACAAATTCTGTTGGCCCTTCTGGTTGATCTACAAAACTCCTGAGAGACTAAATTCAGTGTGCCGTCCGTTCCACTTCTGGGTCAGGGGATTGCTAACTAGTGCATAGGACATACTTTCAGTGAGAAAAGTATTTGTTGTTTGTCTGAAATTCTAATTTAACTGGTTGTCCTTGATTTTATTTATGAAATCTAGCAAGTCTAGGTATCAATTTTGGGGCAGCATCCAAAGGCATCAAATGTGTGACTTGTCCTCAGGTGGCCTCTATATATGATAAACCCTCAGTCTCCCCAGAGTGCCCGTTTAGAATATGAGCATTACAGAGTCAGCTTCAAAGGGCAATATCTTAATTCCACCAAAGTAGGAGCTATCATTAGCCATGTTCCTTAGTTTCTGGTAGACCTTGAAAGAGATGTGTCAAAGACAACTGATTATCGACAAACCAGAGAGCAAGTGGGGCCTAAGTTCTTATAAGTACAATTTCAAAATTTCCTTTGAGAGGAATGTTTACCACAGGGGATGGTTTTATAAAATATCTGTAAGCATGGGACCAGGTGGGGGTAGAAAAGACACTAAAAGAAGTGTGGCCTGAGATTAAAAAAGAGATATGGAAAAAAAAATAAAGAGTAAGCAGTCATCAGGGTCATATCTTGGTTGCACGAATTCTGAGAGTAGGATTTTGCACACTCACTTTGAAAATACAAACTGGGGATGCCTGGGTAGCTCAGTGGGTTAAGCATCTGCCTACCACTCAGGTCATGATGCTGGGGTCCTGGGATGGAGCCCTGCATTGGGCTCTCTGCTCTGCAGGGAGCCTGCTTCTCCTTTTCCCTCTGCCTCTGCCCCCTGCTTGTGCTCTCTCTCTCTCTGTCAAATAAATAAAATCTGTGAAAGAAAATACAAACTAAACTCTTCTTAGTGATTTGAGTCTCCAAGGATCATCTCAATCACCTTCTCACCTGTGTGGCCTGGAATTCTCCCTACTGAGTTGGCTTCATTAGCTGGAGAGGACCCCGTATCAGCTCCCAGCATCTTAAGAATGGAAGCATCTTAAGAATGGAAAGAGATAATTACCAAGGCCATACCCCACCTTAAGTATCTAAACCATAACACAACTTCCATGGATTGATCACCTCTGAAATGGCAGGTACCATCCTTTGAAGTATAATAATAACAGTGTACAATAAGGAGAGGGGTTCAGCCGAGTCAGGGGAAAGGATTGGAACTCAGATCTGCCTGACCCAAGACCTAAGTGCTTAAACATTAAACTCCCCTACTTCTCCACTACTTTGGCTGCTTCTTTGTTTGTGTTCTGTTTTGTTTTTAACTTAAGAAACAAAGAAAGTCATTTAATGGCTCTATGTTAGCTCCCATAATCAGTGAGAAGGAATGAGAATGAGGCTCAGCATTCCAAGCTAGAACCACAGCCAAAACCACCCCACAGAACTCCATCTAGTGAAGATTCTACAGCTGCTAATAGGGGAGACCAGATGCCTTGGCCTTTAACACCTTGGTCTTAGAGTTAAAGGGGAAGTGCTGAGAGGAACCTGAGATGATGCCATTCCCTCCACCTCACTCCTAAATGGCGACTCCAAAACATAATTTAAATTCAACAACAGAGAATGCAGTGTGCCTTGGTAGTCCCAGAAAAAGGTCACACATCCTTGTCTTGTTTTCTGGAGAGCCAATGAGAGCCTACCACTTAAAGCTAAAAGTAACCTGTTGACTCACCCAAATCAGTAGCATCTCCATGACAGTGGGCCTCTATTTGCATATATCAGGGTAGTTTGTTTCCCCAGGAGGAGTATGTTTATTTTTAAAAAATGTGAGTACATATGTGTGTGTGAAAGAGAGAAAGAGAAACACAGAGAAAGAGCAAGACAGAGAACATGTGCCTGTTAGCTGTAGGATAAATGATTAAAAAAAAAAAAAAGTGATCCAGGTAAAGAGAAGAGGTAAAAGTGACGAATTATGGATTGAATTGGAAAATTGCCTTTTTCTTACAAATGCCGTATCACTTTAAATCATGATAAAGCAGCTGAAAAAAGGGTTATCTGATTTTACTCCTAAGCCCCGTGAAATTTAACCAGTTTATCTCTCAAATTAGTTCTAATTTTGAAGTTGGTGTGGAAGGTTATCATATTTAAATAGAAATCCTCCTGTCAGTCATCAAGTTCGTTTCTTATGCCATTTCCCATACCTCCCTTGACATTCTCCTGTCCTCTGTATGTACAAGATAATGACAAATCTAGTAACCTCTCGCATTTCTTTATAAAATGAAAAGAACTTGGCTTACCCATTGAATCACGTTAATGGTTAATGGAATTGTGAAATTGGCTTTTCTTTGATCGTGATAACAGTGTCTTTATTTCCTTTTTGTCTCTTCTGACATGCACTATAATAGCTGTGCATATAAAATTTGGACTCTTGAGAGTATACAGAGAAAACTTTGTATTATGCTTTTTTAAAGGATTTTATTTATTTGAGAGAGAGTGTATGAGCCAGAGGAAGGGGCCGAGGGAGAAGCAGCTCCCCCACTGAGCAGGGTGACTGACTTTGAGCTCCATCCAGGACTCTGGAATCATGACCTGAGCCAAAGGCAGATGCTTAACCAACTGAGCCACCCTGGCGCCCATGTATTATGCTTTTATTTATTTATTTAAAGATTTTATTTATTTATTTATTTATTTGACAGACAGAGATCACAAGTAAGCAGAGAGGCAGGCAGAGAGAGAAGAGGAAGCAGGCTCCCTGCGAAGCAGAGATCCCGATGCAGGACTCCATCCCAGGACCTCGGGATCATGACCAGAGCCGAAGGCAGAGGCTTTAACCCACTGAGCCACCCAGGCGCCCCAGCCATGTATTATGCTTTTAAAGCCTGTGAGAACATAATATAGAACTGAGTTTTATGAAAATAATGAGAAATTTGCCCAGGAATTTTATTTAAATGCATTGGTACATGGCTGCTGAAGTATTTTATTTGGTTTCCCTAAAATTCAGATCATTGCTTTCTGCCCTCTTTGAACAAATTTCACTTTCTCAGCCTGCCTGTTCTGCCTTAAAAACCACAGCTCTGTATATGCTCCTTGGACTGAGTGTTTCTGGGAACGTCACATGGTCTCTTTAAACATTGGTTTTTGGATTCTACATGTATCATCTGTGTTCTGTGTGTGCATTTCAGGAAAGTGTTTTCCTTATCTCTCCAGGATATACATGGACATTCGTGGTTAAAAAGACAATCCCGTATGACCTATTTAGAATTTTAAATGCCATAGTCTTTGGCTAGAGAATGTTGAGGGAGCGTTAACATGATTTTCTGGCTGAATGGCCTAGTTATTTTTCTCTTGTCTTTAGATTTTTATAGACTTCAATTAAGCCATGTTGACTTATTATTATCATTATTTCTAAATTGCTTTAAGAATTGCAGCTATTCCATAAATGTCCTGTGATAACCTATATCATAAAACTTCCCTCTCCACCTATAGAAAGTAAATGACCTTGATTCTAAGAAGTGATAAAACATTCCTTTAGAATATTTCATGATACTTTTTAAAGTGTTGAAAGTGACAGTAGGGCTATATATACTTTTGTTTAAATCCCAAATTAAAGTGATGTACAAAGTGGAGGCAATATTGAATATATTTCAAAACTATGGAAATGGGATTCCACTGATCTCTACCACTAACCTCACTCTATGATGAGCCCCTATTTATTAAGTGTCTTTGGTGCTCAAGGAAGCACGGGGTTAAGAAAATTAGCACATTTGGGGCACCTGGGTGGCTCAGTGAGTTAAGTCTCTGCCTTCAGCTCGGGTCATGATCTCAAAGTCCTGGGATCGAGCCCCACATCTGGCTCTCTACCCAGCAGGGAGCCTGCTTCCCCCTCCCTCTCTGCCTACTTGTGATCTCTCTCTCTCTCTCTGTCAAATAAATAAATAAATAAATAAAATCTTTAAAAAAAAAAAAAAGAAAAGAAAGAAAGAAAATTAGCACATTTAATTCTTAGAACAGTCCTATGAGTTAAGTATTATTTTCTCTGTTTTACAAATGTATGTACTGGTTCATGGAAGTTAAGGAACTTGCCTAAGTGACACAGCTAGTATGTGACCAATAAGTAATATTTCATTTTATTTTTTTTTTAAAGATTTTATTTATTTATTTGACAGAGAGAGACCACAAGTAGGCAGAGAGGCAGGCAGACAGAGAAGGAGGAGGAAGCAGGCTCCCCGCTGAGCAGAGAGCCCGATGCGGGACTCGATCCCAGGACCCTGAGATCATGACCCGAGCCGAAGGCAGCGGCCTAACCCACTGAGCCACCCAGGCGCCCAGTAATATTTCATTTTAAACCTAAATATGTCCCATTTCAAAACCATAGCTCTTGCCTGCTCCTCTCTTTGCCCCCACCTCCCCTTCTTTAAAGGTTTTATATATTTATTTGACAGAGAGAGAGATCACACGTAGGCAGAGAGGGAAGCAGAGAGAGAAAGAAGCCGACTCACTGCTGAGCAGGGAGCCTGACGTGGGGCTCGATCCCAGGACCCTGAGATCATGACCTGAACAGAAGGCAGAGGCTTAACCAACTGAGCCACCCAGGCACCCCTCTTTGCCCTCCCTCTAACTGTGTTCAAGAAGAAGATCAGAGGGGCGCCTGGGTGGCTCAGTGGGTTAAAGCCTCTGCCTTGGGCTCAGGTCATGATCCCAGGATCCTGGGATGGAGCCCCGAATCGGGCTCTCTGCTCAGCAGGGACCCTGCTTCCTCCTCTCTCTCTCTGCCTGCCTCTCTGCCTACTTGTAACCTTTGTCTGTCAAATATATAAATAAATAAATCTTTAAAAAAAAAAAGAATAAGATCAGAGCTGTGACAATGCCTACCTTTCTCCTTTGTAATTTTAATGCATTTACATTTGTTTCCATATTTTTCTCTTAACCTGACTAAATTGTGAGTATTAACTTAATGGAATCATTGCTGATCAAATCTGGGCTCTTAATCTTTGTTTCCTTTCTATCCTCAGCAAATTTCTTCTAGCTTCAGTAGCCATTTGGTTCCAGTAATGAAGTGATGTGTTTTGCAATGTGAGGGAGAACTGTTACAAAATACCATCTTCATTTGACTTTATGGTAATGAAAAGAATGAACATTTAGAATCAGAGTGATTTAGTTCAAATCCTGGCTTTGCCACTCATTGGTTGTGTGATCATAGAACTGGACTAATTTCTTTGAACCTCAGTATTAACATCTATAGCAGTGCCTGGTATAGTCACTAGCCATATGTGGCTATTTTCTTTTTAAGATTTTATTTATTTTTAAAGGTTTTATTTTTAAGTAATGTCTACACTTGACATGGAGCTCGAATTTACAACCCCGAGGTCAAGACTCATGCTGTACTGACTGAGCCAACCAGGTGCCTCCACATATGTGGCTATTAATTAGGTTAAATAAAATTTAATATTTACTTTCTCAGGTCGCCTAGGTGGCTCAGTCAGTTAAGCATCTACCTTTGGCTCAGGTCGCAACTCCAGGGTCCTGGGATCCAGCCAGCATCAGTCTCCTTGCTCAGCAGGGAGTTTACTTCACCCTCTACTCTTCCCCCTGCTCGTGCTCTCTCTCTCTCTCTCTCTCAAATTAAAAAAAAAAAAAAAAATTAGTCTCTTAGTCACATGAGCCACAGTTTAAGTGTGCAGAGGCCACCCGTAGCTAGTTTCAACTGTACTGGAGACGCAGATAGAGATCATTTCCATCACTGAGGAAACTGGCACTGAGCAGCATTCATCTACAAAATGGGGTAATTGATGGCTTTTCATAGAGTTATGGGGGGGGGTTAGGGAAGGCAAGAGAAAACTCCTATAAAAAAAAACGTAGCGTGGGGGTGCCTGGGTGGCTCAGTGGGTTAAAGCCTCTGCCTTCAGCTCAGATCATGGTCCCAGGGTCCTGGGATCGAGCCCTGCATCTGGCTCTCTGCTTGGCGGGGAGCGTGCTTCCTCCATCTCCCCTGCCCCCCACCTGCCTCTCTGCCTCTCTCTGTCAAATAAATAATAAAATAAAATCTTAAAAAAAAAAAAAAAAAAAAGCTAGCGTGGTGCCCACTTGGGACAAATGTGACTCCCTACAAAAGGCTCATTCTCTCCCCCTTCTTCCCTCAGGCATGCTCTTCTCATCTACCTCCATTTTGTTTTAGGGAAATCCATACCTTCCCTAATTTTTCAGTTGTCTCTTTTTAAGTATAAAAAACATATGTACTTTAAAATAATACCTGGACCTTTGGTGTTTGAACTGATAGTCTCAAGATAACTTTTACCTAAAAGAAATTAAGGAAGGAAAGAAAGAAGGTACGCAGTTATAGCATAGCCAATGGCTGTCTGGTTTTACTCTTTGGGAAGAAGGAGAGTAGAGGCAGCAAGAGGAATCTATGGTTTATTAGATTCCAGATCTTCATCTAAAACTTAAACCAGAATGAAATGCTTTTGTTATGGACTCCATGTTTTCTGGAGTGATTGTCCGTGTGGAGCATAAATACTATTTATTTTAGGAAAGCCCAAAGACCTTTGGAAACATGTTCTAAGACATTCTGAACCTTAAAGAATGCTCCTTTTCTACCCCCACTCCCCTCCAGCTTAACAACTGAGTCTCAGCCTTTCCTTCTTGCCCTTACATTATTTTATTTTGCCATGGACATTTAGTCCATTTCCAGAGAACCTTGGGTACTGTTTGGTAGAATTAATCTCTGAAATATTTAATCCTAAGACCCTAACCACTAATGTAATAACTATTTTCAGGCTTGGTTTTTGTATTTGTAAGAGTAAGGAAATTTTAAATGAACTAACACCTTTGATGCCTAATGTGTTGGCCTGAAATCAAAACAAGAAAATGGTCAGTGCTCTGCTGTTGCTGACCTGGGCACTTTCCAGGCCAGCCACCATCTGGGAACACCCCTTTCCCACAGCGGGGAAAGTCACAGCACTAAGGATACACACCCTGAGTTCAGTAGCCCCATATGTCAGTAGACTCTTGAGAAAAGGATTTTCTTATTTATTTACTTATTTATTTATGTGTTTGTTTATTAATTTATTTGGTTAGTTAGTTATGTGTCAGAGAGAGAGAGACAGAGCCCAAGCTGGGAGAGGGAGAGAGAGAAGCAGGCTCCCCAATGAGCAAGGAGGCTGATGTGGGACTCAATCTGGGATCCTGGGATCATGACCTGAGCCAAAGGCAGAGAGACACTTAACTGACTGAGCCACCCAAGCTGCCCTAAGAAAAGGATTTTATTGAGAAAATCCAAGTTCATGGATTTTTTTTTTCCTGAAATGATTGAGTTGGTTTAAAACTCATCTTGGAGGGTTGCTTCAGGGGCTCAGTCACTGAGCGTCTGCCTTCGGCTCAGGTCATGATCCCAGGGTCATAGAATGGAGGCCCACATCGGGCTCTCTGATTGGCAGGAATCCTGCTTCTCCCTGTCCCTCTGCTTATATTTCCTCTCTTGCTGTCTTACTCTCTGTCACATAAACAAATAAAAACTTTATTTAAAAAAATCATCTTGGAGGGGGGCATCTGAGTGGCTCACTCCATTAAGCGTCAGACTTGGTTTCAGCTTAGGTCATGACCTCAGGATTGTGAGATATTGGGTCCCAGGTTGGGCTCCATGCCCAGTGGGGAGTCTGCTTGGGATTCTCTCCCACTGCCCCTCCCACAAACTGAATGTGCACATTGGTGTTCTCATGGTCTCTCATAAATAAATAAATAAATAAATAAAATCTAAAAAAAGATCATCTTGGAGTACAGGAAAAGTTATAAATAACACGATGAACTTTGTCTCCTACAGTGGCCATCTGAGAGAATTTTAGAGTAATTACTCCCTTTAGGTGATGCAGATGGACAAAACAATCCAAAGAGTCTTGGCCCAAAGACATCCAAAGGGATTCTTTTTTTTTTTTTAAGATTATTTATTTATGTGACAGAGACAGGGAAAGAGGGAACACAGCAGGGAGAAAGAGAGAGGGAGAAGCAGGCTTCCCACCAAGCAGGGAACCCAGTGCGGGGCTCAATCCCAGGACCCTGGGATCCTGAGCTGAGCTGAAGGCAGAGGCTTAATAACTGAGCCATCCAGGCACCTGAAAAGGGATCCCTTTAAAGGATTTCCTTCAATGCTGTGTTCATTCTTGGCACAGCTGCAGCATGGTTAGGTCTTGTATTCAGTAGGCCTCTCTATAACAAATAATCCCATTCCAACCAAAGGGCTCCTCTGCCCAAGTGCGTATGTGGAAGGAATTGAGAGGGGTGGTTTCCTGCTTGGCCCATCAGATCATCAGTAAATACTTTTTTCATACTGGTAACATTTAAAAAAAAAATCTCTTAGTTGCTGGTTGATGGTTCTAAGAAGGTTGTTGCTTTGCTAAGAAAGGGTATCATACCCATATAGTGCCTACTATGTGCAGGCACTGATGAGAGCGCCAAATATATTAGCTCACTTAATGCTCTTAACAATCCAGGAAGTAGGTACTCTTCTTATTCCCAGGATTCTGGTGAAGAGGCGAAGCAGAGACTGCTTGCCCAAAGTCAAGCTTCTTGAAGGAGCAGAGTAGGATGTGAGCCCAAGACCCACAGCCAGGATCTTAACAGTGCGCACTGCCCAAGCATTCCTGATTACTGAAAGACCACAGACACACTGCTGTCTTACTTGCTTCCATCCTCACAAGGAGGCCCCGGTCTCTCCTTTTTAACTTTCACAGTCTTTTAGTTTGTTACCAACATTCAGCCCATTTCCCGTGAAGATCTGATGCTGCTCCATGGAACCAGTCTTAGAAACATTTTACACTAGGACTGCTCGGTGGAAAAAAAGCCTTAATCACTGACACCTGCCCTTGCAGCCTGTCAATGCAGAGCAGGTGCAGCCTGTGTGTGCAGCCATTGTTGTTTTTTAAGAACAATTAGTAAGAGCAGTTGCCAGCTTCTCCTAGGCTGACTTCGAGGGGCTGTTGTAAGTGATGTGTTAGTGCGCAGGGAGGAGCTCCAACCATGAAGGGAGGGAAGATGTTACAAACCCAAAACAGAAAGGGGAGCTTCAGGAGGTCTCTGGATTTGTCTTTTATTTGGTCTCATGACTTCATTTTGGAGATGTGGAGAACAAACATAAGGAGGGTGCTGTTGGGGAAGAAGGTAAGCTCACAGGCCAGGGGCAGTAGGGAGGGGGGAGGGGAATAGGGGTTAGGTTTCCTATCCTGCTGCTGCACTTAAGTAGTGTGAACTTGTAACAGTTCTTTGGCTTTACTTGACTTCAAATGGCTTCATTTTTTTTTTTTTTAAGATTTTATTTATTTATTTGAGAGAGATTGAGAATGAGACAGACAGAGAGAGCATGAGAAGGGGGAAGGTCAGAGGGAGAAAGAGGCTCCCTGTCAAGCAGGGAGCCCAATGAGGGACTCGATCTTGAGACTCCAGGATCATGACCTGAGCCAAAGGCAGTCACTTAACCAACTGAGCCACCCAGGTGCCCCCAAACGGCTTTATTTTTAAAATAAGAATGTTGAAGTAGTTGATTACTAATATTGGGTTGCCTGACACTGAAATTAACCTCACTTGCTTTACTTTTCCCTGGCCTTTTTGGGGTTTTATGAGACTTGGGGGAGGAATTATCTAAACAGAATGATATGGGGGAGGGCTGCAAAGAGTAGAAGTTGGGAGGAGTTTAGGAGGTTTTTCTTTTAGGACATGTCCAATTTCTGCAAATTGACTTAAACAAGACTTGTTAATGGTGATTCCTCTAATCTTACGAGAGTCAAGAAGCTGGTTTTACTGATGGTTCTCGGGCAACAGGCCTTTTTCGTTGCAATCACTCTTGCAGGCTTATTTCACCAGGTGTCAGTTTGTTGAACTGATGTTCTTATTATCATGAGGAACAGTTGCCTTTTGCCTCAGTCTGAGAGGATGGTGAGATGGGAGAAACATGGAGAACTCACTGCTAGTAAATTCTCCACACAAATATGTGTCCAGTTTTCAAGTAGCTGGGTACCAATGGTTTTCTTTCTTCTTCTTTTTTTTTTTTTTTTAAGATTTTATTTATTTATTTGAGAAAGAGTGAGCATGAGCAAGGGGGAGCAGCAGACAGAGGGAGAAGCACACTCCCTGCTAACCAGGAAACCCAATGTGGGACTTGATCCCAGGACCCTGAGATCATGACCAGAGCCAAAGTCAGATGCTTAACTGACTGAGCTGCCCCGGTGCCCCTGATTGTTTATAACAAATCGGTTAGTGAATAAAGTGTATATATTTATAATCAATATTCGATATCCTGAGCTTTAACAATCGGTACCTATTGTTTTTAACAAATAGTTACAAAGAACATCACAAGGGTCAAATGCTACCTATTTTAACTTAGCTGTCTAAGTTGGGCCACTTTATCTGGCCTCTTGCACATGTATAGCTATTATAGGACTTAAGGCTCTTGAGGTTAGAACTGTCAAGGAGCATGAGTTTCCTGTCCCTTCTAGCTAGACTAAGAATCAGATGGACAGGAGACAGATTAACAGGAGAAAATCAAATTGAATTTTGTACATACAGGGAAGCCAGAAGATATAATTCCAAAGATAGGCAAAATGAGGTATATATGTTGCCCTAAACTAAGGAGAAGGAGGATGGGGTCTGGGACTCCGAAGGGAAGGAAGGCAATTCACAGGGCAACAAGAGCAGATGTTTGGTAACTAGATGTTTGTCCTGCCATACAGATGGTCACTCAGATAAAATTTATCTCTGGGAATAACCATTATTCTGAGGAAGACCTCCAATTTAGATTCTTCTGTGTGTAGTTAAGAGAGGAGCAAAAGTTTCTCTTGAGCCTGCAAGGTCTCAATTGCCTTTAACACAAAATAACCTTCATGCCACAGTGGCCCATCTTGGGGTGACCTGCCACTGACCAGTACAAAACAAAAGAGATCCAGGGGAGGTTGTAAAGGAAAAAGTCTTGGCTGGTACTGGTTTTGTGTAGTAGGCATTTAAGAAGTATGTGTCACAGAATAAGACACTGAGATAAATGATGTCCAGAAGAAGTGATTATTTTTCCCCCTGAAAATGTTAAAGCATTAAATAGATTCATTTTTCAAAACCAATCAACTAAGATCACATTTGTAGGCTTCTTAAAAATCCTAGAAGAGAGCACAGGCAATAATGTCTCTGATGTTGGCTGTAACAGTATATTTCTAGATATGTCTCCTGAGGCAAGGGAAATAAAAGCAAAAATAAACTATTGGGACTATGTCAAAATAAAATGCATCTGCAGAGTGAAAGAAACAACAGAACTAAGAGACAACCTACTGAATGGGAGGAGATACTTGCAAATTACATATCCAATAAAGGGTTGATATCCAAAGCATATAAAGCATGGCTACAACTCAACACACAAGAAAACCAAATAATCTGATTAAAAATGGGCAGAACACATGAACAGGCATTTCTCCAAAGGAAACATACAGATGGCCAATGGACACACAAAAAGAAGCTCAACATCATTCATCAGCCAAGAAATGCAAATCAAAAGTACAATGAGATATCACCTTACACATTCATCAGAATGGCTAACATCAACAACACAAGAAACAAGAAGTGTTGGTGAGGATGTGGAGAAAAGAAGTCCTCATGCACTGTTGTGGGCATGCAAATTGGTGTAACCATTGTAGAAAACAGTATGGAGGTTCCCCCAAAAGTAAAAAATAGAACTGCTTTATAATCTAAGAATTGCACTACAGGGTATTCCTTCCCAAATACAAAAACACTAACTCAAAGGGATACAGGCACTCCTTTGTTTATCACAGCATTATTTACAGTAGCCAAAATATGAAAGCAGCCCTTGTGTCCACTGATAGGTTAATGGATAAAGAAATGGTGTGTATATATATATATTTATAAGTGAATATAAATATATATACTTTAACCATTAATCATATATATAATTACTATGTATAATAATATACCTATATATTGATACATATCTATACTATATGTAATTATATATATAATTAAACCATATATATGTGGTAAAGATATTTATCTATAAAATATATATTTGTGATATATACACCACATATATGTGGTCTAACATATAAACATAAATATTCTGTTATATGTAACAGTATTTCTCAGTCATAGAAAAGCATGAAATCCTGCCATTTGCAACAACATGGATAGAGCTAGAGAGTATAATGCTAAACAAAATAAGACAAATACCGTATGATTTCACTCATATGGAATTTAAGAAACAAAACGATTCAACAAAGAGAGACACAGACAGACAAAATAAACCAAATAACAGTCCCTTAACTATAGAGAATGAACTATTGGGGAGGTGGGTAAGAGGATGAGGGGATACAGTGGATGGAGATTAAAGAGTACACTTCTCATGAAGAAAAATAAAGTAAAATGGTTTAAAAAAAAATTGCAGTCTTCTTATTTGAACATTATAGGCCAAGGTTTTTCAGTTCCTTCAATGACCAGCAATAGTAACGTTTCTCATAGCGCGAGAGAGTCTGTCGTCGAAGACGTGTTTAAATGACCATGCTGCTCTTTCTTTCTTATCCTATTTAGAGGTCACTGCTTGCTTTCATTCAGAGTTGTTTTAGGTCCACCTCTTGTGAGTCAGACTGAGTTGAGAGTGTGAAGGACTTACAGTGTAAGAACAAAGTGTCACCTTTTTCTTGGCGGATTTCCCCTATTAAACTTCATGTTTCACGAATGTAGAGAGCTGGAGTTTCCTTCGTCTGTATATCCCCAGAGCCTCGTGCACAGTTGGTGCTTAAAAGCAGTGGTTGGATGAATACATCTTTGTCATAGAATTATGCTTCATAAATGGAGGAGAATTGTATGGGGAGAGCCTCTTACTGTGTCACAGAATCCTTGCACAGACTCCTGTGTCTTTTCTGGGACTAGTACACAAGCCATCTCAGAAACTTATTCTGGAAATCAGTAATTAGGTCCGAGAAAATGGAGCCTTTCAGTTAAAAAGGACAACACAAAAGAGGTGTCATGTCTCTTCCCGCAATCCTGTGTTAGATGGTCTGTGTAGTTCTTAAGAAGACAGATCTTATGATGTGGTGTGGGGATTCCTTTTCTCCTCCGTCTTGAAGAAGCAGAAGTCTGATTTTTATCGATGGGCATTTCCTCTGGGCAGGAAGCTGTTCTAAGACGTAAATGGTGCTGATAAATTTTCTGTGTCATGGTGGCCTTTTGATTAAGTGTGCTGTCATGAGTCATCCCAAACCTACTAGCATCTGGAACAAGTGGGAAAGTCTCCATTTGGACTCAAGGCCAAATCAGGGACCCGGAAGTGACATCTTAACTTTCCCAGAGGGGTTGGTGGGATATTGTAATATGTATTCTTCTATGTGTGAGGCTTCCTTTTGAAGGCATTGCTAAAAATATGCTGCAATCAGAATTTCCCAGTCTTAATGCTTTCGGGGGAACATGATTCAAGTCTTCAGTGTGCTATTCACAGCTGCTCCGTGATGTACATCCACTAAGTGTTGTTTTGCTTATGGCTACAGCTTTTATTTTGCAGAACAAATTGCTGTTTGTGTTTAACACCTGGGCTCAGTTTTCTTGCAACTTTGGTCAGAGACCCGATGATTAGTTTTTAGCCAGTTTGACTGTCCTGATCCAGCACAGGAACTTGGCCATCGCAGGTGCTTGCTAAATGCCTGCTGGCTGGACCAGATTTGAAAAACACTGAGACCTTAAGGTACGGCAGGAAGCTGTCCCAAGAGGCAGCTAGCTATGCTGCTAGGAAACAGCCGCAATTTTTCCACATCCTTGGTTGCTGTGTTCTCAGAATACACAGTGTTGGAAACTACCTTGAGCTGATGTTTGGTGGTGATTTCGTCCATCCTGTTCTTGTTTTAGGCAAATTGGGACTGTGATAGAAACTTGACTGACCAAGACGTTTCAGATGTTTTGCCCTTTAGGGGAATGTGGCTCCTTGGGGATCTTGGTTGAATCGCTTTGCCTAACAAGGCAGGTTGTGTGTTACCTTGTAGCATGTCAGGTTTCACTTGGTTGGATTGCTGAAGCAGAGAGGGGTGCCCTTCGGACACCAGGAAGTTAGAGCTGCTGAGCAGAAGCCTGAGGTTGGCACAGAGTGTGTGGAGGGTAATCATTAGGGCGGGCTGGGGCTGTTTACTCTGCCCGCCTAAGGCTGGTGGACACTGGGCGTGGTGGGCGTGCTTGCCTAAGTACCTGTTTGTAGAACAGTGAGACAGATGGGCTGAGCTAAAACAGCAGTAATCTGAAACCAGTCCTGTTGGTCACCCACTCCCCACCCCCAGCCCTAGCAGCTGAAATCTGCATTCCAGATGAAACCTGCAGGGAAACGGAAGAAAGCAGTAAAACAAAAACAAAAACAAAACCTTCAAAAGCAGTAATTTACTGCTTTTGGGAGTTCTGGGCATTTTGAGATCATCTATTCCTTTACTTGCCTTTCTTTGCTTTGGGTTTTGTAAGTGACGGTTGATCCGTGTGTGCTGCTAGGTTTTTTGGCCTGGATGGAGCACAGGCTTCCGAACAAAATTTAGATAGCAAGAGGGAGCTTCTCAAAAGCGTTTCTGTCAATTTCTGCTGATTCCCTTTTGAATTTCTTGGGCTGCTGGGCGAGGGGGGTGGGGGGTAGGGGGGTCAAGGGCTCTCAGGATCTGCTTGCCGGCTCAGCACGTTCTGGAGCCTCCCTTGCTCACCAATGAGGAAGTTGAAAGCTACAGGGAGGCTCTGGGGCGGAGCTCACAGTGAAGTCCTGGGCTGGGATGACTGGGGGTGGGGGGGGGCAGGCTGACTTTCCCTACGACAAAAACCCTTTTGTCCGCGGAAATAAATACGGAAGTCCCAGAGGAGCAGCCTCCCCAGTTCTGTGTAGTAAGGTGTGCAGCCTCTGCTGCGTCTGGGCAGAAAGCTCCACGGGCTTCTCACAGCTGGCCCCGGGCGTTCCATCCGCGCACACACCCCGGAAGGAGGGCCCAGCAAGTGACCTGAAAGAGCCCAAGCGTGCTTGCTCCGCGGCGGAGAGGCTGCCGGGTCCTGTTGCTCCCTGTCCTGTAAGTTCAGAGCCGATGGTGTGGATAAACTGAGGGAGCAGGGAACAGTGACAAAAGTCAGAACGTGCACGGAGGGCATTGCCCAGACATGGAGGACGCTGGAGACACTCTGAATGGCAGTGATGATGTCTCGGAACCAGAAAAACCTGAAGCCAGACTTGAAGTGGCTCAGTCGATCCTGAGCAAGTTCTCTATGAAAACTTTGTTTGGGTTTACAAGTAAGTTGGACTCTGGGAAGCCCGACGAGGAAGGCGCAGTGCTGAAGGCATTCCACAGTTTACCTCAGCTGGGTGACCCCAGCAAGGTCTTGGAGCAGCAGCCAGAGGCAGAGGCTCAGGTTCCACCTGACCTTGGAAATGATAGCAAGACTGCAGGGGTGGAAACGGAGTCAGAGGGAAGTCAGGGAGTAGAAGAGGCAGGGATTTCTCTTCCTGGTCAAGAGCCACTTCCCCTCAGTGCTCAGAGTGTGAACAGAGACGATGTCATTTTGGTTCGTGGGACTCTTGTGAACACCACCAGCGATTCGGACTCTGATGATGGTGGCCAGCAGCCAGAAGAGGGGAGCCTTGCCAGCCGCCCACTGTCCCCCAGTGTTTTATCTGAGCCATCTCAGGATCCTAAAGAAAAGCCACGTGATTGTAGGGAAAATAGCACTGCTGGGGAAAGGGATGATGCAGAGCTCTGTGCAGAAGGGCCTCAAAGGACTCCACCTGAGTTAAGTAGCAAACCACAACCTGACAGTGGTGGTCTCCAGACAGAGTGTGGCCCCACGCAAGGACAAGCGGCCGAAGAAAGTTCCCCCGCCCTCCCCGCGGTAACAGACCAGAACGTGAGTGTCGGTGTCACCGAGGATGCCTCGCCTAAAAAAGAAGTCACCGGAGAGAAGTCGTTCCAGCTTCCGGCCTTTTTCAGCGGGCTTCGTGTGCTGAAGAAGGGGGCCACAGGTGAGGGAGGGAAGACCATCACTGAAATTAAACCAAAGGATGGCGACCTGGCTTTGCTCAAATTGACACAGCCCGTTCAGAAGTCCTTAGCGCAGGCAGGGCCTCAGACCGTGAAGGCTGGGGAGAAGACAACGGACCCGAAGGCCACTCCCACTCTCCTGGAGCAGCTCTCTCAGCTGTTCGTCCTTGACATGCCCAAAGCAGAAGTGAAGGCAGAAGATCCTGAGCAACCCAGGAAGGAGGAGATGGGCTGCAGTGCTGCCCAGGAGAGCCAGGGCGGCCCCAGCGGAGCCCAGACCCAGGGTGGAGAGGTCAAGCCAAAGCCCCCAGAGACAGCCCTTGAGGCCTTTAAAGCCATATTTGTCCGTCCCCCCAAAAGGGGGACCACAGCTGACACGTCTGAGCTGGAAGCCCTCAAGCGCAAGATGAAGCATGAGAAAGAGTCCCTAAGAGCTGTGTTTGAAAGATCAAGGTCAAGGCCGGTCGATGGCCCCTCTGAGTCCAAAAGCGTATGTAGAATTGGGTTTGGGGTTTTGTTGTAAGATGCAATGCTGCTGTATTTCTTTTTCAGCTTTCCTGTCAAAGTGAGTCCCAGTTACTTGTTATTAGTGAATCTTTTCTAGGTAAAAGGGGATTACGACCAAATCACCCTTGCAAGGAGTATGGAGTTAAACTAGGGAATTCTGTTTTTCTTTTATTTTTCTGGAGGGTCCTAAGAGGGATATACATAACGATGTGTGGGCAGAAAGGGGAAACTGTCACTCTGAGTTTAAGCATTAATAGTAGATGTTCCTTTCTTTTTTAAGATTTTATTTATTTATTTATTTGAGAGAGAGAGAACATGAGAGAACATAAGCAGTGGAGAGGGAGAAGCAGGCTGCCCGCTGAGCAGGAGTCCAAACCGGGGCTTAGTCCCAGGACCCTGGAATCATGACTTGAGCTGAAGGCAGGTGCTTTACTGACTGAGCCACCCAGGCACCCCAATAGTAGATGTTCTTATAAAAAATAAAGCAGCACAAGGAAGTGATGCTGTAGAGAGAGCCCGCATTTCCTCACCTCTTAGACCTCTGCAAAAACTCTGTTTTAACTTTGAAGTCTGCCATTTGGCGAAATATGTGTTTGTGATATGATTAAAACGTTCCATGTTTGTTACCAGGCATCCTGATCACTGGGTTTAATCATTTAATTCTAACTCACCATTTATTGGTTGGGTGACCTCAATCACCCAGAGCCTCCATCCCCTCATCCGGCAAGATGAAGAAAATTACTCTTACCTTACGCAGTAGTTGTGAAGAGTGAGTGAAGTTAGCCCATGGTAACCATCTAATTAGTGAGCTAGTGTTACTATTAAGGAGATTAATTCAGGTAATCTATAAAGACTAGCAAACCCCTGTCCAGTAGATCTTAAATGTTCATAAGAACAATAGAATTTTAGTATCTCCTCAGTCTTGAATTATCATCCCCTTTTATAGTTGATCAGTTGAAGCGATAAAAATTTAAAAATCTTTTGGAAACATTCTTAGGATGTAGTTGAAAATTGAACACAATATGGCATTCTCCAAGTAGTAAAAATCAGCCCCTATAAAAAATGGCTTCAATATGAAGGCCCTGTCATTTATTTAAAGAAGAGAAAAAGGAATTGAGATCAGCAATGTTGAGGGTTTAGAGAAATATTTCCTGACCCACATACAGCTGGTGTTTATGGAAAATGCAGAGCTAGTCTTTGTATTATAAAATACCCTGGAGTGGTTTGGGATACATGTATAATCATCCCTATAAATGTACCTATGTACAATGCATATATAACTGTACCTTCAGTTAGATGTTGGTGATTTAAAATAAAGTTATATGATAAATATCATCTATTAATGTTTGTTTCATACTTGGCCTTGAGGGTTTTGTTTGTTTTGTTTTGTTGTTGTTGTTTTTTCCACCCTCACTGATCACTTTACCTTTCTGGAAAAGGGTCACTCTGTAGGGAGATGTTTCAATTATAGTGACTGAGCACAACATGCAACTGGCCATTTAAATTAATTTTGGAGTTAGAGGCAGCATGTCTTCAGGGGTTAATTCGCTGTGGCCACATTTCATATAACGTGTCCTTTTCTTTACCTGCTTTTTCAACAGCCTGACCACAGCCCTACCGAGCAGGATGATAGGACTCCGGGCAGACTCCAAGCTGTCTGGCCACCCCCAAAGACAAAAGACACAGAAGAAAAAGTGGGATTGAAGTACACCGAAGCAGGTAATGTGAAAAGAAGCCGGGTACCCGTGGAATGAATCCTTCACCGCCGCGGCTTTTAGTGCTAGTTCGGTCCTCCCAGAATTTGAGTTTTTGTTTCCCTGCAAAATGTAAAGCTGAAGGCTTTTCTTTTTGGTTGCGCTGTTCAAGGGAACATTTGCACAGTTATCATTACTGCATCTCTTCGAGATGAAAGGTGAAGGCCATGGAATGAATGAAGGGCACCCGGTGTGGAAAGCAGGAGAACCTTTGGGGAGCCAGCAGAGCAGGTAGATTTCACATTCCTCAGGAAGCAGGTGGTGGGCCCTCATATTGTTGGGAGCTGGCAGGGTTGCTCAAAGAGGCCTCGTATGCACCTCCAGAGCTGCCATTCGATTTTTCTCCCTTTGAAAATGCCTTCGAACTCCAGGAACCTTGTGTGGAGTGAATGTAAAGAGACTGTATCAGTTACTTTTTCCCTTTGGTGAGACAAAGCTTTCCTTAATGCATGGCCAATTTTAAAGCAACCCAACTTTCTGGAAACCTTCCTGGGAACTTTGCTTGAATATATTAAAACGGAATGGGCCATTTAGATATTTTTACTCTAACTGAAAAGTTCACAAATTTAAAAAAAAAAAAAACACAAAAAAACAGGAATTAGAGGACGGTGTATCGTAAATGAATAGATGTGTTTGTGCATCTCTGGTGGAGGGTCTTTGTCTTCTTCCTGAGATTGGGAGATTACCTATGCAGGCTTCTATTTTTTCTGGTTGTCTTAGGGTATGTGTGTATATGAGGATCAGTCTTTGCATCAGAGAGAAAAATGCTTTCCGTTCCTATTCACTGATAGATGTAAATGGATCAAATTCGGGGTGGGTTAGTAATTCGTGGTTTTTCTGCAGTATCGTAAGTTACTTCAGTGACTGAGAACACAGATGCATTTTGGGTTGGCAAATGAATTCTCAGTTTACAGCCCGATGGCTTTTAGCCTCATTTACCCAACTGCAGATTTCTGACTATCCCCAGATATCAGCTACTCCATAGCATTTTTTTTTTCTGCAGTGTTTAACTTCTAGAATGAAAAGTATCTTGGCTTTAGTGAAAAAAACTATATATATATATGTGTGTGTGTGTGTATATATATATATATATATATATAAATATATTTATATAGTTTTTTTCACTAAAGCCAAGATACTTTTCATTCTAGAGGTCAAACACTGCAGAAAAAAAATATATAAATATATATATATATACATAAAGATATATGTATGTGTGTGTGTGTATATATATATATATATATATGTTCCAGTCTTCTTACCTCAGTTGATTCTTCCTAAATTGTAGTGCTTGTGGTTACAGTCAATGAACCAGCCACCAAATTCTATCTCATGATCTCACACAGTTTGCACACTTAAAAGTACTGAAGTTTTCTTTAATGAAAAACCACAATCCTGTGCATTTCATATTCCTAGTTATTAATGGTGCTCCAAGTCCTGTTCCTATCAGTAGATCGTAGCAGTCTTCCTCGTCATGATGAGCATTTGCTGAGCAGAGAAGTTAACTCAATACCGTAAATGGTTTTTCAATCCACTTCAAGTAGTATTTGGGGGGTGTTTATATCTCTGCAGTTTCCTTAGTCCATTTCCAGAAGCTCAGAGGAACACTGTGGTTGACCTCATCTGTGGCTTTCCCAGTCTTTGCTTGTCATGATCTGTATTCTCAGAGCTTTCTAAGGTCTTGGATGAGATGGGGGGAGGGCAGGACAGATAATGATAGGGCTGCTGGGTGAGCTGCGCTAGCACAGTGACGGAGAGGGCTGACTGTGGTCTGAGGAAGATCTCCAAGTCCCCACCCAGTTCCCAGTGGGGATTGCCATCCCAGTGGCAATGCTTCCTTACTACACTCCTAGGCTGGTGTTCAGTTCCGGAGAGACTCCTAGGAGCTGCTATCCTCTTGGTGGTATCAAATAAGAACAAGATGCCACTATGCCTGAAGTAAACTTATTTTTACCCCATCACTTGATACCAGTGTAGGGTTGCCCTCTCATTTATTGCTAATTTTGAGGAAGTTAACACTTTCCTTGTGATTTTCTTAAGCTTTTTTTGAGAAAACTGTTGGTTTATTATTTCAAACATTTTGTGATATTTCCTTTGGTTTCCCTGCCTTTCAGGAGACATATGAAATTTGCCACTTTGAAGAGAGCACAGAGACAGTGAAATTAATTGAGACATATTTCAAGGTGTTTGAAGTCTTGGGCTTTTATATCCACAATGCTCTTTATTTTTTCCTAGGGTATACAAGAATCTAGCGTTCCTATTTCAAGTGTGTTGTTGGAGTTCTGTATCTGCATTTAAGCTCAGTCCTTGGCAGAGCAGGGAATGAGATTGTCTTTGTCTTCAGGAGTCCCCTGGTGTCCTTGTGCTGCCCTCAGCCACTTCAGATTTGCCACTGCTTGGAGTTTCCTTTATACACAGTTTGTCATTTAGCACTTTTTTTTTTTAATTTTTCCCCCTGAGGGCTTATAAGATCACCCAATACTATAAATCATCTTTTTTTGTTCACGGATAAAAAGAAAGCTGATCTCAGAGGACCTGTCCCTTTAAACTAAGGCTTCCAAAGTTCTCTTAGTCATGCGAGGGTAACTGCCCACTGCTGCTGGTGCCCACTGCTAAGGAGGCTCTCTGTGCCATTTCCAAAGCATCAGCATCATCTGTAGCTGCTGACACGGTAACGGCCTCCCTTGGCGGGTAAATCCTTCGGCCCTCCAGAGCTTTCAGTGCCATTCTGATCACTCTGTGTTCACCATCAAGATAGGAGCTCTTGGAACTTTGGTGATGTTTCAGCCAAGTGAATCATCAGCCCCCATCAGAGCCATCGTGCACAGGACTTGTTGGTGCTGAAGTTGACCTCTTCTCCTCAGTAAAGGGCCCCAGTGTTAATTCACTAAGCCTGAGCTTCTCTCCTTAAATGAGAGTGCATTACTGTCTCCCATCTCTTATGCTCTGCTTTCTTACACTCTTATCTGTGCAATTCTGCTTTGTGTTTGGGATGCCTCACAATAATTTGGAGGGAAAAGAGCACTACCTCTCTCCCCAGTCCTGGGGAATGAGATTGGAAGAATCCATTTGACAGACCTCATATTCTTCTCAGAATTGTCTTTTCCCTCCCTGGGTGTAGGAGTTGGCTCTTGAAACAACCTTGTGGGATGATCTTGTTTTTTTAAGGAGGAATCTCTTTCAGTGGCCTTCTCATATCCTTAAATGGTTAATCAACTTCTGTTGAGTCCGGCCCCTTTACTGCAGCAAGACCAGGAACATCTGGATGTAGTAAACTTGATTAGCTTTTGAAGCTTGGGGCAAAGTAAAACTCCATCACAGCAAAGTGAAATGGTGTGTCATGAAACATACAAGGGGGTACCTAAGAAAAATGTCTGCCTTTGTATTGATGACGAAGCAATTTGTCTCGTGAGAAACAGATAACCGGTGGTCTCCCTCTGCTATTTCTCTTCTAATATGCTATTCTGTACGTGGCAAGGTGATACAAGGTTTAGAAACTTGTAAAACGAAACTGGAAGGCACAAGAACCTTGGTATCATAGAATCATTCAATCATAGCATTAACACGGGGTTGAACTTCTTTTTATTTCAAACGTGAAAAAAATTATCGAAGCCATATTATGTCACTTTTGTTTTCTTTTTGGTTTGTGAAGATAACTGCACTTATTTTTTTTTTTAATTACATATATTAATATACCAACCAGGGTGCTTTTAGGAATCAGGTGACAGACTCAAACTGGCTAATCGGACTGAGAGTTATTTAGAACTCTTTCCCAAGGCGTGGGCAGGGTTTCGGGAAAGCACTAAGAGCTGGAGCAACATCTGGCTCTATGGACAGAAATTTTGAAAGCCCTAGACTTAAGGGGCAAGGGTGGGAGAAGCCACTGGGGAAACCCAGAATTTCAGAGGGAGGCTGAGTTGTATGGTGAGGGGCTGCCCAGCAGGAGTTGTGGCCCTCAGTAGAGGGATGCAGCCGGTCCCCAGTGACTTGACAGGAAAGGAGCTGGGAAATAAATAGTCTGACTCTCTTCTTTGTCTTGTTTCTCACCATCACTCCCATGGCCAAATCCAAAGACAAGTCCAAGGACTGGGAGCCATTCTCTGCCATTCCGTCAGGACAACAGGGCCCAGAAGAGAGCCCCAAAGGGGAAAAGGGTAGATCTGGATTAGCAAACCCAGGATACCCAGCACAGTTACACTCGCAGCAGACTCCACGTCAACAAGGGGCGTGTGTCTCTCAGTCTGCACAGAGGACTGGTGTGCGTTTAACTCCATCACACCTGACCACACAGGCTTTAACACAATGGCGTGAGAAAAAGGCCTGTTTTTTATCCTGTGGGAGTTTTATGTCTTCTGCTTTAGTGGGTTCATAGGAAATATAGTGGCCATCATTCAGAGCCTTGCTCTGTGAATACCTTTGTCACCTTAATATAGAGAGTTTATTTACTGATCTTAGAAAAATTTCTCTAAGTTTTAAATGTTTCCCTATATTACAAAATAAAATAATGAATTTTGGAAATAGCCAGAAATATCACAAAGCCAAAGAAACTTCCTGTAATTCTGTTTCATAGGGAAACCATTGCCAACATTTTGAATTATGAAAGGCTTATGTGAGTTGAATACTTAAAAGTTTTTTGATCATCTTGTATAAAGCTGCTTTTCACACTTGAAAATGTGACTGTATTTTTTATTGACTACATTTTAACCATGATTGTATTTATAGAGATTTAGTTTTTCAAGGTATTATAGTATAAAAATGGAAATAACATTTCTGTAAATATTTTTGTTCATAAATGTTTAATTAGGATAAATTTCTTGTGATGGAATTGCTAAATGAAAGGGTATAAGCCTTAATGTATTCAATATGTATTAATTGCCAAAGTTAATTTTTATGCAAATATATTCAGTATGAAAACAGTACTTTTTTTTTTAAAGATTTTTATTTATTAGACAGAGCACAAATGGGGGTTTGGGGTTGTGTGGGGGGAGGGAGAAATAGATTCCCTACTGGGCAGGGAGCCTCACATGGGTCTCAATACCGAGCCCTGGGATCGTGACCTGAGCTAAAGGCAGATGCTTAACCAACTAAGCAACCCGGGCACCCTGAAAAGAGTACTTTTAAAACAATGAGACAAGTTTCCATCTTTATCATTTGTCTTTAATTTTACTTGTCTTGTCCAATGTGAAAACATTTTAATTATTTGTGTATAGTCAAATCTATTTTCATTTTAATATATAACTTTTCTTCTTCCACTTAAGAAGAACTTTCCTATTCAGATGACCTATTTTTTCAAATTGCTTAAGTGTTATTTTTTTTCTAACTTTTCCTTCTTTCCTTCCATTTTATATCAAAAATTGAGTTTGGTGCATAGCTTGAGGTATAGATCTAAGACCACTTTTTCCTCCCTGAGGTGCTAACTTACAGCAGGCTTCTAGCTTAGTTACTCTCTATGCTAAGCATGGTACTGTTGAGGACTTTCTGTGGTCTTTGTGTTTCCATTTTATATAGACATCTTAATTATTCCAGCAGTAAGATACATGTCAAGATCTGTTCAAGTTTTTATGCAATTAAAAAAAATGTTTTTGGCTTGCTTATTCTTCTAGAAAACCTTAGTTTTAACCTCGGTTTCCAAAGGATCCGTTTGGGTTTTTTACTGGAATTGCGTTAATTTGTGAATTAATGTAAAGGTCGAAATGAGAATTGAGATTTTTGAAAATGCTTAGTATCTCTATTTGAGAACACCTCTTCTAAAACTATTCAAATTTTCTTTTTTGACTCAGTAAAAATATTGCCTGAATTTTTTCTCAATATATTCTGAGGCATGTTATTAAAAATAAAAAAAAAGGCATGATATGAATTTGTATCTCATGATTCATTTTTCCTAAAAGTCAGATGCATTCCTAAGAGTCTAGTGGTTCAAGTAACACCAGGTCCGAGGCCAGGGAAGGCCATATTTTGGACGGACTGACTGACTGCCTAATACCAGGAGAAAATTACTTTTGTTTTCACTCTGGTTAGTGATTCTGAACATTCTGAGGCTCCTTTAAAAACCCAACAAAGTTAGAAAGCTATGGAAGAAGACACTGCAGTTAATTTTGCATATATTTCAGACTCCCCTCCCCCTACCTCACCGCCATCTTAGCCCTCCCTCCTTCTTCTGTCCTCCCCCACCCTTCAGGTTCCCAGGTCTAGATGAACCTTTGATGCAGAAGCTCAGCCCAGAGCTGGGCTTTCTTTCCTGCTCATCTCCTATTTTATATTACGAAGGAGGACCTGAAACACCTAATTACTTATTAAGAAATGTGAAACATATCATCATGGCGTGTGCCTCAGCATCCTGAGAGGAAATGAAATTAACGATTGGGAGTTTTACATTCAGATGGTATCACACATTAAAATGGCACTATCTGGGAAATGGCAGTGACTTAATTACCCACGGAGAAAATACACAGAAGAAAAGCACTTATTTTTTCTGAAGCAAAATGAACTATGCTTTTTTGGTTTCTCTTCCCATATTCATCTGGAAAAGCTCTTCCCTCCACTGGCTGCAGATCAGACCCAGCCTGGGACTGAGGGTTGGCCTGTGGACTGCCCTGCTGAGAGGGAGCTCCATGGCTTTTGTAGAAAAGAGAACCAACCCAGCATGGCAGCGTGGTTATTGGGAGTGAGCAAGCTGTTGCCACATGTGGCCTTTCCTGGGGCTTACTCACACCATTCCAAACATCCCTCCTTAGAATATTCTGGTTCAGATAGGGAAACAACCCATCCCTCAACTTAATAAAGATCAGCCTACTTTCTGGTTTGTTTCTTATTTGGGTTTCCTTGGTTATAAAGGATAGAGCTGCTCACTGCCCCTCCTGGTGAGTCAGACATCCTTGCCTCATCAGCAAAGGAAAGCTATAAATATCTTTGAGTATTTTATTGGCCTTCCTGTACTTTAAAAAAACTTCTCCATTCATAGCTAGCACGCTGTATTAGCTATGACTATGACTAGATTTTTCCTTTAATGTCCTGTATCTGGATAAATGATCCCAAGTGTCTCCTTTCATGGTCTAGGCAATAGGTTTGCTCATTGTATATTCTCTAGGGCTTTGTGACTTGTCACCATCACTTGCATGGAGTTACGGTGATAATCCTGAAAACTGGAAGCTGTACAGACTAAAGACAGGAGAGTCTTAAATTTTGTGGACATAGAAATAGGGTGTACTAGGAAATGAGAGGAGATTGGAATGCGTGTGTATTAGGCTTCTACTTGCTCACAGCTGGGAGCTGTGGGGAGGGAGCTGGACTCTTCCAACATAGATGAGAGCTAAAGCTTAATACGAAGTGGAGGGAATCCTGAAATGTGGACCAGCGACTTGGGAATTTCATGTTGTGCTCCAGGAAATATGAGTAAAGGTCTTTGGCTCAGGAGGAGTTAAAGCAAGAGATTTAAAATATAGAACCTGGGGGCACCTGGGTGGCTCAGTGGGTTAAAATCTCTGCCTTTGGCTCAAATCATGATCCCAGGGTCCTATCAGGCTCTCTGCTCAGCAGGGAGCCTGTTTCCTTCTCTCTCTGCCTGCCTCTCTGCCTACTTGTGATCTCTGCCTGTCAAATAAATAATAATAAAATCTTTAGAAAAAAAATAAATCTTAAAAAAAAAATATATATATACACATATATATATATATAGAACCTGAAATTTTACATTAAAACCTGACAGCTGCAAACATTTTAGAAATCACTGAGTTGATCGTATTCATTTTACACATGAAAGGTTGTGACTTCCTGAAAAATAAAGATAATAAGAGCTGGAATAATAAGGGGAAGAGAGGAATGGCCGCTTCAAATCAGGGAAGGGCTGGAGAGTGATGGATTTTTTTTTTTTTTCTCCTGCCAATGCACTGACATTTAAAGATCCAGCAAGAGAAACACATGGGGAGCAGGAGCACTTAAGAATTAGGATGGCTATTCAAAAAAAAAAAGACAGGGCCCGAGTGAGTCAGTCCAAATAATAAAGGAGATCATAGGTGTTCCATACCAGCTCACAGCCACAAAACTTGACTAGGTCATTTCATGTTGCATTTTTGACTCCTAAACATTTAAAAAGGGGGGGTTGTAATTTTTTTTTTTTTTTAATGCTGCCAAGGCTTACAGAAGCTATTGCAAGCAAATAAAAATGCTGCTTAAAAAAAAGAAAACAATGCTCTGGTTTGCAGAATCTTGCAACTTCGAGTAGAAAGCATTGTTGGGCCATAGTTTATGTGCTAACGTATACGGTGGGTGCATGTATTTGATTTTAGGAGATACTTGAATGAACACTTTTATTTTAATGGTTTAAAAATACCAGGAATTTTATTGTGTCATAGAGAAAATGAATCAAGCAGAATTTGAACCTTCTTTTGGGAAGAACAGACTGCAGTTTGTACTGTATTCGAAGCTACATCTTTACACATCCCTCCTGCTGATATTTTTCTTCTTCCTTAAAAATCTTTCCAGGTGGCTCCATTTTTCTCCTCTTCCTCAAACCTCCATCTGTTTGCAGCTGCCAAGCATTCTTTCTCTGGGCCCTCCACCGAGCAGCCGCTCCGCCGGTCCCCGTCCTGCCTTAGCATCCTCTCTTCCAGCTCGCCACCAAACCTTTCCATCATCAGCCCCTTCTGGTTCCTTCCTCTCGTCCCCCATTACTGGGCTCATAGCCATCAACTAGCTCAGCGAAGACAGGGCTCTCACTCCTCCCTAGAAAGCAGCTGCAAAACTAAAATTTTTTCCTGCTCTACAGAAAGAACAAATTACTGTCTTCCTGAGAAATAACTAAACACAGAGTTTCAATATCTAAACTCTTGAGCATTTCCCTCCAGATAAAGGAGACACTGGATGAGAGAGTGAGAACATAAAATGAGGAAAATGAACTTTCTCAGACAGAAATTGAGCACGGACATCTTGAGGACTTGGCTGAGTTTGGAATTAACCCTTTGCTGCAGGTTTCATGACTTTGCACATCACATGATGCTTGGCTCTGTCTTGTAATAGCTGTGGCCAGAGTTGCTCTCCTCATGTATACAAGTGAGGACAGTGATAATAATTGTAAATAACTACTGTACAGATAAATTGAGATCATTGTGATGCCACTGAACTTAATATATTGACTCTTTTTCATTTATTTTTATTTTTTTAAGATTTTATTTATTTGTCAGAGGGGGAGAGAGAGCATGCACATGTGCACAAGCAGGGGGTGCAGCAGGCAGAAGGAGAAACAGGCTCCCTGCCAAACAAGGAGCCCAATGTGGCACTCATCTGAGCTGAAGGTAGATGCTTAACCAACTGAGCCACCCAGGTGTCCTATATATTAACTCTTTTAAAAGCCAATATTTATTGAAGCATAACATACATATGGAAAAGTGCTCAAATTTTGAAGTGTATAGTTCCGAGTGCAAATCAGGAAATAGTACATTACCTACCTCCCAGAAGCCCCCTTCCTTCCCCCTTCTGGGACCCACAACTAACCCTTCTTCAGAAGAAGCCACATTCCTGACTTCTAACACAATAGATCAGTTTCACCTGCTTTGGACCTTCATCAAAAGGGACTCATTTTGTGTCTGGCTTCTTTCCTTCTTGGGAGAATCAGACATGTTATAGTGTGTACCTATAATCTAGTTATTTTCAGTGCCCTATAGTATTTCATTGCATGACTATCCTAATTTCTTCATTCTAATGATGATGGGCATTGGTGGTGTCCCCAGGTTTGGGCTATAATGAATATGTTGCTGTGAACTTTCTTGTACATGTCTTTTGGTGCACATAGGAATGATTTCTCTTAGGTATATACTCGGGAGTGAAATTGTTGGTCACAGGGTATGTCAGAATTTAATGTCAGTAGATGATACCTGCAGTTTTCCAAGGTGATGGTAACCTTTTTTTTTTTTCTCTCATACAAATGCAGCAGCTTTGTTCATAACAGCCATGGAATAAACCCAAATGTTCATCGTCAGGTGAAAGGGTAAACTGTGGTACATACGATAGGTAACAGGCTACTTCTCAGCAGTAACCACTGATACACTCAATAGCATGGATTGATCTCAAAACCCTTATGCTGAGCAGAAGTAGCCAGATACACAGGAGTTCACACTGTACATGTCCATTCATCAGGTTTACTACAATAAGCAAAACTAATCAATAGTCACAAAAACCAGATCATTGGTTGTCTGTGGCTAAAGTAGAGGAATTGACCGCACAGGGAGTAAGCAAACGTTTTGGGGGGACAAATCTGATTGTGAGGTTGAACCCTGTGATTTATTTGTCAAAACTAACCAAACTACACACTTAAAGTTGAGCATCATATTATACCCTTATAAATTGATTTTTAAAATATTCTTTAATCAAATGCTGTCTTCTATCATTCCCAAAGCTGTATTTACATATAGTCATACTTATTGACTCACTATGGGTCCTGTTCTACAATGAAATCACCTTATTCTCAGTGATTTTCTTTTTTGATTGAATTGTTCATTTTTTAAGCCTTCCAAGATTATTTTCTTGTATTTGTTTTCATCATGGTAACAATTCACACTCCAACCACCAGTACAACACAGTTCTGGTTGCTCCATATCTTTGCCAACAGTTGGTGTTGGCATTTCTAATGCCATTTGAGCCATTCTAATTTGAGCCATTCTGATTTCAATTTGTGTTTCCTAATCAAGCATTCTCTGAGATGCTTTTTGGGCCATTGGGTATTCACTGTTCAATCATGTGTCCGACTCTAATAAATTGTCCATCTTTTATTATGTTTTAAAGAAGCTCTTTTTATATGCTGCATGTGAGTTCTTTGGTTAATTGTGTTGGAAGTGTTTTCTTCCACTTTGTAGGTAATCTTTTCCCTTTCTTAATGGGGCCTTTTTACAAATAGAGATTCTCAGTTTTAGTACAGTGTTGTCCTTATGGTTAGGGCATTTTGAGCCACCTTAAAGTAATCTTTCCCTAACTCCGTCACAAAAATATTCTCTTAAGTCATCTTTGAAAGACAGTAGCACTCTTCATTTGTCATTTAGACCTACAGTGTTCTGGGCATTAATTTTTGTGTATGTGTTGAAGGAGGGGCATCAAGTCTGTTTTTTCCATGCCCAAATTATCTTAAAGTTTTTCCTGAAAAACCCACCTTCCCCAACCACACCAACTCTTCATTCGGTTCCACCATTCTCTAAGTGTATCTAACCTTGTAACAGTCGAACACTGTGTTCATGACTATAAATTTGTAATAAGTGATGATCTGCTGGTGTGTCTTCTTACTTTGGTCATTATCAGCTCTTTGTATTTTCCATATGCATTTTAGAATTTTTATCAAATTTGACATGGTTTTGATGACATTGACCTCTTTCCAATACTGAGTTTTTAATTCCATAAATCTCTTTCCATGATAAAAATACTTACTTGAATATAGTCTTCTCTAATTTCTCTCAGGGTTACAGTTTTACTTGTAGAGGTTTTACACAACTTCATTTAAACTCAAATTTATTCCTAAGTATTCTCAAATTTTTGATGCAGTTGAGTATATGTTTTAAAAAATTCCACTTTCTGACTTTTTTGTTAGAAACTCTTTCACTAATTGACCTTGTATTCAACTTTGTATCTTGCTAACTTGCTACCACGTGGCTGTTTTTATTTTGGAAAAATAAAGAGATCTTTCCATGGTAGTACATGCAGAGCCGTTTTCATTCTACCTCATTTTCTTTTAATGGCTACAGAGTAGTCAGTAAAATTGTAACTTAGTAAACTATTCCCCTCCTGATCTTTTTATTACTTAGAATCTTTCACTGTTGTACAACAATTTCATGAAGTCTTCCTCTGCATCTCTGTTGTGCACACCTGTGAGTGCTTTGGTAGGATAGAAGTAGAATTACTGTGTCAGAAAGTCTCACCTTTCAAACACTGGTAGGTAGGATGCGATTGCCCTCGTAAAATATTGAATCAATTAATACTAATTAAATAAATACTAATTAATATAATAATTACACAATTTAAGTATTTAATATATAAAATACTTAAATAATTTAACTATTTAATATATATTAATGCATTTAATACTATTTAAATAAATAAATATTAAATAAATAAATAAATAAGAATGTCCATTATTCACACTTTAGCAATATTCATTTAATTTTTGCCAACCTGGTGTTAAAAATGCATAGTATTGGGGTGCCTGGGTGGCTCAGTCGTTAAACATCTGCCTTCGGCTCAGGTCATGATCTTGGAGTCCTGGGATCGAGCCCTGCATCTGGCTCCCTGCACAGTGGAAGCCTGCTTCTCCCTCTCCCACTCCCCCTGCTTGTGTTCCCTCTCTTACTGTCTCTCTCTCTTTGTCAAATAAATTTCAAAAATCCTAAAAAAATAGTAGTGTTTTTAATTTGTATTTCTCTAATACTAAAATAGCTGGATATCTTTTCATTGTATCTTTTGTGATTTTCTTTCTGCTCTTCTTTTCCCTCTTATAAATTGGGTGATTTGTCTTTATTCTTACTGGTTTGTAGGAGCTCTTTTTATATTTTAAAGGAATTAGTCTCTTGACTGTTGTATGTATTGCAGTCAGAGTCTCCAGGATGCCACATTGTTTGCCTTGTGTCATCTTTTGTTATATGGAAATTTTATGTTTTATGTAGTTACAGTCTTCTCTCTTCTGGATTTGTTGTTGGTGATGGTTTTAAGGAAGATTTCAGTAACCTAAACTGTAACATACTTATATGTTGGTTGATATATATATATATATATATATATATGTGTATATATATATATATATATATATATATGTATATATATATATATTTTAATCTAGAATTTGTTTTTGTGTCCAGCCTGGCCATGTGCTGTAATGATTAGGAAACTTGGGCTGTGGAGTCTAATGTCATGGGGTTGAATTTTAGGCTTTAGCAATTATTGAAGCAAGTTAATTGCCTTTACTGGACGAACTGGGCAAGCTAATTACCTATTTATGCCTTAGTGTCTTTGTGTGTGTGTTTTATAAACTGTTTGGTAGTCAATGAACTTAATGCATTTAGAGAAAGTTGTTTTTTTTTTTTTTTAAGATTTTATTTTATTTGGGAGAGAGAGAGCAAGAGAGATCAGAGAGGAAGAAGGAGAGAGAGAAGCAGATTCACTGCCAAGCGGGGGAGCCTGAGGCAGGGCTCCATCCAGGACCCTGAGTCATGACCTAAGCCAAAGGCAGATGCTTAACCAGCTGAGCTACTCAGGTGCCCCAGTGAACTAATGCATTTAAAGACCTTAGGTGTGACCAACCCTAAGGGTGGAATCAGTGGAGCACACTACTCTTGATCTCGAGGTCAAGAGTTCAAGCCCCACATTGGTGTATAGAGATCACTTTAAAAAAATTTTTTCAGGGCACCTGGGTGGCTCAGTCGGTTAAATATCTGCCTTTGGCCCAGGTCGTGATCCCAGGGTCTTGAGTTCAAGCCCTGCTTCAGGCTCCCTTCTTGGCAGGGAGACAGCTTCTCCCTCTTCCTCTGCTACTCCCCCTGCTAATGCACTTGCACTCTCTCTCTATCAGATAAATAAATAAATAAATAAATATATAAAATTAAAAAAAAAAAAAAAAAAACCTTAGCACAGTGCCTGGCACATTGTAAAGCCGAAATATAAACTGCTTTTAGTTTTGTTTTTTCCAGATTGATAATTACTTGCTCCAATACCATTTAATACATAGTTATTGTTCTGTGGATGTGGAGTGCCCACTCTTACATATGTAAATTCCTTTCTGTATAGTCACCTATTTCTAATCCTTTAATATTTTTTGTTATTTTGCTTATCTGGTCCTTGTGCCAATTTTTATGTCTTTGCAGTTGGCATAGTTTTAAAGTTATTTAATTACTAGCAATTTCAAATCACCTTAATTCTTTTTTATCCATCTAAATTTTGTTTGGGTACCTGTATATATACACTCTTGTATGTGGCCTGGAAAGTCAGTTTCTCAAGATCTATGAAATGATCCAATTGGAATTTTATATTACATTATTATGTTTAATTATATTCCAGTATAGATCAATATTAGGGCACTTGATAATAGGCTTCCTACCCAGGAACACACTGTATCTCTTGATCCTATTCAGGATTTCTTTTATTTTCATCAGTAAAGCCGTACAGTTTTCTTATAGCTTATGCACATTGAAATTTCTGTGTATTTGGTAATAAGTGGGATCCATTTTTCATTCCATTTTAAAATTGGTTTTGTTGGTATAACAAAGTGATTTCCATGTTTCTAATTCTAACTTTATACTTGTCTTGGATCTCCTAGTTTTTTGGTTGAGAGTCTTGAATTTTTTTTTTTTTTGGTAGACAAATCATGACAATTTGTGTTTTTTTAATTATAAAATATACATAACATAAAATTTACTGTCTTATCCATTAAAAACTTTTTATCTTTTTATTCATTCAAAAGGATTTATTCACACTTTGTATGTGTAGCGTGTAATGGTTTGCATAATAGATATATAGGCATTAACCATTTTTAAGTAGCGTTCAATAATGTTAAGTATATTCATGTTGTACAGTGGATCTCGAGAGTTTTTTCATCCTGCAAGACTGAAACTAGACCCACAATACTGCTCCCCATTTCCCCCCTTCCCTCAGACTCTGGCAGCCACCATTCTAACTTTCCATTTTTTTGAATTTGACTAAGTACCCCGCAGGTGCAACCATACAGTATGTGTCTTTAGTGACTAGCTTTTTTAACTTAGCGTAATGTTCTCAAGATTCATCTGTGTTGTAACACGTATCAGAGTTTCCTTTTTAGGACTGAATAATAGTCCCTTGTATGTACGTACCGCATTTTGTTGATCTTTGATACATTGATGGGCAATTGGGTTGCTTCCGCTTTTTGGCTCTTGTGAATAACACTGTTATGAACATGGGTGTACAAATATCTCCTTGAGATCCTGGTTACAATTCTTTTAGGTCTATACCCGGAAGTGGAATTGTTGGATCATATGGTAATTCTGTTATTTTTTTGCGGAAACTCCATACTGTTTTCCACAACTGTTACATTACTCAGCATTTCTTCCAACAGTACACAGGGGTTCTGGTTTCCCCACATTCTTGCCAGCACTTGCTGTCATCTGGGTTTTTTCCTTGTTTTTTAATAGTAGCCACTCTGATTGGTGTGAAGTAGTATCTCACTGTAGCTTTGATTTGCGTTTCTCTAATGGTCAGAGTCTTCCTGTGTCAACTAGTCACTTGTGTATCTTCTTTGGGGAAATGTCTATTCAAATCCCCTGCCCATTTTCAATCAAGTTTTTAACAGTAGAAAATAAAACACAGGTTGTTACCTAACTTTTTTCCTAGTCATTTTCTCCTGTCTATGACCTCCAAAACAAAGCTGGATAAGTAGTGAAGAGTAGGCATTATTGTATTATTCCTGATTTTATAGGCTTCCTTCTAATGTTTACAATTAAGCATTATGTTTGTCACAGATTTTTGGTCAATAACCTTTATCAAGTTAAGGAGCATTCTTTATAGACTGGGGTTTCTAAGTTAATATCACAGTAATTTGAATTTGCTGTTTAAATTCGGGGGCATATTTATTGAAACGAACATTTGTGTGAGTTTCTTTATCTAGTGATTACATTTTAGATTTGTTAGTGTGGAACTATTTCAGTATTCTTAAGATTATCCTGTTTTGTTATTTGGTTTGCTAGTTTGCTGGTTTTTTTAAATAAGAAAGTCATAGCCAAAAATAATGAATTCTGTGAAATTGTGATAAGGAAAACTAAAAGGAACTATGGAGACATTTCCTACATTTTAAACAGCAAAGTATATGGTGACTGCATCAAAGCTCTAGATTTGTTACAATAGAAATAAAACCAAATGGTTTTCAGATGATCTGCCCCTTGTTTTATTCTGATGTTATCTTTTCCTAAATGTTAGGATTTCTTCTTCAGTGTACCACCAATCAAGATAAGTAGAAGGGAACTTTGAAAAAAGCTGCTATTGTGTGTTGAGTACATGGCATGGCTAGGATGACTCCTAGGGGATTTCTCTTGACTTCATTAGAACACATATTCCATCTTGTGTTGTAATCTTAGAAGGTGCAGGTAAATGGCTGTGACATCAGAGTTACTAATGCTCTTAGATTATATCTAACTCATATTTAGTAACATCGAGCACATTATTAGTGTTGAATTCATCAGTGTTATTAATTGCACAAGTACAGATAACAATATATTCATTTAGCAAATGTTTGCTGAGCATCTACCATGTACTGGTAAATATGATAAGTGTTTAGAATACAAAGGTGAATAAGACAAGATCTTTGCATTCAATCAACTCATGGTTCTTCTTCTCTTTTTTTTTCCCTTTTCTGGGAAAAAAAGGGGCAGAAGGAGGAGGCAGAAGGTAGGTGACAGTGTGACAGAGCGGGGTGGTAGAGAGGTGAAATGTACACAAATGAGTACAAAAATTTGTAAGATTGTTACAATCTTCTATGCTCTTACTGAGAAATATAAACACATACATTATGTATGTACAATATATTATGTATTTATAATGCTTACAGTAGACCACATAGAAAAGTATGATCAATCCTACCTAGAGTAATTAGGACAGGCCTCCTGAGCAGATTTGGAAGAGTAGGTTGGATAAGTCAGTGCAGGCAAGGTAGACCAAACATGCAAAGGAAAGATGGAGCAGGGTTTGACTGAAGAATTGCAAGTAGTTTATTATGACTGATAGATAAGACAAAGGAAATGATATGCAGGATTGTTAAGCCTATGGACTTGGAGGCTAGATTTTGGGGGGTGAGAAGTTATATAGGAACCTGGACTATTGATTATGGGAGGAGCCACTGAAAGGTTTTAGGCAGGGAAAAATAGGACCAAATGTGGGTTCTGTAGGACTGCTCTAGAGGTAGTGAGGATAATTATGAAGCTGGGATGGAAGTGAGTGGTTGCTAAGGGGAAGTAGGAAGACCAGTTGGGAGTTCCTTGTAATGGTCCAGAGAATGGATGATATAGGCAATCATTCACATATCTTCTTGTGAATGGATACATTGAAAAAAATCTTTATTTGTGACATAGTTATTTGTGACATAGTAATAAGGAATCAGAGTTAATAAAAATCAGTAGACCCTTTGGTTTCATTTTAAGTGATGACTTATACCTCTTGCTAAACTTATTTCCAGGGCTACTAAAAGAATAAAATGAGATAATCTGAATTAAAATATTTTTCCAGCCTGGAATGAATGTGGGACTTAATAGTGACATATATTAATATTTATTGTATTTATACATTACCCAGTTTGTGGATAAAATATGTTCACCTCTAGGTCAATTTGCCTGAAACCAACTCACGTAAATTCAGTTGCGTAAAACCAATTTACCTAAATTAATATTCTCAACAATCTATTTCTATTTTAAACAGAATCTATTTTAAACAACCTATTTCTATTTTAAACACTCAGACAAAATAACCCACTGCCATACCACCAGGGTCTCTATAATTAGCCACTTACCTTCTGAGAACATCAACTACTCCTTCCTTGCCAACAAAATCCATATCACAGCCATCATAGCTTTCAAACTTGGTAAACTGTTTAGCTTCACCTTTTTGTCTTTCAAATTCTACCTGTGTCATATCTCCGTGGGTCCCCTCATCCCCCGCAGTGAGTGTTGCTTCCTTCAGAAAGCCTTTGACTCCCACTCTTGGGAGCCTTTCTGAATTCCTTGGACGCCAGGTACTGCTTATGATAGGTCTTTTATTGTTGAGTTTTCAAACCTTAATATTGTTTAACATTTTATGTGTTTGTTTTGTCCCCCAATTAACTCTTTCTCAATCTTGAGTGTGTTGGGGGGTGGGATAGGGAGGACAGTCTGGGGAACCTACTAATTCAGATATCTGGTACCCATGAATCTGCCTTTTTCACAAGATACCCAGTCAGTTTGGATCAGCTGTCTTCAAACTGGGGGTCACAGAAGGACGGTCTAAGGAGTATAGTGGGGGGATAGGTAATTTTGAGCAAATTACTTTCCAGATTCTCAGCTTTCATGAGTACTCTTAAATGATCCTTTCATCCAGTTTTTAAAGGAAAGGCTTTAAGTGTTACCTATTCTAAATCTCGCTGTACCTTCCTCAAGTGTAAAAACCTACAGGGTATCACACGGAGGACATGGGAAGATGGAGAGGAGAAGGGAGTTGGGGGAAATTGGAGGGGGAGACAACCATGAGAGACTGTGGACTGAGGAACTAACTGAGGGTTTTGGAGGGGAGGGGAGTGGGAGGTTGGGTGAAACCGGTAGTGGGTATTGTGGAGGGCACATATTGCATGGGCACTGTGTGTGGTGCATAAACAATGAATTTTGGAACACTGACAAGAAATTAAAAATTAAAAAAATTAAATAAAAATAAAAGCCTACAGGGTATCAAAGAGTAATTCCAAAAAATGGTATCTGGGAAGCCTTAGAGCATCAGAGTAATCCGTTCTGTTCATTCTATCAAGGGATACATTTCCAATTAAAGTTTGATGTTTAATAATCACATGAATCAGTTTTCATGTACTGGGAATTAATAAAAAATTTTGATAACTCAACCGAGTAGTAAACTTGGAATTAAAATTCTTGTGATCCCAGAAAATTTTTAAAAACCAAATTATTTTTATGTTTGTATTCCATGGACATTATGAAGGTGGAAAATGATAGGCATTTAAACATAAAACTGTATAATTTGGGGATAAATTCTTGGAACAAAAGAAATTGAAATATTTGAAAGGATTAAAAGGAACTATATAAAATTTCTGCATGTTAAAAGCAGTTTGTTCACAGCCTTTTTAAATAGATAATGCTGAGTGGCAAATCATGGTGTTATTACATTCCTTTAGCTACATTAAAAGTGTAATGACTTTATTTTTAAGATATCAATAGTGACAAACTCCCCAGAATCTGTCCTATGTAACTGTTTAAATTTACAACGAAAAATTTTAGATTTCAATTGCAAAATGTATGGGTATGTTACTATTTTGGGAAAATTGTAGTAGGTGTGATGTAGTTTTAGAATATAGGTGAGGTTTGGTTGGGTGAGGTCCAGAGCTGACAACCAAGAAAGAATTCTTGAGACGTCTTTGGTACAAAATGGTGGTTTTATTAAAGCACGGGAACAGGACCTGTAAGCAGAAAGAGCCGCTGTCCCAGGGTTGTGAGGGGCTGCTGTTGATGTATTTGGGAGTTGGGGGTAGGGGAAAAGGGATGTTTTCAAAAGAACTTTCGGATGTTAGAGAGGACCTACAGGATACTGGAGGTCTTTGCCATTGTCAAGTTAAGGTTGTTTTCCCCTCGTGCAAGGGATTAACTTTAAGACAGTTGGGGGCTTCCACAGGGGAGATGGGGAAGTGGGAGGTGAATGGGGGGGTGAGTAGAGGGGGTTGGAGGGGGTGTAGGTTGCCAGGTATTGGCTTGTGCAAAAGAGTTTGAAGAGTGCTCTCATTTACACTTTGAAAAATACTGCATCAGAAATCACCTGTGAGCAAGTTAAAACTGTAGAATATGGGACCTGATCCAGGAATGATAATATACATGATAATAGCTGACATTTATTTAGTTCCGAATGCCAAGTGAAAGTGGCAGGTTCATTTCTACAAAACGTGTCAGCAGTGTTTGTCTTTCCCGAGGGCATGGCAGAGATCCTTTCTCCATGGCTTACTGCCTGGCTTTAGTGGTCATAACTGGAGACGAAGGTTACAAAGGACACTTCCCTCACGTCTGAGCCTGTTCAGAGAGCTTGCTCCCCTCCCCAGCTACCCCTGCACCTGTGGAGTCAGCTGGTCTTTATAGACGCTGAGAGGAAGCTCACTCACACTCAGATCAGCTGTGGGGTGTCTGAAGGAGAGCGGGAAGGTGACTGTCTCTACCTGGAAAAGAGATTCTGCCCGTTGTGCTGTCCCTGGAGAACCGTCCACATCTTCTGTGTCTAGGGTATGAGCCAATCTTCCAGAACTCTAAGATTGGTCTATGGGAGGTCAGCAAGAAAGAAGTGTAGTTTCTGTCTTACTTTATTTCTTAACTTTACTATGGATCAGAAATTAAATAAATCAATTACTGCAAAGGTCAAAGTCATTAAAAAAAATAGATGTGAATGGTTACAACCCCGATAAGATATATAGGACAAAGAACAGAAGGAAATAGAGCAAAATGCTTTGGTTGTCTTAAAGGGGTGGATTTTCTTTTGTTTCCTAAATTCCAAAATCAATCCTAAATATAAGCATGCTTCTATTGCCTTGACAATGTAGAAGTCTTTTCTAAATTATCCTGAGAGAGGGCATATTAGGCACTCATGAATGGTACAAACGGAAGAGGGAATTTCTGTATCTTACTGATAATAACAATAATGAACTTTTTACATCGGCCAAGACATATAGAAGTGAACTAAATGCTATACATGGATTAAATAATTAAATTTTAATGCTTATTATAGAACTGTGAAGTAGATAATTCTTACTTTACTGAGAGAACATTGTGGCTTATAAAAGTTACAGACTTTTCTTGGGCTTTACAAAACTAGTGAAGAGAGGAGCCGGTACTTGAACCCTGGCAATAGGCTCCAGAACCAATATTTTGTGCTATTAAACTGACAGACCAAAAAAAAAAAAAAAAAAAAAAAAACCAACAAAAAAACTGACAGACCTGTCCGCTCACAGGATCCTGTCTCTTTTAAAGATAAATAAAGGTATATTTCTAAGAAATGGAGATTCACTTTGGAATGAATGGAAAGAAATTAATAGGGGATCTATAGCAATAATGAATGGATAAAATCTCTTAACATTGTGTTTTTAAGTTGTGAAGTATTTAACAAGGTAGACACTCAAAGACATGTACGCATTTCAGATAAAATTGTTCCGTGGGATTACTTGAACTTCCTACACACCTGTCATGTTTTAGGCATCTGAAGTACATCAGTTGAGTCAAAACAGGAAAAGTTCCTGCCTTCAAAGAACTTGCATGGGGGTGGGGGGTGGGAATAGTAGTGAATACGAATAATAAAGAACTGTGGTGGATACATTATGTAGTATATTAGATGGTGATAAATGCTATGGGAAAGAAAAGCCAGATAGGGAGCACCGGGACTGTGGAGGAGGGTTGGTTACAGTTTTAGTTAGAATGGTTAGGACAGGACTCATTGGGAAGACACTGTTTGAGCAAAGATACAAGGCAAGGGAAAGAGGGAATGCTGGAGAAGGAAGGGCCAGTGTGAGGACTCTAAGTACAGGATGGGTATGATGTGGTCTGTGTAACTAAAGCGGTTAAACAACCAGCCGGAAGAAAAGCTTTCTAGCCTGGGGTGTAAGGACCTCTAAGGGATCCGGGATAGAATTCAGGGGTTTATGAGCTTGGATGAGAAAAGCATTTTATTTTTATCTTTAATTATAACATCTAAATGTAATTGAACATTCCTTTCCATCGTGAGCCTAGGTGAAAAACCTGTATAACTCAATAGAACCTATGACCTTGTCAGCAGTAGAAATCACAGGTAGTAGCACATTACATTATAGCTGTTGTGGATGTCTTAAAATATGGTTTTGTTCATCACCACATCACATCAAAATTATGTCGGTAATTAGGCCTACCACTCGATATTATTATTTAATGTACTAATAAAAGAGTAATTTGTTATTGTGTTACGCTTAAAAATATATTGACAATGGAGTTGGTTTCCTTTGTAATTGATTGTATTTTACTTTACACATTAAAAAGTATTGTTCTGAGAAAGGGCCCATAGACTTTGCCAGCTGCCAAAGAGGTCCATGGCACACACACAAAAAGATAAAGTATCCCTTATGTGCAACTCTGTTGGCCAGAGAAGGATATTGATGGACCCTGGCCTCTGTGCTGGGGAATGGGGAGCTGGTTGAGCAGAGCAGGACATGATTAACCTTGTGGTTTGCAAAAGCTCACTCTGGCTGCTGTGTTCAACTCCAGACTAAGACAGGAGTGAAGTGGCAGGTAAACCCAGGGGACCAGTTACTGGGTTATCATGGTGATTCAGACGAGATTATACTTGCTCAGGAGATAGTAGCTTGGACTATGGTGGTCAGCAGTGGAGGCAATAAAAAGTAATGGAATTCTGGCTTTATTTGGGGATGAAACCATCAGGATTTACCAATAGATTGGATGTGAGGAAGAACAGTCAGGGATGATGTCAGGGTTTTTGACTTGAGCAATGGAAGCATCCAGTTGTCATGCTGGGGGAGAAGACAAGATAGTAGAGGGAAGATCAAGTGTTAGGGTTGTTGTTTTTTTTTTTTTAATTTTGTGTTTTTGGCATTGTTTGTGATGTTAACCTTGAAGTGTTCGCTGACATGCACAAGGAAGTGTTAGCAGACATTTTGATAGGAGTATGGAACTGGGGAGAAGCTGTAGATATATATTGGGAGTCATTTGCACGTGTACAAGTTGGTATTTAAAACTCAGGCTGAATGAGATGCTGAGTGTAGATGGAAAAGGGGAACTAGGAGTGACCCTGGGGAACTCCAACAGGAAGGGATTAAAACCAAGAGGAAGAATCAGCAAAGTAAACTGAGAGGGGCTGTCTAGTGAGGTAGCAGAAAAACCAGAAGATCCTGGAATCTTGCATGCTAAGTGGAAAAAATATATATATCAAAGAGAGAAGGAATGTGCCAAATGGTAGAGCAAGTAAAGAAAGGAATGAGAATTGGCCACTGAATTTAGAAACATAGAGGATATTGGAGGTTATTGGCAGGGGAGGGAGCAAAAGTCTAAATGGAAGTGGCTTAAAGAGAAAATGACAATTGGAGACAGTATATAGGCAATTTTTTGAGAAGTTTTGTTGCAAAAGAAACACAATTGGGGTAGTAGCTGATAGGGCACATGGGATTACAAGAAAGATTTCATTTTGTCTTAATTAGGATGAGAATAATAATAGCATTTTTGCAGGCCAATGAAAGAGTTCCAGTCGAAAGGGGAACTTTGATGTAGGATGAGAAAAGAGTTGCTGGAGCGATCTCTAAGCATGTAAGTAGGGTAGAGGTCTAATGCACTAGCAGAGAGGCTGGCCCTCATAGGAGTGTGGAAACTTCTCTCTAGTAATAGATACAAGGGCAGAGAATGTGGGTATCCATGCTGCTAGGTGGGAGGATGTGGAAATTCTTGTATTGGCTTCAGTTTTGCCAGTGAAGCAGAACGGAAAGTTAGCAGTTAAGAGCAAAGATGAAATAATATAATAACAGCTACAATATATTCCTATCTGCCAAGCACTGAGCTAAGTAAGCGCTGTGCAAACATTAACTCTCATCTTCGCGAAAACCTGTCAAAGGGGAATTTTTTACAGATGAGGAAATAAAGACACAAAGGTGAAATAATTTGACCCAGGTCCCACTTCTTTTGAGTAGCAGAGCTAGAATTCAACCCAGGCCTTCTAGATCTACAGTGTGTTTTCTCAATCACAGTGATGCCTATTGCTAGGTTGACCTCCCCCAAAGTCGTACCCATTTCTCTTTCTTAACCAGTAACCTTCCTTGTCCTACAAAATGGAATATTGTACTATCTACCTCTAAGGATTGGAAAAAGAAAATGCTTAGCACACCGCCTAGTTCATAGAAGATTGTCAGTAAATGTTGATACAATAGTTCCAGCAGCAGTAATTTTTTTGTTGATAGTGGTGAGATCAATACTTCATGATTCTATTTATTGCTTTTCAGACATCAGGTTTAATGATTTAAAAGCATTTTTCAAGTGAGAGACAAAAATGGTATCTTGAGCTTTTAATATTTCTTTGATTTCCAGCAAGGTTGAACACTTGGTAGGATGTTTATGAGACCTGGAAACAGCAACTCTGACTTTGGATTTCTATGCATCTGTTCCCACAGCAACTAGGGCAGTGAGCTATAAAGGGAATGCATGGATTCACAAGCCTGGCCTCCAGCTTACTGCTTGTGAGAGCCAAAGGGGATGGAGCAGGCAGAGGCTGGATGGCTGGGTGCATATGGCTGCTTGTTCTGCTGTGGCTTCTCTATTAGAAACAGCCATGAATGTGGCTCTAGGACTTGCCTTCATGAAATGAAGCACATGATAATTGGAAGAGGGGAAGAATCAGTGTTGCTGAAGAGGAGTGAATACAGTCATGGCCCCAGGGAGAAAACCTGTGGATGTATGAGAATGAGTTGGTGCTCTTTAGTTGGTGCCATGGGCAGTGGATTTCAGGAAGCCACTGATTAGGGTGAATCTCCTGGAGAGGATCGGGTCTGAGTCAGATCTGCTCTGTGCAATGTGACTCCTCTCTGAGGAAGTCCATGTCCTCAGGCTGTACCAGCAACAGATACTCCATAATGCTGGCTCCTTCTGGTAGTGATGGCAGAGAGCTTAGGTTGGTGTATCATGATATTTTTTGTCCTTTTCAATGAGTATCTCTTGAGCTGGGTTAGAGTTAATAGTGGATTCTATCACCAGGCTTTCTGGGTTCAAATCCTGGCTGTATTCCTATGAACACAGGCAAGTAACTTAAACTGTATCTTGGTTTCTTTATCTCTAATACGGGGGTAATAACAACAGAATCTCCCACATAAAACTTTTATGAAGATTAAGTGGGTTAAAAATATATTTCACCTAATGTATAATATGCATTTTCCAGTTCTGAAATTGTGATATATTTTACAGTTGATGACACTTTACAATTACTATTAGTAGCATTTTCTTCTTTCTTAGTGGTGTATAAATATTGATGAATCTTAGAATTGATAGGAGTCTTGTATTTGAGGAAATATGTGTATTAATAAATCATTAAACATGGTTTGGTAACAGAAAATGCTATATAAGTCATTTATTTGGTTTTATAATCACAACCAGATCCTAATGATTCCACTAAACCCATAAGGGGTTTAGGTCCTTATCCTTGTGAGAGCTCTTAAAAGCAAAACAAAAATTCAATTAACTCAGAATATCAACCCATAAAGAGTCACGTGGTCTTTTAGTCCTTTGGGGCTCCAGGGATACTATCACATGACTTTTAAGGTTGCTTTTCTTATAATGCTCATCCCTCATCCTCCCGGGTCATACCCTCTACTTTCCTTTCGTGACATGTGGACAACCCTTTTCAAATCCTGGCCTCCCCTCCCTTCCATTGGGATTCTTTGCCACTGTAGTCAGCTATGCTCCATATCCTAGACGTTATTTTTCCTCAAGAGAGATTTAATTTTGAAACTGAATTATAACATCTCCATTTTTATCTACTACCTTCTGTCATTCCAGCTTTCCCCTCAGATCTCCAAAAACACAGATCCCTTCTTTTGCTCATGGGCTTGACTCCAAACATCTTTCTTCATGTATGTCAACCTCTCCTGCCTTCACTTCCTTCTTAGGGCATTGAAATTCTCTCCTTTCTATCACATTCTTGGTGATGTCCTTGATTCCTTTACCTATCACCTTTAATAGCACCCATCTGACTAAACCCCGGCCCTGGAAAGATTCACATATTTGTTTCTTCCTACCTCTACTTGGACTGCAGAAGCTGTTGGAGGAAAAGATACAACTGACTGACTGTCCAGGCTCTGCCACTTTGACTGTGGTCTCTGATGACAAGCAGGACCTCCATGATGTCCAGTAGCTCTGATACGAGTTCCTGGTCTGTGCTCTTCTCTTCACAGTAGCTGCTGCTGCAAATATTTTCCACCTCCTTCATAACCTCTGGTTCTTTTCCTCTGCCTTTATTCTGAATGTTTGACCTCATTTCCTAGTCATAATTAGGCTTCAACGTATGGTAGGAAGATATTAGAAGTAGTCAGGAAAGGGGCACCTGGGTGGCTCAGTCGGTTAAGCGTCTGCCTTTGACTAGGGTTATGATCTTGCGGTCCTGGGATCGAACCCTGCATCGGGTTTCTTGCTTGGTGGGGAGCCAGCTTCTTCCTCTGCCTGCTGCCCCCGCCCCCTGTCCCCTGCTTATGCACTCTTGCTCTCTCTCTCAAATAAATAAAGAAATAAATAAAAATCTTAAAAAAAAAAAAAAAAAGTCAGGAAACCTGTGTTCTCCTGAATAGCAATGTTCTTTTTTTGTTCCTCCCTCAATCATAAAATGTGTTTTTGTCTGCTGATTGAGATTCTCTATGCTATACAGTGAGTCATTTTATTTGGTTATTAGTTTCTTCCTATGTACTTTGAGGGAGGGGGGCTAGCTTAAGTGACTTCTAAGAGTCTATCTTTAAGATTCTGTGATTTTAGTGATTCAAATTTTGTAGGTCTTAAAATTAGCTTTAATTTGCAAAACAGATGACTTCTGACGATGTCATTTCATTTCATTAGGTAAATCATGAAAATTCTCACTTGTCATAAAAACTAGGAAGTCGTGTTACCTTTTGTGATGGTAAATTTATCCTTTTTCTCTATTATTTTTTTGAATTTGTGAAAATTACTTCTTATGGTTTGACCTATCATTCTAGTGAGAGGAGGGAGGAGAAACTCAAGGAGTGTCTTATTCCTGTAAAAGTTAGTCAGGACTTGGCCTTGGGATGCCTGGGTGGTTCAGTTGGCTCAGCCTCTGACTTGGTTTTGGCTGGGTTCGTGGTCTCAAGGTCATGAGATGAGCCTGGTGTAGGGCTCCATGCTCAGCATGAGTCTGCTAGAGAGTCTTTCCCCCTCCCCCTCCTTTCCCCTCTGTTCCTCCCCTAGCCGGGAGGCCTGCATGTACAGGCATGTGAGTGCTCTCTCAATAAACAAATAAACAAAAATCTTTAAAAAAAAAAAAAAAAGTCTTGGCCTTTGATCTCAGTGTGGGGCTTTGGGGAAGAAAGATGTGTTTCCTGACTAAGCCCTACTTTAAGGGTGGGTAAGGGTGTGTTGGCATTGCAACCTGGGGAGCTTTGCTGCCAGACGGAGCTAAGCATTGCTATGAAATGAGCTGATACCTTCTCATGCTGCCCTGCTGGCACATTTCTAAATAATAATCTGGCAGGCTACATTGGGAATTACCAATTAAATGGGATTGCCTAAAAGATCTTGCCTTTTTTATGCTTATTTTTTCCCCATCTGCTATTCCATCTCTGTATTCCCAGCATTTGAACGTTGTTTCTGGATGCTAGACTTTCAGGGGAACTACAGCACAGAAAAGAGCAAACCAGTATAATAGCTTGTGGCTCAAAGCAGAGTTAGCTTTCATGGCCTCATTAGCTTGGATAGAGGAGAGCTTGGAGGTAGCAGCCAATGGAAGAGCATACTTTCTACAGTCTAGAAATATGTGTCACTTTCTAGCCTTGCCAGACATCATTGTTTGGGTATAAACTCACAAATGCCATGGTCCTTGAGCTTGGCTATATGTTAGAATCACTTGGAGTGCTGTTAATCCTAGTGCCCGACATGCATCTCATACCAATTAAATCTATCTCTGGGCTGGGATCCATGCATAAGTAGTCTTTAAGCCACCTACATGCTAGGTGATTCTATTACGTAGCCCCAGCTGAGAAGCACTGAGTAAGGGGATTAAGTTGGTTGGCGGATTAAGTTGGTTGGCCGATGACTTGGCATTTCCAAGTGAGCCAGTTGTATCTCCTGTTTATCTTTGCTGATTTTTACTTTAGTAACAATGCAGCAAGATCAGAGGCAGTCAGCTACACGTGACTGATTTTCCAAGGTTTGTTACAACCTCTGAGTAGTGACTATATCTTGCCTGTAAATCAGTGTCGGCTTCTCTTCATATGGCTGTTGTCAGGGGTATTCTGAAGTCTCTGGAAGAAGAGAAAGTGACTGATGTGTGTATTTCTGTGTATATATCTTGTCTGTGTTTTAATTAGTATGTTATTTTTTTGTTCTTCTGTTCTTTGGAAACATGATAATTGACTTCATCAAACTTTTGGTGAAAAATTATCTGAAAAGATAAGATTACTTGGGGGAAAACAAAACTAAAACTAACATTGCGAAACTAAAACAATACCCAGAAGATCTTTAAATAAAGACACACTAAACAGAAATTTCTAGAACCAGTGTTTCTGGCTGTTGACAAGTCTGGCTTGCTGGTTTCCACTCGTGCGCACACACATTCTCCCAATAGTTAAATATTCCTGGCCTTTTGAAAACAGTTCCCATTAAGAGTGCTTAGAAATCCTCAAGTAGGGTCTCCAGGTAAAATATAGGTTGTCCAGCTAAATATGAACTTCAGAAAAACAGTGAATAATTACTTAGTATAAATAGGTCTTAAATGTTACATGAGACCCTTAGAAAAGCTATCTGTTGTTTATCTGAAGTTCACATCTGAGTATCCTGTATTTTTAATTTCTAAATTTAGCAACTCCATGGAGGTGGGGCTGGATGGAGGACCAGAGCACTCTCTAGTTTTCCTGGGCTGGGTCTCCTTGATGTGACCTTGCCTGTCACCATATTCCTGCAGAGAAGCTGCGACTGAGCTGTCCAACCCAAACTCTTACTCTGCTGTTCTCCTGTATGTCTGATAGGTTTTTCCATATTTGGTGTTAGGACTGAGAGATGTAGGCTTTGAAAAGAACACCCCCCCACACACACACATCAGTGCTCAAATTCTGAATGGTAGAAGAGATGTGAGTTAAGACCCTTCCAGGCAGTAAGCCCTGTGGCAGGTGCAATGTGATGTATTTGAGTACTTTTCCACCATTTGGGAGACGCAAGTGCCCGGTCTCCCTTAGAAACCTGGGCAGGTAGCCTGGCCCCCTGGGTACTTGTCTGGCCTGGTTTACTAGAAAATTCCACTCTCAATCAAGTTAAAGCTGGCTGGCTTTCACCTGCCTCTCCAGAGACTGACCTTCACCTCCCTCTTTTGAGGTTCGTTTTGTTGGCTTTAAATAAAGGGCTCTGTCAGTTGAGTGGAGACACAAGCTGGAACTTCTCCCAAAGTTTTCCATCAAGTCAACAAATGCTTATATGTGCCACCTGGAGAGGGAGAAAGAGAGACAGAGAGAGAGAGAGAGAGAGAGAGAGAGAGAAAGAAAGGAAGTGTGTGTGTGTGTGTGTGTGTGTGTGTGTTTCCTTTTACTAGTTCTTTGTATATTCAGTTCTTTAGGGGAGGCAATATTTCTTCCTGACTATAAAGCTTAAACTAGCCTTATGTGCACATAGACTATACTGTGAAATTTTGGAGATAGCCACTATCATTTATAGAAGACAATCCTGAACCCTGAATCATTCAAACTAATAGAAAAATGCAAAAAAGTATATATTTGTATACCATCTAAACATGTATCTAAAATTTTTGCCATAATTTCTTCAAACTTTTAAAAGCCAGTGTAGAACCCAAAAAACAGATAATTATGTCAAAAAATGGGCAGAAGACATGAACAGACACTTCTTCAAAGAAGACATACAAATGGCTAACAGACACATGAAAAAATGTTCATCATCATTAGTTATCAGGGAAATTCAAATCAAAACCACATTGAGATACCACCTTACACCAGTTAGAATGGCCAAAATTAACAAGATAGTAAACAACAAGTGTTGGAGAGGATGTGGAGAAAGGGGAACCCTCCTCCATTGTTGGTGGGAATGCAAATTGGTGCAGCCGCTTTGGAGAACAGTGTGGAGATTCCTCAAGAAATTAAAAATAGAGCTGCCCCATGACCCTGCAATTGCACTCCTGGTTATTTACCCCAAAGATACAGATGTAGTGAAAAGAAGGGCCATTTGTACCCCAGTGTTCAAGCAACAATGGCCACAATTGCCAAACTGTGGAAAGAGCCAAGATGCCCTTCGACAAATGAATGGATAAAGAAGATGGTCCATATACACTATGGAGTAATTCTCAGCCATCACAAAGGATGAATACCCACCTTTTGCATCAACATGGACAGGACTGGAGGAGATTATACTGAGTGAAATAAGTCAAGCAGAGAAAGTCAGTTAGGTTTCACTTACTTGTGGAGCATGAGGAATAACATGGAAGACATTAGGAGAAGGAAAGGAAAAGTGAGTTGGGGTAAATTGGAGTGAGAGAGGAAGCATGAGACACTGTGGACTCTGAGGGTTTTGGAGAAGACGGGAGTGGGGAGATGGGTGAGCCTGGTGGTGGGTATTGTGGAGGGCACGTCTTGCTTGGAGCACTGGGTGTGGTGCATAAACAATGAATCTTGGAACACTGAAAAAAAATAATGTAAAAAAAACCAACAACAAAAACCACAAGTGTTGAGGCCCCTTTTATAGTCCTCCTTAATCCAGTTTACTGCCTTATCCTCCTAGAGATAGCTACTTTCCCAGTGTTGGTATGGGGGCCATTACAATACAGAACTATAGGAGATGCTGTTCACAATTTGGTATATTTGTGTGTTCCCAGGCAATGTGTAGTAAATTTTGACAATTATTGTAAATTATACCAGTTTTGTCTCTTCCCTTCTAATTCTTACATCCCATTTCTTTCTTCCTTGTCCCCGACCTCTAGCATAATGTAGGGAAATAACGGTTACAATGGGCCTTCTTAATCTTGCTTCTGGAAGTTTTCATTATTATATTTGAAGTTTGCCAAAAATTCTTGATAGATATCATGAATTTGATTCCCTTATATTCTAAATTAATGAAGAGTTGTTGTTTTTTTCCTTTTAAAATAAAGAATTAATGTTGAGCTTTATTAAGATATGTTACTGTGTCATTCTGTATTATTTTGAGATTTTGAGATATGGTTTTTCTCCTTTTAGTATATTGTGGTAGATATTACTGATAAATTTTCAGATATATAACTTTTGCAACCTTAGAATAGACTTTGCGTAGTTGCATGATTTATTTTCACAAATTACTGAACTAGCTTTGCTAATTTTTGAGTTTATTTTTAGTGTATCCTTTTTTGTTTTTAATTGCATTATAGAAAGGAAACATGGTCTGTATGATAGCATTACTTAGAAATTTTTAAAGACATTTTCAGTATGAATCATCAATTTTTGCAAATATATCTGCCTAAAAAGGATGCATATCATTGATTTGTTGGGCTCTGCATTATATATAATCAGGGCTTTTAATGGTATCAGTTTGTGTTTTTATTTGTTTTATTTATCAATTTGTGATAGAGGGGTATTACTTATCTCCTATTTTACTTAGTTCTGTCAGTTTTTACTTTATATTTTTTAAGGTTTTGCTTTATATATTTTATATATTTTAATGTTAGTTGCATTCAAGGTCATGACTATTTTTTAAAGATTTTATTGATTTATTTGAGAGAGAGACAGAGAGAGCAACAGAGGGCATGAGCAGGGAGGAGAGGGGGGTGCAGGGAGCCCAATGGAAATCTGTCCCAGGACCCTGGGATCATGACCTGACCCAAAGGCAGATGCTTAGCAGACTCAGTCACCCAGGCTTCCCTTTTCAAGGCCATTATTATACCCACTATGTAGCTTAAGAGATAAAACATTACAAATGCATTTGAAGCATTTTGTATGCCCTTTACCATCCCCTTAGGTGAAATTGTTTATTAACCCTGTGTACTTGTATAAAATCCCCAGACAATACATAAAATATAAAATGGTTAGGTGTCTATAAAAATGGCATCCTACCATGTGTATTTTTTGGTAACTTTTTCTCTCAGAATTGTTTGTTAGATAACCTGTGTCAGTATGGATAGCTCTAGTTCATTCATCTTAATGTCTACACAGTATCACTTTGAATAAACCACTCAATATTTGCTCATCTGTATTGTTTATAGAAATTTAATTTTTCCCGTTTTTCGTGGTTTAGGAACAATGCTTTTGTAAATGTTCTTTTTAACGCTTGTGTTCATATGTGAATGCTTCGCCAGGGGTGAACTCGTGGTAGAATTTTTGGTTTTATTGATGTATACCTGTAAATTTAATATTGACAAAATGATCTTTAGAGTGACTGTGGCAATTAATATGCCCATCAACAATGTGTGGAATTCTCATTCTTCATTCTCACCAGGAGTTAGTATTTGCAGACTTTTTAACAATTCCAAATCTGATGTGTGTGACATAGTCTCCCACTGTAGTTTTAATTTGCATTGTTTGGAAGACAAGTGAGTTTATCCTTGTTTATTAGCAAATAATGAATGAGTCATTGGAGCTCCTTTTCCATGAATTTACTGTCCATTTCCTTTTTTTTTTTTAATTGGTTGCATATCTTCTTATTTCTGTCTGGCACTTGTTTGTCCTGGATTCCAATCTTTTATCAGTCATATGCTTTGTAAATGTCTTATTTATATATATAGCTTATTGCTTTCTATTGACTTTAATACAACCAAATTTTTATAATATGTTTTCCTCTTCTAAAGAAATTTTTTTTCTGAATCCCAATTTCATAAAGATACTCTAAGTTTCTTCCAAGGTTTTTTTCTCTTATGCTTTTCACATTTAGATTTTTAATCCACCGGAACTGATTGTTGTGTATGAAGTATGAACACTTCTTATATTTTAATTTAGAAGTAATCTATCCTTTCCCCACAAGTTTCAGTGTGCCCTCCAATCACACATCCAGTTTCCATATGTGAGTGGCTCTATTTATAGGCTTTATTTCCTATTTTATATGGTCTATTTTGTTGTCTCTGTACCAATGCCAGAATTCCTCAATTATGACTTTTTTAATCATCCTTGTCTTGTTCCATGCTGCATTTTTAGTTATTCAGTGTTATCTTTTATTCACAAATTATTTCCTCCACTATGCCAGTTTATCCAGCTTTTAAAACTTTTAATCTCAATGAGTATACTTTACATGTATAATATTTATAAATTCTTTAGTTATTTATATTCTTTTTTTTTAATAGTGTGCCATGGCTGTCACTGTTCATAATAGTCATTATTTATCTTGGTGAAGATTCTCAACATGATTAGATAGATACTTGTAAGATGCTTAATATTTAAAATTTGTTTTGTGTGATATCACATGCCAAAATTTGGTCTTGTTGCCTATGATGACATTTAACCTTCTTCACATGTACTGGCGGCTTGGTTTGAAGGGTCTTGATCTTGTTTTAAAAGAAAAAAAAAGAAGAAGAAGAAGAAGAAGAAGAAGAAAAGTCTTCCCTCTCCCTTTACACTTGTCTATTTTGCAGTCAGTCTCACCTGGTCCTTGCAAGTCCTAAGATCGGAAGCTGGGCTTACTTACCAATGGTATTTGGGGTTCTGTGTCCAAGGGGTGATATGGATGTTGCATATCTCTTCACTGGGGACGGGAGTGGGCAGGGTTTGGAGTTCGGTCTTAATCCCTATCTGTATCCTCTAGTTCAGGTCCCCAGACAGCAGTAGGCAGCAACTTCTTACTTATTCCCTGTATCTGGGAACCCCTCCCCTCTTTTTTCCTTTCTTTTTCCTTTCCTTTCTTTTTTTCCTTAAAGATTTATTTACTTGAGAGAGGGCCCGAGCATAGTGAGGATGGCCAGAGGGAGAAGGAAAGAGAGAATCCCAAGCAGACACCATGCTGAGCCGGGAGCCCGAGGTGGGACTCCAACTCAGCACCCTGAGATCAGCATCCAAGCAGAAACCAAGAGTAAGACATGTAACCACCATTGCCACCTAGACGCCCCTCTCCTTTTTCCTTTTTTCATAGCAGCAAGACTAGCCCTGGTTTTCTGCCCCACAGGGGGCCCTTTCAGCACCACCGCCCCCCAACCCTGGTTCCTTGGCAGAAACTTAACTCCAGGCTGGAACTGGGGCACAGCTGGCCCAGAGCTTTGGGTCCAAAGCACTGCTTGGCTCTTCTGTCCCATTTCTGTTTCTGCAGAATGTTATTCTCTTTTGCTTCTTGCTGGTGACTTCTAACTTTCTTACTTTATATTTTAGATTTTATTATTAAGCAGGTTTAGAAGGGAGTAAAAAATGTGAACCTGTAACAACTGGAGGCCTATTGGGTCACTTAACTTTTTCGAAACGAAGTTGGAAATATCCCTTAGTTGTTCCAATTTGTCTCTTATCGTTACCACATCCACACTAGTCCATCTTTCATAGTAAAGAAAAGTGTTCATTTCATAAGTCTGGTCCACCCTCCTCTCTCCCCACCTCCCCATCCCTCTGGAACCCTTCAGGTGTTACTGTGTCACTGGTAGCCAAGTTTCAAGTTTAAATATGAAGTATCGTGACTGCCACCTAATGGCAGTCATCGAGTACTTTGAGCCATAACCTAAATTTTATTCTGACAAGTGCATGCCTCTGAGGAAGATATGTTTCTTGGCTTTTATAGGCTACACGGATGGAAAGGGAAACATATGTCTTAGGGAGCTTATGTTCCTGGAGTTCTAAACTGTTTAGCATTTCCCCTTTAACAGGATGGAAAATAAGGGTAACCATGAAAAGTCTAGTTATCTAGCACCGGCAGCTAGAATTTGATTGAATGGATGTTGTCCCCGTGGTAGGCTGTTTGTCACATAGAGCCTGGCCCTGAATATTTACCTTGGTCATCGGGGTAAAGTCAAAGACACATAGCCATGAATTCGCTGACCTTTGTACCTATTTTATACCATTACCTCAGGACATAAAAACTCAATTGCTGAATATTGAAGGGGATACATACCTTGATCATCTCCGTCCCCCCTCCTTCAATTTGTCCTCTTCCCTAAGCCCTTTTCTGTCTCTATTGGTGAGAGAGACTCCATCTCTGTTATTTAAAACCTCTAAAATGATATGAATCTCCACTAGTAGGCTTGGCTGGAAACTTAGCATATTTATCGGCTGTTACTACAGTAATGCCATGTAACAGACCATACTTCAAATCTAGTAGTTTTCAATAACAAGCATTTATTTGCGTAGTCACCAAGGTCATTTGTGGTTCAGCTGATGCCGGCTGGGCTCTCTCACAGTGTGCACAGACTGGACTTGGCTGCTGACCATGGCTAGGGTGTAGGTCTGCCCTGGGGGACCCAGTGTGACTGACCAGTGACTGCCTACGATACATTCTTCTTCTGTGAAGGAGCAGGAGTGAAGGAGGCAAGCTAAACTGAGCACAAGCAAATTTAAATCCTTTATGTCATGTCTGTTTGCATTGCACCAGCCAAAACCAAAAGTCCTAGGAGGTACTTGTGTACCCCAAGCAGAAGGGGAGGGGGTGGAAGTGAATGAATATTTGCTGAGCAGTGTTCCATCCAGCCTTTGACAGCTCCATACAAAATTATTTATTTGTTTATTTATTTAAAATATTTTATTTATTTATTTGACAGACAGAGATCACAAGGAGGCAGAGAGGCAGGCAGAGAGAGAGGAGTAAGCAGGCTCCCCGCTGAGCAGAGAGCCCCATGCGGGGCTTGATCCCAAGACCCTGGGACCATGACCCGAGCCACCCAGGCGCCCCCATACAAAATAATTGAAGGACATCAAATATTTTTTTAAGAAAACAAAAGTGTAATGTGTTAATACTTAAGTGTAAGTGCAGGAAGCTTCTAAGGCATTTCAAAGAGGTGCACCTTGAGAAGCCCTTCAGGGTGGAAATGCGTGCTGTTCATTTTCTCATACCCACTGCCTAGTGTGTAGCCTGCCTTGTGAAGATAGTAAACACATGAATGAAAGAGCTACCAAGTTTAGCGAGAAACTGGTAGGCTTAGAGAGTTGGAATATTTTCCCCATCTTTTAATATTGGCATTTTTATATTTCTGCCTGAGAAAATCCTAAATATTTTTAACCAAGGAGAGAGACTGAAAGATAAAGTCCTAAACTCATGGGATTTCTAATCGTGTATTTTTTCTGATAATGGAAACCAGTCCTTTCCTTTTTATACACCTGTAGAACAAAATAATAGCTATATGTTCACTGATATTCACATAACTTCTATATGGCCTCATCCTTTTTGTTTTGCTTAAAGATTTTACTTAATTACTTATTTGAGAGAGAGAGGACACAAGTGGAAGGGAGGGACAAAAGCAGAAGCAGACTCCTCACGGAGCACGGAGTCTGACATGGGGCTCAAACCCAGGACCGTGAGATCATGACCTGAACCAAAGGCAGATGCATAACCGACTGAGACACACAAGCATCTCTTTTGAAGAGACAGGATGGGTTTCTATCCAAATTAGATTCAGACACTAAGATTAATGACTACATAGATACACCACACACAAAAGAGGGTATGAGAAGGTTTATTTACTAAAATAATGAGACTTCTGGGGAGAGCAGGATAGGTCTCTGAAGCTGCCTGGAAAATGCCTTGAAAGAGGAGAGGAAGGAGACTGACTTGGGGTTTGATGGTGTTAATGGGATAAGGTTGGGCTGAGGGTCCCTGCTTGCGGGCAGTGGCTCATGGGGTTCCAATGTCCTACTTAGTGTCAAAGGCTTTGTATTTAAATTGTCCAGATGAGGGATAGAGGGGACGAGGGAGAGGTGTTAGCAGCAGTCACACATCAGAAGAAATAGTTGGGCTCCTGCACTTGTATGGTGATTGTTGAAGGCCCACCGATAAGGAGGTATTGTATTGACATTGCTGGTGATGGACATGCTGGCAGCTGTTGACTTTGATCATACCCCACTTTTTCTCTGGACTTCACTGACTTTGAATCTTCCTCATTTTTTAATCGATATCAAAGCAGCCTCCCTTCCCCAAACTACATTGTTTATAGGTACTTGGTGAGGAATCTGATCTAGAGGACCTACTGGGTACCAAGAGCAGCCTGTACACTTTGCCCTCATAATCATGCTAAGTATAAGAGCTCAGGAGCACCTGGGTGGCTCAGTCGGGTAAGCGTCCGACTCTTGATTTCCGCTCAGATTCTGATCTCAGGGTCATGAGATCAAGCCCCACATCAGACTCTGTGCTCAGTGTGGAGCCTGAGAGAATTTCCCTGTCCCTCTGCCCCTCCTACCACTTGTGTGCTATCTCTTTTTCTCTCTGGAAGAAATAAAATAAATCTTAAAAAAACATATATGAGAGCCCAAATTTGATTTTATTCTTAGGCATTGAAGTAAATTTTTGCCTTCTATGACCAGCACCATTTCATTAATGTTAGATATTAGTGGGAGACATTTTCTGCATTTGTAACTTTGTTTGAATGTATATTCATCTGTCAGTAACGAGTGTGTTTTCCCAAATGACATCGCTTATGTACCAGCTCCATGATCTGGAGCATATATTTATACATTCTTACTATTTAAAATTTTTTAAAATTTTTTGGGTTGTATAGGGCTTTTTGCATGAATAAATTGACCTTATCTTCAAAAGCACTGGTTCTCAAACTTTAGAGTGTGTCATAATCACTTGGGAGCCTTATTAAAGCATCCTCCAAGTTTCTTCTTAAGTCTGGAGTGACCCTGAGAATTAGCATTTCTAAGAAGTTCCAGGTGTTCTTTAGTTTCAGGGACTAAACTTTGACCAACCCTATCTTATAACAGTGATACTCATGAGGTCATGGGTTTTATGTGCTAGTTTGATTTTTTTTCCTAATATACATTAAAATAAATATTCAACTGTTAAAATAAAGTCCAGCTGTCTATAACCAAAAAAAAAAAAAAAAAAAAAGCCATAACAACAACAACAAAAAGACCTCACTGGTGTGCCTGCAAAGCTTTGGAAATACTGACTGGGCGTTCTCCCAAGTTTAATTCAGAGGAAGGATCCCTTGCCTTTAAGATTGAAGGTATGAGCTAAACCTGTGTGAAGCAATGTGAAGAAATGGGTAAGCCAATTAAGGACATAGGCAGTACAAATTAGAATCCACATGCTAGAAGAGAGCCATGGTTTTCATCCGTTAGGGAAATCAGGAATTCTCTAATTCCCCAACTGTGTGCATAATCCATATCTGCTGGTGTGTGTGTGTGTGTGTGTGTGTGTGTAGGGGAGGGGCTTGGATATGTGTGTGAGACAGTATAAATGAAAACCAGATACAACCACAAACTGCTGACTTTGTTCTGAAGTCCGCATAGAGAAAATAGATGAATCATAGTCACAGAACTTGATGGGACCAGCCATTGTCACTCATCCTCTTCATGTTAATCCCAGGCTCGTGGAATCTCCCTGGGATTAATAATACCCCGGACCCCTTTAAGGCGTTATAGAAAAGAGGTACCGAGTTTACTAGCGATTCTAGTGATTGGGTGAAGCCAGCAACTTTTAAGTGCCTAGGAACTTGGAGTTCCAGTTATACCCGAAACTTACCCAAGCATAAGAACAGCAGCAGCAAACAAGTGACGAACTCAACAGGGTAAAAATCACAAGCTCTTTAGGCCTGAGTGAATTTGTTGGCGCTTAACCAGCCTGTGTTCTGGGGAAAGTTGTTCAGCCTGTGTACCTTGGTTTCCTTACCTGTAAAGTGGACCTTGGGGTGATACCACATGCACCTTGTGGATGTGATGTGAGGAGGGCACATGTTAATCTCTGTAACGTGCTTAGAACAGTTCCTGAGACATAGCACTCCATGTATAATTAAGAGAAACCGAGTCAGTATGAACTGTGGCTCTGGTACTACATGCCTTTCCGTTAGTGAGATCAACTTCAATGCTTCAATCAGAAGATACAAGGCTCCAATGATACCTGGCAGAAAGGCTGTTTTGTTGTTGTGAGCTGATAGGAAAAAAGGGAAGATTTGTACTACAAAAAGGGTATGTACCAATTAGATTAAGTACTTTACTAGAAAGAGTTTTATTTTTAGGGAGGGAAGTTCTTACATATTTCTCCCAAAATGTTGAATCTTGCCAGTCAGGATTGTTTTTTTATCTTGTCTTTTCATAGAATATGTTCTTTTCTTTTCTCTCTTTCTTTCTTTTTTTTTTTTTTTTTTAAAGATTTTACTTATTTATTGGAGAGAGAGAGAAAGAGAAAGAGCAGGCAAAGTGACAGGCAGAGAGAGGGAGAAGCAGACTCCCTGCTGAGCAGGGGCTCAATGCAGGGGCTTGATCCTAAGACCCTGGGGTCATGACCTGAGCAAAAGACAGGGACTTAACTGGCTGAGACACCCAGGTGCCCCAATATATAATTTTCTTTGTCAGGGAGAGAGAGAGCACAGACAGGCAGAGGGGCATGCAGAGGCAGAGGGAGAAGCAACCTCCCCGCAAACAAGGAGCCCAATATGGGACATGATCCCAGAACTCTGGGATCATGACCTATAACCGAAGGCAGCTGCTTAACCGACTGAGCCACCCAGGAATCCCCCAATATGTAATTTTCTAAAGATATATTCTTAAGTTTCTTTTCTGGGGGCTAGACTAATTGAATTTATTTGTTAATTTCCACTGGGGCTGATGTAGCTTCAAATTGGTCTGCCCTTTTCAAGCCCTGATACTCAAAGTCTTGATTTCTCCTTTTCACACATTATTCCCAGAGCTCCTGAATACCAGGGTGAAATTCTCTTTTTAACAAACAAAAGCATCCTTGGTCTTGAATTGAGACCCCTGTCCATGAGACAGGGCTCTCCTCTTGCATTTGCAAACTTAGAACACATGGAAGGAGGGGACTGCCAGTAACAAGACAACTTGGAAACCACCAACCTAGCTTAGACCCCCTGTTCTGTAACCTTAATATTTCTTAGCATTCTCTTGTGACCTTCCACCAGTGAAGGCATTAACTTCTCCCTTCTACACATTGCCTGCAGATTCCATCTTGTCATCCTTCTCAGTAATGGGGATGTGTCTTTGTTACACTGGGACCATGGGCAAAAATATTTGAAGAGATGAATCATGATTTGCTGGGTGTTAGCTTTCCCATGGTCTCCCTTCATCAATCTGTAAATTAGTCATAACTCTATCTGTCACACCCTTACAGGTACAATTTACACAAAATGAATCATCTCAAAATACAGCCTATGTGTAATTTCTTTTTTTTTCCCTATGTGTAATTTCTATTTAGAATGTAGGTGTTATTTCCAAGGATCATCCGTTTTGTAAGAAGGTTGGTTTAGCTATAATTTGCCTGCTTTGTAAAGGTGTGGAATTGATTTTTTTTTAAGATTTGTTTATTTATTTGACTGACAGAGATCACAAGTAGGCAGAGAGAGAGAGGAGGAAGCAGGCTCCCCACTGAGCAAAGAGCCCGACGTGGGGTTTGATCCTAGGACCCTGGGATCATGACCCGAGCTGAAGGCAGAGGCTTTAACCCACTGAGCCACCCAGGCACCCCGGAATTGATTTTTGATAATTCTTTTTTTCTTACATTTTAATGTTAGGTATACAGAAATAAAATGACATAAGACACATAGAAGTTAAAGAATAATTTTTCATTGAACACTCATACGATGTCACCTTGCTCAGTCATAACCCAACTCACTTTGTCTTCTCCTGGATCCCACCATTATCCTGACTTTTGTGACTATTATTTGCTTTCCTTTTGTTGTTTTTTTTTCACTTGTGCAGAGCCAGGATAAGGATTGCTGCATAGGGAGGTATGAGTAGCTTCAACTTTATTAGAAAAATGCCGAACACTTTTCAGAGTGATTGTACCAGTTTGTACTCCTGCCACAGTTTTTTGAGCACACCACTTCTCTGCAGCTTCATCAGCACTCGGTTTTGTCAGACTTTCAGTACTCCTGATTACTGATGAGAATGAGCACCTTTGAATATAATTACTTGCATGTTGCCTTTTTAGAGTGCCTATTGTCCTTTTTTTACCCATTTTTCATTTTCTGCAGTTTTGTAGGAAATACACGTGTGTGCACACGCCCAGACACACACACATGATCTTTGATTATTTAAGTGTATTTTCCCAATCTGTGGCCTTGTCTTTTCCCTCTTTTTATGGCATATTGTGATGAAAAGAAGCTCTTTATTTTAATGTAGTCAAATTTATCAGTTTTCTTTCCTTTATGTGTAATGCTTTTTGACACTTAAATTTTTTTCTTAAGCTGAAATTCTAACAACATTATGCTGTATCTATACTTCCAATGCCATTATAATCAAAATTCCACCAGTATTTTTCAAAGAGCTGGAGCAAATAATCCAAAAATTTGTATGGAATCAGAAGAGACCCCGAATCACTAAGGAAATGTTGAAAAACAAAAATAAAACTGGCAGCATCACGTTACCTGATTTCAAGCTTTACTACAAAGCTGGGATCACCAAGACAGCATGGTACTGGCATAAAAACAGACACATAGACCAGTGGAACAGAGTAGAGAGCCCAGATATGGACCCTCAACTCTATAGTCAAATAATCTTCGACAAAACAGGAAAAAATGTACAATGGAAAAAAGATAGTCTCTTCAATAAATGGTGCTGGGAAAATTGGACAGCTATATGTAGAAGAATGAAACTCGACCATTCTATTATACCATATACAAAGATAAACTCGAAATGTATAAAAGACCTCAATGTGAGACAGGAATCCATCAGAATCTTAGAGGAGAACATAGGCAGTAACCTCTTCGATATCAGCCACAGCACCTTCTTTCAAGATATGTCTCCAAAGGCAAAGGAAACAAAAGCGAAAATGAACTTTTGGGACTTCATCAAGATCAAAAGCTTCTGCACAGCAAAGGAAACAGTCAACAAAACAAATAGGCAACCCACGGAATGGGAGAAGATATTTGCAAATGTTAGTACAGACAAAGGTTGATATCGAGGATCTGTAAAGAACTTCTCAAACTCAACACAAACCCAAAACAGATAATCATATCAAAAAATGGGCAGAAGATATAAACAGACACTTCTCCAATCAAGACATACAAATGACTATCAGACACATGAAAAAATGTTCATCATCACTAGCCATCAGGGAGATTCAAATTAAAACCACATTGAGATACCACCTTACACCAGTTAGAATGGCCAAAATTAGCAAGAAAGGAAACAATGTGTGCTGGAGAAGATGTGGAGAAAGGGGAACCCTCTTCCACTGTTGGTGGGGAATGCAAGTTGATGCAGCCACTTTGGAGAACAGTGTGGAGATTCCTCAAGAAATTAAAAATAGACTTCCCTATGACCCTGCAATTGCACTACTGAGTATTTACCCCAAAGATACAGATATAGTGAAAAGAAAGGCCATCTGTACCCCAATGTTTATAGCAGGAATGGCCACAGTCGCCAAACTGTGGAAAGAACCAAGATGTCCTTCAGTGGCTGAATAGTTAAGGATGATGTGGTCCATATACACTATGGAGTATTCTGCCTCCATCAGAAAGGATGAATACCCAACTTCTGTAGCAACATGGACGGGACTGGAAGAGATTATGCTGAGTGAAATAAGTCAAACAGAGAGAGTCAAGTATTATATGGTTTCACTTATTAGTGGAGCATAACAAATAACATGGAGGACATAGGGAGCTGGAGAGGAGAAGGGAGTTGAGGGGACTTGGAAGGGGAGGTGAACCATGAGAGACTGTGGACTCTGAAAAACAACCTGAGGGTGTTGGAGGGGCGGGGGGTGGGAGGTTGGGGGAGCCAGGTGACAGGTATTAAGGAGGGCACGTATTGCATGAAGCACTGGGTGTGGTACAAAAACAATGAATTCTGTTACGCTGAAAATAAAAAAATATATATTATGCTGTATTGTCATATTAAGCATTTGTAGTTTTGCTTTTTCAATTTAGCTTTTAATCAACTTAAAATAGGTTATTGTCTGGTATAAAGTTCGGATCCAGTTTTCATTTTTCCATATACATATCCACATTTCCCAATCAGTAATTATTAGAAAAACCATTCTTGGTATAAACAAAGATCTTCCATGATACTTCTGTCCTCTAAAGTGACCATGAATTCACCATGTCTTTCTGGACACTTTATTCTATTATCTGTTATCCCTCTTTCAGCACTCTGCTATTTTAATTATGTTGTGACAATGAAAATTAATTCTTATTAAATGGTAAGGCAAGTTTATCTTTATGTTTTCATGTTTCTTGGCTCTTAATGGCTTTTTGCACATTTGTGCTTCAATATATATTTTGGAATGAACTCCTTATTCAAAAGAACCCCCTAAACCCTTAAAAATGTTTAACAGGAATGCACTGAATCAATAGATCAACTTGGGAAAATTAACATCTTTACAATATTGAGTCCTATCAAAAACATGGCTTACTCTCTTTGTCTCTTTCTTGGTAATACATTTCAAATAAAGTTTCTGTTTTTCTCATGAGGTCTTAAAATTTTACAAGGTTTTTCTAAGTATTTTATGTTTTGGGGGTACTGTGAATGTTAAGTTTTCTTTTTGAAACTGTTGCTAGTATCATGATTTTTATATACTGATTTTATATCCAGCAACTTTACTAACACATGTTAATTTGAATATGTTATTTGCAGTCAGTCTTTTGGATTTTTCTAAATACATGTTCTTAGTGAATAATAGCTTAATTTTTTCCTTTATTCTTATATATAATTGTGTGTATACACCCATGTTTTTTCTTATCCTATTGCATCCACTAGTACCCTTAGGAAAATAATGAATAGAAATAGTAGTAACCGGGGCACCTGGGTGGCTCAGTGGGTTAAGCCGCTGCCTTCGGCTCGGGTCATGATCCCGGGGTCCTGGAATCGAGCCCCGCATCGGGCTCTCTGCTCAGCCGGGAGCCTGCTTCCTTCTCTCTCTCTCTCTGCCTGCTTATGATCTCTCTCTGCCAAATAAATAAATAAAATCTTTAAAAAAAAAAAAAAAGAAATAGTAACAGGTGTTCTTGAGTTAGGCTGAATTTCCTGTGGAAAACATTTAAAAGTAAAATATTTTATGTAGATTTTTTAAAAAATTAACTTACTGTAAAATTAACCTTTTCTTTTTGGTGCACAGTTCCATGAATTTTAACTTGTGTGTGAATTCATGAACTACCACAGTTATCAGGATAGAGAAAGATTACATCACCCCAAAATTCCTGTGTGCTGCCGCTTTGTAGTCAAATACTAGCACACCCCCCCAACCTCTGGCCCCTGCTACTCTGATCTGTTTTTATCCCTATAGTTTTGTCTTTTTCTGAATGTCATATAAATGGAATTAAACAATAGTTAGACTTCTGAGACTTTTTCACTGTTTGTCTTTGAGATTGATTTATGTTCACATATGTATCTATAAGAATTCCTTAGTATTGCTGAGTAGTATTCCATTCTATAGATATACCACAATTTGTTTATGCCTTCACTCTTGAATTACGTATGTTTTCTAGCTCTGCAATTTATTCGTCTTTCTTAAATAAGAAAGTTGCTTAGCTTCTTTATGCATCAACATCTTCATCATTAAGGGGGTAATGTACCTACATGATAGGGTTATTAGGGGAGGAAAAATGAGTCAATACATATGAAGTACTTAAATAATGCCTGTTATGTAATAAATGCTCAGTAAATACAATCCATATCATTGTCTCCAATATTAGTAAAGACTTTGAGGTAGAAAAAGACTTGACAAGTTCAAGGAATAGCAGGGAAGCCAGAGTGCCAGAGGCAAAGACAGAGAGAGGCATGTAGGAGCCAGGTTGTGAAGGATAATTTGGGCTGCAGCAAGTGTTGGGATTTCACCCTAAGTGCATTGGAAAGCTCAGGCTGAGACATACTCTGGTTTATGCCTTCACTGGATAATTCAGACTGCTGTTAGAAAAACGGGTATGGTGATGGTGTTAAGCGTCAAGGCAGATGACCTTTCTAGGTTATTGCAGAGGTCAAGGAGCAGACTGCGGTGGCTTGGACCATAGTGATGTTTCCTGAGTGTGGGGGTGGTGAGAAGTGGTTCCAGTCGAGATATGGTTTGGATGTAAAATTCACAGAACTTGCTGTCAGATTACCAGCTCACTGTAACACATTCCCCATAAGAGCAGCAGTGTGACCCTTTAGAGTAACAACACTCCTGTCCTGTTGGGGCTTTACCAAAGATTTCCTTCATCCAGTTTTGAATCCACATCTGAGTTTTCATGCCTGATTTCTGATATCCACTTGAAGAAATAGTCTGTCCTTTCATGTATTTTTTAAATGACATCTGTTTCTTTAGTGCTCATACTCACAACCCCAAACACATTGTTAAGAAAACAACTTATCCCACAAAAATGTTTTCCATAGCATTTTGCTTTGTGGTCCACCAGTCTGGATAGTTCTGTGACCCCACATACTTAGTCGTCCTGCTGGAAATGAAGCCGTCTGAGCCGCTTCATGTTTAGCCAGCGGGCTGGTAGTTTTAGTTGTTGGCTGGAGTTCTTGTGTACACTTGGGACTTTTTGTTGGAATAAACATTATTAGACTCAGGCTAAAACTGGATCCGAAATTTATTTTTGTCCTCCTTTCAACCTCCTCACCCTAGATTATCTTATCCAAATGACAAACGGTCTTGACTTTCTGAGGTGATCTAAAGATTAAAATCAGCCCTGGGTGCTTGCTTAGCCTAGTATTGAAATGGAGATTTTTCTTTTTCTTTTTTTTTAAGCAGTTAAAAATAGAGTTCTCTGATCTCACATACAAAGTTTGATTTCCTGTGTGTCTGCTCTTAACACGTTTGTATTTGTTCTCAGTGCCGCTTGTGCTTCCAACTCCTCCTTAAAGACAAACACCTGACCCAGTCTTTATCTGGAACCCTCACCGTGCTTTTTTTTTTTTTTTTTTTTTTAACCCTATCCTCTCCTTAATTTGGCGCCTCTCATAAGTCAGGGTTTGCCGAATGGAAGGAAATTTCCCTTCTATCCTGAGCTACTTGTCCTCTCTTGGCCCAATTTCCAACCTCTCTTGTCAGTTTAATGTCAAACTGGCGTTTATTGACTTGGTTTACTTGTAGCAGGGACTCTGGCATCTTGGAGATGCTCACTTGAATTGTGTGCATGATTTTGTGCTTCTTTGTAACTGGCTTCTTTTGTGATCTTACAGAATACCAAGCTGCTATTTTACACTTGAAGAGGGAACACAAAGAAGAAATTGAAAACCTACAGGTATATCTCTTTGATTCTACTGAACCGGTCGTGTGAGACTGCTACTTCGTTTTCTCATGTGCCAAAGTAAATATTCCCCTTTTGTTGCCATATTTACTTAGACAGCATTTGCAGCTGGTAGCCCTCAGCAGGCACTGCATTTATCCTGGGGAGGGAAGACTGGAACTCCATTTTCCATATAATTCAATTCCTATTTTTAAGAAATGCAAGTGCATTTGCCTGGGAAAACATTATGCTTGGAGAAAAATATTAGTTTTGTTTGAAAAGCAGGAAATAAGATAAGAGTATTTAGACTTTGACTCTCTGTAAGAAGTCCTTAAAAACCCATTTTTTCGTATGCACACTGCAAACTCTTTTGTTTGGCTTACTCCCATTCGTGTATTTGTATCCATCCATCTCAGGACATCCCTGCAATATGATGTCAGGCAGATCAAGGCACTTAGGGAAGTGGCCCTAGTGGGAACGCAGAGTTGTGCTGAACCATTTATTCTCTATCCCCAAGGACTGCTTGGAAATTGCTGACTTGATCCCAGAAAGACTAAGGAATTATTTACTTCCTCCCACTATCTAACTGTCGTTCCCTTAATGTTTGGTCTTTGCTTACAGTGCCTATGACAGGAAGCTGTAGAATTTTCATTTCAAATAACTAAATATTGAATTGGGCACTGATTCTAGTTTATTGATGACTGGTTTGACCCATACCTTAGAGGACAAGAGCGAAATTTAAGTAAAACTTGGTGTTTATTCAGTGCTAACTCATTCCTTGCTAATTTAATGAATCAGTGGATCAAATATTCTTCTTTCCAATAAGTGATAAGATGCTTTTTTAAAATAACTGAGACACTCTATTGGGTTATATAGGTTAAGCCACTGCAAATAACCAAAAAGATTGTTAAATAGGTCAGGTAGTGTATAAATTGAGCTTGTTTTAAGCAGCTTGGAAGGGGGAATGAGTCCATTTCACAGAGAAACAAACAAACAAACAAAAAAAATGGAAAACTACCCCTGTCTCCTAGGGGGAAAACAGAGGCCCTTAGCTCTTTTGTTGCAAGATGCTCTACAGAGCCCTCTCTTCTTCTTTGTTCTGGTGTATGAAAGATTCTCGGCTGTCTCAGAGGAAGTGAAATGGGGATTAGTTTAAGAAACAGATTGCTAAAGAGGGTAGACACGGAAATGATTCCATGAGCAGCAGCTTTGTGTAAGAGCTCGGTTGTACGTCAACATTGGCTTCTCCAGGTGGTAGCCCAGCCCTGTGAGGTCTTTGATTGCTAAATAATTTGCACAGTAACAGCAGGCTCTTAGTGTTTTTGAATTCTTACTTTGGGCTGGGCATTGTTCTAAGTATATTACATATAGTATCTTGTGTCATCTCCACAAAAGATCCTATGATCTTACATCTCAAACTAAGGAAAGGTGGGAGAAGGAAAAGAGAAGAGTAAATGGGAAGGGGGTCGTATACTGTGCTCATGATCTCCAGTTAAAATAAAAGTTAAATCAAGATTTGATTGGTGATAATAAAGGCGAAAAAGTGTTCCTAATTACATCTTCAGTTTTCTTTGTCTGTGGAAATAATTATCTGTTTTTTAGATGCTTTTAGTAAACTTAAATTCTTTTTGTACCGTATTTATGAGTCACATAAAATTGCTGAAACCCTGGGGCCATGACACACTGCTGCCATCAGGATGGGGGCGGTATACCCCACCGGTAAACTTACCTGTACTTTGGAACTATTTCCAGAAATCACAGACTGAAAGCCTTCAATAGGAAATAGGCAACTCTAATCCCTGATCTGACCTAGAGACGTGTGTTTGGGCAAACACAGCATCTTAAAGGTTGAATCAGGAATATATATTTTAAAAATATAGAGGAGTTTCTAGCTGTTTCTAAAAAAAGAAATTAGAAAATACGGCAACAGTGGAATTACTTTCCGGCCTGACTTCAACCAGCTGGGGTTGAGTAAGCAGGTGTCTACTTCAACTGGGATATCTGTTCTTTAGTTAACCGCTGTCCCCACTCTGGGCCACTTCCTCTGTCTGGTGCCTTTCTGCTTTAATTAACCCCATTCTCTGGGAGTTGAAAATAACTAGAGTGGCAGCAACACCAACCAGTCAGAACAGATACAGTTCATAAAACAGGTGGTGACCCAGCCCGGCTGTGCTTGGGTGTGCTCACTGAACATCTCCACTTATTTTAGTCCACAAAGAAAAAGCCACATCTATTGTCACAGTACTAGTAGAAGGCAATGGTGGCAGAGCCGTTACTTTGGTGTTCATTTCCTTATATGTGATTTCCATTGGCAGCCCTTATTGTCCATTAGGTTTCCTTTCCCCACTTACATGTCACAGAGAAGTCAGATGTGTTTCAGGACTTCTTCAGCATGCTTTTTTAGAATAAAAAGGATTTCCTGCTTAACATACACAGGAAAAGTGATTCATTCTGTCACTACTATATACAAGAATTGATATGTATCACTGTTAGTTTTTTTAGTGTGTTTTCACAGAATTTAAAGAAATGGCATGACTTAATAAACAGAGAACCTAAAATCAGCTGTCTATTGTTTAATTTTTATTTATTTATTTGAGAGAGAATGAGAGTGATCCTGAGCAGGAGAGGCAGAGGAAGAGGGAGAGAGAATCTCAAGCAGACTCCATGCTCAGCATAGAGCCCGACGTGGGGCTCAATCCCATAACACTGAGATTAGTAGGACTTGAGCCAAGCCAAGAACTGGTCGCTCAACTGACTGCACCACCCAGGCACCCCAGCTGTCCGCTGTTTCGGGTACAGATTTGTAGAGAAGTCACTTACTTATTCAGGTTTCCCATCAGCAAAATGGAAACCTTATCACCTAAAATGATTTGGAGTTCACCTTTTTAGCCCAGAGTCCCAAGGCTAGTAAGCGGGGGGGGGGGGGATTCTGGAGTTTGTGATCTCATTTATGCTCTGTAATCTGTAGATATGGAGTCTGCACTATAGAAAGGACTCAGGGCTCAGTCCTAGAATGCGCCTTCAAAATGTGTGGCAATTCACCTGCATTTCCTCTTACATTCAACCACGAAGATTTATTGACGCTTTGAATGAAATCCATTCCCAGCATCCGTGTTCAGACACCTTCTACATAAACAGAGCATCTTGCTGGCTCAGCTCTCTAGTAAGAGAGTAGTGGCAGATCAAGCATTTTTTATGACTTCACTATTTCATGTCATTTATAATGTAACCACAGCAAATTCTTCAATTTTGTCCAAGGTTGCCCTTCATTTAGCAAACTACTTCGAGGGTTTATGATCACTTAGTGACACTCAGCATCATCTGGTTCTTTTTTCATTTTTGGATAGTTCTGGGTTACTGACTCCGTTTTTGAAGTGACAGCACTTTACCTTTACAGGTTCTCACTTATCTGAGAAATTTTTGCCCAGGTTACCGTTGCCCAAGTTCATGACTATTGTGTAGAAATGTATTTCAGACCTGCCTTTAAAAGCACATGATAAAACTAATTCTCCCATGGCACAAAGAAAGAGATTCTCTGAGATTCCTAGGATTAAGATTTTTTTTTTTTTGAAGACTGTTCTGGGTTGATTCATATAATCTTATCTCAATGAATAATCCACTTCCTTGAGTTCAAGTTAAATTCTTCAAATGGTTTCATATTGTCAAAGTCCTGTTTATGAATCTGCTGATTGTAAGCACCTTGGAGAGGGTGATGATTTTTTTTTTTTTCCCCTCTCTTTGAAAGTACCTCACCAAGTGCTTGGCCACACAGATGGTACACAAACATTTCTTATATAACAACCTGTGATTGAAAAATAATAGTACTAAATTTAATCAAATCCCTACTATGTGCCCACCTCTGTTCTAGGTATTTAATATTAGTATTATAAAGCACAAATGTAGAAACATAAGCTAAGTAATAGATCTGTCCCCCTTTTACAGATGATAAAACATGAGTTTCCCAGAGACTGTCACTGGTCAGAAATTCTAGACTAGTCGGTGGGAGAACCTGAATGTGAACCCACCTAGACCTGTCTGAGCCTTTACATTAATCGCTGCAGCAATACTGGACAGAACATTGGATCCAGAGTCAGAAGGTCTGGATGGTGGTTAGGTTTGGGGTGATGAACAATGTGAGTGCTTTCAGCTCAGTTTCCTAATATCAAAAATGAGGGTCCAGGCCGTATAATCTCTAATAGTGCCTTTAAATTCTACTATTGGCCCCACCATCCTTGGAAAAAAAAGAAGTTCAGTTTATCTGTCACGTTGTCTTTTCAGACTTGCAGTTATCTAACTCAGAGTCTAAATCCCCATTATTTACACATGCCGTTTGGTTCTTTTAGTTTCTTTTGGAAGTTCCCCTCTAACACAGGCCCTCTTCCCCACTCTGCTTTCTCTGTGGAGCAGCGTGTTCTTGTTTCAGTAATATTCTGCATGCTAGCTTCCTAGTGGTTGTTCAGATCCCTGACTCAGGACTGGCTGCAGCTCCTACCATGATAAATGAAACTTCTACAGGAGGGCCAGCTCTTCCCTATGACAGGAGGGAAGCATGAGCAGGGGGATGGCTAGGACTTCTTTGGCTCTCTGCTTCAATTTTGAAAGTCAGGGCCAGGGAGGGGTGCAGTGATAGTGGAGGGAAATGCATGCCCTCCGTCTGGCTTTTGAGGAGCTTTGGATAACTTAAGAATGTTGTTTTTGAGTAGCACTTTAAGCAATTTGGAAGTAGGTACATGGAAATGACAGATTGGTTTATCTCTTTTTAACTAATGTTCTTTGCACTGTAGAACAGAAGAAAGAACTAGCCAAGAGTGACATTTCCTTTACAGGAATCTTTCTCGTTTACCCCATTCATCACGTGCATAGCCCATAACTGAGGGGAAACTTGACTGAGCGAGCGATGGCCTTTGGCAGGCCCCTGCTCATTGTGCAATGCAGTCACATTTCTAATATGGTAACTCCCACTGTGAAATGATCCAGGGACAGATGCCAAACTAGAAATTGACTTACATTGTCCTTGTTGTCCCCAAGAGAACCAAATGGTATGTTGGCCTCTGTTAAACGAAACTTATAGACTTCCTTTTCTCTCTCCAGCTCACCCCACAGGTCTATTTCTAATAGTTCACACATGCTGTTGACACAAAATTGATTACAAACTACACTTGAGCTGATACAGCTAAACTTATAAAGATACATAAATTCTGAGCTGTTTCCGTTTGTTATGTTCTTTGTTATCAACACAATACATTTAAATCTATTAGTTCCTTGAGAATACTGTGAGGGAAAGGGAGTAATTTGCAGAGGGATAAACAAAACCTTCACAATTAGGAAATATGACGATTTTGTTAAACCCTCATGGTATTCCCCTAAGTGCTGATATTAGCATAATTCATTACTGAGATGTCAAAAAAGAAGACAAAATTTAAAATGTTGAGAAATATTTTAATTCACTGTTTCAATATGGGTACAGAATACAATGTTACAGAGGTTTAGTAGAGTTGCTGGTTTACTGGAGTTGAGATGCCTCTTAGGCTCTAGGACCCCTGGAAGCCCATAGATATGCCGTCTGTATTCATCAGGGATATTGGCCAGTAGTACTCTTTTTTAGTGGTGTCTTTATCTGGTTTGGTATCAGGGTACTTCTGGTATCGTAAGATAACTTTGAACATTTTCCTTCCTTTTCTATTTTTTGGAATAGTTTGAGAAGAATACGTATTAACTCTTCTTTAAATGTTTGGTAGATTTTGCCTGCAAAGCCACATCTGGTCTGGGCTTTTGTTTATTGGGAGTTTTTTGATTACTGATTCAATTTCTTTGCTAGTTATCAGCCTATTCAAATTTTCTGTTTCTTCCTGTTTCAGTTTTAGGAGATTTTATGTTTTCAGGAATCTATCCATTTCTTCTAAGTTGTCCAATTTGTTAGGGGTATAGTTTTTTGTAATATTCTCTTATAGTTGTATTTCTGTGGTGTTGGTTGTTATTCTCTCTCATTTGTGATTTTATTTATTTGAGTCCTTTCTCTCTTTTTTTTTTTTCTTGGTAAGTCTAGCTACAAGTTTATCAAGTTCATTGATTTTTTTCAAAGAACCAGCCTCTGGTTTCATTGATCTGTTCTATTATTTATTTAGTTACTATATCATTTATTTCCATGCTAATCTTTATTATTTCCTTCCTTCCACTGGCTTGAGCTTTAGTTTGTTGTTCTTTTTTTCTGATCCTTTAGGTATAAAGCAGGCTATCAGCAGAGCAGAGAGCCCGATGCGGGGCTTGATCCCTCATGACCTGAGCTGAAGGCAGATGCTTAACGAATGAGCCACCCAGGCGCCCCATCTTTGTCTCTTCTTATAGTCTCTGTTTTATTTTTTATTATTTTTCAAATGATTTTATTTATTTATTTGACATACACAAGTAGGCAGAGAGGCAGGCAGAGAGAGAGGAGGAAGCAGGCTCCCTGCTGAGCAGAGAGCCTGATTTGGGGCTTGATCCCAGGACTCTGGGATCATGACCTGAGCCGAAGGCAGAGGCTTTCACCCACTGAGCCACCCAGGTGCCCCTAGTCTCTGTTTTAAAGTCAGTTTTGTTCAGGGGCACATGGGTGGCTCAGTCTATTAAGTGTCTGCCTTCAGTTCAGGTCACCATCCCAGGGTCCTGGGATTGAACCCTGTGTCAGACTCCCTGTTCAGTGGGGAGCCTGCTTCACCCTCTCCTTCTGCCCCCTGCTTAAATGAAGTCTTTAAAAAATCAAAGTCTATTTTGTCTAGTATAACTATTGTTACTCTGGCTTTCTTTTGATATCCATTTGCATGATAGGTGTTTCTCCATTCCCTCACTTTTAGTCTGTAGGTGTCTTAAGTGTAAAATGAGTCTCTTGTAGGCAGTGTATAGATGGGTCTTGGTTTTTTGTTTTTTGTTTTTGAGATAGATTTATTTATTTATTTATTTATTTGACAGAGAGAGAGATCACAAGTAGGCAGAGAGGAAGGCAGAGAGAGAGAGAGAGAGGGAAGCAGGCTCCCTCTCTCCTGAGCAGAGAGCCCGATGCGGGACTCGATCCCAGAAACGTGAGATCATGACCTGAGCCGAAGGCAGCGGCTTAACCCACTGAGCCACCCAGGCGCCCTGGGTCTTGGTTTTTTAATCCATTCTGTTACCCTGTGTCTTTTGATTGGAACATTATTCCATTTACATTCAAAGTAATAGTTGGTATGTGTTTATTGTCATATTATTTGTTTTGTGGCTGTTTCTGAAGATTTTCTCCGATCCTTCGTTGTTTTTATTTCATGGTTTAATGATTTTCTTTAGTGATATACTTGGATTTCTTTCTTTATTCTCTGCATATTTATTAGTGGCTTTTGATATATCATTATCTTTGGGTTTGTATATAACCTCTTTTTCATAAAGCAGTCTATATTAAGTGGATGGTTGTTTAAGTTTGAACCCTTTCTTTAGTACTCTCCTCCCATGTTTTAGGTATATGTTGTCATGTTTTACATCACTTTATTTTGTCAGTTCTTGACTGATATTTTATATAAATATTCATTGTAAGGGCACCTGGGTGGCTCAGTCGGTTAAGCTTCTGCCTTCAATTCAGATCATGACACCAGGGTCCTGGGATTGAGCCCCACATTGGGCTCCTTGCTTAGCAAGGAGCCTGCTTTTCCCTCTCCCTCTGCCACTCCCACTGCTTGTGCTTGTGTATGTACTGTCTCTCAAATACATAAATAAATGATTTTAAAAGAAAGAAAGAAAAATAAATATTCATTGTTACTGCTTTTGTGTTTCCTACGTCCATACTGTCATTTTTGGTCTCTTCTTTTCCACTCAAACATCCCCTTTAATGGTTCTTGCTAGTGGTCATGAACTCCTTTAGGTCTTATTTGTCTCAGAAACTCTTTAACTCTTCTTTACTTTGAATGTTAGATAGAGAATTCTTGGCTCCTGATTTTTCAAAATCAGCACTTTGAATATATCATCCTACTCCCCTCTGATTTGTAAAGTTTCTGCTGAAAAATCTCTTGCTTGCCTTATGGGGCTTCCCTTGCATATTACTGTCTTCTTTAGTCTTGCTGCTTTAAAAAAATTTTTTTTATCACTATATTTTGCCAATTTAATTATAATGTGTCTTTGTCTGGATCTGCTTTTGTTAATCTTGTTGATTTTGTTTCCTTCCCCAGAATAGGGAAGTTTTCAGCTATTATTTCTTCAAATAATTTTCTTACCCCTTTTCTCTCTTCTTTTTCTTAGATCTCTTAAATATGAATTTTATTATTTTTGATGGAGCCACTGAGTTCACTAAGTCTGTTACCATTATGCACAATTCTTTTTCTCTCTTTTGTTCCGCTTGATTACTTTCCATTACTTATTCTTCTGGGTCATTAATTCATTCCTGCTTCTTCCAGCCTGCTGTTTATTCCATCAAACATGTTTCTCATTTCATTTATTGAGCCCTTTATCTCTGCTATGTTATTACTTATTTCTGTGTTAAGGGTCTCAGACAAGTCTTCCACTTTTTCCTCAAGTCCAGTGGATATCATTATGATCATTACTTTAAATACATATTAAGCATATTACTTATGCTTTTTTGCTTAGATCTCTGGCCCTGGCCTTTTCCTATTCTTTCATTTGGGATACATTTCTCTGTCTTCTCATTTTGTCTAAGCCTCTGTACCTGTTTCTCTGTGTTAGGAAAGTTAGCTATGTCTCCTGTTCTTGAGGATCATGGCCTTATGAAGAAAAGATCCTGCACCCTGTCATGTAGTGTCCCTTGTTCTCCAGGGCCTGGCACTTCTGGGAATGTGCTTTGCTGTTGTGTCCTGGCCACTTTATCCTTCAGGCCAGTCATCTGCAGAGGCTCTCTTTGCCTATTGTGGACCCTGTTTGGTCCCTGACTTGAATGTGACATATTTTAACTACGTGTACTATGGTCTATTTGTGAAATCATGCCTGTCACCACTGCCACCGGTATCAAGGCTCTGTAAAACTCCCACACTGGGAGACACTGTAAAAGCAGGGATTGGACCTGTCTCTTGGGGGACAGAGCCCCTCTTGCTGGAACTGAGGCAAGCATGACTGGGAGGGGCAGTTTCACCAGAGTATGTAGGTAGCAAATGTTGGGCTGCACTGGTTCCCGGAGGTGGCCCTATGGTTATGCTAAGGGATGGAGGAGGGAAATGACATCTTCCAGTTCCTTTGTTCCTGGAGGAGTCTTTCTGTGAATTCTGCTGGTCTGGGACATGCTCCAAGATAGCAGTTAACCTCCCCACTATGTGCCCAGGCACTCTTCGGATCACTCTTCCATGCTTTATTTCTGTGGGTTATTTGCCTGCCTTTTCTCCAAGAGCAGCTCCAAAGCCTCTGATTCCCCCAGAACCAAGCATGCTAACCTTTAAAATTCCAGTCTTTAAGTTCTCCTGGTTGTAAGAACTCATGAAATTTGGGGATTTTCCCTTTCCAAGCCAGTTGCTATGGAGAATTATCTTCTCTGTGTGCTTCCCTCAATGATAGTCTGTCTTTTGCCCTTCTCTGTGATCACGGCGCCCTTCCCAATGCAGTGACCATAGTCTTTTTCTCTCTTAAGCCATATCTCTGCACTTCATACTTTCTTTGATGTAGCCTCTTCTCTACCTTTAGTTGGGGAGTTTTTCTGCCAGTCTTCAGGTTAATTTCTCAGGTAGTTAGGATGATTTAATAGTTATCTAGTTGCATTCCTGTGAGGAAGGGAGCTTAGGGTCTCCCTTTGCGGCCATCTTCCCTTCCTCCTAAAGTCTGGGCTCTTTACTCATTTATATTGATTGCCTGGCCCTGCAGACATCAGTTGATGACCCTGGTGTGGAGCATAGAAGAACTGAATAAGAATGTCCTCATCCTCTGTCTCCATGGTCTCTTGAATACCAAGCAAAAGTCTCTTGAACTCTTAGATCTTTGTGGACCTTTATATGTTTTTATATATTTTTTTCCTTTCCTTTTACCTTCCTTCCTCATCCCCTTTCTCCTGCCTCCTGTCTTTTCCTGAAAGGACTATTGATGGAATAGAGAGGGCAGCAGTGTTGGAAGGTATGGGAAGAATAAGCGCTTAGTGCAAAATATTGGGTATGTTCTAGGACATTTGAGGAAGGGATGGGAAGAAATTTTGTTTGATTTTTTTTAAAAGATTTATTTGTTTATTTGACAGACAGAAACCACAAGGAGGCAGAGAGGCAGGCAGAGAGAGAGGAGGAAGCAGGCTCCCCACTGAGCGGAGAGCCTGATGCGGGGCTCTATTCCAGGACCCTGGGATCATGACCCGAGCCGAAGGCAGAGGCTTTAACCCACTGAGCCACCCAGGCGCCCCTGATTTTAAAGTTTAAATGCGCAGTACCCTTTAATTCCTGACTTGACTGGAGATGGTTACTATTGATTATTGAAAATAAAGTACTAACCTTATACCAGACTTGGTGCTCACTGCTTCATATACATAATTTCTAATCAATTGAGACTCAAGAGAAGCGAGAACCTGTCCTCAGTTTTCACAGCTGGTTACTGTGATGGCAAGATTTACTGACTAGGTGTGTCTGGTTTCCAAATCTGCTCCTCCCCACTGTCAACTTGTCAACTGATTTGATTCATTTGCTCGAGTATAGTGATTTTCTTAATTTTCATTTTCTTTCCCCTCATCCTGTGGTAGATACTTCTATAGATCACCCCTTATTCTTGTCCTATGCAAAACTCTTCATATGGTTCCCCCCCCCAAAAAAAAAACCCACAAAAAACAAAAAACCAATGGGGACATTTTTGTGGTATTGGGAAAGAGATAGAGGAAGAGTGCTCTTATCTCACTGGTTCCAGAAGTCACAAGCTGTTTTTTCTATTCTTCCCACCAAAGTATAGCTGAGAGGAGCAGGTAGAAGATTGCCCTCTTCAGTTTCATTGCTCACAGCCAGTTCAGAGCCCAATTTGAAGCAGAGACTCTGATATTTCTCACCATACTCTTGATAATTGTCCATATTCATCATCGAGATTTGAATCCTGAGCCTCAAATCAATTTGTGAAGACCACAAAGTCAGATCATACTGGGGCAAAACTTCTAGTTCCCTGCCAGCTAGTTACTTCATTGATGTCTGCATCAGGGTTTCCTTAGTTATTCTCAAACCTTATCTCCCCCAACACAGCTTCTGAAACCCAGCATTACCGGTCCCTTAGGCACATGGAATGATTTGTCTATTCCCAATGCTGTCAGCTATTTGTAGGATGTGCTCATGTGTGATACATGGTAACTATTGCCTCTTCTAACAAGCCCCGCCTCATCTGGGCTTTGGAATCCATAGTGTGAATTTATCGCATGTTTGTGTGTGTACATATATGCATGTGTATATTCTGACCATTTCACTCCAAGTTATTCTAGCTTGCTCTGTGTCCTAATAGAGGAAAAACAATAAGAAATGTTATTGAACATTTACTATGTGCCAGTCTGTATATATGAGGATTAGATGTGTTACTACACCAATTCTATGAGGTGGCACACTCCTAACCTCCACCTGAACTACCTCAGAAAATTCTTACACCTTGAAAGTCCTTGCCAGAGAACATTCATGACAGGACCTTGTTTCTGGTCTGACCCTTGCCTTTGATTTATCCTTGGGTAGAATAACAGTCCTTAAGAGTGGTGGGCCTTAGGAGTGAAACCTGCTGATAAAAAAATCTGTGTGGTGAAGTCAACTAACCATTTGTTGGATGACATTCAACTCAATTCTAGGCAGGACAGCGGGTTAAAAACCCAGATGTGGAATCTTCCTTGAGTTTGAGTCTTAGGTTCATTATATACTGTATGCGTTGTCTTAAACAAATTACTTAACTCATTCTGAGACTCAGTTTCTTATTAGAAGGAGGTTGTGATGATATTGTAACTTGGTTGATGGATATGCTGAGTTTAAGTACTGTGGTAGTCAGGTATGGGATTGGAAATACAATGGTATGCAGTAGATAGCCAATGAATGATCGTGACTGTTTTTCTCCTGATGACCAGCATGCTTGGTTTAAGTCAGTGGCTTTTGGAGTTTAGTTTTCAGTCGTAAAGCTCTCACAATATAAACCCTGTACCTATATCAAATAAAATCATTCTGTGATTAACATTATACCTAAGTTCGAAAGAGCATTGCTTTTAATATTTTTGTCATAGAAGTGCGATGCTGTCATTTCCATCACTTCCCATTAACAGAAGTATTGATGCTGCTGTGAGTTTGTGAAAGAAATGTCTGAATATGTAAAATCACTCCAAGAGCTAACAGCATAGATTTGGGGCAGGGAGAACCTAAGTAAGATGTTGCATTTCAAAATTGTTTTTGCTATAAAGATAAGCACCTGCTGAAATACAATTTCATATATGTAATTCTGCTTTTTATATTTAAATACCAATTGAGTGCCTGTCAAGATAAGAGATGTGCTAAAGATAAAACATCGTTTAATAATGATAACAATAACAGCTAACATTTACTATATTACTGTATTAGTATATGCCAGACATTTTACTTAGTGCATCCTTTGGATTATTTTGTTTAACCCTCACATAAATTCTTTACTCAGAGGATTTATTACCTAGTTAGAAAGATAGAATATATGCCATAAATGTCAAATAACAACAGACAGCTTAAAATAAGTACTAGTGTTACCCAGAGACTAATGAAGGGAAAGACTATATAAGCGTTAGCATCTACTTTTCTTTTTAAATGTTATCTACTTTTAATGGAATTTGAGAATTTCAGATCTTAGATGAAGAGAATTATCAATTCTCAGATTTTCTGATTGTCATAAATGAGTGGCAGTTGTTTTCATTGTCTCTAGAAGCTGCTGTGTCTCTGTAATACACTTCTGCATATTTTGTTCTAATATTCTGTATGGTATGACCCCTCCTTGTTGCAAATGCATTTAATAGACATAAAGATGGGTGTGCCGCATAGATATGTGAGTTTGTGACAGATAACCTGGGTATTTTACAGTTATTTTAGAAGCCATTCCCTAATCTTACCACTGGAGGTCAGCTTGACCCTTTTTCTCTTAGTAAATCTCCAAGTAGATTTTCTTTGTATTGGAGCAGCTTTCCAGTTCAGAACTTTGCTTGAGACACATGAGCAATAAAAGTGCTCTTAGTTTCATTCTCAGAACAGCATGGACAGAAATGTGTGCACAGGTCTATACTCACAGGCATAAGGCTCAGTGTACTTACAGAAGCAATACATGCAGTGCTTGTGGCCAATATATACACATGAGCATTCTATATAAGATGAGAAGAGCCACCAGGAAGCAGTGCCTCATGAAATTGATCATCTGTGTTTCCTCATGTGGAACCATTAAGAGGAAATTAGACTTTTCTCTATCATTCACTAAATAGTAAGAGCCTACTGGGTGTCAGGTGCTGTGCTGGGTGCTGGAAGGAACAAAATAGACACAGTTCCTACTCTCTGGAAGCTTGTAGTCCACACAGAGAGACAGATATCGATAAAAGAATCACTCCAGGGGTGCCTGAGTGGCTCAGTGGGTTAAGCCTCTGTCTTTGGCTCAGGTCATGATCTCGGGGTCCTGGAATCGAGCCCCGCATCAGCCTCTCTGCTCAGCAGGGAGCCTGCCTCCCCCTCTCTCTCTACCTGCCTCTCTGCCTACTTGTGATCTCTCTCTCTCTCTGTGTGTCTAATAAATAAATAAAATCTTAAAAAAAAAAGAATCACTCAAGAAGTATAATGTTGCTGTGGAGAAAAATATGGTATAGGATGCTATGATTGGATATCATTTAGATTTGAGGTCAGGGAAGGATTCTTTTTTAAGCAAGTGCCATTTAAGCAGAGGCCTGAAGGGTGAAGAGGAGCATGGCTGGTTTGAAGGACTGTGGGGAGGCTGGTGTGACTGGACACAGGAGAAAGGCTGGGGGTGGCGTTCTGGATTAGTGGTTTTTAAGTGTTTTAAACTGCATGTTAGAATAAGTGGTGAATTTTACATCAAAACCCAGATTACATGTTTGTGCCTATGAAAGAAATAAGAGTTCTGTTAAACAGAACTGATTTCTTGGGAGCTTATTCTGATATATTTAACTCTCTTGTATTTAAAATAAAATGCTGGTGGTAAATCATAAATTGATTTCTGTCCCATTAATGGATCATGGACCAGGGTTTGAAAAGCACTGCCATGAAGGAGGGCAAGAGGCCGTAATCAAGAAGCGTCTTGTTAGTGGTCCTTAAGATTTTCAGATTTCTCCCTCAGAATGTTGAGAATCTACTGGTTTTGAGCAGAGAAGGGCGAGACATGAAAAGACTTGCATTTTCTAACTACTCCCCACCCCACCAGGCTCCTGTTATAGAGTGGAAGTGGTGAGGACAGTTGCAACTGTTGCCAGCCTGCAGGTAGGAGGGGATACTGGCGTGGCCTAAGTTAGGGGTAGGAGAGAGAGAATTCACCCCCTCTGACAGGGAGTGTGGACTTTCTCCAGTGCTGATGAGTGCTTCTGGTAAAGCCAGAGCTACCAAAACTGCCATTGTTGCTTCCCTCCAGATGTTTGCACAGCTCAATTTTATCCTTCGGTTCCTAGACCACTCCTGGAACATTGCCAGTACACAATCAATAGTTTTTGAATAAGTAAATAATAGGGAGGCAGATGGCCCTGACAATAATGCTACGATTTCAAGCATGAAATGAGAATGTTCTTTCTTGGCCTCTGCACACCCTTCCCTCATCATGACTGAATATATGCACCACACCAAGACAGTTACTCTTCTCTACAAATAGGTGACAATTTCTTAGACCTTGTAAACTGTTGTAGGTGTCTGTATAATACATTTCTATTTATTAATAATAACAATCGTATGGCATGAGTCATCTGCTGCAAAGAAATGCACATAATTTCAATTATTAATTGATAAGACAGAATATTTTTTTTCCAAATTTGGATGAGGTTTATAAGTTGTATCAGAGGAAATCACTGATGTTTGACCTTTTTTGACTTAAAAAATAGCAAATTCATTTATGCTTAATCTAATATATTCACATGTGCAAAGAGGTGAATGTATGTTGGAATTCTATTCCCCTGGCTGGACTTTACTCTGAAATGGTCACTGGAGCCTCAGGTAGGGGTTGGGAAACTGCAGTGGGAAATGCCATGAGGCACCGCCCACTGGAGAGCGACACATGTATTCTATGGTCACTCTTTTCAAATTGGAATTACTGAGACCTATCGTGACCCTTGTGCCCCATGTCACATACAGAATTATCCTAGTGAACAATTTCCCAGCCTTGAGGCAAGCCATGAAGAATTACTGAAAACTGTTTACCTGACTTAAGTCAGTATTCTCTGGTCTAGTGACCAGGCTAGATATATCCTTGGTCTTTCTAAATGAGCCCAAACCGATGTTTTACTCCACAAAAAATGAACAGTTGTGCCCCACTATTGATCATTCAGTCTGTGTATAACAGGTTTCTGTAAAAGTATTTGTGCTTTTCTTCCTTCATAGGCCTTGTACAGTTAAAATTTCATTTCTGGAATTAGAAGTTATAGGAATATTGTGGTACAGATGCATAGGAAAATGATTAGAAGATTAGGAAAGGAAGTGAATGAAACATCTAGGTTATATTTATGGCAGTGTCTCTTGTTAAACATCTCACTGAGTATTTACTTCTCCCAAAAATAGCAGTTTGTTTGTTTGTTTGTTTTAGGCTAATGAAGTCTGGAAGCTAAGATAAGATCTGTCACTCATTAATAACTAACCTGGGAGTCTTTTGATTTTTTTAAAATTAATTTTCAATTAGTCTTGCTGGAAATTTATGAACACTAAATCTGATATTTTTCCTACTTGAGACTTGTAGTATAGTTCTCAGGCACATAATCTTAGAACTCTTTTAAGCAGGGAAAATCTGTAAGTATTTTCATCCAGAAAAGGGGTTTTCTTTTTGCTGTTATATTTTCAGCACATAAAATAACAGTGATTCACCCCATGTTGATGAATATAATACAGTATCATTATTTGTCTCTGGGACTCCAGCATTAGAGTAGTGGCTCAACCTTGACGGTTGATTGCCAAAAACAAATGGGAACTCCTTTCCTTTGGCTATAAAATAATGGTGGATGGGCCCAAAAATGAGGAGGGGAGAAAACAAGATTGCATTACAAATCTGGCAACATCAGCCACACTAGTAAAATCAAATTCAATGTTGTTTTATGACTCTGAATTTATGTGAGTGCCCAGGATCAAAGGGCTCCAATCCCACTGGACTACAAGGGTCCAAGGTTCATGGCAAAAACTCATCAAAAAGAACATTTTAGTCGTTTAAGCTTTTCATTTTAATCAGCCTCAGTAATAAAAGAGCCTTTAGGTGTCCAAAAACATTTTGCAAGATCAAGAGGCTGTTCTCTCGCTCGTCGAGGCAGTTTTCTTATTGGATCCATATAATGCCTGTGGCCTTAGAGTGTCAAAGGGGCCACCGCCTCCACATTGTTTGCCCTTGTGGGATGGTTTCTTTTGATTCTTCTGTGTATTATGTGATAGTAAATTATGGTGTCTGACGGAAGGACCATAAAATTTTCACACAATCTATCAACCTCTTTCAGCCATTTAAAGTTCGGTCTCTGACAGCAAGCCGGGTACTTTGTAATGTTTGGACAGAAACGGAGTCTACCGCCGGCATCTTGACACGTTTATCTGGAGACGGCTCGCCATGGGAGAAAGAACATGAGACTTGACAGTCCGAAGATCCAGTCTTGAGTCCTAGAGGGTGCCTCCCATGACTATAGTTTGGGACAGTCCTTAAAATGGGGAAGGGGAGCCCCCTTTCACCACAGAGCTGTTCAGATTACATAGGCTAATGCTTGTGAAGGTGCTATGCAGTGAGAAGAATGAGTAGTTCTGCACTTTCAGCAGGAGACCTGAGTAGATATAAGAAAGAGCCAGCCAGAGAGGAGCAAATTTAAAAACAAAACCAAAAAAAGTGCTCCTGGAGAAGACATTAAAGGGTGAAAGCAGAGACCCAGGTAGTTGAATTAGCTCTGAGGAAAAGAGGAGGGGGCATTTCTTTTAAGATAAGAAGAAAATAAAATAGAATGAGTGCCTCTGTCTCTAGACTATTCACACCTTTATTTCTTTGCTTTGTTTTTAACTTTGGCCCCCATGCATATGAAAAGAACCGAAAGCACCCAATATTTTGTCCCTGATCTCTCTAATGTCCTCTTCCAGACCACCTCTTCTGTATCTCTCCCTGTTTCTAGTTCTCTTTTTGGCCCTTGCCTTTCCCCATTTCTCAAATTCAGCTATCCTTTACTTTAAAATCCCTTCTCCTGATGGTACTGCTTCTTTGAGCTTCCATCCTTCCTCTCACTGGCAAAGTTCTCAAACATCAGTCCCAAGTAGCCGATCCTCCTACCACTTGCCTTTTGTCACCTCTATAGGGAAACAACTAAGACCACATAGGAAACAATTATCCCACCCTGCTGGCCACTTCTTGGTCTTCATTGGCTTGGATTGTAATCAAGCTTCTGTGTTGAAATCCTTCTTGAATCTCCTCCCTTGATGTCTAGGACATTGAATTCTCTTTTGAGTGTGCTTCCCCATCTTTGCTTCCCCCTCATTCCTACCTCCCTGCCCCCCCCCAAATGGAAACCTAGAAAAAGTAGCCTTTAGTTTCTTGACTTGCCGTGTGTTGTCCCTTGAAGATTTCATTGATTTTTACCTCTTTCTAAAGGCTTTTCAGAGCTATTTGTTTGGATTCAAATGTTTGCCTGAGTTTCCAGCTCTGGGAAAAGTTCTCATTTTTGCTGGAAAATCTACCCTGGGGAACTATTTTCAGTATCTCAAAATTTAAAATTTCTGAAGCCACAGCATCAAAAATTCTTATAATCCCAGGGTTGAAAAGACTTGCCTACTTGTCTCCTTCTGACTTTTCCCTCATCCAACATAAACACAGCACACAACAGTCTTTTGGGGGTTGCCCTATATATTTAAAGTTCCACTGTTCTCCTAAGAGTGAAAGTCCAGGCCAAAAATCTCAGCTATCTTCAGAAACCTCACCCTTAGCTTCTGTATCTTATATTATGTTATGATCATTTTAGCTCCATGGCCCCTCACATACACTTGTTCCTTGGCCTTCTGATGCTGTCATTCTGATTTAGGGCCTTAGGTCTTGCCTATATTCAAGCCATGTTATAAGCTACTTAGAGACTGCTGTTTCTCTCCCTTACCCACCTTTAGTGGCTCACTATTGCTTATCCAGTTAAGTTCAAAGTCCTTAGCATGATATTTAAGACCTTCTAAAGTGAGATTCAAACTTCTAACTGGTCTTTTCTTCCACTATTTTACTATGCTTTCCCATCACCCTGCCGCCTTCTTTTACTTGGATTATTCACAATCTGCCCCTCCACCTTTGCCAATCCTTTGTGGCCCAGCTTTGCTGGGCCCTCATTATACATGAAACCATCTCTTGATGTCCCAAGGCTCCCTGCTCTGACACCTTGGCTCTTTCTACCTGACTCCAGCCTTGCACAAGACTTCTCATATTACAGTCATGAAAGCAGAGGTATTGTCCCTCTCCTGCACCCCCAGTGCTGAACATAAGATGGATGTGAATCTTCAATAAATAGCAGAACAATGAAGCTTCTCTCACAGTAATGCATGCATCAGAGCATAAATTAACCACTGATTGATTTTCCCTTTTTCTTCCTTTGTCATGGAAATTAGATTTCAATCAATGTGATTTTACAGGCAATATTTTTCACACATAGAGACATGGGAGAATTATAGTAGGACATCTATATTCTTGGAAGTTTTTTGGAAGATAATTTTGACAGCTTATGGTTTCCTACTGCGAGAATACTGTTTCCCATTGTCTTAGGTGGACATTTACCAGATGTTGCATGTTAAGACAACTTACAGTGAGTGAAGGATTGGGTGTATTATTGAGGTGAAATCACCTTGGACTCATTTGAATGTGTGATAATCTGTAAAGCCATAAATGAGCAACTGCAGACTGAAAGAGCTGATCTTAGATTCAAGGTTAATGGTTCTCATCTTTCCTTCCTCAGTGCCCCTAAAAGAGGTACCATGCTCCCGGGAGGACAGGGCTCCTTACAACGGGTGGAATCCACCAGCCAAGGAGAGTCACCTTCTGGTTGCTACTCCTTAGCAGTTAAAGGGCTATGCAGGCAGCTGACAGAAGTACCTTGACTAGAAGTGAGGTCTTCTCCCAGGCCAGTGCTCTGTCACTTAAGCCATGGGGAAATCACTCTGCCAAAGGTGGAGAAAGTGCCATTTAAGTGGTCGGCAGGAAAACCTCATGCAGCTTGTGCATAGTGGGTGGTGCTGAGCCTATACAGAGGGTTAACAGAACATGTTTAAAACCAAAATCTTTGAATGCACCAACCAAATTAAGTATGAGTCTTTGAAGAATATGCAAAGCAGTGGGAGGAAAATAAGGCCACTTCTTCGAAATACCTCGTTCAATTTCAACTTTTTATTAGACAACAGAAGGTTGTCTAATACTTTTCTGCTCCTTTCCTCTCTCTCTTGTCTCTGCAAGATTTCCAATTGCATCCAGGATTTATAAATAGAGCTTGAGAGATTCATTTGTAATTTTCAGATGAGATTGTTGTAGACTTGTGAGATATGGATCAGTGTCCAAATTGACTCTGCTGTGACCTAGACTCAAACATTGGATTCCTACAGCATCACTCACTTCTTGCTCATTAGCAAACTAATTGCCTTTTAAAAAAAAAAAAGAAGAAGAAGAAGAAGTGGAGAGACAGAGGCTGCCAGCTATCAGGAGTATCTCTTGGAGTGATTTTACATTTTTTCCTCCAACATGCAACCAAATACCACCCATAACAAAAGATTGTTTTTAAAATACCATTACTGAGAAGCTGTAAATGTGGCTGGAGGATTTTGCCTAGCAAGCCCCTTAAAAATTATCTTTTAAAACCAATTACATCCAGACACAGAAAAACAAATTTTCCTTCTTTACAAGCTCCAGTTTTAGTACCTGATGCACAGGTACATCAGGTTTGGATTTAATCCGACACTTTTATTCTTACTTGTGTTACGTTCCTATGAAAAGCACATGAAAGAAAAGTAAAAGAAAGTGATTGAGAAGGAAACACATTTGCTTTTATATTTAACAACTAGAGTTGAGATTATAGTATGTTTTAACATAGTAAATTTGGACCAAGAGAAATGATCTTCACATCCCTCTTTATAAAAACCAAAATTCCTTTCTTTCAAACTCCTCCACAATTGTAACTGGTTTCATGTGTGTATCAATACTGTATCAAGGGCACGCAGTCAGAAAGCTTTCCACTGCTCTGACGTTTGTCGAGGGAAAGGTCATAGTCCCAACACTGAGATTTCCTTGTAAGCTAAGTATTTAAGTGTAAGTAGCTTGGAGTTATTTGGAATGGATGACCGCTACAGATACTGGAGCCAGTTCATTTATTCATGGAGGGTGCATGGCCCAAAGCTGGCCGGTCTGAGCTCTTGTAGCTGATAGACACATTCCATGAAAGAGCAACACCTTGTTGGTATAAAACACTCCAGCAGGGATGCAGTTTGACAGACTTACATAGCTGTCCCTGTATCGTCGTTAACCTGTGTATATAGTTATTAAATTCTGAATGACTTGTGAAGAAACCATGTAGGAGTTTTCAGGTAATAGTGCCCCTTTCTTTTCACATTATTAATATGTGCAGCCGTAACATTTAAAGTAGAAAAATTAGTCGAGAGAAAATTAATAGCCACCTCAACCTCTCTGTCAAAATAAATCTGAAGTGACATTTAAACTTTGCACAGAATAGTTAAACATTTATTTTACAAGCATTGCATGAATGATGCTCGATGTTTGATCGCTTAGAAAATAAGAATTCTGACTTAAATTCATATCGTGCAACTACTGGAAAGCTGAAAAATAAGATTCTTGTAACAACGATCCTTTCAAAAAGCCCAAATTATGGAGATGAGGTTCTATCAAACATAATATAGTTTAATCTAAGGTTGGGGGGTAGTGCAGGAGGAAAACAAGAATGCGGTTTGTCCGTATTCCAGGAGGAAAGAATCAAGTAAAAATGAGATCTGTCTTTTCCAAGCTATTGTGTGCGTCGTACTCGAGTGTAATTTCACACGCATCCTGATGTTCCAAGTATCATGACACATCCAGTAATCAGAGTAAATGTTCTGCCAAACCCCATTTATTGTCTTAACTGCTAAAGGCAATGAGCACCCCGGATTTATGAATATATAATTAATATCCCGATTAAAAAATAAACCCACATAGAGGATTTACATTTTTCTTAAACCATGGTTACACAAGGAAGAGATCAGTTTTTAAATATTACCTCAGATCTTTGTGAGCTCAAATTAATCAGTGTGATACTTGGCTAAAACTGTTTTTAAAAGTGATGTGTATTGATGCCCTATGGTCATGGGGACTTCTCGGTGGAGATTTAGAATTCCCCGACCTTCTTCCAGGCCCCTCTGCTTTCAAGAGAAGGTACTACAGATGTGCTTTGTCACCCGTCTCCTACCCACCCATATACATCTCAATTGCAAGGACTCCAAATGAAGCAAGCACAGCACTAGAAACATTTCTGCTTCTTCCCAGATAAGTCTGTAGCTGGGTATGTTTATTGAACTTGATCGCTAATGTACAGAAACTCAGAAAGAACCTAGCCACCTTGAAGAAGAAAGCAGTCACCCACCTTGTCCAAGGTGTCATTTCAAGGCTTTCTGTCAAGGCATTTCTAGGACCCCTTTCCCTGTCGCTTTGGTGTCTGTCCCCGTGAAGGAGGGTTGGAAACTAAATCCTAACACTTGAATCCATGTGGTATAACTCCTATTTTATGACTTCCTCAATGATTTTTAAGTGTAAATATGATTAGGAACTATAAAAATTCATGCCAATAACTGTGTACATTCAAAATAATGGCATTATTAATGTCTTTGGGATAGAATGTTTATTTTGACTAATTTGGGGTCAGTTTGTCAACTCTCATCTAGGACCTGTGCATATTGTAAAGTAACAGAGTCTGGAAGTCCACTGAAGGAGACAGAGTTAGCCTGGTCTGAATGGAGATGGACCTGACGTTTTGGACTTACGAATTTCATGAGGCTTGTTGGAAAGAACACAGCCCCACATCGGATAGGCATTTATCAGCTAGGGCCAATTTAAGGGGAGATATCAGTAATCATACAAATAAGGGGCTACCATCACATTTGTCACAGACCTTGCATGGGCACTGCTTGGGGTTCCTGCCTCTTCCTCTTCCCTTTGCTAACTGATTGCAGTAAGTTTATAGGCACAATAGCTAGAGGGACTTTTTAGCTAGGGACATTGGGAAATTCATTTATTCAACAGCTATCTGAACTATCTGAACAACTATCTGGCCTTTACAGACCAGGTGCTACTCTTGCTTCTCGGACTGTATCCGTGATCAAGGGAGACAAAACATAAGCTCTCTTAGCTTGTTTTAGTTGAGGTCTTTGGAAGACAGAAACAGGAAGGGAAGGTGGCAGTAGGCAGAGTCACTGCAAGGTGGGAAGAAGACCCGAGAGTTATGCTCCTCAGAGAAAACAAGAGGGGTGGTTCTCAAGTTCAGCTGCAGAGTCCCAAAGAAGAATGAGGAAACATCCACCAAAGTGGGTAACTCAGGGAGCCCATTAAGTGTGGTTTTCATGAGCCTTTTCAGTAAAGTGATGGTGATGTAGACTGGATTTTGAGAAACTGCACACAGGGTACGGTAAAAATGCAAAGACAGCAGCTAGCTGTGAATCTTTTAGAGTACCACTTGTCAACGAACAGAATGGGAGATTTTTTTTTTCTTGAGGATGGGGCAGGGTTGAGGCAGGTGTCCTCATTTTTTGTGAGGTGGGGGCAGATATAAGAAGAAGGACTCGAGCACATTTTAGGTAGAGGTAAATAGGCAAGAGGAGATTCCTGTCAATGAATATGTAAACTATTGCTTGAGAAGAATTTTGACACATAAACATTGTGTCTTATACATCTTATATATAGGCAACATCCTAGCTTTTTGTTGTGTGATACAATTCTAGTGTATTTGAATGTCCATTCTCAGGGCATTTGGATTCTACTTAATGCATTTTTTTTTAAATTTCTTTTCAGTGTAACAGTATTCATTGTTTTTGCACCACACCCAGTGCTCCATGCAATCCGTGCCCTCTCTAATACCCACCACCTGTTTCTCCCAACCTCCCACCCCCCGCCCCTTCATACTTAATGCATTTTATTAAGAAAGAAAGGATGACTTTTATTTAACCGCATTAGGTTCACCTTTTTTCCTAAGGTCACCATCTAAGCATATGTATCAACCCACACACAGGAGATGGGGATGGGTTGTGCTAGTAGCTTCCAACTGACAATGCACTGTAGACCCAGCTAGTTGCTATGAATTGTATCTAATATTAAATAAACTCTGCAGTACTTTTTAGTAAGAGTTTTTCTTGACTTCTTCTGGCTACATTATTCTGAGATTCTTTCACCTTCCATGAAAAGTATATTAGGGAGCAAGATAGGTAATGTCATTCTTGTTTTATAGAATAGAGTTTGCAGCCTACAACACTGATGGGATAATAGGCCTCCTACACCTTAGAGACCCTGTAAGTATAGGAGGAAACTGCTCTAACTGCACTATGCAATAGACTGTTTTGATAGTTTTGTGGGGGCCCCCACCCCTAGTCACAAAGACCCCACCTATCAATCTATCACAAATCCAAGGCACACTTTTTTTTTTTTTAGATTTTATTTATTATTTATTTGACAGACAGAGATCACAAGTAGGCAGAGAGGCAGGCAGGGAGAGAGGGGGAAGCAGGCTCCCCACTGAGCGGAGAGCCAAGGCACACTTTTAACCTAATACCCTGATCCTTGTTCTGGAGGCTTGTTAAGGGAAACATTAATAGAGAAAACTCTTCAAGATGACCTGGGACTAGAAGACATTAGGTCCTTGTTACTTACAGAAGCAGAGAAGTAGGATCTTTTATCCTTGAAAATACTTGGTGAACAACTAGAGTGAGAAAATCAGACTCATCCTAAATAATGTGATAAGAAAGAGATTGACACAGGGGAAGTCATGAGACATCACAGTGTTAAAGGCATTGGAATATCCTGCCCAGTGCTCCGAGCTCTCAGTAGACATTGTTCTTTCCTCAGCCATGTTGTCACATAGTGAGGATGTGAGAGTGATGCCGAATGTGTTGAGAGTGTCTTAGATGGTCCACCATTAACCCCATCCCAGCCCTGACCTAGACAGAAATTTCCACAACCTGGGCCACAGGTGTGAAGATGCTATGGCATTCATGAAAAAGCTTGAACTTCTATGTTAGGGAAGCTGGACGTTTTTTGATATTTGTTTTTGATATTCTTTAGCTGCTTTGGGGACTCATCTAACACTATGTCTGTTGTGATGCATTTTCTCAAGAAGAGGAAGATTTTGTTGCAAACAAAATCTTGCTTGGAAGTCCAACTGATGAGTGGCATTTTACAAGTATATATTTATTTTACAGTCTCAAATGTGTACATATTACTTACTATAATGTCAATCTGTAAATACTTTTTTAATTGAGATTATTTTATGCACAGTGAAAATCTCCCTTTATAGAGTACAAGTTTTGACAAACCCATGCAGTCATGTAACCATAACCACAGTCAAGACATGGAACATTCCATCACCATAAAAAATTCCTCTGTGTCCCTTGGAAGACATCCTCTCTCCTGACCTCAAGCCTGGCAACCATTCTTGCTTTTTCTGTCCCTATCGCTTTGACTTTCCCAGAATGTGATATGAATGGAATCATATAGTATGTGGCCTTTTGAGTCCAGCTTCTTAACACATTTGAGATTCATCCATATTGTTGCAGCTAATAGTAGTCCATTCCTTTTTATTTCTAATTAGATTTTACCTTTGTGCATATACCACTATTTGTTTATCCTTTCCTAGTTGAAGAACATTTGGGTGGCTTCCAAATTTGGCAGTGTACTAGGGTCTTCCACAAAAACAAACAAAAAAAACAAAACAAAAACAAAAAAACCTGAACTAATAGGGTGTGTGTGTGTGTGTGTGTGTGTGTGTGTGTGTGTGTGTGTGGAGAGAGAGAGAGAGAGAGAGAGAGAGAGATTTCTTTTAAGGAATGGCTCATGCAGTTATGGAGCCTGACAAGTCCCAAGATCTCCAAGGTGAGTTGACATGCTGGAGACTCAGGAGAGTGGGTGCCATAGTTCCAGCCCGAAGGCCCCAGATCTTGAGACCCAGGAGGAAACAGTATTGATGATTCCATTCCAAGTCAGGAAGAGACTAATGTCTCTGTTCGAAGGAAGTTAGGCAGGAGGAGTTTTTTCTTAGCAGGAGGGTGAACCCTTTTGTTCTATTCAGGTCTTCAACTGATTGGATGGTACCCCACCCCCATTAGGGAGAGCAATCTGCATTACTGAGTCTACTGATTGATACAAGTGTTAATCTCTAAAAACACCCTCAAAGAACACCTTGAATATTGTTTGACCATATAACTGGGCGCCCAGTGGCCTAGTCAAGCGCCCAGTGGCCTAGACAGTTACAAAATTGGGCACCCAGTGGCCTAGTCAAGCGCCCAGTGGCCTAGACAGTTACAAAATTAACTGTCATGTGTGAAGATTAATAAAACTGCTGAAAATGTATGTGTGTGGATTTTCATGTTAACATGTTTTATTTCATTTGGGCAAATACTTAGAAGTGGGATTGTAGGATCACATGGCAAGTGTGTATTTAGCTTTATAAGAAACAGCCAAATTGTTTTCTCAAATAGTGGTGCCATTTTACGTTCCCATTTGTCACCTAGGAGAGTTCCAGTTGCTCCACATCCTCCCCAGCCCTTGGTATTGTCAGATGGGTCAGTTTTCCTCTCTCCCCTGCTTCCTTTTTGATAAATATGTAGTGGTATCTCATTGTGGTTTGGTTAAGGGATGTTGAGCATCTTTTTCATTTGCTTAAATGTTATCCATATATGTTCTTTCAGGAGTTATTTGAATCATTTACCTGTTTTGAAAGGGAGAGGTTATTTTTAAAATTTTTTAAAGATTTTATTTATTTATTTGACAGAGAAACAGAGACCCCAAGTAGACAAAGAGGCAGGCAGAGGCAGAGGGAGAAGCAGGCTCCCTGCTGAGCAGAGAGCCCGATGTGGGGCTCGATCCCAGGATGCTGGGATGACGACCCGAGCCGAAGGCAGCTGCTTAACTGACTGAGCCATCCAGGCACCCCTTAATTTTTGTTTTAACAGAGTTCTTTTTATGTTCTGGGTACAAGTTCTTTGTCAGATACATATTTTTCAGATAATTTTCTCCCAGTCTGAGGCCTGTGTTTTATTTGAACAGTGCTGTGCCAAAATCCAGTTTATCAATTTTTGTGATGGATTGTGCTTTTGATGGCATATTTAAGAACTCATTAAGAGTACACTTACTGTGTTGAGGGCGCCTGGGTGGCTCAGTTGGTTAAGCTACTGCCTTTGGCTAAGGTCATGATCCTGGAGTCCTGGGATCGAGTCCCGCGTCGGGGGGTCCCTGGTCAGCAGGGGGTCTGCTTCTCTTTCTGTTTCCCCTCTCATGTTCTCTCTCTCACTCTCTCTCTCAAATAAATAAATAAAATCTTTATAAAAAGTACACTTACTGTGTTAAACACTGAGTAATGTATAGAATTGTTGAATCAATATATTGTACACCTGAAATTAATGCTGTGTGTTAATTATACTTCAATTAAAAAAAAGAAAAAAGAAGCTCTGCCTGTACCAAGGTCATAAAGGTCCTCTCACATGTTTTCATGAAGATGCTTTTTTAAGAAACATGAATTCAAATTTAGGAGTTTTAAATTTAGAGTCTTAAATAAGCCATGACATCCAAATACTTTTTTTTTTATTTTACTAGAAGAAAATCACAAGAATCACATTTTATAAAATATATAGTTAAAAATGGAGAGTTAAAAACATTTTCTCTTAAAATCCTAAGCTTGTATTCAGTTAAAACAATCCCTAAGGTTGAAACATGTATCATAGGGAATTTTTACAGTTGAATTAGTAACAACTAAGAATGGCTGAAATTATTTGTAATCATACACATCACTCTGCCAAAAAGCACCAAGTATAAATTTAAATGCCCAAATCTCCTGTTTTCCTGCTCATTTCTTTGCTTGTTATCAAATAGCAGACTGTTTTGCCTGCACAGAGCAGATGAACCTGAGCTCTGGCTCTGCTTAACTGAATGTAGTATCTGTGCTGTAGCAATATACTTCCATGCATAAGTGCAAGACTTAATTTTAAAAAAGAAAGAGACCAGTGCAGAGTCACAACTTTCTGAATCAATGAGATTTGTCTTCAGAGCATCTGAGTAGATCTAAAACATGCCATTGAAAACTTTGTATTCCCGATTGCCAGAAAAATCAAAAAGAAAAGCATAAACAAAGCCAAATACCTTAGTACTAGATGTGCTGTTAGTATTGAAATGTGGTTTTTTGGTATAACTTTCATTATTTCTTAAAGCCCTTTTTGATTTTAAGCTAAATACACTTTTAAAATAACATTTCAACTTAGTGTTTGCAGAACTGCTCAGTTCTGGAATCATGGAGCCCAAAACACCTGGTGTGTAAGCCTGCTGATCTTTTTATACCTGTTTGTTTTATAGAGGAAGACAATAGCCAGAGATAAGAAGGAAACTTGAGGTTGTACAGCCGTCTTATACTGAACTAAATCCAAGCACTCTGACCACTATGTTAGTGTTTTTTCCATTATGAGACCCAGTCTCTCCAATTATAGGAAAAAATATTTCTCCTTGGGTCCATTACTTAGAGAATGAAGACAATCCTTAATTTTGTGAGCCCTTTTCTGGCATCTCAACTTATATCTTGTATAATGAGTGTGCCTTTTGGCTGGGGTGAACAATTTTGGGAAATTTAAGACATTTCCCTTCTAGCTTCCTTAGAGGACATGTCCTAGGCCAGAGCCCAGGTCTTAATGAAAAACATGTAAACCCTCTTGTTTGTTTTCCTTGTCAATTAACGTATAATTTTAAATCCATTCAATGGCAGATTTATCATGTGACTAATCCCTAGGAAGACTCAAAGTGGCAAGGAGAAGGTGGTTGTGGCCTAGGCACACATCATTGGTCATTTGTTCAAAAATGTTAAGGTAGGAAGCCAAATACCTCCTTGCTATTCAGGGAGGTTAGTTATACATGTGGGCCTGGGGTGGACTATTCCTGTGTAGTAGAAGCAACATGAATAACCTGGGATATGTTTGCTGGACAAAGCAACTGGTGTGGACCTTGGTTTTTTTAAATCTCAAGGGAAATGTTATGTGTCAATAATAAAAATGTAAAATCCAAGGCATCTGGGTGGCTCAGTGGGTTAAGCCACTGCCTTCGGCTCAGGTCATAGTCTCAGGGTCCTGGGATCGAGTCCCGCATCGGGCTCTCTGCTCAGCAAGGAGCCTGCTTCCTCCTCTCTCTCTGCCTGCCTCTCTGCCTGTTTGTCATCTCTCTCTGTCAAATAAAGAAATAAAAATCTTTAAAAAAAATGTAAAATCCATATAGCTCAGCATTCTTGAAAATTGAAACTGACAAGTATCTCTTCTCAGCTAGAATGTCTCAATGTATGGGTTGTTTCTTAAGTATTGCATTTCTCTGACACTTTTCACAAGAACTGATGTATTATATGTGCTCATTAAAGCTTTTGAACATTAGATGATAGAGAGACTTAGGTATAAGTGAGATAAAATTTATTTCCAGTCTCTCTCTTCATATAACATGACCGTGAAGAGTAAGTCCCTAAGTAGGAATTTGTGACAGTCTCTCCCCTGGTCCTCTTCTTGTTACTAGAGAGCTATGACTTTGGGAAAGAGGTGGAAAGTTTTTTCTAATTCGTAATTCCAGAGTTTATGCATGTCACCTTTACTTTTAGTACCAGACAGAACTCAACAGCTAGCCCCTCCTCATGTGCTCCCACTTAATAATGCTATTTAAGTGACCTGGTACTTCTCACTTCCAGAAAAAAATACACAGTTTGGGAGTATTTGAGGCAAATATAATTTAGGAATCCACTTGACAGTTTCCAAAATGATACTATGGGACATAGGATGGCTATAGAGTGGCCATATGATGGTGTCCCTTCATAGACAGCGTGTGAGCTCAGAAGGAAATATTCAAGTAATTGCCATAATTACTTGAAGAACCTCAGTTTGTCACACATTGAGGACCAGGATTTACCATCTATTGCCTCTAAGCTCCCAGGTACTCTGCAGTGGGTCATACATACGTTACTGGACTAGCTGTAACTCCAGTGGTGATAATAATACAACATAAAATTCCAATTCCTCTCTCTTAGTAGAGGAGTTAGCATGTTGGCTTGTTGCCTAACCATATGCAGTCTTGGGTTTGCTCATCAGGTTTAGAATTACTTTTTGCAAAAATGAAGTCTGAAAATCATTGTCATGGATATCCCAAGGTGCGTCCATTCTGTGAATTACACTACATTTAGTGATATTAATAACTTAGAAATAAAACATTACCAGAACCCCCTGTGAGTAATGATTTTTTTGTTCTTTTATTCCACAAAAGCACTCTGGCTGCAATTAAGTTTTGTTTTGTTTTGTGTCCCAGGTAGGAACCACAGTCCAGATTTCAAAGCTTTTTCTGTTTTACTTCCCCACTACTTCCTTGGATGATGATTCATGGTTATATTTGTTTATTTTTGAAGTATATTCCTGAATCCTCATAATAACTATCAGATTGCAAAAATAACATATGACTTTATCTAAACAGCAAACTGAGCCACTGGTGTGTTTTCAGAGCCCCTTAATGAGTCTGTTTGAACTTATATGTACATTTGCATTAATAATGAGTGTTGGGACTCTTTATATGGCTTAGACAATATTGTGCTTTAAATCTTTATCAAGCTTTCAAGAGCAGAGCTATATTCTAGGAAGTTTTGAGAGGAAGAGATATGAAGTCTGGGTGTGAAAATTATAGCGCTTTAGAACTAAAGGAAAATTTACTAAGTATTTTAGATCTCTCATTTTAGGTATTAATAAAATGTGGATTACAGGAAGTAAAACATTTTGGAGGTACAAGTAGCTAATGACTGTGATAACCAGAAGCGGAATCCAGATTTTTTGACCCTCAGCCAGTGCTTCCCACTTACCTAGGAAGCAAAACCTTCAGATCTATTACCCATTGATCCAGTTCTTTTCCAGAAGGATGGAGGGCAAATATTTTAAGGAAAGCATTTGTCAGAAAGTATCTATTTTTGTGTTGGCATTTTGATTTCATAGTATTAAATGGGAAGGATTATTAATAACTGAGGATCTGGGATAGGGTGGAAAAAGCTCTAAAGTGAAAAGGTCTGAATTTGAATCTGTCTCACGGGCAATTTACTTATTGTCTCTATGCCCCTCTTCATCTGGAAAACAGTTACGATACCAGCCTTGTCAGAGGTTGTTGCCATAACTATAAACATTAATGTAATACCGATGCATTGTAAGCCATAGGTAGTATATAATGTTGTTAGTCAATAATTATTATGGACTGCCTTTTTACACCAAAATAAAAAATAATTCAAAATATTTTAAAGACCTAAATGTGAGACACAAAACCCTAAAAGTTCCCTTTTTTTTTTTTTAAGACTTTATTTCTTTGATGGAGTGAGACAGCCAGAGAGGGAACACAAGCAGGGGGATCGGGGAGCAGGGAGCCTGATGCAGGGCTTGATCCCAGGACCCTGGGATCATGACCTCAGCCAAAGGCAAATGCTTAACGACTGAGTCACTCAGGTGCCCAAACCATAAAACTTCTTAAAGAAAACATAGACAGTAATCTTTTGGACATTGGCCTTAGCAACACTTTTCTAGATATGACTCCTTTGACAAGGGGAACAAAAGCAACACCATTGGGACCACCAAAATAAAAGGCTTCTGCCCAGTGAAGGAAACCATCAATAAAATAAAAGGCAACTTACTGAATGAAAGAAGATATTTGCAAATGATATATACAATAAGGGTTAATATAAAATATAGACATAAAGAACTCGCACAACTCAACACCAAAACAAAACACCAAAATAATCTGACTTAAAAATGAACAGAGAACCTGAATAGATATTTTCCCAGAGAAGACCTACAGCTAGCCAACAGACACATGAAAAGTTGCTCAACATCAGGGAGATGCAAATCAAAACCACAATGGGCAATCGCCTCACACCGGTCAGAATGACTAGAATCAAAAAGACAAGAAGCAACATGTGCTGGTGAGGATGTGGACGAAGAGGAACCATTGTGCACTGTTGGCAAGGATGTGAAATGGTGCAACCTGTATAGGAAAATGGTATGGAGTTTCTGCAGAAAATTAAAAATAGAAATACCAGGAAAAAAAAACAACTAATGGCAGAGATATAGAAGCATCCCAAGTGTCCATCAATAGACGAATGATTAAAGAAGATATATATATATATCTCACACACACACAATGGAATATTACTCAGCCATAAAAATTAACTAGACCTTTGCATTTGTGCCAACATAGATAGACCTAGAGGCATTTTGCTAAGTGTGGTAAGTCAGAGAAAGATTTTATTTGTGATTTTATTTATATGTCAAATCTAAAAAACAAAACAAAACCCAAACAGTCCATAAATATAGAGAACAAACCTATGGTTACCAGAGGGAAGAGTTGGCAGGGGGGAATGGGTAAAATGGGTGAAAGGGAGTGAGAGGTGCAGGCTTCCAGTAATGGAATAAACAAATTAGAGGGCTGGAAGGTATGACATAGGGAATATAGTCAGTGGTAATGTAATAAGCATTGTATGGTGACAGACGGCAGCTACACACTTGTGGTGAGCACAGCCTAACACACAATGTTGTTGAATCACTATGCTGCACACCTGAAACTAATGTCACCTTGTGTGTCCGCTGTTCTTCAATTTCAAACATAATTATGAAATACTATTATTTTAGCTCCCATCAGTTTGAAAATGGTAAAGTGGAAAGAGTGTGAATTTAACAGCAGCCAGATCGAAGTTTCTTTGTCACCATTTTCCAGGCATGGGGTCTTATGGAAGATAACACATCTCCCAGAAGGTCTGCCTTACAGAGTTGCAAGGATTAAATGAAGGCACCTCGCATGGGGTCCAACACACTTGCTTTATGTTGGTTTCTTTTCCCTCGTTATCTTGACTGAACGTCAGCATGGCAGGTGATTCCCAGAGATGGTGCCATTTTTACACATGTGTAATTTCACTTTGTATTTGACATCCTGTGCACCTGTGTTGGGTTTTACTCCCAAGTCATCTTAAGTGCCATTTTATCTTTCGATGCCTGTTTACTCCTTCTCCAGCCCAGTCTCTCTATTTATTCCTCCTAGCAAGTTCTAATTATATCATTGTGTCAGATGTGCCTCATGTTTCTGAGTGTCCTTGAGAAGGTCTCTTAGTTGTAACATGATAGGGTTTATTTTCTGATAAGAACCAAAAAAGAGTATTGATAATAGTTGATTAAAACCAGCTATTGTTAACTTCTGGGGATTTTATCAAGCCCAGTGCTGTTCTTTTTATTAATAGAGACTTGTTTTTAGAGTAACAAGTGTCAGCCAGTGACATGGGGAATTACTGCAGCCTTTGTGCAGCCTTCCAAAACAAAACGGGAAACCGGGATGCCTACGTACAGGGCCGAAGAACCACTGTCTTCTCACTTCACCTGAGCGCTCTGAGGCCCCAGTTCCAGCCCTTTGAGACACTTGAATGCCCTTGAGCCCTCCTTTCTCTCCTTCCATCTCCTTAGGCTATAATTCTCTAAAGTGGTAAAGCTTCACTGTGCTTCTGTGCCGTCCCTGGGAATATTCTAGCTTGCTCCCATCTCGAATGTAGAATTTGGAAGGGTCCCTGGAAAAGGTTGAGTGACTCAAGTTGTACAGCAGATAACCTGAATTTTTACTGGTCCTGGCAGCAGCACTGGGAGAGATGGTTCGTAACAACAAAATGCTAACAGATGATTTTTCCACATTGCTTGGCACCATCACGATGTCTTTCATCAGCAGGCACTTTTCCACGTTCTTTTTGACAGATGTGTTGTGGGGACCAGACAAGCAAAAGTCTCCCTCTGTTGCTTAGGTTTCAGTACAGTGTGTTCCTTCGATGATATCTCTGAACAGTGGTAATGTGAAGGATATTAAAAAATAATGAGGATTCAGTAAGGGGAAGGAAGGACCAGCCCCTGAGGAGGCTGGGGAAGTAGCCTAGAGTCCAGTCCCTAATCAGATTAAAATCACAAATGTGGTTCAATTCTACTAGGTAGTTTCTTATACTTAAGGGAACAGTTTTTAAGCTCGTTGTGCAAAGTGCACTGATCTATAATATTTTGAGTTGTTAAAATGTCAACTTTTAGAAATACCCATACATAAAAAGAACCCCCAAACCCCTGGATTTTTTATTTGAATGTTGTAGGCAACAGCAGCTATGAAATCTCATAGTTTATGTTGTGTGTGGGACTCTCAAAAAGGAAGTGAACACCCATACCTCTCTTTTAAAAAATTTTTTGAAGCTGCAAGTCTAGGTGCCTAGTAGGGGCACAAGGAAGTCTTGACATTTAAAACTAAGGAAATAGTTCAATTCCATAAGCATTTCTGGATCACTAACAAGCCAAGCAATGTGCAATGTTCTGGAAGTTCAAACATGAATAAGGCACGGTCCCCAACTGCCTGGAGCTTTTAGATTTACAAAGAAGATAAGCAGAAATGACTATAATGGGACGTGAACCTAGCAGGTTCTTTGGCAGCAATGTCAAAGAAAAATTCTTGTCAGGAAGAGTCAAGAAAAGTTTAAGCCAGAAGGTTCAGCTGAACTTGACTGAGTTTTCCTTCAGGGCTTTTGCTAGGTGGAAATGAAGAGAAAAGGTGTCTTAAGTAGTACAGATAGCATATGTAAAATCATAGCAATGTGGGGGTTGAATGTATGCTGATTCTGTAGCGATGCAGCTCAGGGAAACTATAGAGAAGTATCTGGAAAAGTGAACAGAGAGAGACCAAGTTTTAAGGAGCCATGAGGCATCATGGAAAGTATTTAGACTTAGCTGCTGTGCAGAATAATTATTTTCAATATAAGTAATGAAGGGGTATTCCCCTTATGGGGACAGGTCAGAATCAGGAAGGGGCTTTTCCATATTACACACGTTCCTTTGACCATTCTGAAATGACCCAAGTGTAAGTCTTTGCCAAAAAGAATGCACTGGTACTGTGGCGTCATCCTGTCTCAGCCATGCCTGGAACGGAGAAAAGATTAAGGACAGGGGCTGTTGATTTCAACTCTGGATGCCCTTTAGAATTCTCTGGCAAGCTTTAAGGATATCAGCGCAAGGACACCATCTCAGATCTCTGAGGATGGTCCGTCCTGCTCATCAGTACTTTTTACAGAGCCCTCTAGGTGTTTCTAATGGGGAGCAGGCTGACAGGCATGACATGAGACAAATAAAAGTAGTGCCAGTATGGAAAAGGAAGATTAAAACAGAATGGTTTAATTGGGATTGTTCTCTTAAGGATTGTGAATGTGAATCCTTCTTAGAAGGAAATGGATATAGATCACTAGGCGATTGCAAATGGGAAGAGGATGCACTTAAAAATGACAGCAGGAGAAGCAATAAAGTTACGAGTAAAGGAAGGTGGATAAAATATGGACAGCATCTGGTAGATAAAGCTTGAGGAAGACTGGAAAGATGTTAAACCTCAGCACCTGTCTCCTTTCAAATGAGATACTGGGATGAATGCAGAAAAACAGATTTTCAGCAGAGAGGGAAGCAGGAGAGGGAAATTCCTAGTGCTTCATATGACCTTAAGATCATTTACCTAGGAAAAAATGGAAGGTTTATAACTATTTTGTCTCCCATGTATGAGCATCACATTCAGTGTGAATGTAAGGGAGCCTGAAAAGAGAGTCACCAGGGTTCAAAAGCATTATGTTCCTTTGGCCCATCCTCCTCTGTAGTTTTGGTTGAAAGGAACTGGACTTGACATTTCATAAAGATTCCCAGGATCTTGGGCAAACTTTGTCCGGGAAGGAGTACATGATTATCTGACTGAAAGTTCTACTTTGGGTTTGATTCCCCAAATTGCTAATAGTCTTTCTAGCTGTGGTTCTAGGTAAAGGAGAGTAAAAACAGCACGTAGTTTCCACGTGCAAAGTGGAAAGGGCACTTAATAGAAGAAAGTTGAGAGGAAAACAGGGTTAAAAACTAGCTTTGCCAAAGGTTCGATTATTAGGGTTTCTTATTATAATCCCAACATATCAGTATGGAGTATATGGGAATTTGGTATTTCTTTCTTAGATGGCAATTCTTCATATCGGTGTATACACATTGTGAGGAAGCCACCCGTGGAACCTATGCTTAGTGATCTGTCCCCTTACTTTGGGCATTTGCAGGAGTGAAGGGGTGTTGAGAGAAGACAGCATTTGCAAAGGCCCAGATATATGAGTGAGCACGGTCCTGGGAGGCACAAGATGCTATGCAAGTGTGGAAGCCAGGGCCTATCTGGGGAAGAGGCAGGAGCCAAAAGAGAAGAAAGCTGACCAAAAAACAGATCAAAGGAGACTTCAGTGTGTCCATGCTAAAAAGTTTCAGTGTCAGGCTGTAAGTAATGGCCAATGATTGAAGAGATATTAAAGATCAAAAATCTGCATTTATTAAAATATTGTCCTGGAACTAGTATGGCTAAACTGTGGTCAGGAGAATTAGGTGGTTGTTGGCATTCTCTGGATAAACTGATAAACTGAAATAGATAAACTGAAAAGTTGAGGCACTGTAAATGGAAGGAAAAGAATGAATCAGAGACATTAGTGAGGTTTGTTGATAAATAATATGTTGGGAAAGAGAGAGAGAAAGCAAGAAATGCAGTATAACATCCAGGTGTCTGAATGTGATGACTAGGAAGATGGCGATGCCATTAACTGCAGGAAGGAATTTCAGAGGAAGAACAAATTGAGGTTTGACAATGATGAGTTCATGACGAGCTTGAACATGTTGAGTTTGAGGTACTGATTTTTTTTTTTTAAGATTTTATTTCTTTATTTGACAGGGAGAGATCACAAGCAGGCAGAAAGGCAGGCAGATGGAGAGAGGAGGAAGCAGGCTCCCTGCCGAGCAGAGAGCCCGATTCGGGACTCGATCCCAGGACCCTGAGATCATGACCTGAGCCGAAGGCAGTGGCTTAACCCACTAAGCCACCCAGGCGCCCCAAATAATACGTGGATATTGTTTGTAGTTCTTTTTTTTTTTAAGATTTTATTTATTTATTTGCCAGACAGCGATCACAAGTAGGCAGAGAGGCATGCAGAGAAAGAGAGGAGGAAGCAGGCTCTCTGCTGAGCAGAGAGCCCCATGTGGGGCTCGATGAAGTATTGATTAAACATGGAGGTAGATCAGTCAGGAGGGTGGTTGGAGTGATTGATGGCTCTAAGGTCCTCTTGGGAAATAACACTGTATAGTAGTTGGGTGTTGCTGTACCCTATGAGTACACAAGATGGTTCAGAGAGATTGTGTAGTGTGAGAAGGGTAAAATGGCAAGCAGGATGCCTGGGGAACAACATTTAGGGGATGAATGGAGGGAGAGGAGTCCACAGATTGTCTGGAGAGAGCTGAGAAGTGGGAAGAAATTGGAGGTAGGTAGAAGCCGGAGAATTTCAAGGCATCTCTAACTCTAACAATGCAGCCTAGAGGGCTGGATCACTGCAAAATGCTGACCAAATGCAACACTCAAATCACAGGATTTCAATGAGTTGGGGGTGCGGGCCTGGGGGCAGAAGTCAATTATGATTTGCTGAAGGGAGAATGGATGAGAAAATAGATCGAGAGAGAGTTGTATGTTTTTTCCCCAAAAATTCTGCTGGGAAGAAGAGACAGTGAGAAAGGGCAACTGCTAGAACAAATTGAAGAACTCGCCTTTAGGGGCACCTGGGTGGCTCAGTCGGTTAAGCATCAGATTCTTAATTGCAGCTCAGATCATGATCTCAGGGTCCTGAGATCTAGCTCCACAGAGCTCCACATCAGGCTCCCTGCTCAGTGGGGAGTCGGCTTGAGATTCTTCCTCTCCTTCTGCCCCTCCTCCCACTCACAGGCACACTCTCTAAAAAAAAACAAACAAACAAAAAGACGAAGTATCTTTATCTTTGCTTTAGATGGATAGAGTATGGTGCAGGGAGCCTGCTGAGAGTTGAAAGCAAGGTGATGTGGCCACTGGCATCTGGGACAGCAACAACGAAATAGTAATCATTGTAGCAAACCTATGAGCCACCTACTGTGTTCCAAACACTTCCCTCTCTGTTGTTTTATGTATATTAACTCATCTACTTCTCACCTGCCTTATGAGGTGGAATCTGTTAGTATCTGCATTTTACTTATGAGAACACTGAGGTCCAGAGAGGTTAAACAACCTGGCTGATTTGGGCTCTACCCACTGCACTAAGCAAGAGAGTCACTGAAACAACGTATAGGTACATGTGTCAGCTTCAGCGGCTTCAGAAGGTCATAGGTTAAGAGGTAGATGGGAAGGGGGTTAGATGGGACCAAGGTGTTTGCTATAGATACAGGTCAGTTGCGTGATAAAGGGAAAGTCTCTCTGCGGAACATGTCTTTACAACTTTTTCCTATTATTAAGAAGCATAACCAATAGCATGGAGGACAAGGGGCGTTAGAGAGGAGTAGGGAATTTGGGTAAATTGGAAGGGGAGGTGAACCATGAGAGACTATGGACTCTGAAAAACAGTCTGAGGGATTTGAAGTGGCGGGGGGGTGGTGGGAGGTTGGGGTACCAGGTGGTGGGTATTATAGAGGGCACGGCTTGCATGGAGCACTGGGTGTGGTGAAAAAATAATGAATACTGTTTTTCTGAAAATAAATAAATTGGGAAAAAAAAACAAAAAACAAAAAAACAAAAAAACAAAAAAAAAAGAAGCTGAAAATTGAAGAAAATTATTAGTTCATCAATGTCATCTTAACCTTCTCGGAAGAAAGTTAGTTGGGAACAAGAAGCCAGAGTTAGTTTATTGTGGCAGAACTGAACTAGTCATTGTCATGAAATTGACATGTTGGCAAGCCATTCTGTGGACATTAGGGCTGGGCTGTAGGTAGAGGTGGGCAGGGGTGAGAGGGGGAGATGGTGACCGGCAAGACGTTGAAACACCGATTATCTTGATCACATAGTTGAATGACACTTGAAATTACTTTGAGGCATTTGGTAGTAGAACTTCTGAAAGATTGGGTAAACTTTTGTATTTGTACTACCTTGTTTATCCAGACTTGCTAAAGCTTTTCTTGGTTTTGTGCCCATCATTCCACAAAGGTGGCATTATTTGGAAATGTGAAAGAATGATTGTAAATCTGTCAGTCTTCTAATATTATCATTAGCAGCAGTACCTAGTAACATTTATTCAGATGTCATGTACCTTTCTAAAATCCCCTAGAGCTGGATCACAGTCATTCCCTTTACACTTGGGAAGACTCAGACGTGAAGACACAAAGTTCCTTGCCCAAGGTTGTAGAGCTAGCAAGTGGCTAAGCTGGGATGCAAATCAGGTGGTATAAATCCAGAGCTCAGGTGCCTAACCCTCTATGTTATACATGAAATGGATAGTGTCCAGATTTTACCTGGTTTTTTGGAGTTGCATCAGGGTGCCATGTTCACATGTGAGAAAATCAACTCTCATTTTCTATGCATTTATGTTGCTTACTTATTACTATCTTGTGAAAAATTATGAAACAGACCCAAATATTGATCAGGGACAGCTTTAATATGGAAACTTCTAGAAAATACACATGTGTGATAGCTTCTTCTCGTACCTTTGGTTTCTGCTGTGTTGGCCCAGAAGCCCCAAAGAAGAGGTATTCTAAGGGAGACTTGTGAGGATAGCCAGAAGGATCTCAATTTTTTTTTCTTACAGTTTTCTTTTTCCAAACCCAAAGCAAAAGTAATAGAAGATATATTCAAGCATGCTCAAATTTTTATGAACACTTTGTTTTGCATTTGATATCAAAACAGGGTGAAAATTCTTAGGGAACAGTTTTACTGAAAATCTTAACCCATGGTAATTTTCCCCTATGAGGTCAGATTGGATGAAATTATGCTTCTACTCCAATGGTTTAAGTCTTTGGAAAATTCATAAAGTGAAATTTTATACTTTGTCAGATCCTCAAAAGAACATCTCTGTGTTTCCGTGTGTTGATGTGGGCTGGGCTGCGGTGGCACAGGGATGGTATTGAAGCTTTTATTTCAGGTATCTATTTTTTTAAATAAATTCTCTACTTTTTTTCCCACTGCTATGCTACAGGCTCAGTTTGAACTCCAGGCATTTCACATCCGGGGGGAGCACGCGGTGGTTACAGCAAGACTAGAAGAAACCATCGAAACTCTCAAACGGGAGACAGAACACCGATGGCGAGGAGGACGTGAAGAGATGAAAGATGCGTGTATCTCCACAGGCGATGACTGTCCTCCAAAGACCTACCGAAATGTGTGCATCCAAACAGACAGAGAGACTTTTCTCAAACCCTGTGAAGGTGAAGGCAAGGCAATCAGAAGTAACCAGATAATACCCAAAAAGCTGACTATCTCCTCTTTGAGTCAGCTCTCTCCCCCAAATGACAGCAAAGACACCCATGGACCACTTCAGTCTGTGGAAGGCCTCTCACCAAGTCAGCAAAAGGCATCCTCTCCACCTCCCGCACCACCACCCCCAGCAGCCGCCCCTCCCCCTCCGCCTCCTCCCCTCCCACCTGGACTTGGACCTTTGTCACCAGTACCTCCGCTGCCACCACCTGTGAGTGCTGGACCGCCACCTCCTCCGCCCCCTCCTCTGCCTCCGAGTGCCGGCCCTCCTCCCCCACCTCCTCCTCCACCACCACTTCCCAGTTCCCCTGCTCTGCCCACCAGTGGGGGGCCTCCTCCTCCTCCTCCTCCAACACCTCCAGGACTTGCACCCCCACCCCCTCCTGGACTCTTCTTCGGAGTTGGCCCTTCTTCTAGCCAGTGTCCTCGGAAGCCGGCCATTGAGCCGAGTTGCCCCATGAAGCCTTTGTACTGGACTAGAATACAAATAAGTGATAAAAGGTGAGCTCAACTCCCCCGGCCCGTTCTCAGGTTGTGAATTCCCAGGATTTTGCCCAAGTGATGTTTTATTCTTACCAGCTGGATATCTGTGTACTGTGACATTCACTTCTCAGATGCAGTATAGTGAGTACCTTGGATAAACAAGGTTGGAGTGTTGAGAGGGAGAATGTCTATCTCTACCAGGTCTTGTCTGTATTTGCCGTAGACTGATGCTGGGAGGAACAGTGTCTGCAATGTCAGATGCTTCTCCAAGATAAAGGTTCCATTTTACAGACCCTTCTTAGAGAAGAGCCCTGGTCTAAGTCAGAGCCTTCTCGAACATCCCTACAGGTAGCAAGTAATCACACAGACACAGAGCCTGGACCTATAGCTGGGTTCACTGAAGATTTTTAGAATATCTTTCTGGTCTTACAATGGGATCATCAGCCTTATGATCTGGAGACTTACCAGGTGTGTGTAATTTTTCAGGTTTTATTAGAAGAGCCAGACATAGCTGAGTCCTTAGCTCTTTAGCGCAAAAGGGAGTCAAAAAATAGAAAATCTCTGCTTGAACTCTCATTCCCCTAACTCATACCCTCACATCTTAGACCCTGTTGCTCAGAGAAGGTGCCAGTAGAGCACATCTCTAACATTTGTATAGCTTGTTAAGCTGGGTCTGTGCGGCAGGAAGATAGGTTGGTTGGAAACTTCCATTCAAACATATTTGAATTTAATTTCTTCTGCCTCATTTCAGAGTCTGTCAAGAGGACAGTGAGAGAGATCTTGAGTTGCTTCTTGATAATCTCTAGATTTGAAGTTCATTTGTTTGTGAAGGACAGCAAATAGAGAACACATTTTTTTAAAAAGATTTTATTTATTTATTTATTTATTTATTTGTCAGAGAGAGGGAGAGCGAGCGAGAGCGAGCACAGGCAGACAGAGTGGAAGGCAGAGTCAGAGGGAGAAGCAGGCTCCCTGCGGAGCAAGGAGCCCGACGTGGGACTCGATCCCAGGACGCTGGGATCATGACCTGAGCCGAAGGCAGCTACTTAACCAACTGAGCCACCCAGGCGTCCCGAGAACACATTTTTAAACACACATTTTTGAACTTGCTCCTCAAATCAGTGTGTGGTAGTGAATCTTTCAATCTATCTAACATTTTGTATATGGAAGGCAGGATATTAAACAACATAACATGAAATTTACAATTATAAAGCAACTGGAAACTGCTATAGGAGGAAATCACTATAAACAACGCATATGGTGAACTAAGTTGATTATGTGCTTCATATTGGCTCCTTTCCTAACCAAAAAATAAGGACCAGGAGTTTATGTGTGGAGAAGCTTGATACTTTTTTTTTTTTAAATGCAGATGACTTATTATTTCCCAAATGAATGGTTAAAAAAAAGAAAGAAGATCCCGAAATAGCTATAGGACTAATATTCCTTTTTGTCTCATTCAAAACTCAGATGACATTTCCTAAGAAATTGTTTCCCAGAATCTTTATATGGTTCTGTGTTCCCTTATTAGTGTTCTCAAATTAATGTACAGACATTCCAGAGTGATGAATCCCACCTGTCAGCCCTAGGGTCGTGTGTTCCGACAGCACATGGAACTGTTCCACACCTGTGTCTCACTAGCCTGCCTCCACTCCATTCCCCTCAAGACTCTGTAAACAACCAATATCCTAGACCACAGCAGTGGTGGGACAGTCCCGCTGGGAGATATGGGCCCTTTGCCCACTGTTCAAGGTGGGACCAAGTCAGGCTGGAGATAATCATCATTTTTTCCCCTCCTTATGTGTTTGGCCATTTTGAGAAAGAAAACGATTACATCTTCGGGCTCTTATTAGTTTCATTATAAGGTTAGGACTTCAGTTCTGAGCAAAACAAAAAATAGATGATGTACTGAGTTTCCCGCATGAGGACTGCAAGATAGCTGCTTCCCTCTGCACCACACATTTAGTGTCTTTTATCATGGGTCCCTCAAAACGGTTTTGTACCCTCAGAGCATGAGTATTTCTTTTAAACTGAAAGGCTGTAGAGATTCCGAGTAGTGTTCATTTTTGAACTAAAACTATTTCGGGTGTGTTTTTTTTTTTAAAAAGAGAGGAAATGGTATTTTAGTTTTCTGTGCAAGCAGAAGAGTAAGCGCGGTGTCTAATGCATGCACGGTAAATTTTGGTCTAGGTCTTCCGGGGACCCAGGAGTAAAATAAGATTTTTTTTTCCATTTTATATCTATTGCCTTTTACCTACTTGATTGCTTTTCACTACTAACATGAACTGATTTTTAGCTTTTGCCATTTTGCATTCTTTTTGTTTTGTGGCTTCTAGAATAGGGAAGAGATATTTTGTTAAAGAAAAAGAGATCTTCATCTGTATACTTTTTTGGCTTCCTAACAACTATCTATTTTCTAGTATCTTCTCCTCCTTCCTCCCCATCTCCCTCCTGCCTCTGCCATTTCTCCCTCTCCAGTCTCTCCTTCCTCCTTCTTCTACCTTCCTCTTCCTCTTCTTGTGAGCTAGATTTGTATGTTCAGTGGTCAGAGAGGAAGTGACCATTATAACAGATGAGCTGGTCTGTGAGCAAGGCCTTGTTACTGCCCCACAAAATGCCTGCTGACCCCAACTCACTGACAGGTAGTAGTCCAAGATTCTTTTTTTTTCATTACTGAACATGCCTTTTCCATAGAGACAATGTAGTGAATGGTGATGAAGTGTTCAACCTATCAAAGCCAATTTACTCTAGAATATGAGTGAGTTCCTGCCTACTCATACGAACCTAAAGCTCAGAGTCCTTGGAGCTGGGTCCAAGCGGTACAGGTATGGGGTTGGAGGATGGGGGGTGGGAGATGGATGGGTCTGAACAACTCCCCCTTTGCATCATATCACCTCCTTCTACACACCCTCTCTTCAGCTTCCCAGAACCTTCATGAAGCCCAGACCAGTAGTCCTTAACAGGCTGCATGCTCCAAAATTCCCTGGTTCTCTTCTACTAGTAAAATCCCCCTTCCTGAGTGCAGCTGAGATAAGCACTTAACAGTGTTCGTGTTTCAAATGGAAGTTAAGTGAGTGGCAAAGGTGGGCGGCTGAGGCAGGAGCACATGGATGGATATACTCTGCTGCAAGTGTTCTAGATCTTGGGTGATGATTTCACAGGCATTCATTATACTCTCATACGTTATACATGTCACACATATACTCTTAAATGGCTCAAATATTATGAAAAAGTTAGACGTGAATCCTAACAGATGAAAATGTTTATATTCTGTGGGACATGTAGAAAATGTGAACACACAGATCTGAGAAGTCCGTTTCCCCAACTGTTTTGAATAAGAAAATTGCCTTTTTGCACCCCAAAATTTTGTGGACCTCTCCATACAATAATAGTTCTTTTAGTTTTCAATAATGGAGAAAATACATATTAAAACAATGGTACTTACAGATATTATGGATCATATATAATATATTTGAAAAACAATGTATAGATGAAACATTGTATTTTTTTTTCTGGCTATGCATATTAAGAGTGTTTAAAAATAAGGAAGTAGACACTTGGGGGAAAATGTATTATAGCCGAAAGAAGCCTGGATGGTAACCCTTCCAAGTTTGGTCTCAGAGGCAGTTCTTTTCTACCTGATTTTCCATATCTTCTTCTCTTTGTTTCTCAACTAGTGCCCCTGTGTTTTGAAGATTGAAAAAAAAAACAACAACCCTAGAAACAAAATGTACAGCCTTCCTATGTCTGCTTTAGTTGAAAGCCCTGTGGAGGCTGGTATAATGAAGATTTTTTATTTCATTGTTAAATACTGTTGTTAAGGTGGAGTGTTATAAATCAAGTATTTCTAAATGGGCTCAGTCTATTCACAAATTATTATGGGTCTTACCCTGAGTTGACCTGAACTAATCCTAAAAATAATTTTTTGAAGTGTAAGAAAAAGTCAAAGGGTTAATCTTTACCTTACTAGAAGGTATAGAATTTTATTCTTTTTAAGAATTTTTATTAAAAATTATCCTATCAATATCTCAGAATTGGTTATCTTTTCAACATTTATATGATGTCCATTTTTACCCATGATGGAAACGCCGAAGACTAAGGGAAGAATAGCTTATATGGCTTCAATCATGTGTATCCCAGGATTTCTGGTCCCACTCCCACATGGTTTCTCTAGATCTCTCTTTCTCTCTTTGATTGTTTCTAGTGGTCATTCGGTTTTGAAAATGGGTGTTGGTTTTGATGTTCTGTGGAATATCTTGAGATAAAGAAAAAAAAGTGTAACATGAAAAGGCGTTCTTCAAGCTTTTTTAGAAGGAGATATATTTATAAACATACAGACATTTTATATATATATATGTATCTTAAATGAGTTATAAAGTGAACTAGAGATTTCATTATATTCTGTTCTCTTCTGTTTTGATTTTAATGGTTAACTTGTCATTTTTCTCTTTTAAGCCAAAATGCTACACCGACCTTATGGGATTCCTTAGAAGAACCTGATATTCGGGATCCTAGTGAATTTGAGTATTTATTCTCCAAAGACACAACTCAGCAGAAGAAAAAACCTCTGTCAGAGACCTATGAGAAAAAGAACAAGGTCAAAAAGGTACTGAATGACGATAATATTCATTGTATTTTTTGGTCATATGTGAGAATTTATTATGTGCTGCTGGTTTGCTGTTTTCCAGAAATGTTTTGGAAGGTTTTAAGCCACTGATGGTAAAAGGGAGTCAGTAGTTTGAGAAATCTGTGTTTGTGCTGTGAGTCCTATCTGAATTTTCAGGCTATTTTCTTAATTTGATCTGGACTTTCTTCAGCTTATAATTCTATTGAAAAAATATAAAATTTAACTTGCAGTTAGTGAAAGTAGGCCATATGTCATATGAAAAATATGTCTTACTCATTAAGTTATTTATAAATTCATTCATTTAACAAATCATTTACAGGGAGTATATTTATGCTAGGTTTTGTTTTAGGCCCATGGGGTTCAGTGTGGTAATCATTAGCCACATGTGGCTGTTTAAGTAATATAATTAGATAAATCAGATAAATTAAAAATTCAGTTCTTAAGTGGCATTTGCCACTTTTCAGTTCTGTTTTTGTGGCTAGTGGCTACCATATAGCACAGATTTAAAAAAAAAATTGTCAATATAAAAGTTTAATTGGATAGCACAGTCCGAACCTCTGGGATATGTTGGTGAGAAAACCCCAAAGATCTTTGCCCTGTGGTACTTATGTTAAAAATCAGTGTTAGAAACAAAACATTAAACCACGGGGTAGAGTAGGGTAAGGAAGATGGATTTGGGGCAGGGTGTGGACGAGGCTGCAGTTTTCAGTGAATGTACAGAATAGTCCTCACAGAGAAGCTGACTTCTGAGCAAAGACTTGAGAACTTGAAGTCAGAGGCTGCCAGCCATACATCAGAAGGCAAGTTCAAGATTCCCCAGGCCTTCTGGTTGACGCGAACTTAAATGGGTGGCCATGGAGACTCATGTGGGCTGCCTGACCTCAGTCAAAGTTCATCCTCTCTTTGCCTCCATCCCCTTCCAGCAACCTGAGATAATGACTAGCCATATTATTTATTATTCTAAGTAGTTATTAAATGTCGTGCTCAGCACATTTAATCTGTCGTGCTCAGCACAGTGCCGGACGCAGTCAGCCCTCCGCAGAGGACAGCTACCCTCATTTTGCTGCAGCTGTTGTTACTGCTGCGAATTCTCAGCTTTAATGTTTTGGTAATAGCTTAGATGGTGCTGCAGCAAAGGTATAGGACATTCAGGGTTCTGCTCTTGATTGGCCGTGTGAGCTTGGGCTGCTCATCTCTATTCTCTAGGCCATAGCTTTCCTTTTCTATAAAAACCCGAGTCTACCCCACCCACGAGGATGTTGTGAAATTGAATCTAAGAGGGTGTGAAAGAAATGTCTGAAAAAAAAGTCCCATTGAATGATATTAGCATCCACTCCTTATTCTTAAATTATGTAATGGACTTCATCCATCAATTCCTATCTTAAGTAACATTAAATTAGGAAATCAGTTGTGCCTTAGAGGGGCAAAAATGACAAAAGCCTGAATGCAGTTTTCTGTTAATCAAATCAGGTTCTCCCACTGACTTGAATTATGAATGAAAATTATCATCAGAGGGTTTTTTTAAAAAAAAAAATTTTTTTACCACTCCACTGTGTAGGAATTATGTCTGTTCGTTCTTTCTTTCTTTCTTTCTTTCTTTCTTTCTTTCTTTCTTTCTTTCTTTCTTAAGATCTTAATTTATTTGACACAGAGATGGAGATCACAAGTAGCCAGAGCAGCAGGCAGAGAGAGAGGAGAAGCAGGCTCTCCACTGAGCAGGGAGCCCGATGTGGGGCTTGATCCCAGGACCCTGGGATCATGACATGAGCCTAAGGCAGCCGCTTAAACCACTTGAACTACCCAGGCGCCCTGGGATTATGTTTTCATGAGAAAGATGTGACACCAAAAATAATCAAATATCAGACCAAATCTTTAAGAGGACATATTGCATGAAACAATTTGAATTTTTCAGCTGCTATATATTCCCATGCAGTGAGATTCACACAAGACAGAATTAAGTGTGCTCTCTAGCCAAGCTGGCTTATTAAAAGTCATCCATAGACACAGAAGACTCCTCTGTTGCCTGAAAAGCAAAAGAAGAATCTCTGTATTCCAAAGCTAGCCTCAGTTTGCCTATATTCTGGCTAATCAGGATACTCTGCTGATTATTTTCTTACGCAATATCACATTAAACTTACTTCTGTCCCCTCTTTCTTCTCAGTTGGGTATTACTCCTTTCTTTTGTTTCCCCCTCTGGATGCTTGGTAACATATTGTTTACTCATAAAACGAATTACTTCTGTTTTGACGAATGAGTATTTTTTTAAAACCTCAAAGAATTTGTTTTTAAAACATCAAAGCATTTGGTTGTTTATTCTTATTTCTTATCTCATAATTGTCTGCCTGTTCAACAGAGGATTTCCACTAAGGCAGTTAGTGTTTGATATGTTTATTTTGTTTCCCTGTCTGAGGGGAAAAAAAATACCCTTCATTTGAACTCTTTAATCTTTCTGAGCAGCAGCGAGCTTGCTGTCACTCTGTAGAAGCCACAGATATGTTTAGTCTTGGCATCCCTCTGGAAGTGGAGGCAAACCTGTATATTGACTGGGTTTTGCTGTCCTGAGACTGGCTGGAAGTTTTCAGTGAGCGTGTGGCCTACGTTGGAGCTGAGATTTTAAGTTTAAAAAAAAAAAAAAAAAAAAAAAGGAGCTGACTCAATGCCAGAGAACTCTAAGCCTGTCCCTTATGAGCCTCCCTTCCAGGCCCGTGGTCAGGTTTCACACATGAAGATGGATATCTCTTCCCTTAGCCAGTTTTTTGTTGTATCTCTTAAAATGAAAGTGTAAGTATATTGTAGAGGTTTTGAGGAACTGGGGAGTTCATAGCATCAGAAGGCAACTTCATCAGCTTAACCGCAGAACGATTCCCACACAAGGTGAGCAGGAAGAATACTGGCCAAATGGGTCTCGTTTCTAATGACTGGAGTGGAGGATATGTTGGAAATTTAAAAATCAAGTGTTCTGAGCCTTGGCTGTAGGGGCTGAGCCCACGTTCAGACCCACATGTGGAATACCTCTTCGGCAGAGCTGGTCTTCCTTCCTTGGCACTGTCTACATTCCTCGTTCAGAAGTAACTGTCAGAATTATCAGGATTCTGCTGAACATGGACACTAGTTTCTAGTTCACCTTCTACAGTACCATCTAAAGTTCCTGTCACTGGCAGTGGCAGTCAGTAAGCAGATATTTATCTTCGTAGCCTGGGCAGGGATCCTGTTCCATGGTATCTTATCATACGAGAGTTGGAGGGGTCCTTACCAGTCAGAAAATTCAGTACATGAATTTCCAGTATGGTGAATTTTGGTACATGAGAATTTGAGACCTAGAAAGAGGACATGACTTCTTGGGTTTGCCTACCCGTAACAGGGAAGAAGTCGGTAACAACAGACACTTGAGACAATGTACAAGAGCCTCAGATGTGTCTTCACTTCCCCTTCATTTAAACATGGATTTGCCACATGGATGACTGTCACAAATTTTATTGGGGTGACTGAGCCAACGTGTATAAAAGAGAGTGGTCATTATTAAAATCATCAACAAAATACAGCTATACTTGGGCAAATCCAAAATAGGTCCTATATTGGAAAAGTATCCCAGGGTTTAGTTGGGTTGGTTTTGTTTGTTTGTTTGTTTGTTTTGTTTTGGAGTCATTCTTCTAGTTAATTTTTGTAAAAAAGGATGGTTTGTGTGTAACTCCAACAACAATATATGTAGATTGAGAGCTGTTTTCCTTTGATTCTACCACCCATTTTAAATACTAGCTGTAATACTAAGACAGACTTGTGTCCCATACTTGGGCATGTACCATCCTCATTTGTGACCTCAAACCATGGTGCCACTACAAACATAGCAGTTGCTGAATTGAGAACCGGGGCCAAAAACATCAGCTCCTCTTGGCACCACCAACACTCAGTACTGTCTCTTTTTTTTTTTTTTTTTTTTTTGGGTTCCTGATAACCTCAGAGCACGTCGTTTCACTTTCCCACACAGATTCCTTTTCTGTAAAATGGGGAATAGCAACCCTGGAGAGGCTTGTTATAAGGATAAAATGAAATCATGGTGATAAAATTCCTTTAACCATTTCCTAGAACTATGTATTAATAGTAGTCTATGAACGAATGAGAAAGTTTTATGAAGAAATTCTTGAACGTCATTGATCCCCAAGGTCATTGAGGAGTCATTGAAGGGTTTGCATCTCCATTGGCTGAAACTGAGGAGTCATTGAAGGGTTTGCATCTCCATTGGCTGAAACTATTTGCAAATGGTCATCTCTAGAGCATTCCTGTTTTTCAAGATTTATAGATTTCCACAGCTTCCTCAGTGTCACATGTAGACATCTGGTGATTCATCTTACACTGGTTTATATACAGTCTTTCGCACTGTAAAGCAGAGTTTCCATTGTCAATACGCCCATATTTATACGGTCTCTAAGTTACATTTGTTACTAGGAAAGGGAGGGCAGCACCTTGACATGGAGCCAGGATTCAGCCTTCATCATCTGAGAGTCTTCCTCCTGGTACCTGTCGAGGAGGTAGCTGCTCTAATCAACTTTTACATTGCTTCCCAAGCTCACCCTACAACTTGGAGAAAAGCAGCGTGACCTGTCACTCTTCCTCCCTTGAAATGCCAAGATCTCACTTTGCATTATAAATCATCTCTGGGCTTGTTCCTTCCTCTGTAAGACACATAAAATCATTCCTCTCCCTCTGCCTTTTTAATAGATATTTCTTAAGAAGTAATGAGATAAATGATAAATGATAATGATTCCCTGAGGACTTGGGGGGAGGGTGGTGAGCTGGGGAGGGGTTGGGATGCTTCAGTAGACATTAGTCTGTTGAAACTTCCTGGAGCCAAGAGCCTTCAGTTGTAATTTGGTCACTTTGGCGAGGATCATAGCTGTAATTCTTCAATTGCAGACTTGGTGTCTCAGTTTAGCAGGGAGGGGAGAAGGGGAGAAGGAGAACGTTGTTTGGAAGCCTGAACATAAATTTATAGGGTTTTCATAACTTGTTGCCTTCCGAGTTTATATAATTTCGGCTTTTGTATACAGAGATAATTTCTCTGAGCTGTCTTGGTAAGGTCTGTGCATTATTTTTTCTCCCGAGAGTGGGGATAATTTGCCAACCCCTTTGTATTTCTCATGTGTTTGAAAAATGAGTGGAGAGGTTAGGGGTTATCATCTATAGAAATGAGTGAAATAATTTGCCCGTGTGTTGATTGCACCAATATCTATGACCTTGAGGTCATGAGTGCCATGTCCAGATTCCTTGAGTGATATCTGGATTGATCAGGGCTTTCCTGTTCTTCAGCTTCAAGGCCCCTGACTGGCCAGATCTACCACAAGCAAACGGGAGCTCTACCCCATGACAGGCACCAGTTTACAAAAGTTGTGCCTTGCAAAGTTTATTTGGATAGAAGGTGGCCCCAAAATTTAAGCTGTACTTTTACTTTATTTGCTTATTTTTAAAAAATTGTGGCCAGAGCGTGTCAAGTATGGATATCAATGATTCTTTCAGAATGTTAAATTTGAATATTATTCTTGGAGTTCAACTGTATTTCTCTGTCGGCCGTTAAACAGTAATAATCTGGACTTTGCCTCCAGCCAGCTGCTGTTAGCGTGCTCATTACCTCCCCCGACCACAAGAGGGCACCTAAGAATGCTGAGACAGGAAGCTAAATTCGCTTCTTGGAGCTGGGAGAAGTGGAAACTACAGAAGGCTAACTTGCTCTCCTCTCCACCCTCCTTAGTCTCCTTAAGTCTCTTACTGGGAACCATGAGAGCACATGATCTACACAAAGTACTGGGAGCCGAGTGCATATGAGAAAGGTCTGTAGGTATTAGTAGAATAGAAATTACTATTTGACGTATTTCCTGTACTTTGAATGACTGTGGTATAGAAATGCATCGGGAAAAGTATCGGGATTAGCCCCTACGTAATGGATCCTGGAATCACCACCATGACCTGCACACGCGTGCGTGCACACACGTTTACACAGCTTTCTAAAATCTTCCGCATCTAAAGGGAGGGAAGTTTGTTTGATTGTTTAAGGGAGGGAAGAGTTCTTTGAACATAGATTTTGTTTTGAAAAACAAAACAAAACGAAAGATCCGATATTACAAGATAGACTATGAGAACATCATTCTAAATGTTGTTATTTTTTAAAAGTATCCTTCTGCCTGGTTGAAGAAAGCTTTGAATTCTTGCCTATATTTTTCTGGACCTCTTTCATTTATGCTGCATTCTGGCCCTTTTCTAAGACTGTGACGTGGGCTGGAGCTAGACAGGGATTCGAGGGTGGGCACCAATGCAGTGACTCCTCTAGCCTCGACTGCTGAGCTGGAAGAAATGTGAGGCTATAACAAGAATAGGCAAAGATCTTATATGGGCATTTAAGTACAAAACCAGGTCACTGGAGGCTTTCACAACTGACCTCATAAATACTTTGCAAAGTATGTACATCTCCAACATACACAGGATCATGTGTTCACCCAGGGACATGCTTCATGTGGACAGAAGTAAGTCTTAATAACCTTGCATTTATGTAATATGTATCAAGTGAAGATGACAAGGATTTCAGTAGTGATGATAATAGCACGTGGTTTTGGGTTGAGTGCTTGGCATGTATCAACTTATGTCATCGACATGAGAACCCATTAAGTTGGTTACTGCTATGATTCCCATTTCATAGGTGAGGAAGCTTCAGCCTAGAGGGGTCACATAACTTGCCCAGCATCGCACAGCTCATAAGTGGTAAGGAAATGGATCTAACAACAACCCCAGAGTTTGTGCTCTTAATTACTTTTCAAATGGCCCATTGGACTCAGTTCAACTCCAAGTCCTGGCTTGAAGTATGCTTCAAGGCTGAATTGTATTCCTTGGTCATTGTTTAGTGAAAGAAGCACTAGCTTTGGTGTCAGTAGACCTGGTTTCTACTTCTGGCTCTGACCTTAACCAACTATTGAATCTCAGGCAAGTTCTTTAAATTCTCTGGCTCTCAGGTCTCTTCTGTCCAAAGACACAAACTTTAATTTGATGACTTACAACGATCCGGTCATTACTTTGCCTTGCAAATAGGGGCACCCAAGATCCAGCAACTTCGTTTTACTTACTTGAAGATCGACGAGGGAATTACATGTACACCAGTATCTCTGCATTAAGCCCCAGGCACCATCCGATAGATGGAGGCAGTTGACCCATCCCACTATGTTGTAGGAGTCCTAGATATGTGGGAGCTCGAGGAATAATGGTCAGTAACCCCGACTCTTAAGAGACATAAATGGACTGGAGAATTCTCTTAAAATAAACCAAGTTTCTTTATGTGTGGGGGTATTGACAGACTGGGAATATGTTGGGGGAAGATTGCAATGGAAAGGCGCCAGAGATCTTGTCTTCAAGGTAAGCAGTTAGCCGTTGCTCTGTGTCCAGTCACGTAACCTCTCTGGCCTTAGTTGCTGTAACTGTCATGGCCTCCAAAGTGGATGTTTTTTAAAGACGCTTTCCAGATGCAGAATATCAGATCATATCTGTGTGGACACCTCCATACACACATTTCACAACTAAGTGTAGAAAAGCGTGTGAGTAGGAAGAAACTGCAAATCCAGACCTTGCTTTGTCAGTGAGGAACATGGGATGTAACGCAAAGGAGCCTCGACACTGGTTTTCTTCCTTCACGGAGGCCATGTTCCTTTCTCACACTTGTCCCTACTTAACAAAAAATGCATTTGGCAGCATCAGCCTTTGGTCCCACTGGCCAGCCCCTGCCGGCTGGGTGGCCCTTCACCCTCCTTGCGTCCTCCATCTTTCAGAGTTTCCAGGGCCCAGAGGCCAGCCAAGAGTTCCGATTACACTGGACAAAGCTGTCCACATGTTTCTTAAGACAGTCTGGCTGGACCCCCACTACTGTGGCTACACTTCCAATTTTTGATAAAATACCTTTTGGCCCAGAGCTTGATTTCATTTAGGCCTGACCTGATTTCTCTCCAGCTGAGGCTAATTTGCATGGCTGTAAACACGGGCCTTACACAGCTCACCAACTGTGATAAAAGCAAAGGAAACCCGAGACCACTGGAAACTCCAAAACGCGCCTTCGGTATCTGAGCCTGACTCTGAGTCACGCCTCAGCCAGGGAGGCTTAAGCTAAAGAAATGTTATTCTGATTGATCTGATTAGGGCAGCAAGGTTAGCCATGGTCAATTTACAAAGACAGTATGAGAAGAAATCATGTGTGTCGCCATGTTATGGGTCAGCGAGGCCCCTGCCAGAAGTTATGAGAAGCCACAACTCTGCCAGGACCATGATCAGATCTCCTGGGTGGGGTACAAATGAGACGGGAAAGTTGGGGGCCCCTCCAGTGGAATGAATGACAAAAGGGATTGGGGGGAGGAGAGCTAGTGAATCATGCTCGCTTCCAGCTGGATTCCTTAGCTGCCAAGTCCGACCTTCCATGTGAGTGGGAGAGCCCGGGGGTTCCCCCATGCAGTGTAAAGAGGACCATCCTAGCTCCTCACCGCAGTGGAAAGGAGAGGGAGGAAAGGCTCATTTGAGAAGAACATGAGGCTCTAGATTGACCCACGGAAGCAGCCAGATGGAACCCATTGGGCATTCTGATCCCTTCCTCCACCCAAGAGTGGCTTAATTGGGATCTGGCTTCAGGCTCTGGTTACTAAATAACCCGAGTTTTAGTGTTTTCATTTTCATTAATTAGTTTTTATGCTAGGTGCCTTATTAGTCAATTAGGCATTTTGCATGTGCAAAATATCCTAGGAGGTGAGAAGGGGGTCTTTAAAAATAATTTAGAGCTGCAAGTACCAGGGGGTTAATTCATGACCTAATTATCACATCACTTTTTACTCTCTTGTAGACTCTTGTACAACTTCCTTAGTTTACAGCAAGCACAAAAACTTTTAAACTTTGCTTGCAAATGGTTATTGCATTCATACTGGTTTTGAGGATTTTGGATCTTCCACTCTGGGTGTGGTTCTCTTCTTCCCTGTCCAATTTAGGAACACCAGTGTTACTTGCAACACTGGGATAAGGTGCATTAATTAGCAAAGAAAGATTTATTTAAAATGTAGCCAACGGAAAGCCACATTACTTGAGCTGGGGCTCATTATAGATAGTTCACTCTGTACTATAATCATCTTACTAATGGAAAAAATGAGACCTTGAGATGGTTGCTCAGAGAAGAACATGATTCAGAATGTAGCAGCAAAATGTCTAAAGCCTATGATGTTTAGACTGATTTAGCAAGACCTTGGAGAAACTGGACCGTGCAATGTGTTTGTTGTGGATGACATACCCTCTTGGGGTGTGGCAATATCCAGACAACTCAGCCCTGGGGGAGGCAGCCATTCATTTGCCACCGAAGGAAGGGGTAAGCCTCTGAGACTCAAGGTACATGTGGAGGGAGGGAGGTACAAAGTCCCTGTGCCGGTCTGCAAGTCCTGTCAGCTGCGATCTTGGGGTTTGCCCCGGAGCCACCAAGAAGTCAGTGCAAGCCTGTGGTAGAGGCCTGGGCTCTAGGCCTCTGAGCAACTGTTTCCTCCAATACAGCCAGTGCACCGAGAGTCACAGCTAGTCTGAGGAGGGAAGGGGGTAGTGTAGTGGCTCAACACGGTTTCTTTCTGACTCAACACTGTGCTCATGGGACAAGGCTCTTCATCCTTCCCTACGGTTTCCTCATTTGTAAAGTGAGAATGTTAATAGTACCTACTTCAAAGGGTGACTGAGAATTAAAATAATCTCGGTGTTCCCTTGGTCCCTGGTGCACATATGTTTGCTGCAGCTGCCCTACTCTTGGCACCATCAACATGACCACAACAGTGGGAATAAGAACAATGAGAATCCTCTACTGTCATCCCTCAAGGAGAACAGAAGGTTGGACTCAACCAGAGGCCCCATTTCTCATTCAGTCATGGCTTCTGAGACCCCAGAGAGCTACATGAGGTCTCTTTTACTCTGTCCTTTCTTTGTGTGTCCCATGGGGACACAGCCATGTAATTAAAAAAAAAAGAATTTAAGCCGGAGGCTCAAAGATGAATGTCCTCAAGGTGTACCAAGAGAAAACAATGCAATAGAACACAAAACAATAGAACACAAAGGTGACAAAATTTGTCTCTTTTTTCTAGCACTATTTTTATTCAGCTTTCATAAGAATCTGTGTTTGCAGTACAGTTTTAAATGTGCCAAAACTACAGGTGCTGGCCGGGACACAGAATGGCTGATTTAGGTGATGGCGGAATTCAAAGTATGATATTTTAGGTTGGTTTCCATATTAATGAAATAGACTGAATTTAGCTATTATACTGTATTTAAATTTTCATCAACTTCATACATGTATATAATTTTAAGACTTAAGCAATATTATGGGGCCCCTGGGTGGCTCAGTCAGTTAAGCATCCAACTCAATGATTTCAGCTCAGGTTGTGATCTCAGTGTTGTGTGATGGCACCCCGCATCCGGCTCCATGCTGGGCTCCATGGTCATGGAACCTGCTTAAGGTTTTCTCTCTTCCTCTCCCTCTCCCCCCACTTCTCTTTTTCCCCCTTCTCAAAAAAAAAAAAAAAAAAAGAGAGAGAGTGAGAGTTATGCAGTATTAAAAGACTTATGAAAATGAAAACTATTAAAAGACTTATGAAAATGAAAATGAAAATCAACAAATTTCAAGCAATTTTTCATACAGACCACACCCTCCAATCAAACTGAAATTATATATAAAAAACTGAAAGATAACTTAAATATGTCAATAATGAAAAACCTCCTTGCCTTTTAAAATTTATATTTATACTGTAAATAACTCATGGATTAAGGAAGAAGTTAAAATGGGACTCAGAAAAACTTTATTTATTTAAATTCAATTAATTAACATAAGTATTACTGGTTTCAGAGGTAGAGGTCAATGATTCATCAGTCTTTTATAATACCCAGTGTTCATTTCTGCTTACTGGGTTTTAGACAGTAAGCAGAAAACACTTTTAATTTAGAAAAATATATTGTCTTTCAAGACTCCTAGGATGTAACTAAAATGTATGGTTATGAGCGTTTATATTAGAAAAGAAAAAGGTAAAAAAAAGTTAGCTTCCAAAATTAAAAGGGGAAAAAAGAGAAATTAGAAAAAATATTACGTTAAATGACAGGAAAATCCATTTTTTAGGTCAAATATGATCAAATATTTATAATTTCATGTGCTTCAAATACAAATACAACCAAATATTAAAAGATGAGAAAGGGAATTTAAAAAACATTTTACAACACAGTACAAAAAAATCAATAAAGTTAAGTTTGTTTTCTGAAAACAATAAAATCCACACACTTTTGGCAGGATTGAGGAAAACAAACATATATAAAATAGTAGGAAATAAAGATGAATATAACTACAAGATTCAACAGAAATGTAGAAAATACATGAGAATACCATGAGTAAACTTTTGCCAGTTAAAGAACATGAACAACTTCCTAGAAAAATGTGAATTACAAATCAGATCCCAGAAGAAACAGAACACCGGAATGCCTGTAAATATTAAGGAAACTGGATCAGTAGTTGAAATCTTCCCACAAAGTACCAGATGGTTTGATTACACCAAACATTTCCTTCTTCCACAAAATGCTCTAGAGACTAAAAAATGATGTTACACTCAAAGCTGGTTTATCATCTTGATAGCACTATCAGACAAGGACAGGAAGTTAAGAAACATTACAGGCTAGTTTCTCGAATATAGATGTGAAGATCTTAAACAGAGGATTAGCTAATTGAATCCAGCAATGGATAAAAATTACTCTATTGAAAGCATTAACGTAGACCTAAATAAAAGGAGAGCGATTCTGTTTATGAATAGGAAAACCAGTACTATAAAGGTGAAGTTAACCCCAAGCTGATTTCTAGTTTCAAAGTAATTCTAATCAAAATCTAAATAGGATTATTCAACATTGGGCAAACTTATTCTGAAAGCTTGTATGGAAGAGCAGAGGTTCAAAAACAAGCTTACAGAAACAATCTGAAATGTTATGGTTAGTAAAAAAAAGTCACACACACACAAAGATTCCATTGGCCTGAAGTTAAACATATGAAAATCCAAGGAATTTTATGGAATCACCTATCAGTAGCAAAACTTTTTCTTTTTTTTTAAGCAAAGGAATAAGAAACATAAAATTCAGGGGAAAAATCTGAAAAAGAAAAATCAGGAGGATATTTATTCTACCTCATGTCAAAAAAAAAGTAATGTAAGTATGGTATGATAAGAATTGGCACAGAAAATAATAAAACAAAGATTAATGAAAAGAGTTGAAACTTCAGAAGCAAGACCAATGTATAATGCAAACTAATATATGATAAATGTGGTATCTCAGATCAGTAGGTAAAATTGATTCTTAAAAAATATTTTAAAAATTGAATATATATATATATATATATGGCCCAAAGAAAAGAATATCATATCATGAATAAAAATCCATTCCAGTTGTATCAAGTACATGAAAGGAAAAACTTAATAATTTTTAAAAAGAATATGGGAACCTATATTTTAGCCTTACATGGAAAAGACACGAAAAGTATAAATCAAATAAGAAATAGCGTACATTAAAATAAAAAAAAAAAAACTCTTGTTCATCAGACAATAGCACAAAGAATGTGAAAACCTGAGTCACAAGCTTGGGGAAGAGATTCATGATGTATATAACTGAAGAAGAATTCTCTCCAAAATACTTACAGAATTTTTACTGATTAGTAATAAGTTGATCACCTTCTTTTAGAAAGATAGGCAAAAGACATGAAAAGGCTTGTCATGGAATGAATGGTCAATAAACATGTGAAGAGATAATAAGTCAGAACCAGGATATATATGCAGAGGTCTCATTTTAGACCCACCAACTTGGCAAAAATTAGTAAGTATAACTGAAGTATCGGGAGGGTATGGAATGGTAGGAGTTCTCATGGTGCTAACTGGAAGCTTAGTTGCTCCATATGCTTGGAATGCAATTTGGCTTTACCTAGTTCATGTGAATATGTGTGTACCCTCTGTTCAAACTTCTGCACATTTGTAGCAGAAGACTCATTGAGAATGTTTGTGAAAGCTTTGTTTATAATAACAAAGATCTGAAAATGACACTATCATTAGAGTAGACCAATGGACTGAGGTCAGGTCACAGGATAGAATACTATATAGCTTTGAAAAAGAGTTAGCTATAGCTCCATACATTCATTAGATCATTTTTAAACAAGATGTCAAGTGAAAAAAGTCATGAGTGATTCCATTTGTCTAAAGGTCAAACATGTGAAAGCCTACAAAGTGGATGGAATCATATCTTTGTGACAAAATGATTTTTATAAAAGCAGGGGGATAGTAAACATAAAATCAGAAGAATGGGTCCTTTAGAGGAAGACTTGGAGTAACTAGAGGGCTTCCAGAGGTATTAGTAGTTCTCACTTTCTTAGTCACTATGGACTTCCTATTTTGATAGACAAAGATTTTGTATTTCCAGAATTATATTTTAATTTATAAAAGTTCATTTTCCTTTTTTTAAGAGTACAGCTAGCTTCTTGAGTTCATAAATTGCACTTTCTTTACATATCTCTTTTGCTTACTACTTTCCTTCTGTTTCATCTTCCCAGTTCCTTTTAAATATTTTTCAGTTCTGACATCTGCATTTTATGTTCGAGGATTCTTCAAATAGTTGGTGATCCTTGGCTGCTATAGCACATATAAGATTGAGGGGTGATAAGCCTGGATGGAATGTTCAGTAGAAATGAACAAGGTTTGCCCAGTAGTGGGTCTCACGGTGTGGTAAATAGTTGCAGAACAGCCATTTCAGATGGGTGTTTTCTTTGCTTTTATTTTATTTTATTTTATTTCATTTTATTTTATTTAAAATTTTTATTTATTGGAGGGGGACAGAGGAAGAGGGAGAAATAGCATCCCCACTGAGCAGGGACCCCAACACAGGGCTCAATCCCAGGACCCTATGATCATTACCCGAGTTGAAGGCAGATGCTTAACCAACATAGCCAACCAGGGGCCTGTTGTCTTTGCTTTTAGACTGATGTATTTTTCCAGGTGGAATTTCTCCAGGCACCTGATTGGGGCAGGGGAGAGGTATACCAGCCTGACTGCTAGCATTCTGACAAAGAGGCTAAGAAAGGATGTGGAATTTTGATAATTACTCCACTGTACTACAAGACCTCCACCCCACTGTCTGCTCTGCCTGGTGTCCATGAACCCCAAATCTGTCTGGTTGAATTTCTCTACAAACTGTATTTCCTGAACATATAGGTGAGATTATGCACGGGGCATCTAATTGCACTATATACCAACTTCTAAATCATCCCCTAATTTTTGGCTCCCTACCAGTGGTAGTTGCCTTCCTGAGCACATGATCCCTCTAATTGGTATGTGTCCAAGGTTCTCCCTTGCCTGGCAGACAGTGACATCCTTCCATGGTGCCATGGAATACCACTCTATCAACTCCTTCTGGCTTCATGTTTTCTGTTTTGAAACTACAGGGGGTTTCCTAATTTCACTGAAGATAGATTTCGGTTTTGATACTCAGTCCCATCATTTGGAGTTGGTTTTACAGAAGAAAGGGGAGTGAAAGGCCTTTCCTGTTCTACCCTAGCACTCAAACACATCATGCTTTTCACATTTTGGAGGCTGTTGGCTTGTAGAACTCGGGTGACAGGGCATGTATGTCCTTGTAGGAAAGAGACTTGTTTCAAGGGAAAGCACACAGGACTAGTAGTCAGACATCTGATAACTCTGGGCAAATCACCTACTGTGTGCCTTTTGTACTTGTGATTTGTCCATATGAGAGCCTCTTCCACGCTCTGATGACTCTAGTCAGGACAGAGGTAAGAGCTCACTTGGATGGTAGTCAGTATTTTGGATCACTGTTATTCCATTCACACGGACGCCTGAAGGAAAGCATATAGCATGTGCTCGCTTTCCATGATGGATACTCTGTGAGCGTGAGGAGCATGGTGAAGACTAATTACCAACTCAGGGAAACGTGCTGGGTTATATACTGTAAGCCCTGGCAGAATCTTCTAGCAGTTTTAAAGTACAAATACACCGGGTTCTTTCATCTTTCTTCCCCTGCTAGAATTTCCTGGAATCCTCCTGTCATGTTTCTAGAAGGAACTCAGTGAGCCTACTGGAAGCAGTGTGGTACTTACATCTCCCATTGTTGCCCAGAAGGTGAACAGAGAAGGACTTAGGTCATAAATAGCTCTATGTCCTGGCAATGGCTGCATGTTAAGACTATGTGTGGGGTTGTCCTAGGTGAAGCGTGTCCATAAAAGGGAAAACTGAAGTGGCCTCAGGTGTCCCTAAAAAAGGGAGCATTCCTCTTTGAGTTTTGCCCCAGTTTTTGCCTCCTGGTGGCTTGAAGCCCTGAAGCCAGGAGAGCCCACTGTCACTAGCTCTTCACCATCCGAGCAGGAGTGGGAAAGAGCCAGGTAATTTGCATCATGGTACACTCTGAATCAAAGGCCATCCATCATTTCTGATATCTTGAATGCAGTGATTATCATATCAAAGACACACGATGACATTGAAGATAATAAGATTTCTGTTGCCCATCATCACTACCCAGCTTGGAGTAATTGTTAGCACGTGTTCTTCTCAAAAGCCTAACACTCTAAACTTTAGAGAGAAAAGGCCCTATTGGAGTGACCAAAAATACATACAAGAGACTGGGTTTGGTGTCTTAATATTAAATAAGAAATATCGCTAAGACAGGGCGTCCCAAGGTCTCACAACATTGTTACTTAGAATCCTTAGGAGGCTGGCATAGCTTATCTGCATTGCTGGCATTGGCCTTATGAAAGAAAGTAGATGTTCGTGACTGGGCACATAGCTTCAGGAGACAGAGAGGGACAGAGTCACATTTCCAGCTGGTCAATCAAAAAAACTCTGGGAATCAGGGATTGTATAAACATATATGCATATATGTCAGACATTGTGCTAAGTGCCTATGAGAGTAAACAGAAGAACATGTTCATTTGAGGTCACCTGACCACAGAGTGTGTCCCCCGGAGCAGCAGCGTAAGCATTGTCTGGTAGCTTACTAGAAATAAAAGGCCCTCAGGCCCAAGTGTTAGTTTCCCGGGACTTCCTCAACACACTGGGTAACTAAAAACTACATAAACATATTGTCTTATCGTTCTGGAGACTAGGAGTCTGAAGTCAAGATATTGGAAAGAGCCATCCTCCCTGGGAAGCTGGTAGGAGAACCCTTCTTCACCTCTTCCCATCTGCCGGTGGCTTGCTGACAATCTTCGGCATTCCTTGGCATCAAGCAGTGAAATTCCATTCTCTGCCTTTGTCATCACTTGGCATTCTCCCTCCCTGTCTCTGTGTCTTCCCATGGCTGTCTTCTTTTTTTTTTTTTTTTAAAGATTTTATTTATTTACTCGACAGAGAGAGAGATCACAAGTAGGCAGAGAGGCAGGCAGAGAGAGAGGAGGAAGCAGGCTCCCCGCTGAGCAGAGAGCCCGATGCGGGACTCGATCCCAGGACCCTGAGATCATGACCTGAGCCAAAGGCAGCGGCTTAACCCACTGAGCCACCCAGGCGCCCCCCCATGGCTGTCTTCTTAAGAGGACACCAGCCACATTGGATTCGGGGCCCATCCAATGCCAGGGTGACCTAATTTGTATTAATTACAACTGCAGTGACCCCATTTCCAAATGAAGTCACATTCTGAGGTATTGGAGATTAGGACTTCAACGTATCTTTTGTAAGAGGAATTCAGTTCAATTCAAAACCGAATCTCTTTCCTAGTGAATGAGAGTCTATATTTTTAACAAGGTCCCTGGTAATTCACATGCATGCTAAACTGCTAGAGGTTATCTCACAAATTCTTAATTGTCTTAAACTGTAGACAGCTTTCTATAGGCAACTGCAGGTTTTGCCTATGGTTTGTAGAGGTATGTAGGATCCCCATCCTGCGCAATCCTACAAAATTTAGGAATGACCAAAAGAAAGCTTTCGTTTTTCTCCTCAGTGCTAGGGCCAGTGGTGAAAGAAGGAAAAGAGAAGGAATATTTCCTCTACTTATTTGATAGCCATGCTATCAAAATGTTGTTGGGAGGGGATTTTAAAGGAAGATTATAATACAGAAATTTAAAACAAAACAATAAAACATGACGTAAAGCTACGCGCCACTGGTATGTCTTGAGTGGTGAGCTGCTGTACTCCTGTCCCTTCTAAAACAGAGAGTAAATAAATTCTCCATCCAGCTGTTAAAGGCTACGATATGGAATATGTTCCTGGCCTTGGGAGAGCTTGAACCATGACAGCTGGAAGCCACCTGAAGGCCTGGAATTGAATTTTCCTGGGTTATCCTGATGTTATTAACGTCTGTCCTGAAGATAGCCACTCTTTCCTTCTACTCTTGGACCACTGTAGCTTAGCAGGCACCCCATCAGTTTAAAAGGCAGAGTCCTGGACAGTAGGGCCTGGGTGTTGGTTCGGTTTGATGTTTTGCTAGAAGCTGGATCTTTTCAGAGTCTTCTGTTTTCTTTTTCATTTTCCTTCCGCCATGTAGCCCTCTGTCCGGTTGCTTCTCACCAGATCAGCTGTCATTACTTTAAAATTGTTTCATGTCCATTACAGCCAAGCACCCTCGAAGGGGCCTTGAGCTCTCAGAAACAAAAGGATGACGTTTCTCACCTGTACCTTTTTGCGATTGTACTTTGGCCTGAGCTGGAGGCAGGGCAAATGAATGCACTGATGTCTCTTGGCCATTTTCTCTCCTGAATCTCTGGCCAGTGGGAAAATGCGTATGATTTTTGTTTTGACACAGAAACTTCCAAACCATCAGAATTATTTCCTGCCTATATTCCTGCCCCCCTCCACCCCATGGTGCCTCCTACCCCTGTCCCGGCCCCAGCCTTCACCTGCTATGGTCTTCTCTCCATTTGCTTTCTGAACAGAATTCGCTGGTCTCAAAACCAACAAAAGAGCTTTTCTGTCTCATCGGTAAAGGTACGGGATGCCAAATATGTTCTCAGACGCAAGACAGGATGACAATGTGCCTTTTCACATTTCTTGGTGAAGAGCCTAAATCCTTAAAGTAAACTTCATTGGAGCAATTTTATGTGTCCCCAAAAATAAGGCCATGGAAGAGATTCAGACCTAGCAGTCTGACAGAACAGTGGAGCTTAGTTTTCCTTGAAACGTTTAGTGGCACAGATAATCAGGCTGTGTGTAGAAAGCTTCTTTTAATGGCATCGTCAGGCCTGTTGACGGAGGCCACTACCCAGAAGACGACCCATCAGCTTGTTGGTACCAAGTCAGGTGACACTTCATAATATGGCCCCATGGAACCAGTCTACCAATTCCTCAGGGTCTGATGCCAAAGACTGGCAGGGGTGGAACGCAGGAGATGGGACAAGGGAGCTGAGTCAGCATTTATTTTCCTGGGCACCTGCCAAGAAACAATTGCATGTTTCTGAGGAAGCGCTCTCTCTCCCTGAGGACAGAGAGAGCAAGACGCCTGCCAGCTCTGGTCTTGCCAGTCCCCTCCAGCTGGCCCTTTCTCCTGGCATCGTCTGGGAGGAGGAGTCACTTACCTGTCTCATCTCCAGTCACTGCCACACTAGAAATGGCCAGAAGGGCACAAGAATATGAAGTGGGATTTTGTTAGTTGTTCCGTCCCATGAATTTTTTTTTTTTAAATTTTGTGTAGAAGGCCTGCGTCCACGGGCTGTTATGCTTCATGGCATTGTATTATCTTGTCTCGCTTCTTAGAATTCCCTTGGGAAATTCTCACTCTTTCTTCCAAATTAGATTTCTATTCATTATAAAATAAGAATTTGTCATTTGGTGCTGGAGGGGTTGCGAATGGGGGACAGTTCAGTAAGAGAGAACTGAAGCTAAGGGTTCCCTGTTCTGCCGTATCTCGTCCCCAGAAGATGCTGCTCTCCAATCCCGCCAGTCGGGACTTCACGCTAATTTATATTCATTATGCAGAGCAGGATATCAGCTCAACTCCCCCAGAGTAGCCTGTGAGACAGGTTCATCAATTTCTAGGTCTCTAACGTACGGTTCTATCTGTCTACCAGCTTAGTCCGTAAGAATGTCTTTGAGGGAAATGCAAGAGTCCTTAGGAAAGCAGGAGGATCCCTTTGGCATCCAGGGGCTTAGAAATGCAAGGGAGCTGCTTTCTCATTAGTAGTGCGTGGGCTTTATACCAGCCTCTTAATGTCTGTGGGTTTGCCAAGTAATGGCGCTCGGTGAGCATCGATATGAAGCTTAAGCCAAAGATCACCAGTGTGAAGGTGCAAAAACAGAAATAATGTTTTTAGAATTTTGCTTTGGAGAGACAGATTGTCTCCTTTCTGTGTGTTCTTCGCTGTCTTCAGTTTCCTTGAGAGAGGCAAACCACATGCTCATTTCTTCTCTAGAGTCGAACATGACCGCACATGGCTATTTGAAATATATCCCTGTCACATAAGGAAAGAGCTGCCCGTGTCTGTGGATCCTTCATTTATGCGTTTGTTTTTGGTCGGGGGAGGGGGAATCAGACAGGCAAGGCAGCAACTTTCCGGTGCGTTTATATGCCTGAAGGGCCCAGGAGGTGTTTGTGGCTGTATTTAACCAGACATGCACCTGTTCTACGATAAAACCACCTTCACAGGAGATGGGACTCGTGACTGAAACTGGGAAATTTCAAGTGTGAGGCCTAAGCCAAAGAACAGAGCACCTACCTGACGTGGTATAGGCTTGAATGTGTTTGAGGTCCAGTGAAGGGGCAGGTAGAGAAACTTCTCATCTTCAGTTTCAGACAGGGAAGTCTCCCTGGAAGAAGACGGCTTCCATCATTCTCTCAACTTTGTGGCTCTGCCGAACTCACTTGGCCAATTGTGCTTCCAGCATTCATGGGCTATTCAGACCATTTATTTTTATTTTTACTCCTGGCCCCATCTGCCAAGCTCAGGCAGAAACCTGAAGATAGATGTGGATTTTATGTTGATGTGAAAAATCCCACTGCGCCTGGCAGGAGAGCTTTCTCAGTCTGCCTGGAAAGACTTTTCTAGCTGAGTAGTCAGGGTGTGGTTTTTTTCCAGTGTAGCAAATCTGTCTTCTCATTTCTGTCCTAATTCTTATTCAAAGAGGCAGGTTCTTCTTAAAAAAAAAAAAAAAATCCACATATGTAAGAAATAATAATCATTTGGATACACCGGCCCAAGGTACAGGATTAGACAGCATGGGACATCAGCCTGCCTATCCCCTTTCTAGAAGGCATTGCAAGAGCTCCCCAGGCAGTGTGATAGTACGCATGTGTGTCTGCCTGATCCGGCATGCGGTGGGGGTCTGGAAAGGCTTCGCCTTAAACTAGGCATGTCTAATAGGGTTTAACGCAACCTGTGAATTTGCCCCTGCCCAAGGTCGGCTTGTAGGTCAGTGGAATGCTGCACAAATTGCATTCTCCTCCAGACTATAATTATACCTAGGAGAAAGCTATGTGCTGCCAAGTTCAGCTGACTCCAGATAGAACCAAGATAAACTGAGGGCTTGTGACCATTTCTCTAAAACCAATTTTTAAAGATTTGATAGAAAGCATCTCTTGTTTAAAAAAAAAAAAAAACAAATGACAGCCTTAAGGTTCGTGAAGGAGCTTTGTGTAGAGGATGGTGAGAGCAGCTATTATCTGCCTTCCCTGGGAGCTGAAAAAGATTATTTGAAATGGAAGCATGAGGAATTTGAGTCAGACATTAAGTGAAACTCTCCTGTGCCAAAAGTTACTTAATACTAGAAAATGATTTTGAGGACTAGAACAAATCAAGTAATATGCACATGAGGGTGAAGAATGAAAAATGGGCATTGAGAGTAGTCCTAGAATAGAGGAAGGATGAAAAGTTTAGGCTGCGTTTACAGTTAGCTCAGGTTCCACTGTGTTTGGTGAGGGAAAATGGCTCTAAATATGTGTGCATTGTATGAAGACAACCTTAATAATTTCTGAAAGTATGACCTCCTTGTAAAGTAAGGTCCACCTTTGATTTCAGGGCTTCCCCGCAGGCAGAAAGTCAAGTTAGACAACATTTGTGAATTTCTTCCTAGCTAAGGGTAAATGATCCTCAAACCCACTTTAACCAGTGTATGCGTTGCACGGGATAACTTTCACAGGTACGATCTCATAAATATTCTCTGAAGTCTTTCTTGAATAGCGTGGGGTGGGATCTTGTCTCCCAAGAGCTTGCCTGGAGAGGAAGTCACATTGGGAGCTTCAAGGCATCATTTTGCCTACTGGCTCCACATACACACGGAAAACTCACATTATGAAGCTATGGACTAATAAAATCAGGAAGCGTTCCAGTGTCCACAGTCAAATGCAGTGTCCTGGCTTCAAGGTCGTCAGCCCTCTAAAAGCCCCTGCTGCTGGTTTATCATAATGCTGGGAGAACCAGTAATCGTGCAGGATGGAAAGAGCCCCTCTCTCTATATGGCTAAGCGGAACAGGACTTCCGGTGGCATTTGGCAGTTCGTGGTCTGCTGAGCTTATCATCTCTCAAATCTCCTTCACCATTTAGTTTTCTGAACGTGGAACTTGGATTTTTGTTTCAGGAGAAGGGTACTAAATGTAACTTTGGGGAGCAATCAGGTTATCCAGAGGAAGATTGAGCCCCAAACAGCCATCTCCTTCAAAACCCCCATTTTCAATGAGTCCTGCCTCATATACAAAGGGCATATATGGAGGATCATATAGGAGGAACAATTAGAATCTCTTTCTATTCACTGATCCCTGTTAATAACTCCCTTGTATCAGACTTGTTTATAGGATCTTCCCCTTTAAACTAGTCTTTGAAACTCCCACTGAGTTTGCATGTTGTAAGTTTTGTTGAATTGGACTGACTGTATTTTAACATTGATGTAAGGATGAGTCAGGGAAGGTCTAGAAATAGAAGGCTGGTCTTCTGACTTTTCTCTTAACAACTGGTTGCCGGACTATGATGCTGATGACTTTTCATAGCCAGCCAAGGGGCTGTGGCAGCTCAGCATGCTAAAGCTAAAAGAGGAAAGGACCCACCGTATTTAAGGCTATAGTCCTTAGTTGTATTTGTATTTTTACTTGGATTATTCCATTGCTAGGAATCTTTGACTTGGGCCAGATAACATTTAAAAACTGTTAAAATGGCACAGGATAATAATGTGGAGGCTTAAACAATATGTTGGTGCAGATTAAATTGTTTTATTAATAAATATTTTGATAAACCTTTTGTATCTTAAATCCTGTGGCTATTTTTAAAAATGTATCAGTTAAATTTCCTACTATAAAAAGGGCAGACAATGAAATATCTGACAATCTTAGGAACATTAGGGTTCTAAAAATTTTCCAGATAATCATGATCATCACTGGTCCACACTATTCAGTAATACGAATATTTGCTTTCTTCCAAGCCTGGGGTACATTAGAGAAGCTAGTGAGAATAAACACCCCATAGTAGTTTATCTTCTTGTCAGAGAAGAATTCCTGAAGTTTGCTTTATCCATCTAGGAAGTACCTTGTCAAAAAATGTATAGAATGCAGTAAAAGGAAAACAAGGGCAATTTCCAGGTAGTAGAGAGTTCTACACAAATTGGATCTGGTTATTTGAAACTTGAGCATGATTCTAAAAAATTATCTTAAAAAGAGGGTAATAACTATTGGCTGATAATTAGGTGATCATCTTTTTTTTTTTTTTAAGTCTTTCATCATGTTCTAAATCCTTGTTCTCCTTCCTTCTCTTTGTTTATTTTCTCCGTTAGTTTTCTTTAGTCTTATCTTCTTCCTTCCTTGAGCTTTTCTTCCTAGCTACTCTGCCATGAAGGCAAATGGCTCTGACAACAGGTGTGTAGCTGGGTAAGGAACTATGAGATTTGATCACAAATATCAAAAGAGAACAGAGTGTTGGGCGAGCAGAACAAAGTGCTCTATTTTTGTGTCTCTTGCTTTAATGCCCTAGCAATGCATTAGGTCACTACACTTACTTTATAGGCCTCTTGAGTATGAAGTATTGTTTTCTCTGGAAATCCATAGGGGGCCACTGAAGGAATAAAATTTTACAGTATCCTGGTGCTCACGGCCCTCAATTTACAACTGTCCATTTGGACTGGCTTGTGTGCAGAGCTAACACAGTGCCTCGTGCACAGTGGGGTACAGTGAAAGGTAGTTCTCATCCCTCTTCTTTCCTTAGAAAATGCCCCCTCTCCACAGTAATCTCTGTGTAAATCTCTTTTTGCTTTTGGCCTTATTTAAATTTCTTTGCTTTGGGAGCTCCTGGGTGGCTCAGTGGGTTAGGGCCTCTGCCTTTGGCTCAGGTCATGATCCCAGGATCCTGGGATCAAGCCCCACGTCAGGCTAACTGCTCAGTGGGGAGACTGCTTCCTTCTCTCTCTCTGTCTGCCTCTCTGCCTACTTGTGATCTATGTCTGTCAAATAAATAAATAAAATCTTTAAAAAAAAATAAATTTCTTTGATTTGTACCAGCCTAATAAACCTAGTAATTGGAAAGCATAGTAAAAAGTATAGACAATCCACAAAAATGTGTGACCAATAACCAAATGTTTAATCTTACTATTAAATCATTAGCAATGTAGAATACAGAAAAATCATTCTACCTATCATATTGGCCAAAATCTTTTAAACTGATAATACCCGGAGGGTGAGGGACAAGGAAAACAGCCACTCTCCAATACTTGTCAGGAATGTAAATTGGCAGCATCTATTAGAAACAATTTGGCAGTATCTATCAAAATGAAAAATGAACATATTTTTTGAACAACTTCTGTTGTTCTGTAGAAATCTAAGCGCCAGTGATGAAGAACACATCTGCACGGCTGCCTATTACAGCGTCGTTAATAATGGACAAATCTTGGAGAGTTTCTAAATGTCCATCAATAGAGGAATACTTAAATTATGACAGGGAAGATACCAGTAATATATTTACAAAAGAAAAAGAATTATTCTGAACAAGGGGGAAAAGTTGTAGAACAAAATCTATTTCTTGTCATTGCACACATGTTTAGCTCTGGAAGGAGACAAATCCCATTACTGTGATGGTAACAGGGCAGTGGAATTGGGAGATGAGAGAATAGTTCATCTTTTCCTCTTTTGTTCTTCATAGCTTATTTTTTTTATTACAGTGAGCATTTATTCCTTTGTAATTAAAAATAACACACCCACAGAAAGAGAAAAGATAAAAATAACAGAACAAATATTTCTGGAAACATGACTACTCTCCAAAGACCAAGTTTTGTGCTAATCTTCAGTCCCCGGCTCAACACCTGGCACATGGGAGTCCCTTGACATGTGTGTTAAACGAAGGTGCCCTTGCCTATTCCAGTCTGTGTTCCCGTTACCACACCAGCCAAGGGTTGGGCAGAAGCTTGTGTAATATGACCAGAGAGCCTACAGAACACCTCTCTTCCTTTTCCTACTCTTCCCTCTTGCCAACCCTGCCTCCTCACATCCCGCTCAGCCCAATCGTTAACCTGTTTCAGAAAGATATGAATATGACCTGAAGTCTTGGGCTAGCCTTTTTAGTCACCTGAACTCCCACATGGTCTGTCTATTGGTGTAATGTGCTCCTGCATGTGTTTCCTTTTAGTCATTTTACATATTAGACTGAAGGGTATTTTAAAATATATATTCTGCTTTTTTTTAACCCCCCCTTTACTTCTCATTTTCTCCCTGTAATTTTTTTGGTATTGACCCCCACTTCCTAACTTCAAAATGTATTGCAAACAATGGCATTCAAAACAGTATGGTACTAGAGTAAAAACAAACCCATAGGCCAATGGAAAAGAGTAGAGAACCCAAAAATAAACCCACACATATATGGTCAAATGACCTTCAACAAGGGTGCCAACACTAAAACAGGGAAAAGATGGGCTCCTCAAAAAAACCCAAAAAAACAAAAAACAAACAAAAAAACCTGGATATCCAGATGCAAAAGAATGAAATTGGATCCTTATAGCATAAACAGCAATCAACTCAAAATGGGCTAAAGATTTAAATGTAATATCTGAAACTATAAAATTCCTGGAAGAAAACTTTGGGAGAAACTTCATAACATTGATCTTGGAAATATTTCCTGGATAGGACACCAAAGCACAGACAACAAAAGCAAAAATAGACAAGTGGGACTACATCAAAACTGAAAAGCTTTTACCTAACAGAGGAAAAAGTAGAGTGAAAAGGCAACCTATGGAATGGAAGAAATTACTTGCAGACCATATATCTGATGAGGTACTAATGTCCCACAACATATAAAGGATGCCTACAACTCAATAAAAGAGAAACTCAATTGAAAAATGGGCAAAGGACTAGAATAGACATTTCTCCAAACAAGACCTACAAATGTCCAAAGATATGAAAGATGTTCAATATCACTAATCAACAGGGAAATGCAAATCAACACCATAATGACGTATCACCTCACATCTGTTAGAATAGCTATAATTTTTTAAAAAGGAAAAGAAAAAGAGAAAAGAACAATTATGAGCAAAGATGTGGAAAAATTGGAACTCCTGTGCATTGTAGGTGGGAATGTAAAATGGTGTAGCTACTGTAAAAAACAGAATGGAGTTTCCTAAAAAATTAAAAATAGAACTACCATATGATGCAGTAGCCTCATTTCTGGGATTTATCCACAAGAATTGAAAACAGGAGATAATTGCCCACCTGTGTTCACTGAAGCCATATTCACAATAGCCAAGAAGTGGAAATAACCTAAATGCCCATCGATGGATGAATGGGTAACGACAATGTGGGGTGTGTGTGTGTGTGTGTGTGTGGGCATATTATTCAGCCTTAAGGAAATTTCGTCACATGCTACAAACTGGGTGAGCTTTGAGGAAATTATGCCAAGTGAAATCAGCCCAGTCACAGAAGGACAACTACTGCATGATTCCACTTATATGAGGCCTCTCAAGTAGTCAAGCTCATAGAAGTAGAGAGTAGAAGCAGAAAACTGCCAGGGGTTGGTGGGAGAACAAAAAACGGGGAGTAGTTATTCAATGGGTATAGAGTATGAAAAAAAGTCTAGAGATCTGCTGTTCAGCAATGTGGTATAGTCAACAATATTGTACTGAATTTTTTTTTCATGTAGTATGAAAAAAAGTTTTTTTTCAACAATATTTTTTTCATGTAGTATGAAAAAAAGTCTAGAGATCTGCTGTTCAGCAATGTGGTATAGTCAACAATATTGTACTGAACATTTAAGTACTTGTTAATAGGGTAGATTTTGTGCTATATTATTTTATTATTATTATTAAGCCTTCCAATCTGGAAGGGAGGAAGAAATGGGAGGGGAGGGGGAGGAGAGGAAGGAAGGGAAGGAAAGTAGGAAAGGAAGGAAGGAAGGAAGGAAGGCAGGAAGGAAGGAAGGAAAAGGAAAGAGAAAAGAAAAGAAATGGAAGAAGCAAAGTAAGAGAGCTTAAGACTGCTTTTGGCTGCTTTTCAAGAAACCTTGTATTATTCCACAATTGAAGAGGAGCTACATGGAAAACTAGAGGTCTATTTTTAAAGGTCTAGTCAGAGGCAGATAGGGAATTTGACACAAACAGAGAAGAGAATACAAATGCCTCCCTCCCTTTTGGGAGGTAGCACTACATTTCATACAACTCTTAAGGTTTTAGTCCAGCTTAAGATAATAAACACCTTCTTTTCAAACACTTGTTATGTCAAGTCATTAGACAAAACTTCAAGGATGGCTGACTGTGGTGACATTCTCTCCATATTTCAGCCTGCATGAACACTGAAGGGATAGATACGCTCATTTTCCCCACTGACGGGCAATCTCAGTCTCAGCCCTTTCCTCTTTGTCTCAGCTCACGTCTGATTGCTCTCTGGCCTTCTTTTAATTAGCTATTAGAAGAAGTTGCATTTAAACTTTTTCCTGTAAATAGAATGTGTTATTCAGGGTTTTCGGAATTCTAACTGGAATGCTTGGTGAATGTTTGTTTGAAGAAATTGTTGCTCCTCGTTTGTGATCTTGTCATAAATTGATTTCTCTGCCTATCTCCTTGACGTCCATGTGTATGCCATGACCAAGTGTTATCAATAACTATTTTGTACATTTAAGAATAAGTCTAGTCAATTTCCAAAACCTTTCTTCTTTTGAATTTTCTTTGCAGTTAGTTCAGGTGATGTTTTAATTGCCTTTTTGGTTCTTTTCGGCAACTTACCAAAGTTATTTTTATGGAGGAATAATTGATATATAATACTTGTTATAGGTGTACAATATAATTATTCAATATTTGTACACACTGCAAAATTATCAACACAATAAGCGTAGTTACCATCACCGTAAAAACTTACAAAACATTGTTTCTTGTGTTGAGGATTTACAGGATTTACTGTCTTCAAAACTTTCAAATATGTACTATAGCATTATTGGCTGTAGTCACCATGTTGTATGTTTCATTACATGGCTTTTTTATTTTATAATTGGAAGTTTACATCTCTTGACACCCTTCATCCATTTTTGTCTGCCCCCAACCTTCCTCCACTCTAGCAAATATCCTGTTCTCCGTATCAATGAGTTTTGTTTTATTTTGTAGATTCTACATATAAATGAATTCATATATTTGTCTTTCTCTGTCTGACTTATTTCACTTAGCATAATACCCCCAAAGTCCACCCATGTTGTCACACATGGCAAGATTTCATTCTTTTTTATGGGTGAGTACTATTCCATTGTATATACAGAACATATCTTCTTTATCTGTACGTCCATCAGTGGGCACTTGGGCTGTTTTCATATCTTGGCTATTATAAATAATGCTGTGATGGAAATGGGATGTATATATCTTTTCAAATTAGTGTTTATATTTTCTTCAGATAAATACCTAGTAGTAGAATTGCTGGGATAAGATAACATTGGCTTTAAATGACACATTAGACCAGGTGGACTTAACAGATATACATAGAACATTTCACCCAAAAACAATAGAATGTATAGTTTTTTCAGGTGCACATGGGACATTCTCCAAAGTACATCACATGTTAGGCCATAAAACAAGTCTCAATGAATTTAAGAGGATTGAAATCCAATCAAGCATCTTTTGTGACTACAGCAGTATGAAACTAGAAATTAATTACAAGAAGAAAAGTGGAAAAATCACAAATAGGTGGAGATTAAACAACATGCTACTGAATAACCAGTGGATCAACAAAGAAATGAAAGGAGAAATAAAAGAATACCTTGAGGGGTGCCTGCGTGGCCCAGTTGGTTAAGCATCTCCCTTCCACTCAGGTCATGATCCCATGGTCCTGGGATTGAGCCCCATGTTGCACTCAAAGATTAATGAGGAATCTGCTTCTCCCTCTCCCTCTGCCTCTCTCTCCTGTTCATGCTCTCTGTGCATGTGTGTGTGTGTGTGTATGTGTGTATGTTTGTCTCAAATGCATAAATTAAAAAATCTTAAAAGAATATCTTGAGACAAATGAAAATAGGAATATAACATACCAAAATCGAGGGGATGCTGCAAAAGAATTTTTTTAAAGATTTTTATTTATTTATTTGACAGAGATCACAAGTAGGCAAAGAGGCAGGCGGCGGGGGGGGGGGGGGGGGGGAAGCAGGCTCCCCACTGAGCAGAGAGCCAGATGCGGGGCTCGATCCCAGGACCCTGGGATCATGACCTGAGCCAAAGGTAGAGGCTTTAACCCACTGAGCCACCCAGGTGCCCCCCTGCAAAAGTAGTTTTAAGGGGAGATTTCATAAGGATACAGATCAAAATTCATACCTGAAGGAACTAGAAAAAGAACAAACAAAGCCCAAAGTTAGTAGAAAGAACAAAATAACAAAGACCAAAGTAGAAATAAATGAAATAGAGACTAAAAAGACAATAGAAAAGATCAAAGAAATTAAGGGGTGGTTCTTTGAAAAGATAAATAAAATTGACAAACCTTTAGCTAGACTCAGCAAGAGAATAGAGAGAAGGCTCAAGTAAGTAAAATTAGAAATGGAAAAGAAGTTACAACTGACACCACAGAAATACAAAGGAATATAAGAGATTACTTTGAACAACTATTTGCCAACAAGTTGGACATTCTGGATGAAATTGAAAAATCACTAGAAACCAAATCTCTCAGGACTAAATCATGGTAAATCTGAATAGACTGGTTACTAGTAAGGAGATTCAATGAGTAATCAAAATCTGACAACAAACAAAAACCAAGACCATCTGGGATCACTGTGAATTCTCCCAAACATTCAAAGAAGATTTAATGCCTATCCTTCTCAAACTTCCAAATAATTAGAGGAAGGGATGCTTCCAAACTCATTTTAGAAGTCCAGCATTACCCTGACACTGAAACCAGACATGGGCACCACCAAAAAAAAGAAAATAGCTGCCCAATATCTCTGATGAACAAAGATGCAAAAATCCTTGACAAAATACTAACAAACCAAATTCAACAATGCATTAAAAGGATCAGATAGCACAATCAAGTGGGATTTATTCCAGGGATGCAAAGATAGTTCAATATCTATAAATCAGTCAGTGCAATACATCACATTAACAAAGTGCAAGATAAAAGTCATCAACTCAATAGATGCAGAGAAAAAATTTGACAAAATTCAACAACCAGATATGATAAAAACTATCAACAAAGTGGGTAGAGAAGGTCCATGCCTCAACATAAAAAAGGCCACATATGACAAGCCCACAGGTAGCATCATACTCAAGGCTGAAAAGCTGAAAGCTTTCCTCCAAGATCAGGATCAAGACAAGGATACCCTCTCTTGCCACTTTTATTCAACATAGTACTAAAAGAACTAGCCAGAGGAATTAGGCAAGGAAAAGAAATAAAAGGCATCCAAAATGGTAAGGAAGAAGTAAAACTGTCACTTTTTACAGATAACCTTAATTTATATATAGAAAACCCTAAAGACTCTACCCCAAAATTATTAGAACTAGTAAATGAATTCAATGAAGTTTCAGGATATGAAATGAATAGAGAAAAATACATTGCATTTCTATATACTAGCAGTGAATGATCCCAGAAATTAAGAAAATAATCCCATTAATAATTATATCAAAAAGAATAAAGTATCTAGGAATAAGTTTAAGCAAGGAGGTAGGTGACAGACTAGACACTGAAAAGTTTAAGACACTGATGGAAGAAAGACAATTAAATAGAAAGATATTCTGTGCTTATGGATTGGAAGAATTAATATTGTCAAAATGTCCGTACTACCCAAAGCAATGTACAGGTTCAGTGAGATCCCTATCAAAGTTCCAATGTCCTTTTTTTCAAAGAAATAGAACAAAAAATCCTAAAATGTAAATGAAATCATGAGAGACCTCAAATCCCAAAGCAGTCTTGAGAAAGAAAAACAAAGCCAAAGTGATTTTTTTTTTTTTTTTTTAAGATATCTAAGCTCTACAGACTTCACAAGGACAAGCAAGGACTTGATCTGTCTGGGTCACCTCCATATCCTCAGAGTCCGAAGCTGTGCCAGGCACATAAAAGAGTCACAGCAGGTTTTTGTTGAATGAATGAGTGCATGGCTGGATATTTACATGAAACTTATGTGGGTTTTCTTAATTTTCTTTTGGGCTTTTAAAAATCATTTCACTTTACATTTGTGTTCTCAATTTAAGAATATGCCAGAAATTGCATTTTTAAAGAAAATATTTGATTATATATATAATCTTTTTCTCTGTTGCTTTCATATAAAAAATTAAAGTCCCAGTACTGACCTTATTTCTTTTTAAAAAACTCTTGAAATTCTGTATCCCTCAAAAATCTTTCTTTAAGACTAATGGTGACATTATTAAACACATTGGACTAAAACATCAGATTTCCTTTTATCTTGATGAAATCTTGGTATTTAATATCTTTTAGGTCTAATAGTTATATAAAAGTAGCCATTCTGAGCAGGGAAAGAAAAGATAAAGGGCTGGCAATAACTGATTCAGGATTGACTGATAGATGGGTAATTAGACCATCTTGGAACAAAGTCTGTTATTCCTTATAGTCAACCAACAAACAGTTCAGCTAGTCTAGTACCAATAAAAATGCAGATGTTTCTTACCATATTACTGTATCTTCACTATATTTTGGTAAGTTTGTAAGTACCTTCATGGAAGGGGAAGCATAGCTGATTAGTTTAATTTGTATTTTACCCAGCAAAGTGTGTTTAAAAACTTAAGATTTGGTGATATTTTGTGTGCATTCCCTGTTGATTTTTGTAGTTTTGTCACATGAGAGAAAATGAATTTTTTTCCCCCTTAGTGGCCACTGTGTGATGTGTTAGAAGGAACTGATTTGGCTTACTAGGTTTAGAGAAACCAAAACTACAAAAAGCTCTCCCTCCATAATTGGTGATGAGGTATTTGGAGTTTATAAGAAGACTGTAAAGTTTTGACATATCTGTATTATCATAAAAGAACAATTTTAAGAAATTAATATTAAGACTTAATGTATAAAGTATTGTTTATGTTAAAAATAGCACAAATATGAAGCAACTCAATTCTCCAAGACAGGGAAATTTTATTTAAATAATCTGTGTGTGTTGTTTTTTTTTTTTTTTAATTTATTTGACAGACAGAGATCACAAGCAGGCAGGGAAGCAGGCAGAGAGAGAGAGAGAGGAGGAAGCAGGCTCCCTGCCGAGCAGAGAGCCCGATGCGGGGCTCGATCCCAGGACCCTGGGATCATGAGAGCCAAAGGCAGAGGCCCCAACCCACTGAGCCACCCAGACGCCCCTAAATAATCTGTGTTAAGAATATATAATATGGGGGCGCCTGGGTGGCTCAGTGGGTTAAAGCCTCTGCCTTCGGCTCGGGTCATGATCCAAGAGTCCTGGGATCGAGCCCCACATTGGGCTCTCTGCTCAGCAGGGAGCCTGCTTCCCTTCCTCTCTCTCTGCCTGCCTCTCTGCCTACTTGTGATCTCTGTCAAATAAATAAATAAAATCTTTTTTAAAAAAGAATATATTATATGAGTGCTTTACATATATTACATCCTGTAATTTTTAGAATAAATGTACAAATTAAATACAGTCAACCCAACTCTGGGATGAAGAAACTGACTGCATCACTGGTAGACAGCTGAGATGTGATCACGCTGATCTTTCCCCTAAACCACTGGGCAGATGACACAGCCAAAAAGACTGGAGGCTCTGAAGTGACCTAAGAAATAGCAATGTGGAAATGTGCCAATGATGAGTGGAGAAGTTGGATATAAAATTATATATACGTTGCAATTATAGTTGTGTTAATAAGTGTTTAAATAAAGATTTCAGTGCTTGTATTAGATTGGCAAAGTTTGGCGTGATGTTTCTCCTTCATTTTCTAAAATTTCTGTAGTTGTAGATAAGTCACTTTCAAATTAAAGTATCATGAAAATAGAGTGACTGTAGCATCAGTTTAGTTCCTCGGAGTATCTAAAAATCTTAATGGTTTTGATATGCTTCTAAAAGATTACATGGTCATTTGAACTTGTATCAATTTTATTTTTAAATTCCAGATCATCAAGTTATTAGATGGAAAACGATCTCAAACTGTGGGAATCTTGATATCGAGTTTGCACTTAGAAATGAAGGATATCCAGCAGGGTAAGTCTTCTCCATCACTTCTGTTTTTCCAACTTTAATATTTTTCAACATTTTATTGTGAAAAGTTTCAAGCCTACAAACAATTAGAATCCCATAGTAAACCCAATGTACCAACTCATTCTTGTTTCATCTGAAATACTGTCCCTCACCAGCTAGATTCCTATAAAGCAAATCCTAGACATTTTATAATTCTTCTGTTAAAAATGTCAGAACACTGATAAAAAGTTAAAATAATTTCAGTGCCATTGTCAGACATTTAAAAACATTTACAATAATTTCTCAATATCATCATATATGTCGTTCTAATCTCCCCGATTATATACTCACCAATTCATCCATTTGTTTATAATTGGTTTGAACGAGGATCCAAACAACTTTCATGCATTGCCTTGGTTGAGTGTCTCTCAGTTTCCTTTTAATCTAGGACTTTCTGCACTCTATCACATTTCTTTTTTTCCTTTGTAGTTAACTTTTTTTTTTTTTTTTTTTTTTTTTTAAGAAACCAAGTCATTTGTCCTGTGGAGTTTCCCACATTTTCGATTTTCTGATTTTATTGCCATATTTTTACTTCCTATGTTTTTCTGTCCCCTGTGGTTCCTTATGTAAACTGTTAGTTTGATCTATAGACTTGATCCTAGTAGGGGAAGAAGACTTCATAAACGCTATTGCATATTGTATCAAGAAATACATAATATCTATGTTGTTAGTGGACACTAAAGATCTTTGCCTGGATTCATTATTTCATTAGAAGTTTGCAAAAATAACGATACACTAATCCATCACTTCTTCTTCATTAGCTGGAATATTTCTATGGTGAAACACTTTGCTTCTTCATCTACTTGTTTATGTCATTGTATCTTAATCCCTTCCTTTTTTCAAATGATGCTATTTCAATGTGGTTATCTTTGGCTCACTTTGAAATACAACATTTAAAAAAGGAAATTTTACTTACATGTATTTTTCTTAGTCTCTAGAAAAATAGTCCAAAAACCATCTTACATTTTTGAAATCTATGTCTTGCATGAAAACAGTACTACTCTTTCTTAGTAGTACAATTACAATTACAATTAAATGTAAATCTTTATTTTGACATGTCATTGATAATATTTTCTGAATAGTAATGCAGTCTCCCATACATGGTTTTGGTAGAATTCAACATGGATTTAAACTGGAGACACTCTAAACCACATTGCCCTTCAGGTTTTTACTGTTGCCTCATGTTTGTTTTACACGGGTACACAGCATAAGACTTGCAGAGGTCCCAAACCAAAAGACACTTAGACACACACTAAGGGTTTAAAATTTTGCTTTATTGCAAGCATTAAAAACTCCCCATAAAATTTGAAATACTCTGAATTAGTTTATGGTCACAGAGGATGCAAACAAACTGTCTATCTGTAATATTTTAGCTTAATTAAGTAAAACTAAATACCGAAGGATGAATAGGAAACCTCAAAAAATGTTGCAGGAGGGGACTTGAATTTGAGCTGGGCAGCTAAAGGGATCCACCATCAAAATATGAGAAAGGGATCCTTCAGTGATTTTAGAGGCCAGATCTTCTAGAAGACTTGAGTTTCTCATATATTCAAACCGGGGAACAGCGACCATGACCGCAAAGGTGAAATGAAAAAAATGAAACAGATAAATCAGCAGGAAAGCTGATCGTCTTTTGTCAGAGAGATGAGCTTTTTGGATGTAGTCTGAGTTTGGAAAGGAATTCTCCAGCTCTAGGAAACAACCCTAAACCACAATCTTCTTCTGAGGTTAGGTGCCTGGGTTCATCACCATGATGTGCGGCATCATGGCTACAAGTTTTCGTACTGGCCACAGCACTTGAGACTCGATTCAGTTCTTTTTAGGCACATCGTGCTGTAGTGTCAGGTTGTCATGAGCCCAGCGTCGTCCCGGCCGTGTCGTATTCCAGTTACCACCTCCGGACTACAAACCTCCTTCCCATGGCACCCCAGCCTCATTGGAGCGAATGTTCATTATGAGTGAGGTGAGAGATTAGTTCAGCCCTGCTTTTTCCAGCACTCTCCTCTTGGCAAAAGCATGCCCACGTGAAGCCATGGCGAATTTACATGTCAGCATTGGAAATGTCAGTTGTAGCATCACAGTTTTCTAGGACTCGTCATCTAGTTCTTTCTCCTGTTCCAGGCACCGCCATTCCCCACCACAGAGTTGGCTCCTAAGTTCTTAAAAAAAAAAAAAAAAATCACCTCTATTCCATGTCTTCATCCAGTAATGCATTCCAGATGAATAAAACCCGAGCTTAATTTTTCTTTAGAATCATTTGACTGACACTGGCATCCGAAGGTCACAAGGAGCCCAAGCTGTGTCAGTTACATTTCGTGCTGAGTCTGTGTCTGGTCGTGAATGGAATGCACTTGGCCTTGTGTTGTCATCCTGATGAAAGGAGTCCCGGTGCTGATGTTGGCCCAGAACGTGTGCTTTAACGTGAGAGGGGCTGCCGTGAGATCTGACTGGGGCTGGCCAGCTGGCAGCCAGGCAAGGTCACCCAGCACGTCAGCCCTGGTGAAATGACCAGGGTGCCGAGGCTGTTCTTCAGCCTGTGGTCATATGGTCATCTTTGTTCAAGCACAAAGACAGATGCACTAACTTGCACTTCCCAAGCTCACAAGGAGCTGATGTAGAACCCCAAAAGTGAGCATATTCACTTAAGGAAAAGAATTTTCCTTCGCCGCGATGAAACTGTTGATCACATCTGTTCATCACTGCATCCAATTCACTTGCCTCTCCTCTCTCCTGTGTATTTGTTTATGCTCTTCTCCCCCTTGCTGGGATGACAGTGTAGTCACCTTGATAATGGTTTTGGGTATGTCCATGCACATATGTTACCCTCCATAGCTGGATAATCCACTTATTTCCTGGTTCAGCTCTTAAAAAACAACCTTGTGGGACACCTGGGTGGCTCAGTTGGTTAAGCCGCTGCCTTCAGATCAGGTCATAATCTCGGGGTCTCGGGATCGAGTCCTGGTATCGGGCTCCTTGTCCAGCAGGGAGCCTGCTTCTCTCTCTATCTCTGCCTGACACTCTGCCTGCTTGTGTTCTCTCTATGACAAATAAATAAATAAAATCTTAAAAAAAAAAATCTTTAAAAAAAACCCTTGTCTTCCTCATTTGTAAAGGTGACCACTCTTCTGTTGTCCACAAGACACTGCCTATGAGCCTATGATGTATATTGAAGAAGTGGGATTCTTTTTTTTTTTCCAATTTATTTATTTTCAGAAAAACAGTATTCGTTATTTTTTCACCACACCCAGTGCTCCATGCAAGCCGTGCCCTCTATAATACCCACCACCTGGTACCCCAACCTCCCACCCCCCCGCCACTTCAAACCCCTCAGACTGTTTTTCAGAGTCCATAGTCTCTCATGGTTCACCTCCCCTTCCAATTTACCCAAATTCCCTACTCCTCTCTAACGCCCCTTGTCCTCCATGCTATTTGTGGGATTCTGAAGCTCTGTACCTCCAGGTCTTACAGAAAGCCAGTGTCCTCCTTTATGCCATGTTGCATTTTTTCTAAGAATTTCTCTGATCATTAAGCCTTGTTTACAACTCATCGGGCTAACGTATCATGTATAAAAGCCGCTCTTTTTTTTTTTAATTAATTTGATTTTAAAAAAGTAGACTGAACCTTAGAATAGATGGAATCAGACTGTCATGTGTCCTACTCCAGGTCCTTTGGGCAAAACTCTCTTCCTTTTCTCCTGCCTTCCTTCCCTCAGGAAACATGGATTCAATGCCAGTTCTGTATCAGGCCCCATGATTACCACAACACGTAAGATCCAGACTCTAACATTCTCAAGAGTGTGCGGGGTGGTGGGAGACACGTACAAGGCAGCTCAGTGGGATGATGAGTCTTAAGATGCGTCTTAAAGATAACACAGTGGTCGTCACACACAGAAGGACAGAAGGCAGGTGAATAGGAGGCCTGCTAGAATATACAGATGACACGTGAATGTGGGTTGTCTCAGGGCACAGGGCTAAAGAGGTAAGTGGTATCCAGACCAGGCAGGGCCCTGAGTATCATCATACAAACTTGGGATATTATCCCATGAGTAACAGGGAGACACAATTCAAGAGTGTCGGTGCTATGATCTAATTCCAAGTACAGAATGCCTCTCTGGTGGTGGAAGACAGACCTCTAAGGTCTTACGTGCTCTGGGCCAAGCTGGTACCTCCAACCTGGCTGGGTTGCGCTTGCTTCCTGTCTCACCACACACTAACCACAGCAGCCCTCCTTGATTCCTTAAAAAGGCCAAGTTTTTTCCTTCTTCCTGTGTCTTTGAAGGCGTAGCCTTTTTGAACGAGCAGCATTGCACATTCCCTCTGTTTGAAATGCTTTTCCACCCCACTAGACCGAGCTCCTTTTCCTTGCTAGGTTTTGGCACATAGGACGCCTAAGAGAGCCTACACTAAGTTAATTCTCTTAATCTACCCTACACCTAATACCTCACTTGCTCCTTACTTATGTTTTCATTTATACCCATCACCAGAGTATAAGTTCCAAGAGGGAGATTGCTCCGTGATGTGTCCCTAGCACCTTGCACTGTGCCTAGCACCTGGGTGATGGTCCTTGAGCGTCTGTTGAGTGGAGAAACAGAAATCATACCGAAGGAGGATCAGTCTGTTAGAAAGGGATTGTGATGATTGAGATAATAAATGTGAAGGCCAGAACTAAGGCTGTGTCTATAGAAATATGGGGGAGACCACAGAAAAGGGGTATTTGGAGAGAGAATTATTCCATTTAGTCACATCAGAGGAAGCAGTGATGGAGAAGAAGTCTTATATGTACCTTGGATTTCTGGCTTCAATAAGAATGTATATAATGAATGGTACCAAAACATAAACTGGAAAGAAAGGAGAAAAAGCATAGGTAGATGATTTGAGCTTGAAATGACTGGAGACATTGAAGCTAATGTGTTCAATGAGCATCTGAAAACCCTAGCCTGATGTGAAGTAGATAGGGCTATGTTGGAGATAGAACATCGCCAAAAAGGTAACCACTTTTATCTGTTTGTCCCTACCCAAGATGGCATTGGATATCTTGGAGAAGAAAGCCAAGTCCCTAAATGGACCGAGGTTTGAAGCACTGCATGACTCAGGGCAGGACCTTGGTTGTAGGGGAAGAATGGTTTCAGGAGAACGACCATAACCCCCCCAGCACCTGTATTTGGTCCAGGAGAAACTCTGAATAACTGATTTACTTCTTGCCGCTTTCCATCTGCTAAACTGGATGACTTGTATTTAAAAGCATTTGGCATCCTTGGACACAGTGACTGCCTACATGATTGCAAATTAGTGTTTTCATTCCACGTTAGTGATTTCCTCTCATTCTTTTCCCAGGGGAGATGGAAAATTGCTGTTGACTGTTCTTGACATAAACCTCTGTATGCCTTGCAACAGACGAGGTGCCAGAAACCTCCTGGCATTCATTTGGAATTTCCCGTACACTCAGAATTTATATTTATAATGTTTAATCTAACATCAAAATAAAACATTTTTTAGCTTAGTTTCTACCAGCCCAGAAACTCAGTTTGGGAGTTCGGTTGCATCAAAGACTATCTTTCTGTTTAGGAATTTCAAATCAAAATGTGAAAGGATGCCAGCGAGTTATGTGCCGGGAGTCTAAAACCCAGATCCGAGAATGCTCACTCGACTTGGCTCCCTTTTATCTAATAATTTCTAGAAATTGCTGTCAAGGTTAATGCCGGGTGTCTAAAACAGAATGTATTTTACCAGGCATGTGAAATCCACCATGAATTGTCTAGGATTTTCCTAAGGAACGCTGTAGCCCGGAAGACCCCATACTGAAGGCAGGAGGTCTCCAAAGTCTTTATAGGGCACCCCCTACCAGTAAAGAGTTTCAGAACATGCTTCTCAAACTGTGTTCTCTGAACCACGTGTGTCATGTAAAGTGTGACAGAACTAATATTCACGTTATAAAACACATGCCAAAATATGAACTAAAGTGAGATTAATGTTTTTTGAAATGTCTTACTAACTTTAATTTTGATGGCTTTGAGTTTTTATTGGCTAATATCAGAAGTAGAGTGCAACTCACTATTAACAATCGTGTATCGAAATCCGCATTTCAAATAGTCCCTAGATAAATTCTCTGATAATTTATGGAGGTCAGTGTCTTAGCAAATCCGATTCCACTATCTTTGCTCTTTAACTCCTTCCATGGCTGGTGGAGAACTTGAACTGGCCATCAGACTGTCTGCTCTGCCATTTTCTTACTGTTGATGGATTATCTTCCAGGGTTTCTCTGCAGGAATCTTTTGAAGGCAACTTTAGTTTATTTTGTCAAGTTTAGTTTAGTTAAAACCAGATTTTAGAATCAGAAAACTTCATTTCAGTGGGCCCCCCCAAATCAGAGGATGTTGGAAGCAAAAGAGCGAGGGAGGATGCCATGGAAGGACTTTACCCAGCAAAGGTGATGTGGGCTCCTTACCTGTGGACCTACTAAATGAAAGTGCTAGGGGCAATCAACTTACTATATTGAAAAATCTCATTAAAAAAAAAATCAGTGAAATTTTTTTCACAAAAAATCAGTGAATGGAAACAGTAGCCCCAATCCTTCCCTTTGCTTCCCACTTTTTTCTTCCTCCTACTGAGTCTGAAGCACCTGAGCGGCAGGGTTCCCACCCACCCCTTTCTAAGCCACTGTACATTCCTTCACCCCCCGGGGCTGAGTCCAGGAAGCACAGGGTGGCAAGTCTTTGTACTTTACCTTCAGGCAACTGGCTTAGACCATCCAATCTGCCTGGAATGTAATTTTGGCTTAAAAGAACCAGAACTAATGGAAGAACAGAAGCAGCTTAACCCAAACTCTTTCTCATTCCACTGCCCTACAGAGAACAGAGGGGCTGACGGAGGGGAGGTTTTGTGAATTCCCTGCCTGTGCCCTTCTTTGAGGTTTGAACCATGGACAATTTTAATTGCACCTATAAAATGGCACGGTGGGCACCTTGCGGCATAGTACATGCCCAAACTTGGGTGAGAATTGGAGTTTTGCTTTATACGATTGAGCGATTGGAACAGATTAGATAAGCATCCCTTTCATGACTGTTGTGTCTTCCACCACCCAACAAGCTCCTGCTCACTGCGTCACTCACACTTGCCTCCTGTTTCCATCACAGCCCGAATTAAGGTCCACACCAACTAACATGCCGCACAGGCAGGCATCTGGCAATGTAGGGAAGACTGTACACATGGTCCCTTGGTCGTTCTTGTGCTTTATGGGTCCAGAGGCAACTTTTGTTTGTTTCTTCATGTTCTGTCCCTTTGTTTCCCTTTTCAGTGTGTTCTGGCATGTAGTATAAAATTACACTTACTCATTATCTTTCCAAGAAAATTTGACTTTATATTACTCTAGAGTTTATTTTCTTTTTAGATTTTACATTTTCTTTTTTTTTTTAAGATTTTATTTATGTGACAGAGAGAGAGCACTAGGCAGGGGAGCAGCAAACAGGGGGAGAGGGAGAAGCAGACTCCCCACTGATCAGAGAGCCCAAGGTGGGACTCAATCACAGGACCCCCGGATTATGACCTGAGCAGAAGGCAGATGCCCAACTGACTGAGCCACCCAGACACCCTATATTTATATTTTCTTTTAAGATGATGTCTTTTCAGTTTCCACATTTCTATTTTTTAGAAATTCTTCTTGCTGTGATTTTAACTGCAATCATGGTTATTTTTAATAACTGCAAACAACTGGCAAAGATTAAAATTGGGATTGTTTTATTATGCATATTGAGATAACACATGAGAATTAAATTATTAGTGATAAATAATGGTGAGGTTATGGGTGTGTATAATACACAAATGAAATTTTTGTAGCATGGGCTATGTATGGTTCCCACGAGGAGGCTCCTGATTAACATAAAAAGCGTGCAATGCCATTTAGAGACAAGTGCCAATAGAGGCTATTGTGTGTAGCTGGTTCACTGATTTTTTTGTTTGTTTTTTTAAGAGGGTGAGGATTTTAGATGGAGTGATCATTCATAGCCTAACACTTACAAAGGATAAAAGAAGTGCAATCAGGGCACCTGGGTGGCCCAGTAGGTTGAGTGCCCGACTCTTGGCTTTGGCTCAGGTCATGAGCTCATGGGTCCTGGGATGGAGCCCTGTGCCTTCTGCTCTTCTCTCAGCGGGGAGTCTGCTTGAGATTCTCCCCCTCTGCCCCGCCCCCCACTCACAGGCATGTGCTCATTCTCTCTCTCTCTCATAAATAAATAAATCTTCAAAAAAAAAAAATAGAAGTGCAATCATAGTCCAGTAATTTGATTATGGAGCTCAGCTTGGGAAATCCAGTTGTGGGGCTTCATGCCTTGATTTCATCATCTGTAAAACTAGGGACAGCAATAGCACCCATCTCCTGCAGGTAAATGTAAAACACTTAACCGCACAAAAAGTGCCCAGTATATGCGGCAATTAATTAATTAAGTATTCATCCCCAGTAACGTCTGCCTACGAGACCCACCCTCTGGTGTAATAGACAGAATATTTTTAAGCTGCTTTAATAATTGGTGTCCTTAGCATTTCATCTGCGTAGAGCTAGGCTTTGTGCTTACCTCTATCTGCACAGGTGTGCCTGGAGCTAGAGGCAGGGCGTAGTGGGCCCTGTAGTGGGAAGAGGAAGGCATATTGACAATGGCGAAGAGACCTAGTTCCAGAGCTCTCAGGAGGCAGGCTCTCCCCCAACCCACCCTTCTCCCTGCCAGGTCCTCTTCTTTCCATTCATGCCCAGTTTTATCATAAATTGGTCATCCCTCTCTGTGATGGCCTTGTTATGAGGGGAGCCTGTGGGGAGATGTTCCTGCTGTGCCTTTCCTCAGCTGTCCGATTCTACTTCTGCCTCATTCCATGACCTCCCATCCTTGCATTTTCCTTGGTAGAGGTCAAGGTAGTTGCTCTGTGGGAGTGTTAAGGGGTAGGTTACCTGAGAGGTTTTTTTTTTTTTTTTTTTTTTAAGATTTTATTTATTTTTGAGAGAGAGAGAGAACATGAGTGGAGGGCAGAGGGAGAGAGAGAAGCAGACTCCCCACTGAGCAGGGAGCCCGAGGCGGAACTCGATCCCTGGACCCTGAGTTCATGACCCGAGCTGAAGGCAGATGTTTAACCAACTGAGCCACCCGGGCTCCTTACCAGAGAGTTTTAAAAACCCAAAGCTTTCTTTATTACCATCTCCATTTCATTATCTTTCCCTTACAAGTTGAATGTTAAGAAAGCCCTAAAAATATCAGTAATTTGGGCATAATAGCCAAGTTTTACACTGGCCATTTGGAAGTTAACATTGTTAAGAAAATAATCTCTACTAGTAGAGTCAAATAATCCTATTAATCTTTTCTTTCATGGGCTGAGAATAGATCTAGTCCATTTGCAAACAATTTAATAATTAATTTAACCCCCACTTTGTGCAAGATGTTCACGCCAACAGCTTAAGGAAGGAAATGCAAGGAGGCATAGACTGGGCCGCAGAGATGTGATTTTTTTTTTTTTAAAGATTTTATTTATTTATTTGACAGAGAGAGACCACAAGTAGGCAGAGAGGCAGGCAGAGAGAGAGAGGAGGAAGCAGGCTCCCTGCTGAGCAGAGAGCCCGATGCGGGACTCGATCTCAGGATCCTGAGATCATGACCTGAGCCAAAGGCAGCGGCTTAACCCACTGAGCCACCCAGGCGCCCAGAGATGTGATTTTTAAAATCAGCAACAGCCCGGGGCACCTGGGAGCCTCTGCCTTTGGCTCAGGGCATGATCCCAGGGTCCTGGGATTGAGCCCCGGATCGGGTGCTCTGCTCAGCAGGGAGCCTGCTTCCTCCTCTCTCTTTGCCTGCCTCTCTGCGTACTTGTGATCTCTGTCTGTCAAATAAGTAAATAAAATCTTTTAAAATCAACAACAGCCCCAGCCTAGCAAACCACCCCAGCCCTTTCTGTCTGTGGCAGAGTTCGATGGACTTCGGCTAATCCAACCGACTGAGGAGTGTGCCTTTCCTGCCTTAGTCTTCCATGTGTCTCTCGCCCAGCAGTGCTCCTTCGGTCGAAAAGAACAGCTCCTTTAAGTAAATGCTTGTTTTTTACTCAGTAGAAGCCCTTCAGACAGCAAGCACAGTCATTTTTTGTTTATTTGCAAATGGTGCATTTGAAGATAGAAAAGTGTTGAGGGGTAAAAATGGCTGGAGGGCTGAGAGAAATCCTGCATGTTCTCTCTCCTTGCCTTGGTCTTGTGAAAAGCCGCCTTCAACCCGGAGAGGGAATTTCCCTCTCGTGTGAGACCCTGACCCCGTGCCTGTGCCTGAAGCAGGCACGTAATTTTTATGTGCGCCTGTTAGTTTCAATCGGGGATACTGATCTGCTTTTTGTCCCTTCTGACGGTTATTATATCTTAATGGGCAAAACACTACTCTAATGATCCTTGCGTATGTAATTCTTGGAGTACAGAGCAGGCACCAGAGGACCACATAAAAATGTTTGCCTCAATTTCCCTGCAAAAAAAGGGGCCCAGAAACCAGACTTGACCAAGTAACAGATTTTTAAAGGTAAAGGAACCCAATAAAATTACCAGCTTTTCACAGCGTGTGTCTATTTCCTTTCGACATATTGTGAGGTGTAGGTGAAATATTCTAACTGAACTGACAGTGTGAGTGGGGAGAACTAAGGAGAAGGGGGAGATAAAAGTAAAAACCACCAGCAATGATTGATAGTGCAGTAGCACTGAGTTGTTGGGGTCTCCCCTTTGTGGATTTGACACCTCACCTTTCTGACACCATCTGCAGGCATGTTAGTATAATGAGCCCTAGACAGAGGGAAACAAAAGCTGGCAGGGCTTGAAACTACAGTATCAGGGCTTCGAGGTGTGCTGTAGAATTGTGTAGGCTAGGATTTGCTTCTCCCACTTACAAGATAAAAGGGGTGTGTGGGGGGGGGTGGGGGTGTGTGTGTGTATGTGAGAGAGAGAGAGAACAAGAAAGAGTGCATTTTTTTTTTTTTTTAGTTTAAAATGGAGGGAGCTACCCCATCCCAGGCAATTCCAAGAATAATTTAATCAAGGACTGATTTCTTCTATATTGTAATCCTCAGTTAAATGATTAAATGGGTTCATGTAAGGCTTATAAGTTTGATGATAAGAGCCTTCAAGAATCAGTTCTCTAAGATACTGGGCCAGTATTTGGGAAACGGAATTATCAGGTATTGATTCCAACCCTAATTAAACTGTTCTCAGTGAGTAGGAAGCATAATCATGCATACACAAAACAGCTGTCCACGGAGTCCTAGTACCTCTGCCTTTTTACTTTGTAGACCTTTGGCCAGTAATCTAACCTTCCTTGGCAACTCTGGAGAAGAGAAATAATAGAATTCTAACGATTTCCTTAAGCTCCTGGACTCAACCAGCATATCTCTTCATACTGCTTCTTCTACCGCTGAATTTTATTTTCCTTTTTTACTTGTGTTTTTAAGATCCTTACATGGAAGAGGGAAAACCTCAGTGGAATACTTAGTGCTGACCCTAAATTTGTCTAATTCTTCCCTCACCAGTAGGTTTCCTCTCTCCTGTTCCTCCCCCTAGGTCCTTCGGGCAAAATCAACAGGCCTATCCAGCTCTCTATTTCTGTGGGTGGCCCAAAGCCCTTCCTCCAAACCTAGATGCAAAGCCTCAGGTGGTTTCAACTCCAGCTTCTTCAGTTCCAAGCTGGTTAGTGATACCGCTCTGCAGTGCCCTTTCGTGCCCTGCTCCTCTGTCCTGTGCCTTCCCTCCACAGTATTTGCTACCTCTTGTTCACCAGAATAGCTTCTGAAACCAGTTTTTCCAAATTTCAACGTGTCCTATGGAATAGAACTCTGTTCCGTTCCCTCTACTACTCGTAACTGCTCAGTGCCTCCCTGCTGGATACGGAGCATGTTAGAGGCTCCTCCTCAGGGCATTCAGAATTCTCCGGTCTTGCTCCAAAGGAGAATGAATGCTCTCTTCAAGCCAAAAGTGAACTACATGACATCGCCTGCACCTTCCATGAGGCTCTGTCCGCATCTGCTTCTTCCATCTGAAACATCTTACATCTTTCCAGTTGCTGTTCACTGGCTCTTGGTCCAAATGTACAGATTGTCCTTCTTCGGGAAGAATTTTGCTTGATTAATGGTAATTAATAAGTGTGTGTTTCACGTGTCTGCCTGAAGCAATATAATCAGAATTTTTACTTGTAACCTTTCTACCTAAGTAATACTGCGGTTCATTTTTTTTTCTTTAAGATTTTATTTATTCATTTGACAGACAGAGATCACAAGTAGGCAGAGAGGCAGGCAAAGAGAAAGGAGGAAGCAGGCTCCCTGCTGAGCAGAGAGCCCGATGTGGGACTCAATCCCAGGACCCCGAGATCATGACCTGAGCCAAAGGCAGAGGCTTAACCCACTGAGCCACCCAGGCGCCAGTGATACTGCTGTTTAAAACATTACTGGAGGTTAAGAATGAAGGGAAAGCTTTCCCTTTCCTTGAAAGTGAGAAAATTTACTTGTGAAGCTGAATCAGTTTTTGGTATGGACTATCCAGGGCAAGCTGTGCATCTACACCGAGGGTGTGGCTGAGAACTTGATAATACAGCTAGACTGACTAAACCTTGATTTTCTTTTTAAACGAGGAACTAATGGGGGTGAGCAAATGACCCTAATTCAGATATACCCCTCCTATGACAATATTTTCACCTGCCAAAGATGCCATGCTCTCGTTATCAAGAAACTTTTCTTGATACCCAACAGAAGGACTCCATTTGGGTCCTGTAGCCTCTATTGCATCCACACACTTTTATCCCTGTCACACCCCAGGGGCTATGCCAGGTGCTGGGGCTGTCAAAATGCAGAGAGATGATCTGTGATTGCAGGGCTTCTGCTGTCCGACAGAGGAGGGAAACTGTTTTGCTACACACCGTAATACAGGTTCTTCATTAGACTCTTTTCCCTTGTGTAAAATACACATGCAGGGCCACAGAAGAGGAAAAGAGCGAGGATTTAAGAATCCAAAGGTCAGGGGGTTCCTTCCAGGGCAGGAAGGTTCTCCCCTGGGCTCTGGGGGAGGAGGTATAGGAAAGGAGGAAGCTATGGTTATGTTGCCCCAAGAGGCTGGAGCACCGTGTAGCTGGGAGAAGGGCAGGTGGTAGGGGATGAGATTGGAAGTGTAGCTTGGGACCAGAAAAGAATGGGCTTAAACATCAGGCCAATGCGTTTGGACTTTACCTGCTATTTAAAGGAAAGACATAGGAGGTATTGTAAATATCAAAGTAAAATGATTAGATTTTTCTAATCCCGTGGATTAGAAAAATAATATTGTTAGTACAACAAATGGTAGATTGGTGGGAAAGATGGAAACTGGAGATGCAGATGAGGTCGACTTTCTGAACGGACCCAAAGGTACCTTGTATTTCTTGTAAGACATTTGGGGCATTATTTTCTATATTTACAACTCTTTGTGCCTACACCTTGACTATTAATAATGCTTCCTGAAGTTGGGCTTTGAGCAGGGTTTTGTGAAGGACCAAATGGGTTTAACAGCAACAACTCTTATCTGAAACACTCATGAATTCTGGAAAGTTTCATTTATAACACAAACTACTCCATAGTCTGCTTTCTCTAATTCTTTCCAGGTGTTAAAGGAGATAGGGCATTAGTAAGCATTAAAACACATTGACCATGTGTATATTTAAAAAATCATAATGGTCATCATTCGTTGGTACCATTTTGACTTCATACCATGCTGTAGGTGCTATGCCATACATACATATTACCTCATTTAATATTTCAGCACGTGATATTAGACCCATTTTATGGATACACTGAGGCTTGGGCACTTGAACTTGCCAGGATCACATAATGAGTGACAGTCATCCTGGTCTTTTTCTGTACCTTGAGCTTGTTCCTTCATCAGACAAAGAAACTTCCTTTTGCAGTTACATCTCCCTGGAAAGTTCTTCTCCCAGACATTTACAGAACTGACCTCTTCTGCTCTTAGCTTAAATGTTGCCTCCTCAAAGAAGCCTTCATCAACCATCCTATCTAATGCTGCTCGTTTCTCTACTTCCTTCACAGCATTTTGTTACCTGAAATCATTTACTTGTTTCTTTCCTTTCCCCTCGGCTTGAGTCTAAATTTCGTGAGATCAAGTGTTTTGAACCTCTAACACAAGTTTGATTTATATAATCACAGCATTTTAGAACAGTTTCTAGAATTTAATACACATTCAGCAAATATTTAGTCAAGGGCTGGGTGAATGAATAAATAAATGTCCCCAGAGCCCACACTTGTTCTCCAGGCCCATCCTCTAGATGTTTCCTTGCGACTGCCTAGCACACTGGAGAAGAACTGGCTGACCATACAACCTGTCAAACTATGTATCTGGGACCCAGACTGATTAGCTTTTAAAAACCAAATATTTACTCACCAAAAACACAACCCACAGGTCACTCTCTTTCTCATCAGTTAAGATCACTCGGTGACATCCAAGCTTGCAGCTCATATAGAGTATCTACAACTTAGGGTTAGTTCAGAAGACCACTTGTCTGAGTAACTGTTTGTAGAGCTTTACCTTTTCTTACTGCATTCCTCTTGGCAATTTTTTGTAGGAGAGTATTGGAATTCACAGAAATGAGGCATTGTTCCTGGCAATTTTTTTTTTTTTTTTTACAGCACCAGCCATGTAGAAATTCATGATCTTTCTAATAAATTTGTGAATTCTTACGATCTCCACACACAAAATAACCATCCTCAGAGGGCAAATTCTCTCCTTCTTCCCTCCAACTACATTTTTCTTTTGTGATTTCAGATTGGGCTTTTTAGAAGTGTGATTTTTCCTTTGTCTTAGTGGCATCTGAGCCGGCTTTGTCACTAGCGTGTTAACCTCTTCTTTCCCCACTCTCCCATATCTGAGAATAGCTTGCTAAATTAACCCTAAGTTAGGGTGGCCCGCGGAGGAATTTTAAGTACATTTCTCGGTGTTCTGTGAAGTTACGTGATCTTAGCTCAGTTAATTAACTTTGTTAAAATTGTATGAGGGGGGTTGTATGATTCAGCCACAGAAGGCACAAAACAAATTGAAAGGAACCTGCCCTTTACCTTGATCCCTACCTTCTCCAAAAACCATGGTGTAATGCCAATGAACAGAATAATGGTTGACGAGCAAAATTTTAAGGCATTCTAAATATCACTGGTTGGTTTAATAAAATTAATTAGCCTGCCACGGAGAAAATTTACTAGCGTGCTGGTTAATTTCACAATGTAAAGTCAGAGAAAGGAGGTAGGGTTGAGAGAACAAACCTTATTAGTTTTGAATAATTATTTAAAGATGTGGAGCTGCCTATTTCAAACACTTTGATTGCCAAATCCATTAGGGCTTTACAGTCTCAATGTTTGTATCCCAGTATATATGGGAAGGAATCTCCCTAGGTGAAATCATAATCATATTAATGAACAGCTAAATGACCTAAAGATACAGAACAACGAGTAGAATCCTAATAAAACCATGAGCATGAGAACTTGCCTTAAGACTAACTCAAGGGAGGTTTCCATAATCTTAATTTGCCATTGATGCAATTATTGCTTTTTCTTGTCTTTTTAATCCAAACAAGATGTTTGCAGTGGCCATGGAAAGGTGCCTAAAATCACATGCCTGAATTCGTTTAATTTGCCAACGTTGTCTTTTTTCTCTCTTCCTGGTAATGGGCAAGAGTCAGTTCTGGTGCATTAGGTACTAAATCTCCTCAATTACCAGCCGGGAAGAAAGATTTAAAATTGTGCTTCAAACCTACAAACTGATTTAGTTTTAAAGCACCAACCCTTCTCCTGTGGAGCCTAAATTGAACTGCAGAGAGGATCCAGAAGTTGAGGAGTTAAACCAGGCACGGCCAAGGCTCAGGCCAGTGATAGGAACCGTTTTGGTTTCTTTCATCAGATCCCCCCTGGTGCAAAAGGAAAGAGAGAGAGAGAGAAAGAGAGAGAGAGAGAGAGAGGAAGAAAGAAAGGGAGAAAGAAAGAAAGGGAGGGAGGGAGGAAGGAAGAAAGGAAAGAAAAACACAACTTATATAAGGAAGCACAGTGTTCTGCTGCCTGGAAGCTAGATGTGGAGTGTGGCTAGCTCATTAGTGTGGGGGAGTCTAATCAAACCTCTTCTCTTTTTTTTTTTTTTTCCCCCTCTTTCTTTTTGGGTCCTTGGCAGCCATTTTCAATGTGGATGACTCTGTGGTTGATCTGGAGACCTTGGCAGCTTTATATGAAAATGTGAGTATCAAAGACATACAGAGGCAGAGTTTTCAGATTTTCACGTCCTCACTAATTAAAAAAATGTTAAGGTCTAAAAAATGGTTATATGTGACTCCTTCTGCCCTCCTGCCCTCCCCCCGTCCCCAGATCACTAAACCATCCATGCTCTTTGGCCATGAGGATTTTAACATCGCAAGGGAGAGACTCAGGCATAGTTTCTATAAATGTACACTCAAACAAGAACAGACGTGAGCAAAGCACTGGGTTCCGACCCCACTGTGGTATCTGGGTTAGCAGCTCTCTTTGCACGCCTGCATGGGGGGTGGTTCAAGGTGGAGACCCCTTCTAGGCCGTGGAACCCAGCCCTGTGCTTACGGTTAGAGTGATCGAAGCTAAGGTACCGGCTTACTGTTGGGGCACAGCACTGTCTTCCTCTGAGGAATGGGAATACTAATACCACCTTGGATGATTCCTTTTGGATCAGATGAGCTAATGACACTGAATGTGGGAAGTAGTAGAAGATGGTGGGTGTGTGCTTTGCGTTTAGAGTCAGACAATTTTAGATTTGACTAAATCTATTATTGACTATTATTATTATTGACTCTGAGTGACGTTGGAACCAATTCAATTCCTTCTGCCTGTTTGGTCATCAGGACAATGGGCATGATAAAGGGCTCTATCTGATTTTTGTATTAAAACAGAATTCGATATAGGTAACAATAACAATATGTTTGAAAATACACAGCACTGGACACATATGTGCTCTTTAAATTTAGGTTATATGTGGAATAACCAGCAGAATTGGGAGGCTCTCTTGAGAGGAACACACAGAAGAGTTAGAATTCCCATGGTCGTTAACATTTCTGATTCGTTGACTCTGCTAGAATTTGAAAAGAGTGAACCAGATTCTCTTTATTGAAGTAATGGTATTTCCTGGGGGAGCTGCCTGGAGCTCTATAGTATTTTCCAGTCACCAAGTTTAAAAAAAAAAAAAAAAGATTCATTTCAATGTTATGTCTCCTGGGACCTTATGTCCCTTATAGAAAATTTCCAGAGGGCAGTAATCCAACCTGCAATTGCCAGTTCCCTAAACATTTTCACATCCTTTATATCTATCAGCAGCTGTTTAGTACAACTGGATGGGAACTTCTCATGTCCCATCGGCAGGGCTTTTGTTAATAGGAAGGTGAAACAAATACCAGGCCACTGGGAGCTAATCGTGCATTTGTGGTATACCTGGGGGGCAGCATGGTGTTATGGGGGAAAGAGAGACTCTGAGTCAGGCCCTTTATCCAGTACATGGTCTGAGTCTTGGTAGAATCATCTGAAAAACAAAGATACAGTAATTGGTATTGAAGGACTCTGTAAAAGGCAGAGTGTCTTCTAGATGCTTCTTGCTGCTGCCATGAGCTCAGGACTGGGCATGTGGGTAGTACTCATTAGCTCACAGCAGAGGAGAGCTGCCTGAAGTGGATCGCTGGATAAATTGAGAAAATAACGTAACTAAATGCCAAAAGGAGCAGCGGAGATGAGTGTTAACAAAATTCAGAGAAAGAGAAGGTGGAGACTAGAAACGAAAAAGTCAGGAGCATACGTAAGTTGGGAGGGCTGTTCTAAGGGTCAGGAAACAAATGCTGAGGACAACTGACTGCTAACCTGCTTACAGGGGAAGAGATAGGGGATTCAGTGGCAATCCAGCGTCCTGGCTTCCAGGACACTCTGTGGTCTCCTGGTATGGCCGTTGGATTTGACCAGTGATTCTCCGGTGGTAGCATGCGTCAGAATCCCCTGGGAGGCTTGCTGCTCCTCCTCACCCACCCCCCAGCTTCTTAGGACCGGGAGAGAGCCAATCATTTGCATTTCTAACTAGAAGCAGAACTAGATGCCAATGCTGCTGGTCCAGAGACCACACTTGGTCTCATTAGACTGCTTTAGACTGCTACTCATTGTTCATTTTTTCTGTGCTTTGTTTGATTCCTCCTTCAACCCAGAGAGCCCAAGAGGATGAACTGGTTAAAATAAGGAAGTACTACGAGACGTCCAAAGAAGAAGAACTGAAGCTGCTGGACAAGCCTGAGCAGTAAGGATGCTTGACCTCTTTGCTGTTAAGCCCAAAGGACAAGTGTGATCTCTGTCCCTCTGCCTCCCCACTCAGAGTAATTGCACCTACACCGTGCAGTGAGCAGAGTCATAGGGCCGTCATCCCCGTGACCCACTGCATGCAGCAGAATGACCTGACCGCCGGGAAACGCAGCCGGGGGATTTGTGCTGCTGGATCTAAGATCTCTCAATCCCTCTCCCCACCTCTCATGGTTCCCCTTTCTCGTTCTAGCAGCTTGTTAATTCCTCCTAGACTAAACATTCTGGCCAAAAGGGTAGCTGAGGAAGGAAGAAGGCATTGCTCTGTTTAAGGTTCTGTGGATGCAGTTAAAAAAAGATGATGGCAGACTCACAGAATCCAAGTTGATTTTCCTAAATGTTGTATCCAGTAAACATGGCCTGAACGTGCCAGCTTTCCCTCAAATCCCTCCACCTGCTCTGCCCAATGGACAGGGGACCTTTTCCTACTCTTGGCATCTGCTCGTTTTTCTCTCTATTCACCATCTAGTGTTGTTTGCTCTCCAGTTGGGGCTGTTAAGCCACAGCCTTTGAAAGCCTAGACCTCTGATAAGGAATGGAGTGGCTCTTGCCTTGGCTGGACTCTTGGGGTCTGCACACCACAGATAAGTGTATGGGACTCTGAGTTCCTGGACCCCACCTACCTTTTCATGGCACAGGATTGAGAATGTAGAATGGGTCCAGAGTGGACAGAAGAATCCTTTGCCTGTCACCCCCTTGAATGCTTCATTCGTGTCCAATTCAGGCCACTCCCCTCAGCCTGGAGATGAGGCAGGGGATAGAAAACACAGCAGAAACTAAGCAATAATGTTTAGGGCAACAAGTGAGCCCTAGAGACATCTAAGTTTCTGTGGCTCATATCAACACTTCCATGGCTTGCCCTTGGGTCCACTAGAATGCCCCCACAGCCCTTGGATTGCCTGGAGAAAATGACTAGGTGGAGGATTTCTAGGTTTACTCAGTTACTGGCAAGCCTCTGGGATCATTTTGGGAACCTTCGATGAATTGTTCTCACACGGAAGAGAGGCCAGTCTCTACCCCACTCTCTGGCCACTCTAGAGGCCACTCTCTACCCCACCCCACCCTGCCTCAAGTTAGTTCATGAAGCCTAAAAATATTGTGTATCAGCACAAAGGGGGTTCTGCTGCCATTCTGGCCCATTACTTTGAGCTACACTCCCTACCAATTCCTGCCCCTGACCAATCCTGTGGTCCACTCCCAGGTCATGTTTCCTAATAATAAATTAATTCCCACTAAGGTGCTAACGATGGAATGTGAAGTGACTCATAATGGGATACTTAGACACTGACAAGGCCATGAGGAGTATTTGAAGACCGTCTTAGTCAGCATGGGTTGCTATAACAAAGTACCCTAAGCTGGGTGACTTAGAAACAACAGAAATTTATTTCTCATAGTTCTAGAGTTCAGAAGTCTGAGATTAGGGTGCCGTTCCGGTTGGGTTTTGGTGAGAACCCTCTTCCAGACAGACTGCCAACTTCTCTCAGTGTCCTCCCATGCTGGAAAGCAAAGAGAAGGAAGCAAGCTCTGGTGTCTCTTCTCCTAAGGGTACTAATTTCACCCATGAGGGCTCAACGCTCATGACTTAAGTGCCTCCCAAAGGCCCTGTCTCCTTAAACCATCACATTGAGGGTTAGATATCAACATATAAATTTGGGGGGAACATAAACACTCAGCCCTTAACAGGGCCAATAGGACATATCAAGCATTTGGGCAGCGCCAACTGTGTCACACTGAGCAGAGATCTCTCAGCCTAGAGTTCCCATACTTTTCACGTAAAGCATCATAGAGTATTTTAGGCTTTGTTGGAAGTATTTAAACCATAGACAATATGTAAACAAATGGGCATGACTCTATCATTAGAATTTTATTTAGGGACACTGAAATTTGAATGTTACATTATTTGTATAGAAGTCAAAAATGTTATCTTTATCTCAATTCTTTTTCATCCAATTTAAAAATATAAAAGCCATTCTTGTTGGTGGGCCATACAAAAACAAGTGATGAACTGAATTTGGCCCGTGGGCTATACTTTGCCAACTCCTGCTCCATGCTCTGGGAGGAGCTGACCCAGTGAAGAGTGGGTTTCTGCTAAGGGAATGGCTCCCCTTTTCCTTTCCTTTCCCTCCCCTTCCTACTGTCTTTCTAGCATTATTTTTGGAGATTAATTGCCAGGGCACAGAACAGCAGTGGCAGGTAATTAATAGATAAATTTACAAATCCTGCTTTCTCTGCTGATGATCTGGATAAGAGAGCATCTTCCAAGTTTGTACATGGTCATGGCAGCGGCTCCCCAGAGATGCTAAGCTAAGATGATAGGCTCAGGCTCAGTTGCACAGAGGTCGGGGCTTCAAGCCTGAGTGAATTTCACCCTCGCTCTTGACCTCCTGCATCAGGCGGCATTTATTTGATGTTAGCCAGAGTCCAATTTCCTGGCAACTTGCTTGCCATCAGCTCCAAGTTAGTTGACTATAAGCATGTTTTACATACTGGAAAATATGAATCATTTATAGTTTCAACATTGCGATTGCCTAAGATCCCTGTGACACCCAGTCCTATAAATCATAGCATGGAGAAGGTGGTCTCCTCAGTCACCTCATCGGCTCTCTTGCAGCCCAGTGCCAGACTGAGAATGCCATTTCCCTTAAAGGGGTCACCTGCTCAGGCCTGAGCTGTCTCAGAGCCACCCCTTCCAAGGATAGCCCTCAACTGTTGGCATTCTGCCTTGGGATGGTGGTGAGGGGAGGGAAGGAGAGACTCTGTCAGGTTTGATTAGGCCAAGCACCTGTTTTCTGTGGCCGGGAGGGAGGACACCAGATCCGGCCTACTGGGATGCTCTGCTAGGGTCCCCGGTTACCTCACGAAGCAAACAAGAAGCAACTTGGTATACTGTTAGCGTACTCCTTGTGGAAGAACAGAATACATGACACTGGGTGCCCAGCCCTTGTTCACACACACCTGAGATGGTACCATGTGGGGGTCTAGGGGATGATAACCTAAATGTGAGTCCCTTAAAACAGTGGGACATGTTGCCTCAGTCCACCTGTCAGCTGAGTCGGCGCCACAGACGGGGAACCCGTGCAATGTCGTGGGCCGAGCCTCTCTCCTAAAGACAGACTGGAGGGGCAGCCCTTCCTGGGAAAGTAAGCCTACCCTGGGGAAGAATGGGAAGATCCCCAATCTGTGGCTTCTTTGAGCTTGTTTGGTCCTCTTTGTAACTGGCCTTAGGATATAAAGTTAGACCAGTCCAAGAGGAAATCAGCCTCTACGTTTTCCTAAGTATCAAGGCCCCATGTCCAAGACCCATACTTGGGGCTTTGTACTAGCATTCTTATCCCTGTCCTTATGGGGAGAGTAGAAATCGCAGCTGAGGGAATCAGATACTTACCAGACACTCTGAGCCTTTGGGGCTCCTTTATACTTTAGGTACTCTTCTGGATAAACAGGAAGGGAGCTATAGTACCTTCCCTCAAGCCTTTGCCTGGCTGTTTTGGGATGGAAAGTAACAAAAAATCATAGTTTTTCTAAATGTGTGTCTCCAGTAAATCTTATCTTCACATCCTACCAGATGTCCAAGCCCAAAACCCGCAAGTCCTCCTGGACAGTTCTCAGCATTCCTCGGGGTCGGTCAGTTACTCTGGTTCTTGCCACCGGAATAGCTCTCTCGTGCCCTGGCCCCTCCGCACTCACCCCTGGCCTGCCCTCTTAGAACACCACAGCTGCGGTCTAGACGGTCTTCCAGCCTCAACTCCACGGCCCCCTCCCACTAACCAGCCAAGCCACTGCCGTGCCGCTTTTTAAAACTAAAGGCCCAAAGTATCACTTACTTCTCTGTTCAGAACCCTTTGTTCATTCGGGAAAAGTTGAAACTCTTGATTTTAGAACACAAAGCCCCATTTTAGCATCTGAGTTCTAGTTGTCTTCCCCCACAAACACCATTCATCCCGTCTGGGCCCCCCACAACTGTCGTTCCCGTGTGTCCCGCACCAGCACCCGAGGGCTCCAGGGAACCTTGGCTGACATGGTCCGTCCCGGGCTCTGACTTGGAAGCCCTGCAGATGGCTTTCATAGGCCCCATCAGTGATGATCCTTACCACACTCTGTGGTAATCTGTGACTTATTTTTCAGGATATCAAGAAGGAATGGTGTGTAAGTTAAATTCTGTTCTCAGGTCTTAGCATGGTGCCTGACACACCACAGAAGCTTAATGCATGTCTACAGGACTGACTAACATTCTTGGGGACTGACTGTCTGGTATGAATTTCTGGTGACACATTCCCTACATCTTTATCCAAAAGTAGTGTAAAATTCTGGAACTTGCCTTCCTCCTCTAACTCTGGGTATGCGTTTCAGACCCTTCTTCCTGCACAGACCTCTGGATCTTTAAGGGTCTTTGAGAAACCTCTTAGTCCAATTCCTAATCCCAGTAAAGCTTGATCCTGGAGAACCATGTGGTTCTTTTTGACTCTTTCCTGGGTACCATTAAGTTGGTGAGCCCATGGCCATGTCTTCTTACATGGGCCCTACACCTCCTTTTCTTGAGACTAGTTTTAAGTCATCATTCATCCAGCATTTCATCTTTTTCGCTTATGTCCTTGCTGATGAACTGAGGCGTCGATCTGCGTCTTTTCTCACACTGTGGTCTCCATAAACGCTTCACTCACTGTGTTTATTTAAACTACAAAGTGCACATACTCCGCGGATCTCGGTCCTACTTGGGGAAGAGTGTCTGGCAGTCACTGTTGGAAGAGGAGAAAGGCAGGTCGTGACCCCTGAGGTAGCTCTTAGCATTATCTGAATAAGTACAGCTTCCCACCACACCCCTCAGAACCCAATGCCGCCAGTCCCACAAGATTTCACTACTTACATTTATGAAACCTGGTGATACCCTATTTTTTTTTAAAGATTTTATTTATTTATTTGACAGACAGAGATCACAAGTAGGCAGAGAGGCAGGCAGAGAGAGAGGAGGGAGCAGGCTCCCCACTGAGCAGAGAGCCCAATGCGGGACTTGATCCCAGGACCCTGGGATCATGACCTGAGCCAAAGGCAGAGGCTTTAACCCACTGAGCCACCCAGGTACCCCATATACCCCTGATTTTGATCACAAAAGAATGAGTGGTTTAATACTAATCTGTAAGAAGCAATTTACATATAAGATATAATTTTTAATCCTGTCCTTACTCATAATTCCTTGGGTTTCCATATTTTTATCCCATCACATGGTTTTCATAATAATCAGAGTTACAGAACTTTGAAGCAAAGTTTTATGGGCATTCCTTGCTTTACCTTAGTGTCATGAGAAAAAAAAAAAAATGAAGAAGAAGAAGAAGAAGAATGGGGCACCTGGCTGGCTCAGTCATTAAAGCAGGTGACTGTTGATCTCAGGTTCTTGAGTTCAAGCCCCACATTGGACAAGTGCTTAATTTTTAAAAAGGTGGCATTGGGGGGTTGTGGAGAAGAAAGAAAAGAAAAAAGATTATCACCTGGATCCTGGATGTAGGATAAGTTTTTTTAAAAAAACAGCTGGTAATTAGAATCTTACTAAAACCCAAGTCTCCCTTAAAAAAAGCAAAGTAAAAGAGGCACAGAGTATAAGCTAAGGAAATCCTTTGGGTATGGAAAGAAGGGTTCAGCTTTGCTCCTATGGAAAACATTCTTGGTGAGAGATTGCAAAATGTCAAAGTAATGACGTTATGCATTGACCAAGACTTTCAGAAATATCAGGTAATCATCATTTCAGCCCCAGAATGAATTTAATAGCTGTTAGTGGATTCTCTCCTTCCCTGAATTCATGCCCAACTCTTTCCACCGTTTTAGTGTGTTTTAGTTTATGCCCCCTCTTCTGGAGGTTGGCCTGGAGAGCATGTAGCTCTTCCAACTTAATTTTGCAAAGGGCACCAGTGCCCAGCTGCTCAGACAGTGAGCTTCTGTGTGTAGATTAGTACTCACCTTTAGCTTTAAAAAATCTGTCTTACCATAGTTTTTAAGATTGATGTCCACTTCATGAGTACCTGCTTTGTTCCACGTACCAAGCTGTGAACTCTGTCTGCCTAGGTAAGCTGATGTCGGAAAGTAAACAAATTATCTGTAGAATAGTGCCTCTATAGACCATTATCTAATCCAGTGTGCAAGAAATAGTTGCCATCTCATTTCAGGGAGAGACATTTTGTCATTTTTCTACAGACATTCGCCTTCAGCCTTCACTTGACTTTGCCTGTGCGAAATAGACCCTTGAGAATGCTGCATGATAAAAAGGGCGTTCATTATGTGTTTTCATACGCTAAAAGTAATGCTTTTTATTTTAATCTCCTATTTGCACAGCAGGAGATAACTCCTTGTGGTTCCATATTACTGCACTTCCTGCTCCTGAAGTAATTTATACACCATCCTAGAAACCGATCTGAGAAATGGCTCCGTTGTCAATAATAGAACACATACCCTTGGAGTTCCTCAAGTGTGCCTCTTGGATACATTTTATAATTGTTAAATTGATATCGTAAAATAAGGAATCTTTTTTAGCTATGGTGGATGTTTTTCAGCTCTTTTTTTTTCTTTGTATAAGCAGCTAGATGATTCCTTGTTCATTTCTGCAGATTTTTACATGAGTTAGCCCAGATTCCAAATTTTGCTGAACGGGCCCAGTGCATAATCTTCAGATCTGTCTTTTCGGAGAGTATCACCTCCCTACACCGAAAGGTAGAGATCGTCACAAGAGCTTCTAAGGTATGTTTGATGTCTAATTTAAGAGGCTAGTTGTGCCCTAATTGAGGGTAAAGGAGGAAGTAGGGAGTGGGAGGGTCAACTTAGACCCATTGTAGAAAACCTTTGGACTTAAGATCCTGTTTTTTTAAGTATAGCTGTGGTGATTATCGTTAAGTGTGAGTATGTGTGTGAGTGCAGGTGAATGAGTGGGGAAGAGAGAGAGAAAGTCAGATGCAGACTGATGAGGAGAAGGAGGAAAAAATGACACTTCTATAGATGTCTTCTTAGATATTCCAGACACTTTCTGTAGTACATACTGGCCACTTAACACCAACCCAGCTAGTGTAGTTTATCCGCTGCTCAGCCGGCTGGGTTGCAAAAAATGTTGTGTTAGACCCACACACCTGATTATCTGAAAGGTATCTACAGAGTGAAATAAAGATTCTAGAGACTTGATAAGTGAAACATATGATTACAAGAATGGGTGGCAGGCAAGTACATTTTTGTTGGCTTTACCACACTGGTATTCCTTTTAAATTCTAATGCTTGTTTTTTCTCACAGTGACCCACGTCGTTAAGAACGTGATGATCCTCTCTACATACTGTAGTATTTAATTCTTACCTGATAGCATGATTCTTTTCCTTCCAAAATATAAAAGATTTCAATAAAGAAAGTATAAATACTTCCCAGGTATAATGTACACCCTCTAATAACGCCCTAAAAGGTCTGAAGAGAGGTTGGCCTAAAGCTGCATTTGCCTTTTCTTCTTTACCCTAAAATAAAAGAAAATAAAGTCAACTCAGACTCTAGAGAAGGAGGGGGGAGGGAAGTATCAATTTTAAAAATTTTCACTTTGAGAGAAAAAACAGGAAAGTAAATGGGACAAGGAGGTGAAGAAAACCCTAAGCAGATTTAAATTGTCAAAAGTAATAGACATATCAACAAATACTTAATAAGCATAACCTGTGGCCTTGAAATACATTATCGTAGTTCACCTCTGAGGAGTATACCCAAGGATAAAGAAAATAAACTTGCTTTTAAACCTATCCTACATTTAACTGTACTGTTTATATAGATACATTGTCCAAAAACATGTCCTCAAATCATATTAAAATAACCCTTTCTGCTTAGAAGTCACCAGATGTAAAGTCTGACTATAGCAACTCTTTCTGAAATACACAAATATTTTAAAATAAATATTTGGAAAATGAAACTGGCTGAAGTAAAAATACAAATACTCATATTTAATCCACAATATTAAGACAGGCACAGTTCATAATTCATTGAAAGGCTAGAAAACGATGACTGATTAATGTATTTTTTTCAGACTCTTAAATGTCTTAATAAAGTGTATTTTCCATTTCACCAGCTGCCAAGACAGTTGGCACCATGCCAGCAAACAGCCTGATGGGTGCTCAGTAAATATTTGTTGTTGAATGAACATAGGCGCCTTTGAAGTTCAACTCCCTAATAATTGGTGTTTGCCATCACAGGGCTTGCTGCACATGAAGAGTGTGAAGGATATTTTAGCTCTCATTCTGGCTTTTGGAAATTACATGAATGGAGGAAATAGGACTCGGGGACAAGCAGATGGATATAGCTTAGAAATTCTACCCAAACTCAAGGACGTCAAAAGTCGGGTATTTATTTTTCATAACTAGATTCCATGATTTGCCATTTTGTTCCTTCTCTACCTGTAATTAAAAAAAAAAAAAAAAATTCTTGGTTGCTCCATTCATCTCCTTTCTCGTTCTAACAATACACGTTTTTTTCTTTACTTTCTTTTGACTCTTGACTAAAGAGAGGTTTTTCATGTTTGATCTTGCTGAGATGACAAAATCCCCAATATTGGTTTTCTCTAAAAGAACACAATTGCATGTTGAACTGTAATGAGCGAAGAAAACAGATAGCACAGCAGTAGCAATCAGAGCGCAAGTCTTGAATCTGTTGGAATTTAGGGTGGGCTACTTGTAATTTACTCATTCTTGAGTCAGGAGCAATGTTGCATCACCAGTAGACCTGAGCATTTGAGTTATTCTTTTGCCCACAACAATTGGGCTGGGGGTCTACTGTCAAACTCTCTGAGCCTGATTATCATTTGGCTCCACACCCCTGCAGAGCTCCCTCTTTAGAAACAACCAGCCCATATCTAGGAGTCCCAGGGGGAGCAGGGGGAGTGAAGGGAGGGGAAACACACAGGCAAATTAGAATTAGACCCATGTGAACAAGACACAAAGGCTGCCTTGTGGGAGGGCCTGCCTGCCCCTGGCCTCCTAGGGTCATAAAGTGGCATGGCGTTCCTTTTAAGCTGTCCTGATTGTTTTTCACGCCATTAAGAACACACATTTTTTTGAAAAGTGGGAAGGGAGGGATGGTTTTCTGTTCTAGTCCCCAGTCCCCCTTGGCGCTCCCCCACTCCCTCCTGTCTTGGCTTTCTGCCAGAAAATAATGGGACAGTGTGTGTATTTGTTTGTTTGTTTTAGCCATTATCTCAGAGGTCTTGTGGATTATCTGCTTGGGGTTTTTTTTCCCCCACAAAGAATCGTGGAGTGTCATTTCTTTGTATAGATGCCATTAAAAAAAAGAAAGAAAGAAAGAAAATGATGGGACAAAGAGAGGAGAAAGGAAAACCTTGCCAGTCACAAACAGAAATCAGGACCGGGTATCACAGATTAAAAGTATTAGGGTCACAAACTGAGATTTCGGTACTCAACTATATAATATGGCAGTCTCATGTGAATGATTTTCACTTAAGCTTCTCTTTTAAACCTAGGATAATGGGATTAATCTGGTGGACTATGTCGTGAAATATTACCTGCGTTACTATGATCAGGTAAGAAATGGCATTCTGTGGAAAACTACACTAATGGGATTTCAACTCTTACACATTGTTGGCATTCAGAAATTGGATGATGGATGGATGGATGGATTTCAGGTCCAACACAGAATCTGAGAGCTCTCCGGCCTCCTTGGTTTACAGATGGGAACGCTGAAGCCAAGAAAGTTTAGTTGACTTTTGGAAAGAGAAGCATTATTCATTGCCTCTCAGTCTGCTGCCTCCTAATCCACTATATAATGCAGTTTTAGAGAGACCCCCGGTGATCTGGGCCTTCCGGCCAGTTCGTGAGGGTCTCCGTGTAATCTATATCCATTCGGTAATTGTTTCTATCTGAAACTAGTTCTGGGCTCCAGACCAAAATTGAGGAATTTAAGAGGCAGTAATGCCCCATACCTTATCAGTCGTGGTCATCTGTGAACAAGTTGAAGAAGTGGGATTTGAAATCCGTCCTCTCTGCTTCCATTACACGAGCCATGAGAAATAAAAATTTCAGTGGGAATCCACCTGAGCACAATTTCTAAGTTCTGTTCCTTCTCATTAAATTGAGAACAAGGAGTCCTAACTTTGCGAAGAAAGAGGTACTGTGGTAAGGTGTTGGGAAACCTAGCAGTCAGCACGAAGGGGGAAAGTCTCAGGAAACGGTTGTCGACACTCCTGCTTAGCTATCCACACAAGCAGGGCTTTTCCTAGGCACCAAGGGAAGAAAAGTAAAGGTTCCAGCACCGTGTTTTCCAAAGGCCTATAACCCCCCCCCCCGGAAGACAAGTGAAACACTGATGACGTCTACCACCCTGCCTCCTCCCCTCCTCATCGAACCCTTCTCAGCGCACCTGCAATGAATCACCTCCCCACCCCGCTCCTGAAACTTCTCCTGTTTCTGCCGAGGACATTATCATTTCGGTCATTCAGGCATGAAGCTTGTGCTCCTCTCTGGTTCCTCTCTGTCCTTCAACTGAATTGTTTCTCGTGTTTCTTTCCTGGTTTTCATCCCTGTGCCCCCACTTGCCAGGCCTTAAGGTAACTCACCTAGAGGATTCCTGTTGCTTCACAGCTGGTGTCCCCAGCTCTCATCCCTCCCTCCCCCTCCAGTCCATCCCACACCTGAGGGATGTGGGAGGCTCCACCAGTGTTTAGAGTTGTGGTCGTATTGTATCACTTTTTTAATACAAAAATAGAAATGGCCCCTCTCCCATTTTCAAAAAGTGAATTAAGACTCGACCCAATTGAATTCCAGTCTTTTACAACCACCCTTATATGACCTTCCCCCTACACACACTGTGTGATCCAACTCAAGACCCTGTGTTTTTCAAACACACCCTATGGTTTTCTCACTGATGTGTTTTTACATTCGATGTTCTCTCTAACTGGACCTATCCTTCTAGTAGCCTTTTTTTTTTTAATTTTTAAGTTTTTATTACCATATAATGTATTATTCGCCCCAGGGGTACAGGTCTGTGAATTGCCAGGTTTACACCCTTCACAGCCCTCACCATAGCACATACCTTCCCGTGTCCATAACCCCACCACCCTCTCCATACCCCCTCCCCCATCACTAGCCTTTTTATAGATCTTTTGTTTTGTGTTATTAATACTCTCTTAAAATAATACATTAAAAGGCCTTTTGGGGAAAAGCTCCCAGTAGCAACATACATATTTGCAACATAATAGGCAACATGCTTTTCAGAATCTACATGGAAAGGACAACTGGTTGTCCTTTCATTTAAAAAAAAAAAGTGACACAAGAGACCGCAGGTAATTTACCAAAACAACAGCAAAGACAGCAGCAGCAACAACAACAACAAAAAAAACAAATAGAAGGCATAAATTGCCAACTAGGTTTATAAAGTTGGCAATATAAATGGGTCAGACCTTTCTCCGGACTATCACAAATGGCTGACTGAGTTATTCTTGGTTTAAGGTCTCTAGGTATAATAGGACCCATATCTTGTCTGCTTTTGACTCACCAAATTGTGTTCTATAAAGGACACTTTCAAAAAAATTCACAGGGAGGTGTCATGTGCTTGCCAAGCTGTCTCCCAAGGGTGTGGTGCCTGTTTATACGGGACACCCTTTCCTCATCCATGCAAATGTGCCGTCTGGATAAGCAAGACTTTGACCTCTCTAGATCAGAAGCCCTAGATATATGTATAATCTTTCTAGGAACTTTTATCCTAAAGAAGTAAATAAGGACATGCATCACGATTTTCCTTAAAATCATTTGTAATAACAAAGTATAGCAAAATTTTTGGTAGCTGTCCAAAGGTAGAGACTAGGGTCAAATGAATCATGCTAGAGTTCTGAAATGGAATAATATCCTGCCATGGGAAGGAGAAAATTTAGTGACATTGAAAAATACTCGAGCTTCTTTTATATTGCAAATGTGTGCTTAAAATAACATATAATATAAACATCAAATATCTAAACATACATAAACATGCAGAAAAAACCTGGAATATCAGATATATGTAAAAATGTTTGATTATCTCTGGGTGGTAGGAATGGAAGAGATTTTTGCTTTCTTCTGTCTTTCAATTAGACTTAATGAGCCTGAGTCACTTCGTAAAAGGGGAAAAAAGAGAAAACAAAAAGTAGTACAATTGTACATGGCCCTTCTTCCATGAAGTCTTTGTTTACTTCCTCATCTCTTGCTCGTTTGGAGCCTGGGAACACTTGTGTTGAGCCTCTGTCATGACACGTCTTATTCTGTCTTACCTGTGGATATCAGTGAGCAGTTACCTGTTAGCTTTGCCTTGCTCCTTGAGGTCCAGGACTCATCATTGTCTGTTTTTTGGCGTCTGTAATTTAGGTGTCTGACAAAGACTTACTAGGTTGAATCTACCTTAAGTATCTACAAGAGTGCAGTGAGTGGCCTCTGTAGATAACTGGGAGCAAAGAGGTGAGAGCTTTTTTCTAGTAGAGTGGGGCAGGCATGTTGAAGCTTCGGGTGATATGCAGATACCCGAAGTTCTGACAGCAGATACCAGTATGACAGGAGAATTACCCTGAAAAATCTCAAGAGGTCACATTTCTAGTTTAGGGTTAGCGTAAGCAGATGTACCTTGTAGTGCCTGCCTCAACCGATTCCCATGAATTGTGTCAGAGGGCTGAAATTTACCAACGAAATGTGGCTCTCGAAGAGCGCTGAATGCAGTCAAATCAACTTCACTGAGGGAAATCTCACAGTAAGAATCCTTTCAAACCAGGGATGGCCCAGTTGGGGAAATATCAGAAGTCAACGTTTATGTGGTGCTTTCCCGGTTTTCACGGTGCAAAAATTCATTCCACTCAGCAAGAGTATAGAATTATGTGATTTATTAAGCTCTCCCCTCCCCGTAGGAGCATAAGTGATGATTTTTGTGGTTAGTGGTGATGAGCAATTAGCTGAAGAAAGGTGATTCCTGCTCCAAGCCTCCTTCCACGCGAGCTGGATTTGGGTCTAAGTCTGTGAAGTTTACAGAAATCCATCCAGAGCCATGTCTTTTGAACTCTAATTGGGCAGCTCTCTCAAGAGCTGTAACCAGGATCATTTGCTCAGCAGCACTTTCTCATTTTCTAGCTTAGAAAAGATAAGAAAAGGAAAGGAAAGAAAGGAAAAGAAAAAAGAAAAGAGAAGAAAAAAAAAAAAAGAAAAGAAAATTGAAGCCAGGGCATGAATGTGATAAGTTTTGGAAAACAGTAGGAGGTAATATAGATGAGTTCTTGCAGTGTAGGTTGCCATGGAATTCTGTGGCGAGCATGTTAGCGGATGGTCCGTCTTGGCCCTCAGACTGTAGTACAGCTTCCATTGTTTTGAAAGAAATAAAATAATTGTAGGGAGCTAGGGGGCAATTACACTGATCGTGTAAAAGGTTTCACTGAAATGAGGGGAATCACCTTTCCTTAGCATTTCCAGTGAAGCTAAAGATCTTCAAGGAAGGGGGACGGGTCGTGAGCATTCCTGAAACCACAAGAAAGTAGGACAGTGAGGTAGATGGCTCTTGTTCAAGGTACACACTTTCCAGAATGGCCTCATGTGGGCTCTATGCAAGGGTGCTGAAGAGAGTTTGATATGCCAGACGTCGCGTGCCGTCCCAAGAACAGGACACATTTCCTGCCTTCATGGTGTTTATAGTCTAGCAGAGGAAACACCTAAGTTAACGTGGCAATTTTGAAACGAGCGTTGGTGAGTGCTGTGATAACGCTACGCACCAGGGGCTCTTGGAAACACCCACGTGCTGGGGAGCTGGGGCGATCTTTGAGATCTGTCCCAAGACCTGATCTTCAAATGCTATGAACAAAGGAGGCACGAAGACTTCGTGTAGAAGCGTTAGAAAGGGGCGGAAAAGTCCAGATGCAAGCGGTTGTGGCCTGTTCTGTTACTTTATGAACGCTTTGGGGAGGGAAGTGGAGATAGGGGAAGATGGACGGAGGCTGAGGTTGTAGACAGAGGCCAGATCACAAAGTGCCTTATAAAGTAGTTTCAGAGTTTGGAATAAGTCCTAATGGCAGGAAAGATGGAATGTGATGGAAAGCTGGCAAAGTAGCCTGTGTAGAGAACTGAAGACTGCCTGAGATTCACAAGAGGCAGAGCTTATGGTAAACAACTAGGGGAGAAAGCAGGCTGGACTGGAAAAGGTATTTGAGACCCAGCTTCTCTTTCAGTGTGCCTGAAGCTTGTGTCCCTCAAGTGATTTCTCAGCTTAGATCCTCTAGTAGGCATGATCGGGGAGCTTGCCCAAAACTATGGCCAACCATGCCCTCAGCAAGTGTCTATTTAGAGAAGCCAAACAGCATTTGGAAAATCCTTACAAACATGGGAAGAATGTGCTAGCACAAACCCTCCTCGGGAGCTCTCAGCTGCAGGGGCAGGTAGGTTACAGCAGAAGCGAGGGTGATTCTTCCGTTGCAATGCTGTCTTGTCCAGAACCTTCCGAGTCACACCCGTTGGCACACCACAAAGATGAGTTGGCTAATTGCTACCATGTGAGACTCAACAGGGACTTGAAATTTAAGTACTTTCATGTGTTCCCCTGTGAATTTTTCCATGATAGGAGGGTGTTCAAAATCGGGACATACCTGACAGTTTTCTCTTTGATTCATGAGGCAAAATAGAACGAAAGCCCTGCCAGAGCCAGAGCCAACCTCAGTGGCAGGAAAACCAAAGTTCCATTGTAGAAGACACAAAAGCATTTCAGAATAGCCAGTCCAAATTTAGGAATAGAAGAGGAGTGCTTCTCTGATTCACATTTGCACATCCAATGAAAGATGCTTTGGAATTTCAATTGAAAGTGACAATAGGGAAATATAATGTACTTTTGTTAACCATGTCTTTTAGGAAGCAGGAACCGAAAAGAGCATTTTCCCTCTGCCTGAACCACAAGATTTCTTTCTGGCTTCCCAAGTCAAGTTTGAAGATCTCATAAAAGATTTGAGAAAACTGAAGAGACAACTAGAAGGTAACAGGAACTGTTCTGTTATTATGATAATAGCTAAGTTTTGTTTTTTGGTTTTTTTTTTTAAATGATTGAAGAGGATTATTTATGTCTGGTTCATGGAATGGAATTGGCGCGGAGCTCAGTTATGGTACACCGCAGCCCTCGTGAAACTTTCCATGTCTTCTGCTCTATGTGGAGACACTGTATTTGCATATCCTTTTCTTTTATTAGTGTTAATCTGTGCTTTTTATAGCTCCATCTTTTACGTCTACATTTTCCAACATATAACAGATGTCATCTTAATAATCATAGCAGTAGGCCTTCGTTGACTACTTACTATTGTATCATATAGTGACGCCAACTACCCCAATAAGCAGGAACTCTACCAACTCCATTTTGCCAATGAGAAAAATGAGGTTTAGAGAAGTTAAGTTCTCACAGCCAATGAGAGGCCTGTTTACTGGGCTCTCATCAGGCCTATCTGGATGAGAACTCATGCCCTTTCTAAGCTAGTCGACTGTGCTGCCTTATACGTATCCCCCACATGCACACACATACTCACACACACACGCACACACACTCCCCACCATGTACTTGGTTTATGTGCAGGAATCTAACAAAGATGGCAGGACCCACCATAAGCATTCAATTTTAGTTGAGTTTCCATTTTTAATTATTCACAACAAAAATGCTGACCGCTCTTTTGGCTTTTTTCTAAAAGGTAAAACTATGTCTCTCTCGAGCAGGAATTTTCCTTTGGCATTGCTCGCGTCTTGTGTTTTCACTGTGGAGACATCTCCTTATCCAAGTATATAAATACTTGCGTTGGACCTTGTGTAACTCCAACTGCCGAGCTCCATGGAGGATTTAGGGAGCGTGTTAATGTGGAAATGGAGCACAGAGTGCCAAAAGGAGAGCTTGAGGAAATGAAGAGCTTGAACCAGGAATCTTTTTACACTAAGACATAAAATAAACATTTTTAAAATGTTTATTGTGAAAGAGTGCTCAGAAACCCAAGTCTTAGAAGCAGAACAGCCTAGAAAGGGAAGCGAAGTGGGACAGATCTCCTGGTGGCAGGGAGAGCCATTTAGTTTTACTCTGGGCATAAAACTTGCTTAACTAAGGAGAGCGGTTACAAGTGAATATTTCTACCTTGTAAATTATTTTTAAAGGAACATGTGGATTTTTTTTCCTCTCCTGTTGATGTGGTGAAGAGCATGCATTCAACCATGTGGACACTGCATTTAGAATGTGATATATGAACCTGTCTGTGCTTATTCTTTTCCCTCTCCTAACACACCGACGGTTTTAACCTTGTCTAAGACCAGGGGCTTGATTCTTATTGTAATAAAACTGTGTGAGCCATCCTGTGGCAGTTTTTCCTGTCGCTCTTTCAATGGCAGAATTAGCGCCCCCGCTGGTCTTCCGTCTGGCTGCAAGGTTCGCCCTGACCAAGAAGGGCCAGGCTTGTTTACATCGTGGCTGTGGCTGTCGCTGAGTACAAATCCCCTCTGGTCTCCTGGACCTGTGCCCTCCTGCGGCGTTTTCTGAGCAGAAACCTGATGCACGTGTGATCTTTCCTCTTCTCCCGCCGTCCTCCCAGGGGCTGCCTCTTTCAGGCACCCCGACTGGGCCACCTCCCTTTGACGTCTGCAAGTGTTTGATGATTCCTAACCAAGATAAGAATGAATTGGGAGGCCAGTGGAGAGGCAGGTGTTCCCACCCAGGTTCCTCCCTTTGGTGCACCTTGTCTTCTGCAAGGGGATCTCAGGTGCCATTCCACATCTCTCAGTGCGCCACTGACCCTTGTCCCGTTGTCAGGAGTTGCAAGAACTGCTGAAGTTGGAGGACCTATCTTAAGATGAGGGAAAACCAAACGTTGCCTCAGTTGTTTTTCTTTTTTGGCTTGGACTACACCAAAAGATGTGAGGCATCACAAGACAAGAGAGAGAAGTGGGACTCCACACTGCCCCACTGCCCCCCCCCCTGCATTGGATGTTTAAACAAAAATACCCTGCTAATCTTTAGAGATGCCAGTGTTTTTAACACATGAAAGGTACCTAGTAAATATTTAAAGAAAATACAGACCGTTGGTTCTCTAATGAATTTCTTTTTCTTCTAAATGCCATCTGGCAAGATGGCCAGAGTCGTGGCGGTCCGTTTCATCTCGCTTCCCATTCAGGTTCCACGTCCTTTTCCATAAGGCCTTGGTGTGAGCCTAGATTGAATGTTTAATTGAAGAGGACATAATTTTCACACATACAGCAAAGATTTGATGAGGCTTTGAGGTTTATTGTAGCCATTAAAATGTCGTGGCTGCTGGCAAAACCCCAGAAAATGTCTAAAGCTAAACCAGATGTGATTAGCAAATTTCAAGACGTCTCAGGCCCCCTTTCTCCAGGCAGGCACAGCCCTTGAGAAGAAAACTGGTCTGAACCACACCTTAGCAACAGAGGGTGAATTAAATCAGAGTTTGTTGGTTGTGTAAATGTCACTGATACACGTGGACATGGCCAGCGAGCATCTTTCATAGAAACAAGAACTTTGCAGGGCACTTTTACGTAGGCAAACGGAGCAGGCCGTTGATAATAATAGTATCAGCTATAGTTCATCCAATGCAACTATTATCTATCAGATGTTTTACATCATCATCTCTTTTAATCTTTGCAATGACCCTCTGAAGCAGATATCAATCTCTCACAAGAGGAGGAAACTGAAGTTCTAGCGCTCAGATAATTTGCAAAGTTCCAGGTGGTGACCTAGCCACATTTCGATGCTAAGTAGGACTCTAAGGTATGCACGTGGGATGCATCCTGCCTGTGACCCAGAGCTCTCCATACCTCTATACCTCCAAAACAGAAAGTTAGGTGTTCAAGGCATAAAGGCAAGGCATAAATCCTCATGAAGGTACCAGGGACAGAAAGAGAGTTCCCAAGTGCACACATATGCACACATGCGTGCTCACACACACACACACACACCCTTAGAGCCACATGTGTAGACCCTCAGATCAAAGGGAGATAAAAGAAGAATTTACTTCAGGCTGGGGATGGGGAAGGGAAGACATAAGGGAGAGATGGGCCATAAACGTGAAGAGTCACATAGACACACGAGTGAGCAAAGTTATTGTGTCGGGTTAAGATAGTATCAGATGGTGGGTTTTGGTATCAGATGATGTACTCTTTACCGGTTTGGTGGAAGCGAGGTCTTGTCAGGTAATAAAACCATAAAGAGGGTTAAATGGAACAATTACAATGCCTGTGTCAGAGGAGGTAATGAGTGCACAGTCTGTTAGTAAAGAAAACTTGAGCAAAGCTGATTAGGGGTATGTACTTTTTCCTGGAAAATGCACACCTTGTTGAATTCAGCCCCAGGTCACTGAGAGGCTGCTGGTTGAGTTTGTGGAGAATCTGATTCCCACTTGTGCTCTCTTCTCTATCTTGTGGAGACAGAACCATATTCGTGGTGCTTGGGAACATATTCCATATCTTGTTTACTGTTCTATATCCCTTAGTGAGATAATAATTTTCACTCCCCTGGTACCGTGATAAGTAATAATTAGGAAAAATACCAAATGACAGGAAGAGTTTTTCCGTTTCTTATTCATTGACCTTGTTTGCTGGCCAGAACCCTCAAGGTATTTTTACCAACCCATATGTGGTTGGCAGAATAATGGCTCCCAAAAATGTCCAGACCCTAATCCCTGAAATCTATTACCTTACACGGCAAAAGGGAACTTTGCCAATATAGAGATGGGGAGATTATCTTGGACTATCCAAGCGGGCCTAATCTAATCACATGGATCTTTAAAATGAATCTTTAAAAACTGAGAATTTTCCTTGTCCGTGGCCAGCGGGAGATAGTACAGCAGAACAATCAGGGAGCGTGCGATGTTGTGGGCTTTGCAGAAGGAGGAAGCGGGCAGTGGACCAGGGAGTGTGGGGAACCTCTAAAACTGGAAAAGGCAAGGAGCAGATTTTCCCCTGGAGCCCCCAGCAGGGAACGGAGCCCTGTCAACACACCTTGATCTCAGCCCAGCAGACCCACATTAGACTTCTAACCCACAGAACTACAAGGTAATACCTTCGTGGTGTTCGAAGCCACTTAAGTTTGCGATGATTTGTTAGAGTGGCAATAAGACCAAATGTACTGTGCATTGTATCCTTCCTGATGGTGTCAGTTACACCAGGGAGAGACACACACACACACACCATTGTTGAGGTCATAAGATGTACAATTTCTCAAGTAGGGACACATCCCATTACGGCATGAGATGTGAATCGGTGCTTTCTGACAAGGAGCCTATCGCCAAATAAACCTAGAACTGCTCTTGACCAGAGTGATGTCTCACAGATGCACAGTGACCCTGAGCTTATTTAAAGGCTCTGGAAAGTTCTGAGGTGAAAACAAACAGATGAACAAAACCCAAAATGGTTCAACCCTGTTCAAAGCATGTCTCCATTTAAAACCTGAAACACTGGTTTTCCTTTAGTATTCTTTCACTGACTACTTAGTAATGTGTTGCAGAGCACGCAGTCTGCGAGATACGTTTAAGAAGGGGTGTTGGAATTAATATGATATTTTTAATATAAAGAAAGCCATTGTTGGTTCAGTGGTCACTATAGGCTAACAAGAGGAGGAGCTGCGGTGCGCAGTTTCGACCTATGCCCTTTGGTATTGCTCTTCGTTATCCTGGCTACCCTGTCCCCCCGAATCTGTTCTCCATGGAAGCAATTCAAATGGGCCAGGCTTCTGATGCTACCAGGCATCCAATGTCTTGATGCCTGGAAGCCAAAACGAATAACCTTAGTGTCATCCACAATTAACCAGGCATCCCCAACCCCAAATCCATATGAATTTGATATGATCCTCTGGTAGTATTTTATTATAAAAACTTCATTGTGACTATGGAAGTAGGAAAGCCGAATTAATTTTTGGTTGCTGGAAAATGAGACGGGAACTCTTCAGAAAGCTGTTGGGAAGTCAGCATGTTCCAAAGAGCTGAAGAAAAAAACGAAATCGCTCTTATTAGCTAACAGTAGTTACTCAGTAGCCACTGTTATTAAAAGTAAGCTATTCCATCAACTAGCTATATACTTACTCTTGCTTTGAAAATGATGCTTTATTAGCCCTGACATCCCGTAAATAAATTGGGAACATGTAATTGGTAGTTAGCCCTTGGTGTAAGATATTCAAACTTGTTTGAGAATGTTGGCTGAAATGCAAGTGTGTGTATTTTAAGATAGCTCTCATGATGTCCTTTTCTCTAAATATTTAAGAATATGTATTTGAACATGTCCTTTCTTTTGAACCACTTGGAAATATTTGGCAATACAGCAGTTTAGGAAAGGCAAGAGTCTCTGTTGACATTTTGATATCTGTTATCACTCTATAAATGTTTATCCTACAAATATTTATCCTACAATGTTAGCTTTTTTTTTAAGCTTTCTCTAAATGAGATGCTTTGTGAAATGCATAGCCCAGGCATTCAGTAACAGTTAAAAATCTTCATTCTGAGTTTGAATCATAGTGGTATCCCCTAACTAACTTTACATTAAAGTACATCTATCACATCTTCAAGCATTTTTAATCCCGATGTCCTTATTCTGATGGAGTGGACAAATTAGCTCATAGCCATCTTGGTGAACCTCTGTTTTATACAACACTAGGAACTGAAAATTCTACCTCAAAATATCAAGTACAGGAGAAAATTAATTCATACAGACATGAAAGTCACAGTTCAAGAAAGAGTGGGGCTTTTTGTTGTAAGCATTTGTTGCTGTTTGTAGATTGCTCTATCTAGAGTCAGTATGTCTTCCAGACATAGAAAGTAGATTAAATTCTTTCATTTAGCTCCAATCCTGTGAAAGGCCCACCCCAAAATTAATATGTATGTATTTAAGAGTCATACTGTCAGGGTGCCTGGATGGCTCAATGGGTTAAAGCCTCTGCCTTTGGCTCAGGTCATGATCCCAGGGTTTTGGGATCGAGCCCCGCATCAGGCTCTCTGCTCAGCGAGAAGCCTGCTTCCCTCTCTCTCTGCCTGTCTCTCTGCCTACTTGTGATCTCTGTCTGTCAAATAAATAAATAAAATCTTAAAAAAAAAAAAAAGAGTCATACTGACAATAACAGTATAATCATACAAAAGAGGACTTGGGGAGGGAACCACACACCTCTACACATAAAAGCAGGCAATGAGAATGTTTTTACCTGGTAGTTTCTCATGGCCCTGGGCAGAGCCTGAGGTAGAGGCAATCATTTAGCAGTTTGGATAAATACATGACATTTTTACAATTAAAACAAGATTTTAAAATGTAAGTTATTGTCAACTCTTAGTTATAGGTAGGTAGATTAGTAAGGTTAAGGATTAGCCATAGCTTTTTCTTTTAAAGTGAATATATTCTTTCTAACCATCAGTGAATCAGCTGTATTACTTACATGCTGGAAAACCTTTCCTGTTTGAAACTACATGGTAAGCAATAGACTACCTATTGTTTCTCCTGCGAGGTGGAAAACAGTCCTCTTCTAGCTCACTTATTATAATGAGCATATTAGCTCTTGGGGCAAATACGTTGATGAGCTAGTATTTGTGCGGTGCTGGAAGGGGAGGTGTGTGAGGCTGGTTTTGAGACTCGGAGCCCTGATGGTTTCAGGAAGGGAAGCTGCCTGCAGGTGAGCTGGCGTCCCCAGTAATGGAGTGAGAGGTGGCAGGAGAGCTAATCAGCAGAACCGCCCTTTCTCTTGTCCCTGACCGAGGCTTTTTATTTTTCACATTTGGATTTGGGGTGGTGTGGAGTGTCCTTTCCTCCTCTTAATACTGTAGTTAATCAAGATTTGGCTGTGAAAATTAAGGAGAAATGCTAATAACTGGTGTTTGCATTATTGGGGACATTGGAAGGATCCTGTCCCGAAGCCACTGTCCAGTCCAGTTCTTCAGTGCAAGTTTCAGTCACCACCACCCTCTCTGACTTCCATCTTTCTCCCAAGCATGTTGGCTTCTCCTCCGTCAGGAATCTGCATTATCTGTCCACTGCTTGAATGAAAGTAGAGCCTTTGGCACACTAAGTCAGTTAGTCTTATTGAGCCCAAAACAGAATTTTTGAAAAGTAATTGCCTCCGGAGCTTATCTCAGGCATCAAAGAAGATGACTTAAAGAAGCTCTGTGAGGATTATTCCTTTGAATTTACAATAGACACAGTGAGGCTGTGTCTTTTATAGGGGGCTATCATGGCTACAGTTCTGCCCCTAGTACAGGTGATATGGGGGTATCCTGAGAGTTGCCAGATTGATTAAATAAAATGTGGGAGGCCCAGTTACATCCAAATTTCAGATTAAAAAGTTTTGTTTTTTGTTTTTGTCTTTTTGATTTGGGGTTTTTTTTGTTTGTTTTTTGGGGGTTTTTTTGTTTTGTTTTTGTTTTTGTTTTTGTTTTGCAGGAGTCTGTCTCAAATATTGCACAGGATACACTTAGATTAAAAAAAAAAGATTCCTTGTTTATACCAAATTTAACTTGGTGCCCTTTTATATGTCTATAGAAAGTTTAGAAGCAATAAGAAAGGCAATTAAAAGTTGGTTCCCTTTTTATTACTGTTATGTACCTGCAATTCTAAACAATCTCAGGGATAAAATTTTCCCTCCAAAGGTGGACAGTGGACGCAGGCATGGTATGTTCCAAGGTACAGGGCATATCCATTTCCACCATCACTAGTGGCTACAGTTGCTGTTTTTTTTTTTTTTTTAAGATTTTATTTATTTATTTGACAGAGAGAGAGAGAGAGATCAAAAGTAGACAGAGAGGCAGGCAGAGAGAGGAGGAAGCAGGCTCCCTGCTGAGCAGAGAGCCCGATGCAGGGCTTGATCCCAGGACCCTGGGACCATGACCTGAGACGAAAGCAGAGGCTTTAACCCACTGAGCCACCCAGGCGCCCCTACAGTTGCTGTTTTAATGAGCACTTGTGAATACCTGAAAATTTGCTCATATCATTTCTGTTTCTTAAAACTACTTCCAAGTAAGTACTACTTGCATGTTAACCATAAAGAAGTCGAAGCCACTTTCCTGCTAATGATCAGAAGCGGGTTTATCTGATTACAAAGCTCATATTCTTTGCACTAGACCGTGCTTTATCCTTCGACCGTTTGTAGACCCACCTCTCAGGCATGAACGATATGATGTAGAACAAGAAATCTTAAAGAGTAAGCCCCACTTATTTTTCTAGTTCATCTTCTAAAGGTATTACATATACTAATTGGATTGGCTGTAGGCTTTTTTGGTCTCTATGCACAGCTACTCCTCTAAGCTACAGGCCGCAACCTCTGTCCTCCTACCACGTCCCTATGAGTTTCCTTTAGTCTCTCCAACACACTCTCTCTGTCTCAGTCTTTCTCTGAAAATTGCCTAGACCATGTTCTATTCCTGTATGACTCAGAAGGTAAGCACCATGGTCTGATGTAGGTAGTCAGATAAATAGCAATGGCCACCCAAGACACCCTGCATGGGTTTGATGCCTTGGTTATCTCTTCATTTGCAGAAATTACATGTAATGTGGTTCTGGTATAGATGAGAAATTAATGGAACTACCCAGGACCTGTCAAGTCACACAGCAGAGCAGACTGTTGCTTCTGTGTCTGGACTAGCCCTGACAGTGCAGAATAAATGATTTGTATGAAGTAGCTCTCCCTTTGCAAGAGTATAAGTGTTCTTTAAGACAGAAGGAGAAAAAATAAGACAAAAACTAGATCTCGCCATGAGAATGAATGTTCGTTTTTGGTTTTGCTTTTTTTGTGTGTGTGTTTTGTTTTGTTTCGGCTTGTTTTAATTTTTTTTTTTTAAAGATTTTATTTATTTTTTTGACAGAGAGAGATCACAAGTAGGCAGAGAGGCAAGCAGAGAGAGAGGAAGGAAAGCAGGCTACCTGCTGAGCAGAGAGCCTGATGTGGGGCTTGATCCCAAGACCCTGGGATCATGACCTGAGCCGAAAGCAGAGGCCTTAACCCACTGAGCCACCCAGGCACCCCAATTTTTTTTTTTAAGAGAGGGAAGGGAGAGGGGGACAGTGGAGAGAGGCAGAGAGAGAATCTTAAGCAGGCTCCATGCCCAGTGCAGAACTTGACATGGCCTGAGGTCATGACCTGAGCCAAAATCAAGAATCAGACACCCAACTGACTGAGCCACCCAGGCACCCATGATTGTTTTCTTTAATTACTCATTGAGTGTGGTCCATAAGCAGGATGGCTGGGGTGAGGGGAAAAAGAAGACTTCCAAAGACTTTTGGAGGACATCCGAGAAAGATGGTCCTTTGAACGCTTGTTTGGATTGAACCCTCAGGTAGGATTTCAGTTCCTCCTGAAAACTATTTTAAAGATAGTAAAGAGAATTCTTTGAAAGCATAAAGTCAAGAGCACAGAATGAAAGAGGAAAATAGAACTGCAAAATTTCAGAAGCTTAAGAAATATATGGACAAGTAGTAAATGAATCCACCAAACAACACGGTGGAATTCTAATCCAGGAGTGGAGAAAGGTGAGAAGCGATGTGATTTTTACCACACAATTCATACATACCACAAATTCATATGTAAATTCATATATATACACACATAAACATTTATACATAGTCATGTGTTGATAAATCAACGAAATCATTCAAGAAAATTTCTCAAAATGATAGACACAGTTTTCTAATTTTAAAAGGACCAAAGAGGGGTACCTGGGTTACTCAAGTCAGTTAAGTGACTGCCTTTGGCTCAGGTTATGATCTTGGGGCCCTGGGATTGATCCCCATATTGGGCTCCCTGCTTAGTAGGGAGTCTCCTTCTCTCTGCCTCTCCTCCCCCTCCTCTCCCCGTTCATGCCGCTCTCTCTCAAATAAATAAAATCTTTTAAAAAATAAGTAAAAGGCCCAAAGAGATTCCAGCACAGTGGAATAAAATAGATCCATACCATTGTTAGAGCATTTCAGGATACTCAGGGCGAAAAGAAATGTTTATATGCTTCTAGAAGGAGATGGGGTAGAGGGACAAGATGTGGGAGCAAATTAACCAGAATCAGGAAGCAGAATGGCTTCCGAGTGTTCAATAGCAGCACTAGAAGCTAGAAATGGATTAGAATTCTAAAGGAAAAGTATTTCCAATCCAGAATTTTATATTCACCAAATTGTCAATCAAATATGAAGGCAAATGAAAAGTGTTCCTAAACATGTAAGTTATCAAAAAACTTATCTCCCATGCAACCATCTTCAGGATGCTACTATAGAATGTGCTTTTTCATGAAATGAGAAGATAAAGGTGATGGGAAATTACAGATCCAGTGGAGAAGGGAGGTGAAGAGATACTCCAGCGCAGACAGCCTAGGATGATAGCCAGGCCCAGAGAGCAAACAGTCCAGATTGGATTAGCTCAAAAGAATCATGGAGAAGATCCCTGAGGGATATGCAGTTCATGTATCTGATGTATCCTGAATATTCTGACAAGAGTTCCATGACTAGCAATAAGTTTGGAGTTCCTTTAGTGACAAACACATAGAAAGGAGGAAATTAGAAAAAAAATATATTACAAGGGTGAGGGTGAGGGAGTTTGAGGAGAATGTTTAGGAAAGGCACATTAGAATTTATGAATCAGCTGGGACTGGGAGCTGGTTTTTGCAAAATCATACTGGTGTTCATGCAGGAGGCTAGTGTGGTCAAACCATGGTGTGCTCTACTGGGAGGGGGCTCGTGTGTGGTGGGTAGGAAGAAAGGGAAGGGAACTACATCATCTATACTGCAGAAGGAAAAAAAAAGTGAAAAGTGCCGGTAGGAGCTTGTTAGAGACGTGCAGTTAAGCACTGAGATAATCAGGACCAATTGGCACAAGTGGCTGTCTCCGGGGGGGAAGAACTGGGTGAAATTTGTGGATGGAAGTAGGGAACTGCTTTTCCTGGAGCACATAGAATACACCGGTTCCTTGAATCGGCACAGGTGTAACTTTATTAAATATGCCACAGCAACACATCAAAGCATTTGTAAGTTCTCGGGGGCAGACGCTGACATGTGGAAAGGAGTCCTAGCTTGGGATTCGGGAGACGCGGTTCGAGGGTTTAGTTCTGTGTCTTACGAACCATGGGAGAAACCATTACAACTCTGATGGGTCTCGTAAGCTCTGTGAGCCGCAGCCGAAACACTGCAGCTGATCATCCTGGCTTGCCCCACTCTGGGATCCTGGAAGGGTCAGAGGAGCAGATGTCGGAGAAAGTCCTTCGGGAAGTGTGGGAGGTTTTCTTTAAACTCATTCAGAAGCCATGCAATTCTCAGTTTGCTCAACGCATCTTGGTGTGCCCAAGAAGGGGGTGGGGGAACGCATCAGCCATTAGGACTGTGTGGCTCATTTATCACCTTTAAGGAAGCTCCAGAAGACATGACTTGAATGATTATTGACCATGCCTAATTTATTAGCTCTTTCCTCCTTCGCGGCCCATTTGTCCGAGGCAGGAGATTTGCTAAACCTGGACTCTGAAAGGGGGCTGGAGGCATTCGCCCGAGTCCTGACCATGTTGCCATGGTGTTAAAAATATTTAGTTTTGCAAGCAAACTTTTAGAAATAATAAAAGAAAAACTTTGATATGATTTATTTTTGTAAAGCGATTTCGACAAAACAGACGCAAGGGACCTGGGGTAAGTACTTCAGGAAGGCGGTGGGTGTAAAATGTTGATCAGCGTGGTGACTTCTGATGCAAAGCATTCAGTTAAGTGCAGCGTGGTGGGTAAAGGTCACCCATTTCCCAAACGGAATGCCTTCAAAGACAAGTCGGACAGAAAGGGGAGAGGAGACGGAAACTGAAACCTGATTCATTTGTTTAATTAATGGAAAAGAAGTTTCTGTTTTCCTTTGAAGCTGCGGTTGTGACATCTCTAGGTGGGAAGGATGACTTATGTCCTGCCAGGGTCTTCTCAGCTCTCCCTCTGCTTCAACCCTTTATTTATAAATCAACACAGTTAATAGAATTTATTTTGTTTCTCTTTTTCTCTGACAAGAAACATAAAACACTGAAGTAAAAGCTACTGTCATGGAACAGTCTCGAGTCACAAGCCCCGAGTTCAGATCCTTGCTCCACAAGCCCTGTGATCCTTGGCTTGTCACGTCATCCCTCCACATCTCTGTGTCCTCATGTAAAAAGGCAGATATCAGGGGCGCCTGGGTGGCTCAGTGGGTTAAGCCGCTGCCTTCGGCTCAGGTCATGATCTCAGGGTCCTGGGATCGAGTCCCACATCGGGCTCTCTGCTCAGCAGGGAGCCTGCTTCCTCCCCTCTCTCTCTCTCTCTGCCTGCCTCTCTGCCTACTTGTGATCTCTATCTGTCAAATAAATAATAAAATCTTTAAAAAAAAAAAAGGCAGATATCACTGTCTTACTGATAGTTTGAGAGGAGGGGCCAGGGGGCTATATGAAGGAGATCCCTTCACAGAATATCAGCAAAATGCGGGGTGCGGGGGGCTCAGTCAGTTAAGCATCTGCCTTAAGCTTAGGTAATGATCTCTGGGTCCTGGGATCGAGCCGCCAGTGGAGCCCCTGGTTGGGCTCCTGGCTCGGCGGGGAATCTGCTTGTCCGGCTTCCTCTGCCCCCTTCCTCCCCCTTCCGTCTCCCTCCATCCCCTCCCTCTGCCCTCCTCCAACCCCCTCCACCCTCATGTTCTCTCTCTCTCACACACACAAATAAATAAATAAATAAAATCTTTAACAAAACAAAACAATCAGCACAATGTATAATATTTTCCCCTGATTCCCTTTATGCCCTCATTTCTGATATCTAGTCCAAGAGCAAATCCTGTTGATTCTTTCTCCAAAACAGGCCTTGCATCCATTCAATGCTCTCCCTATCCATGGCAAATTTCTAGTCCAGACCAGCCCCTTCTCTCAGAGGGGCCCCTGCTTCCACACTTGCCCTCCCTTTACTCCAGTCTCTGCTCATCAGACAAGTCGGGACACTTTGTTTTGTATTCATACCTCCAGCCTCAAAACCCATCACGTGCCTTCCACGTTTCTCCATGGTGTGACCACTTCTACCTTTGCGATCTCATCTCATGCCACCCCCACCCAGTCCTGGCCACGAAACCCCAGCCTCACAAGCCTGTGTGCTCCAACCCAATACACTTGTTTCTGCTTTGGGACCTTTGCAACGGCTAGTCCCTCAGCCCAGAATGTCCTTATTTTAGATATTCCCATGCCTTAGGCCTTCCCTGTTCACCCAGACTATAGTGAATGTCGGGCTCGATCCCAGGACCCTGAGATCATGACCTGAGCCGAAGGCAGAGGTTTTAACCCACTGAGCCACCCAGGCGCCCCCCCAACGTGGGTAGAGATCTAATGACCTTTTTAGTGTTTATACCTACTGTGTCCATCAGTACCTACCGCAGAGTTGAGTGGATGAATGAGGGTGAACTCACGGCTGTGAGAGGTAGTGGGTCCCTTCCCCTCTTCTGATTGGAAGATTGTGTTACAGTTAGTAACTAAGGTAGGGTAAGTGCCATTAGGGAGGGGGTATGTGCTAAATAATTTTTTTTTAAGATTTTATTTATTTATTTGACAGAAAAAGAGAGTATAAGCAGAGGGAGCAGCAGGGAGAGGAAAGGAAAGGGAGAAGGAGGCTCCTACTGAGCAGAGACCCTGACACGGGGGTCAATCCCAGGATCATTACCTGAGCCAAAGGCAGATGCTTGAACGACTGAGCCACCCAGTGCTCCTGTGCTAGATGATTTTGACAACGAATTTCAACTCTAATTTCTAAGACAATTATTATTATGCTATTTCAGTGCCTTCTACAGTTCTCCTTATTCAGTATAAGTTACTGGTTTCTCCCCTAAACTTTGTTATTTGAACAGCTAAGAATCCCTGGAATTCTGGCCATTGACAGGATATAGGATATAAAGTCAACTGTAAAATTGTTTCAGGTTTGGCTCTCGGGTATTCTGTTTCTACATGGCTCTCAAGGATCTGCTCTTGAATTAACCCATGCCTCAAAAATCCTGACATTGATACCACCCAGAAGTAATCATTATAGAATAGAACTCTTACCTAATGTGGTTGGTTCATGAGAAAAGTTGGCCCAATTCAAGAATCCTAGAAAATGATACTTGGATCCTTTAATCTTCAATTTAAAACCAGTTAAATATAGCATCATTCCCACACCTTTTTAAGAATGAACTTTTTATTTTTAATTTGGAACCAACTTAGGTTCAGAAAAGTCGCAGGAATAGTATAGAATGCTCATAGAGCCCTTATCCAGTCTCCCAAGCATTGATTATTATGTTAACCACTTTTTGTTGTGATGTATTCATCAAAACTAAGAAGCTGGCCCTGATGCATTTCAATTAACTAAATTCTAATATCTCTTTGGATTTCACCAGTTTTTTCCACTAGTGTCCACTTTCTGTTCCAGGTCCCAAACCCAAGTACCGCATGACACTGAGTTGCCATGTCTCCCTCATCTCCACTGTTCTCTCCGCAGCTACAGTTAACAACAGTATTTCAGCAGCTTCTACTTACATTTGCAGAAATAATGCTTTTTCACACTCAAATTGTGACTGCGTACCCTCAAGCAATTAGATTACATAATCACAGGGGCACCTGGCTGGCTCAGTCGCGAGAGCAATGCAACTCTTGATCTGGAGGTTGGGAGTTCAAACCCCACATGGGGTATAGAGATTACTGAAAAATGGAATCTTTAAAAAAAATTTTTTTTTCAACTGTGTAATTCAATAAAAAGAACAACTTGCATAAATAGGTTTGGAAAAAAAACACACACTGTTCTTGATCAAGTTTCTACTACATGGTTGGGAGAATTGCTCAGTAAAGCCAGAGAGTGACCTTTCACCTACAAGCTTTCAGCATGCTCTGGGAATCAAGCAGGAGGAATAGAAAGTAGCATTGATTTGGCAAGTCCATTAATTAAGTGCCTTTCACATTCCCATTTGAAGAGAAAAAAAGTATATATTGGTGTCGTTATAATGGTAATACCCCACCTATGTTCGTAGCTTCACCCTTTGAAGCCACTGGGGCAGGCCAACATAGCGGAGAAGATGGGTATCCAAGATAGGAAGCAGAATGGTCAGCATGGAGCCTAGGTCTTTTGATTACCAAGCCAGAGCTGATGCTACGCTAACCATAACCTTGTGTCAGGTCAAAACATTTCTTCACAGAAAGAGATTTGTGGGTGGTTTTGTGAATATCAAAATATTTTTCTGCCCAAGTAAATTGTGTATCTTGGACCCTGTGGAAGATTCACAGTCCACAAATGGATTCTCTTCATGTCAGACAGCAAAATGAGTGAGGTTGGAGGGAGACCTCTTCAGCCCCAGCAAAGGGGACTGGAGTTTTTGCCAAGGTCCTTATCTCTTCCAGATTTCTTCCCAGATTTCTTGGCCTTGGCGCAGGTCTAAGAATGGAGAGAGGTCATGGACTGTGACTCTACTCTTTAGGTACCCATGGGGAGATCAGTGACCTGAGAGTCCGCAGCCCAGCTCTGAGTTTCCTCTGTGCCACTTAATAACATAAACCTCCCATGGCCTTCTGTTTCTCCATTTCAACTAAAGGGGTCCCCACTGGTGGCACTGGGTGATTTTCAGCTTTTATTGCTTTTTCCTTAACGTTCATGGGTACTTCACGTTGTCTCTGAAACTTCCCTGTAGGTTGTTGGGGTCAGAGGCTGGATAGCATAAGGCCAGTGGGTCTAACAGCCCTGGGTTCAGATTCTGACGCAGCCACAGTATCTGTGAAATTTTCTTCATCCTTAGCTAACAAAAGGGATAGTAGCAGGACTGAGCTCATAGAATTCTTGACTGAACTCTTGAATAAAATGAGACACATAAAGCAGACAAGGGTCCAAGACACCTTTGGCCATTAAGGGCCATTTGTTATCAACCATACACGTCGAGAACTTGACCTAATTTTCAAAGAATTATTGGGTACAGAGATAAAAAGCACTATGTCCAGCTCTGCGTAAGACAACCAGGCACCATTAACCAGTGACTTCCCTGGTGCCAAAACTTACAGAAGGAGGAACGCCCAGGGAAAATCTATAATGGCTGATGCGCTAAAACTGCTAATTTGACCTGGTTTGTTTTTGTTTTTTTTTTTTTTACAACATTTTTCTTGACTATTTTGATGAACTTTAAAAACACTGTTAAATTTCCAGGTATTTGGGGGAAAAAAAAAAAACCCAACAACAAAAAAAACCCCAAATCCTCCAAAATATGAGGAGGGCCTTGTTTGACCTTTTCAATCAGTTCATTTGTTTAGCAAATATTTATTCAAAGCTCTGAGTTAGCTGCTAATTTTAAATAAACTTACTGAAATATCAAGTCATTTATAAACACGTTTTAAGAACAAGTGTTACCCTCATTTTCTGGAGGAGAAATGTATTCCTACTTAGTCTTCTGATTTCTCCTCTCTCAAGCACAGCAATCTGTCCCTCGGAACAGTGATTAAAACTTGCTGTCTGACAGGGATGGAGAAGGGGAGCAGAACTTGCCCTCCACCTGTCGTATAGACTCACAAAAACATTTGTAAAACCCTTTCTGACTGTGATATCATAAAGAGAACCAACGAATCTTTGCCACCTCCTGTTCAAGGCCCGAGACCTCCGAGCTACAAATACCTCATTTGTTTTCTCATTCCAGGACTCCTCTTCTCCCTAACCACCTCCCCTTCCCCCAAACTGAGTGATTTAAGCTGGGGCTTATTGTTAAATTGGCATTATAAAGTAAATTGTGAATCACAGTCAATGGCATGTTGGAGTCAGTGACATGGAGTAAAACTAAAAAGGCAGCTAATCTACTAGGAATAATTAAACATTTGAACACAGTCCTGTCACAAGCACCTGACTCATCTGGAGGACCCGGACAAGTCCCTGGGGCTCCCCAGGCCAGCAGGAGGGGGCTTCACGTAGGCCTCCCTTGCCTTTCCATGACATGAGGGCTGAAGGCGTAGGCTCATTGACATGGGGGCTGAAGACTTGAGGGAGTTTTAGTAGGCATTTAGGAATCTGTTATGCCTAGGCTTTCCCAGGGGATACTGCTTTTTCCCTCAGGCTTTCTGCTGTCTCCTTTCCACAACTCCCCCATTTCGGCCCTGCCCAGAATTTCCCCTTTTCCTCTAAGAGTCCCCATCCTTCCTGACGCACTCCAATGTACCCACATAACCAAGAACCAGCCTCCCTTCGCAGACCTCACCAGCTCACCTTCTCTAACCCGCCAGACCCTGGGATGCAGACTACCGGGGCTGCGGGACCTGTCACTTTCCCTGTGCCATAACTCAGCAGAGAGGTAGGATCAATGACAGGTTTACAGGAGCGCAGGACTTGAAAAAGCTGAGGTCAGTGTCTGGTGGCTTCCCGTTAATCCCACAGACAGCATCCTGCCAGCCGGTCGATCGGCCAGTCTGTTACCCACTCTGAACTATTTCTGATTCTCAACTTTATTTTCAAACAGTCCGAAGAAATCCCAACTCCCAGCAAACGGACAGTGCAGCCCTCTTTATGCGAAGCCTTGTTTATAGGCCACAGTTCTCCCGACAGATTTACAAGTGTCTGTGGAGTTTTAAAAGATGATTGCTTAACAGGCATTAAGTGAGACACATAGGACTGTGTAAATATTTTAGCTGGAATAGGGGATTTTTTTTAAACGTCTGAGCCAAATATTGCATTAAATCTGAAAACAGTGGCAAACTGATTAGGGGTTGTTTCCAGCTTCGTGTTTTGCCAGTGATTCCTGTAGCCAAGAATAGATACCGGAATCCAACCGCCAGTTTAGGCTGTGTATTTTAAAATAACTTTTCATCCTTTACTTTCTTCTCCTTAGGCCTTTCCATCTTTTTTTCTTGTTTTTTTTTTTGTTGTTGTTGTTGTTGTTTTGTTTTTTAAATTTCTTCATGGCTTATCTAGATGTAAATACTCCACAGAGCAGAAAATTATGGTTAATGCGACTAACCCATAGAGGCCAAGAAGGGAACGTGGGCCTGGGGATCAGAGACATTGCCGAAGCTTACAGCTGTCCTGATAGAGCCATGTGGAAACAGGTTGCTTTCGGCTAATGGGGCTCATGTATCTTAATCACTGGTCTCTTTGTAGCCCGAGATTGCCCTGCTGGGAGGAAATAGTCCTAAAATGAGCATTGTTCCCTCTTCCCCTTACTGATTTCCTTGAATCTGAAAGAGGTAGGCCTGTTGCCTTCAAGACTTATATGTATGAGAGAATCTGTCACTTAATTTTAGTAAAAAATACCATGTGATAAGCATTTGGCTCCACAGGGGTTTTGTTTTGTTTTGTTTTGTTTTTTTGTTTTCTTTCTCTCTTTTTTTTTTTTTTTTTTTAATTTAAGCATTTCTACAGGGAAACCAGTTTGAGCAACGAGCAGGATGTATTGCTTGACCACCAATATAATTTCTGTGAGAATGAGGCACACTACCAATGGAGCTTTGCTCTGATTCCACCAGCGACGTCTTAATTTTCACAAAAGACACTCCTTACTGCAATACTCCGTCGGTTGTCCGAAAATGCAGGTTCTCTCTCCCCTCCACAAATGGCTTGGATTTTAGTCGTGTTTCCAGACCATCTGATATTGTTGCTTCACGGGTCTGAGCCTCTTAAAATAATGTGTTTGTAATTATTTAAATGTATATCTCAGAAGTCTGAGTGTTTAATGTAAAAAGGCCTGAAGACTCTCCCCCACCGCCATTCAGGTAATTCCACTGGTGTTGGCAATAGTGTAATTTACATTCAAATTAAATGGCGCACAGAGGGCTTGTCCAAAAGGCTGCTTTCGTGCACAGGTCCCAAACCTCACCTCATGTTGTGGTTAATCCCAGAATATTTTATATCAGGGTTTGTGTGTTACCAGTTACTGTCACCTTTGAGTTAACTCCCTCAAAGCATGGATGGTCATCTCAGTGTTTCCCATTGTCGAGTGTAATTGCTCCAAATGCAGGGACCACAGCCTCTGTATTACAATGATGGGCACAATTGTGGCTTACCTCTGCAAAGTGGGACAGAAGGCACAATTTTATTTTCAAAAATTTCTCTCCTTCATCTTTCCCATTTTGGTAGAATCTGTGTTGTACCAAAAGCAGATTGGTGCCATTATGTGTCAAGAACCCTAACAACATTTTTCCTGTTTTAGCCGTAATTCCACTTCTCAAATCTACCCTAAAGAAGCAATCTTAAACGGAGTAAGATTTTATGGGCACGGATGTGACTTAAAGCCTGAGTGACTGTAAGAATAAGGCAGAAGGGAATTTACTGTTCCACTGCAAGGGCACTAATAGATCACTTAGGGTACATCCCTAATATGGGGTACATCCTAAATTAAGATGTACTCTAGGGTACATCCACTCAATGAAATTCGATATGGCTGTTAAACACAATGCTTGTGAATTCTGTGAAATAATATGAGAAAGTATGTGTGATATCTTTAATAGGAAGAATAACGGTACATAAATTTCTGTATCAAATAAAAGTGTATAAAAATAATATATAAAACCAGTCCTTGTAAAATTATGGACAGGAGTGTGTGATACAGAGGCCAAGACACTTTAAAAAAGGTACCCAAGTATTAAATGGTGACTGTTCTCGGTCATGGTGTCCGGAAGGATTCTTTTCCTACTTTTTTTTGGGGGGGGGGTCAATATTTTTCACATTTCTTTGTGTGTGTGTGTGTGTTAGCTTCCTAAAACATTTTAGAAGGGACTCGCTGCTCTCCTCCGCAAGATGGGTCCCCTTGTCCTTCAGATCCTTGGGAACTTTGTGTTTGTGGCTGCCTGCCTAAGACTTCCCAACATTACGGTCTACCTAACATCAGAACCTTGCTGAATGGGCCTTTTTCTTCCATATAACACAACTTTTCCCATCTATTGTTTAAAATCCCTAGCTTTTTCAATCGAGTCTGAGAAATAAATTTATACTAAGGTGTTAATGAATTCTTCCTTGATAGTGTTTCCTTTTTTTTAACTAATATCTGATTCATGTCTGAAAAGATCCCCTGGAGGTAGCATCTTCAGTTCAAGGCAAAACTTCCGGTGGTGATGATTTTCATGCAAACCATGGGAAGGGATATTCTTAAATAAAAGGATGGATTGCTTAATACCCTATGAATCAAGTCATGCCCAATCCATCTATATTTAGGCCTAGTTATGGGTAGGTGATTAATGAATATTTTTCATACTCATGTCTCACAGACCAAGGCTGTGTCTAGAACCACATAATCATCACAGTGCAAATTCTGATTCAGCTGTGATGTTTGACAGGAGGGACTTTTGAATAGTGCTTTAGACAATTTCGTGCAAAGACTGTGGTCGGTGGCCCCAGCTTCGCAAAGGCTTTCCAAAAGTCCTAAAGCACGTTGGCATGTCCTCACTTGGCCCTGTCACTTCTGCTTAAATTTTTTCATGGAGAAGACTCATGATCATGGGACATTAAGGTGAATTTGATCTTGGGCAGCCTCCCTCTGTGAAGTGAATCAGCATCATGGGATTCCCCTGGGCTCGAGCTTCCTGGTAGGTTTATTTTTACACAACATTCCTCTGGGGAAAGGGGTACCCACTCTTGATCAGAGTAGCTCTAGACAATATCCTCTTGGATGGAAAGATTTTTTTCATTGCTATTCTTTCTCTAGCTTCACTTCTTAAACAAGTGACTGTGGAATCTGTCTCTATGTATCTCACCCCTCCCCAATTTGGCTTCCTCTTTCTATGCTTCTAATGCTAAAACTGCTTTTGAGAAGACCAGAGACCTCCCTGTTTCTAGAATCAGTGGTCACTTCTCTGTCTTCTCCTTGACTTTTCAACAGCACTGCACAAAGCTGACCGCCCTTTTTTTTCTTGCAATGCTGGGATCCTCTCAGATCATGTGACTCCACACCCCTCCTTTTCTGTCCAGCTGCTCATGTCTCCTCCACTGCCTGTGTGCCCCAGGGTTTGACCTGCAACCCCTTCTCTGGCTACATTCTTCTATCCCAACCATGCAGCCTAAACTGCAGGCTTTTATATATAATGTGAGTACCTAACTGACATCGCAGACTTAACATGTCCTAAATAACACTCTTGATTTCCCTCAGATTTACTCATGGCTCTCGCCCTTACTCTCGTCAAGTCTCTAGCCAAATATCCTCACAGTGAGACTTTTCCTGACCACTGTATTTAAAATGACAAGCATCCTACTTCTCTGGCACTTTGTGACTTCCTTTCCCCCAATCCGGGTGATTCTAGTTCCTTGAATCCAGTTCCTTTGAATCAAAATCTAGCCACAGGACACTGAAGATCTGAGAAGGAGAACAGCCCTCTGTCCCTGAGGTCCAATCAATACTATCTATTACCACTTAACTTATCTCAGGAGGCCTCTGCATTCCTATCATGCTTTACTTTTATTCATCATATTTCCTCTTTCTGAAACTATTTCCCTCTTCCTTCATTCTCCTTGGCTGACTGGCTAACTCCTCCTGACCTTTGCAGCTGAACTCATAACTTAACTATTTTGGAGAACTTTCCCTGGCCACCACCTCCCATCCCTGATCTGAGTTGGAAACCCCTACCCAGAGTCCTGTGACACTGGACTATACTACAATTTGTAGGTTTCCTTGTCTGTCTCTGTTTCTAGATTCTTATGAAGATTTTTGGAGGAGAGATGACCAATAGTTCTGGTTAAATAATTTTGCCCCTCAAGATTTCACATAGTTCCCAGTACAGATACTCCATATTTTGAAGGCATGAATATTTGTGTAATTCGTGTGTATGCGTAGTAGGGCTGGAAACCACCCTGTCTCCTGTGATCTAAGAACAATTTACACCAAAATCCCATCTCTGTGGAAAAACAAACCTATCTATAAGATTTGACAGAAAGAGGACTGGAGGGGTGCATGGGGGAACCTCTACCTCCTTGTAAGGGGTCTTTGCTCTGTGTGTGGTCTAAACTCGGTGTAAAATTCAGCCCCTTCTTCAGCATTCACAGCACATGCTCACAGTAAGCACTGTGAGTTCAGGAGTCTTTACTGAAACTATGTCACCATAGTGAAACTATGCAACTATGAGACCAGGTATCACCAATTCCTTTATTCCTCTCTTGCTATCCTTCTCTGTTTCCATCTCGCCTTCTGAAAGAGACTCAAACTCTTCTTTCTCTCTTATTAAAGACAGCATTCCATTTCCCTGAAGCCAGATTCTTAGATAACACCCACCCAAGTCCTCATCTGGGGATGGTGAGGTACTTGGCCCGAAGAATGAATCAAAGATATTTGTTTCCAGTAATAACTATTTCCTGTCTAAGAATTCTGAAGTTAGCTTTTGAAATTGAAAAAAAAAAAAAAAACTGGTATCTCATATCTGAATGAATGAATGTGAATGAAAATGGCATGATATCTAGTCTACTTGTGTTTTCTCCAGCCCCTACATCTAACTACCTCAGTTAGATATATTCACATAAAGATAGAGATTTTTCATGTAGCTATGTTTATATACATGTCTGTGTATGTGTGTGTGATACTAGAGCCAAATGCTATCAAGGCACTAAGATCTGTACTGCATGTGTTTTGTGTAAGACCTCCCTCTACTCATTTGGTAATGTATTCATTATTTAGCAAATGGTCACTGAGTATCTTCTAGGGGCTAGACATTGTAGTAGATGCTGGGGATACAGCAGTATACAAAGTACCCTCCTTCTGCCGAACAAGAGAGATGGCCAATCATGAAAGTTACAAAGGAGAAGTATACAGTGCTATAAGACTGTAACAGAGAAGACCTCCTTAGTATGGAGTAGAGGGTTGAAAAGAAATAGTGATGAGGTAACCTTTGAGCCAAGATCGAAGCAATGACTAACCACTACCTAGGCCTGGTTCCTAGCAGTAGAGGAGAATGTCACTGGCAAAGGAAAACACTGATGGTGGGAGGGAACCGATCATATTTGGAAGAACTGGGAGAGGACCATGTGGCTGGACCACAGAGTGTGGCCAGAACAGTAGAGAGAGGCAGACCATTCAGTGCCTTGGAAGGGCCAATCTGTAGGAGTAATGGAAGCCACTGGCAGGTTTAAGCAGGGGATTGGTATGATCAGATATATGCTTTATAAAGATCACTGACTTCACTGAGAGGAGCAAATCAAAGGAGGCAAGGGTAAATGTGGGAAGACCAGTTAAGAAGATACTAAGGCAGCCTGGTGGGGAGCGACAGATTCAAAAGCTGTTTTGGAGGTGAAACCATGGTCTAGACTTGTCACCTTGGGAGTCACAGTCCTAGTGATGGTTACTGCAGTGTTTTTCTGCATGAGATTTTCTTGAAGTAGAGAACATAGCATAACAAGAAAAGAAATGGTAAAGAACTTTCACATGTAATGGTTGAGTACAGAAGGATGAGGCTGCAAAAGAGAGAGGGTGGTCAGAGGTGGGAGGAAGCCGAGGGTGGGGGCACAGAGCTAGGGGACAAAGTATTTTGGGAAGACCAAGGGTTCAGCGGAGTGGAATCCTGCTGGGCAGTGAGCCAAGATGAGATCTGAAAGGGAGGAAAAAAGGCAGAATGGGTAAGATGGGTTCCTTGGTGACATGAGAGCATTTTCTCAGTTTCATCATAGGGATAAGGTGAATTTTAATGGGTCTGGAAGTACACAGTGAGAAATAGAAAAAGTGAGTCTAAGCAGTTCTTAACAGATGGTTTGACTGTGAAAGGGATTAGGGTATTTATAACATAATGATTTATGTACTAAACACATAATATCAGGAATGTCAATGTAATTCAAAGAGTCTGTGGGGTGGTTGGTATGGTTCCCTTGTTACTGGAAATGAAAAGAGGAAAGCCATGTACAATGTGCTATCTAGCTGGGCTTAGCAGTGTTGAATATTTCAAACAGGTAAAGGATATTGCAGATCGCATTTTACTGCTCAATACACAAAGGGCTTTTCGTGTACTTTTCATTTAGTCCTCGTGAAATTTTACATATCAAGAAACTAAGAGTCAGGTACTTAATAACTTTCCCAGTCAATAAAGGGTATGGAAAATGAAGAAAAAAATGTATCTTTTTTTTTTTTTAAGATTTTGTTTATTTATTTGACAGAGATCACAAGTAGACAGACAGAGGCAAGCAGAGAGAGAGAGGGGAAAGCAGACTCCCCACTGAGCAGAGAGCCTGATGCGGGGCTTGATCCCAGGACCCCGGGATCATGACCTGAGATGAAGGCAGAGGCTTTAACCCACTGAGCCACCCAGGCACCCCCCCCCTTTTTTTTAAAGATTTTGAACAAATGTATCTTTAGATTAAGAGTACTTCAAGCAAGATGATGTTCTGAAGTATTGTTTGTTGATAATGTATGTAGATATCGTAGATATATTCATGAACGTTAAGCATTATACCATTAAGAAAATACCAAAGCTCTTGTTTGGAATCTTTTTAAAAGTTAACAGATTCTTTAAGTGTCTTGCTAGTAATTATCTGAAGTCTAATTTATTAATGGGTCTTTTATTTTGATAACATTTATTGGTCCCTTTTGAGGTTGATGTGTTTGATTTCTCCAGTACAGGGGTATTTCAAACTCATTTCCCACTTCAGATCCTTGGTTAATAAAGATGACTGTTGAAGACATAGTCACATCTGTGAGTTGAAAAAATACTTGACCCCGCAAAAAAAGCACAAGAAGGTCATTCCTCACTTAATTGCTCATTATAGCTCCAGTTAAAGACTCAAGAGTTTCTAATTAGCATTTTTTTTAAAATGGCTTTATTGAGATCACATTCCACATAATTCAGCCATTTAAAATGTACAATTGAATGATTTTTGATGTGTTCACAGAGTCATGCTACCATCACCGTAGACAATTTTAGAACATTTTCATTACCCCAAAAAGAAACATCATCACCCCCTCAATCTCTCCATCCTTCCTTCCCTGAGCCCTAGGCAACCATGATCTATTTTCAGTCTCTCTTGATTTCCTTATTCTGGTCATTTCATATACATGGAATTCTACAATATACAGTTTTTGTGATGAGCTTCCTTCACTCAGCATAATGTTCTAATTGGCTTTGGAGGCATAAACCCTGTTTATGTGCAAAGCAGCACTGGTGTGTGTCGGCTACATTATTCTGTGGTAACATTCTGACCCAGGTACCAGGTATGTAAGGCCTGTGGTTTCACTCCTAATACCCAGTTGCCCAGCCAAGTTTTTTGGCCACTCTGCATACGGACTTTTTCCTGTGGATGAATACAGTCACTATGAGGAATGATTTAGACATAATAATTATATCAGTTGAATTCCTAAACAAAGGACAAAGAATGAAAACACCTTTGATTACATACATATAGGTTGTCCACACCAGGGCCATTTATGTACAGTGGTCTGATTCAAGCCCAGAAATCTGGCTTTCAGGGTGGGGGGGCTCTTTAACAGAATGTGTCTAGATGTTCCCTATGGAATATAATCAAGTCTCTTCTAGAGTAGATTTTCTAAATCCCCCACCCCAGGATTTTCTTCTGATACCAATCACCACGCTAAGCCTTAAATGCCCCCCACCCCCAATATTTAGCGTCAGAGCTGAGGAACTTGAAATAGGGATTTTAAAAATTTCAATCTTTTATCATTTGTGTTTGACTTAAATCACGTGAAGTCTTCCTTTGTGTAGACTTAAAAAAAAAAAAGTTATGGAAGATAACCATAAAATAACATACTCTCTTTTCTGCCTACCTTTCCTAACCAAAGTTTAAAAATTCTTAATATTTTACTGACTTTATGTATAATTTTCCCCTTACATAGAAAGCCCTGAATAATAGCTGGCCAAAAGTTGTTTTTATTTTACTGTTTTAATGCATTGGATTTAATGTAATTCCCTAGCCATTCAGTTCAAGGCCAATACCATGAAAAAGAACTGTGTAGGTTTATTGTGCTAATATTGTACTTTTGATCCCTGAATTTTGTCTTTAGTTTCTTTTTTTTATGTTTTTTTTTTATTTTGACAGAAATCACAAGTAGGCAAAGAGGCAGGCAGAGAGAGAAGGGGAAGCAGGCTCCCCCCTGAGCAGAGACACCCCCCGCTGCCGACACGGGGCTCAATCCCAGAACCCCAAGACCACAACCCGAGCTGAAGGCAGAGGCTCAACCCACCAAGCCACCCAGGCACCCCTTTTTAGTTTCTTTTGATAAAAGTGTGTTTTGGAGTAGAAAACTAAAAGCTCTGTCTGTGTATGTGGTGTGCACACAAACACACTTGTGTGTTTCACATGGAAAGCACGAGGAAGGACACTGTACTGTCCTAGTATTACTAAAAAGAGACCCTGGAGTACAGTATGTTAATATGAAAGGTAATGATTCATATTGTTTGCACGCAGTTCAAATTACTAGAAAGAGAAACTGCTATGTGCCTTACCCATTAAATAACTGCTGTTGCTGACCTATTCACTGCGATGTTTGAGGGCAGAGATTTTAGTCTGGTTTTTGTCACTGATAGGTCCTCACTACCAAGTACAAATTGTGGCACACAAGTTGCACAAGGGGGATTGGTGAATTGATGTATTTGTTGAGTGAATTCCTTGAGGATGAACTCCTCAACCCAACATTCTATGCGCTTCGTATCTGACTCTGATTGCTATCTCTCACGAAAACCCCACTGATAATCTTAAAAATCTGCTTAGTCACAGTTCTGTATGTTGCTACAAAAATCCTCTATCATGGTCCTTGAAGTTTGGGGCTTTTGGAAAGATGGGCATCTCGTAAAACTGAGGGAGAGGTAGAACTTGCACAGAACCACAAAGGGGGTGAGGTAGGAATTAGGTAAGCAGAGAAGAGAGAATTCCAGACTGAAAAACCAGAGTCCAAATGAGTCTCTCCTTTCCTCTAAAAACATATCCTGGCTCCACTAAGCCCACAGGTCCTTCAACTCAGAGAGAGAAACGTTCCATGTTCAAAAAACTGCCCATGCACATTTGAGCAACTCAACATGTCTTAGGTTTTGATTAATTCTATCTGGGCCTTGCCTCTTTATCCTTGTAACATAACCATGCTCATTCAGTGGCTCCAACAAACTTTATTCCTTGTTCATAGAGGTCAAAAACAAAAAAAGCAGACAAACTCCTATGGCTGTAGCAGTCTAATACCTGAAATGTTAAAACATGCAAAGCCTTATCTTTCACTAAAATGCGTCACACGCACTTGCACTTAAATTTTCAAAAAGTTAAAATACCTCTCTCAAATCTGGTGTCCATTATTCCATTATGTTTTGGTTTTCCATATTTAATGTATCTCTCACAATGACCATTTAGTAGCTAACTTCAGGGATCAATATATTTTTAATTCTGCCAAAAATGTAGTAGGTAATGAGAAAGCGAATGTTGGGTGACTTTGGATTTCAACATTGGACTCCCGGCACAGCCTGCGTGCAAGGCAGCCTTGGTGGTCTGGTGACATTGAATACGCGCCCTTGGGTTGGACAATAAAAAAGGGTTCTGGATTTGCCATGATCTCTCTCCTTTGTGCACTGCGGGTCTCTGGTGTCATCAGTAATTAGTCTTCAGGTCTCCCATTGGTCTGCCAGAAAGCCTCTTGGATTTGCCGTGTGAATAAGTGGGAGCGGGCGAGTTGCCTATCCACTGGAACTTTCGACTGTGCGGAGACCATCTGGTGGGTTGGTCAGAGGGCAGCCCTCTGCTCTGATCCCAGAGAGAAGTTTCATTCTAACAGGCCACATGGGAGGCTGGGCTTGTCGGGGTGCAGAGAGGACCTCCCAGCCCAGCAGGGGAGATGCTCCCGTGCGTGCTGGCTTCAGGTCCTGATTTCAGAACAGCGAGGCTCAGCCGCCCAGGGCTCTTGCTTCATCCCTCATTCATCTTTCTCGGTGTTTCTTCAGTGAATCCTACCAGTGGGCGGTACAACTTCAGCCAGGGAACAGAAAGCATTATCCCTGTGTTCTAAACAGGAGATTTGCATGGGGGCAGCACTTTTCTGTAAATACAGTGCATGGCCTTTGTAGTCGCTGGTTCTCAGCCATGACTCCCTTGCTGTTCTGGTTGGGGCGTGTTTCCTGACCAATTTTACTAAATCATAAAAATAACAGATGATCTTTATGAGGCCCCTTGCCAGTGCCAGGCATTGCGCAAACCATGGTATGTGTGTCATCTCACTTAATTCTGATTTCCTATCAGTCAGGGGGTCTCCATCTTGCAGATGAGAGAGACAAGCCACAGCCCACCTGAGCCTGATAGGACTCTTGGTCAAAGCACAAGCCCTTTACCATACCACCCTAGGGCCTCAATAAAATCTGAGCTATTTGATGCATCCCATGGGCTCTGTCACCACAGCCTGGACAAAGGGAGAGCCACAATGATCAACTTTTTAATTCAGGTAGAAGTGAAGGTTTTGCTTTTGTTATTGGGAAAATAAGATCTGCCTTTGGCTTTGCTTTGGGTAGGGAGAAGCGACCACCAAGAAATCATTGTAATGGGTTCAGTTATGTCCTCTTACTGAAGTACAGGCAGGCCTCACCGTATATTTGTGTTTATGCATAATAGTTCTCTGTAAATGGAACTGTTGGGATTTGAATGTAGTAGAGGGCCTGTTAAAGGGTTTAAAAGATTCTCCCAATTCATATTGTAAGAAATTCCTGCTTTGTTTTAAACATGGCTACCTGTGTTCTCAGAATCATAGCTGGATATCATCAGGAAGGTTCATGTGTGTGTGAAAGTTCATGGGAAAAAAATGCCAATTCTTGAAAGCAGACATCTTCCAAAGTTTTTTTGACCAATCTCCTACTTCTAGGCCTAACCTCAGAACAACCCAATCTGGAAAATCATATTGGCTACTTTGCTTGTGCCTTGCGCCATTAAGAAGTAGATGTTTTGGGAGGTCTTCAGAAAACACTGAACCCTTTCAAATGAGCTTAGGATAATCACATCGATTCAGAGTGGAGACTGGGACCCTTGTTGTACCTCTCCTAGAAAGGGAGGAAGGCGGGGAAAGATGAGGAGGTCACACTGCACTCCTGGAAAGCCCACTCTCAGTTTGGGTCAACACTGCTAAATTTTTTTTAACCTTCCTTGGTATAAGAATGTAGTTAAGATGAGGAAATCATGCGCTTTGGGCCAGATGTGCATGGAACACTCTAAAGAAGTTTGGGAACAAGTTAATAAAACCTGCATGGTGGCTTCACAGAGATTAATATGAATACACAAATAAATATGATTAAAGGTAAAGCATAAAGACCATACAGCAGGTACTAGAGAAATTTAAAGGCTGCAAAAACTTTGGACAGTAAAGGACTTCATGGTGGTGGCCGCATGTCAGAGAGGGTTTTTAGGATGAGTGGAACTTGGTCAAGTGCAGTGTAGGTAGATACGTGATATGAGCAGACTGGGCAGAGAACCACACGGACGCAGATGTGGAAGTGGGAATGTTGGCTGACGTCACTTAGAAAAGTGGCAGAATTTTGGCTTAGTTGGTCAAATTTATGTGGGAACTAGAGCTGAAAGGTAGAAATAGTACTGTGACGTAAAGGACCCGGAGTTTGAATTTAATTAGCGAAGAGCAACCACTCATAATTTTATCTCATCTTGTATCTTCTCTACTTTACTTTTAGGGAACGATTTTGCCTTGTAATTCACACAGACCAAACAAAACTTAACAGGCCTTAGAGTTCACCCTTGATCTTATCTCCCCAGCAAAAAGATCCTACTTGCCACTCTTCCCCATCTCCGCAAAGGGCATTTCCAGCCATTCCCACTGTGATGGGGAACTGTGGGTTAGGGTGGTTTCCATATCACCAAATCAGAACTGTCTGATTTGAGGGGGGCATGGTTGTATTCTAAGTTACAAATTATATCTGGGAATTGTATCAATGTGTTTATAAATTCTCTCTGAAGTAAATCACACGGAAAACAGCTTCACATGTGTTAGGGGAGTGTTCATGGGAAGGGCGGGAGAATGGAAAGCAGGATGAGGGCTTCCCTGGGCTGGGCTCGGCCCTCCTCCTGGCATGTGGATGGCTCCAGGCAATTCGGATGCCTGGGAATTGCTGCAAAATCTATTTCAAGCTCTGTTTCTGGAGTATGGATCTGAAGAGGATCAGGGCCTTTAATTCCCCGGGGAATTCGGTAGTTTTTTTTTTCCTCCCTTAATTTTGGAGAGACCAAAAGCATAATACTTTTCCTGTCCCAAGTCAGAGCTTTCTCTGCATCTCTGAAAGGAAAGTTGAAGGTGGTGCATTTCTTTGTTCCCAAAGAGAAGTGTGGAGTAAACTCACTATGTTTGTGTGTGTGTTTGTATGTGTTGTGTCTGTTTTTGTTTGTTTTCCCCCGATCAGGATTTTGCACAATCAATCCTGCAGAGCATAGCACAAAGCCGCAGCTCAGCAAATACATGTTCTTAAGCAAATCTAATTCCAAACTTCCCTTCACAGCCAGTGAGAAACAGATGATCGTGGTATGCAAAGAGTCACCAAAGGAGTACCTCCAGCCCTTCAAGGACAAGCTAGAAGAGTTCTTCCAGAAAGGTAGGGGATGGCGTCAGCGGCACATACACGAAACTTGGATCTTTCCCTGAGGCCCACGACCACTTTCATCCCTGCTGACCACCAGCAGCTCTGCTGATTCCACCAGTCCACCTTCCCACCATGGTTTTGTACTCAGTGTAGATAGAATTGTCCCGCTATTTCCATATCATCTTTCAAATCCCTCTTAATATGTCAAATCCTTTAACATTACTCCGGTTCTTATAAATCTTTTAAGGGAAGACTTTTACTCTGTCTCTTCACGGAGCCCCGGGGGATTCTCAGTACCTGTTACCTGACACATGAATAAGTTCAGAGCTGATACAGTCATGCCTTTCGGGTTTGCAGTCAGCCTGAGCAGGTGGATGGTGATCCCAACCCTGGTTTACAGTGTAGCATCTTGGAAACTTGCGTCGTATTTTTTTATTCCTTTTCTGAATGGAAAACTGGGGCCAAAGAAATGTCACACATCCAGTCATTTGGCAGTCATTAGGCTTTTGGGGTTGGTAGACGCAAGAGACCACTTACTTACCGCATTGACGCGATTATTAGAAATCTTATGAAGTTGGGTTCTTCCTCCATGATTTTGGCAAGAATAGGGAACTTTGGTTGATCTCTGTTAGTGACCATGGATGTTTAATGCCTGTTGGTTATTCCCTATTCTGATTTCTCAATCCACTTTATGCCGTGAAACAAAATAAGTGTGCGGCACAAACTTGTAGTTATAAAATAAGTAAGTCGTGGGAATGTATTGTCCAGCATGGTGACTATCGTTAATAATACTGTATTGTGTATTTGAAAGTTGCTAAGAGAGTAGATCTTAAAAGTCCTCATCACAAGAAAACAATGTTGCAACTATGCGTGGTGATGGATGTTAACTATACTTAATGTGATGATCATTTTGCAACATATACATAAATGATCGTGTTGTACACCTGAAACTAATATGTTATACATCAATTATATCAATAAAAAAAAAGCATGGGGTAGTTAGAGGAAGCTTATGTCTTTGCTAGAAAGTCAGAGGAAAGACATGTAGGAACCTTTGGGGAGGTACCAACATGCTCTTTCTATTTATTAATAAGGCCGCATGATACCACATCATCCACAAAAGACCATTTACAGAGAATGAATCCATAAAGTATGGCCAAACCACCTTGGGAATTGGCAGGAAGATTCCCAGTCCATGAAACAGAGGAACTCCGTTCCAGCTGTTGTTTGGCACAGAGATCATTGTTCCCTCCTCCTTGACGAGTGCTTGTTTGTGTTGAGGTGGAAGTCAGGAGTTCTCTCTTGGCCATTGCTGAACCTGTTGGATGTTGGATGCTGAACTGTTGGATGATGGAAGCAGTGTCATCCAACAAACTGCCATCCTAAGAGCAGTGATTCTATCCCTTGTATGTTATGTGACTAAGATTAAGTATGTTTTATATGTGATTTGTTGAAGTAGATTCATTGTTTTAGGGTTATGCCATGTGAACATAACCGAAATGGCCTAAAGAAAAAGCATGAAGGATTTCTTTTTGCTGACCACCAAATTAATCATTTCTACTTTTGGCCTATGTAGAATTAACTTGAAATGAAGCTCATATGTACTTAGATTCTGTTTTTATTTTTGTTATTATTCTACGTCTGGAAAATTCTATGCTGCATGTATGTAGGTGTTACTGGCCTATATACTATAACGGCCTTATCCTCCTTTCTCTTGGAACCAGCTAGTGTCTTAAAACGTCTCTTGCAAATCTTAATTTTTGTTGTGGTGGGAGAAAGAGAAAGTACAAACAGATTTAGACCCTTGAAAATCTTCAGTGCCTTAGAAAAGGAATTTGCTAATCATTGTTGGGGTTATGTGTTTGCTTCTTCTCTGTTAGGTTTCTCACGAAACTTCTGGTCTGTTCTGACAGAGGAAATTGAGTGGAGACAAACTGGACCATATGTCAGAAAGGCAAGGCTGTGGCCACAGTAAGATGTTCTAGGAAAACCAGTGATTCTCAATCTGGTCTGTAGACTAGAATCACTTGGGGGAGAGTTTTTAAAATATTTTGATACCCAGGCTGAACTCCAGACCTCCCATCAGCATCTCTGGGGGATGGGACCAGGCTTTAGCATTATTGATTTACTCCGCAAGTGATTTAAGTATCAGTCCAGGTTGAGAACCTTTGCTGTCCAGCTTAGGTCACCATCAATGTGTCTTCAAAGATGTTTATTCAGGGGCGCCTGGCTGGCTCAGTCAGTAGAGCATGACTCTTACTCTCAAGATTGTGGGTTCAAGCCCCACAATGGGCATGGAGCCTACTTCCACTAAAAAAAGTGTTTATTCAAGAACCTGCTGTACCTCAGGCACTCCTTGTTCCTCTCTCACGAAGAGTCTTACTGAAAAAAGATTTTCAACTGAATAAAGGAGTCCATTCTCCCTGAACCAATGCAGTGAAAGGAAGTCAGGAAGGACTTTAGAAATAACCTGAAATCACGAACAGCTAAAGCAAAGCTCAGAAAGAATTTAAATGAAAGCTACCATTTGTACAGAATTTTAAAATACAAAAATAAAATGTAGTACCATTGGAATCTTAAATATTCCTAATATTGTGTGGTGAAAAGAACCACTGTTGAAATAGCCCATCACTGTCATCTCATTGGCCAAAAATCAGTTGGCCAAAATCAGTCTAGCATTGTGCTGTCCAATACAAATGGCAGGCACTAGCCACACGAAGATGTTGAGCTGATTTTTTATATTGATTACACAGTAAAATGATATTTTGAATATACTGGGTTTTAAAATAAGGTATTATTATTCATCTTAATTTACCTGACTCTTATAGTTTTTAAGCATGGCTACTAGAAAATTTAAGATGATGTATGTGACTCATAATATATTTCTTTTGGTCAATACTTGTATAGACACATGGTCTCTTGGCCTTTCTCACCTCATTCCTTCACTCCCCTCTTCTCCTTCTTGCTCAGCTTGAAGCCTCAGTTATTGGAATGCAGTTTCCGGAGCTAGCCCTCCCCACTTTTGCTCTGGTCCTGGCCATTGTGGGGCTCACAGGTGGGGGTGGGTGCTTAACAGAAGGAGATGACAGTGCGCTACTTCATCCAGCAGCTCCCCTGTGGCGGAAGGGGTGGGGCTCTGCCATGTTGCAGCACATGCAAATGGCTGCTGTAGCGTTCTAAGCAGTAGCACCTTTTCTATGTGGATGTTTCACTGAAGGACGAATTTTCTTCCCACCATAAATATGCAGTATAATACAACAACTATACAGTTTTAAGTATAGGATCTCTAAATATGCCATTCATTTTAAGTCTATGTCTAAATATGCCGTTCATTTTAAGAAACATCATTATGACAAGGGCTACTAAGAAAGAAAAATTGCTGGCAGTTAAATCACAACGTGTCATAAATAATAAGATGTACCACCAAAAGCAGGTGCTAAGATCTGAACATTCCATCACGTTTGAAGTTGATGGAATACGGTGCCATAATGAGGCGTATAGCATGAGGGAGGAGGAATGCCCGACACTTCCAGGTAAGTCAGAGAAGATTTGGAACAAAGATGTTTTTGCTCAGATTTGACCCCCCCCAAAATAGACAAAAACCAAGATACTGATAATGATGGCGGTGACTGCGGATCAGTGGGTGATCACTCACATTTGCAGAACACTGCCGTACCGCAGGTATGGTGGGGAGAAGATCTTCTTTCTTGTTCAGTCTTCGTGACAGTCTCTGGAGTCAACACTATGATCCCCCTGTTGTACAGACGAGGAAACTGAAGACTAGGAATCCTCAGCTGACAGGTTATGAAGGGCATTGCAGGCAGAAGAAAACACTGCGAATCTCAGGATGAAAGACATGAAGTATCTGGGGAATGGCAAGAGACGTGGCGTGGCTAGATCACAGGGCATGGGGGAAGACCACAAGACCAAAAAGGGGAGGAGAGTTACAACAGGACTTGCTGAACAGTCTGAACTTTGCCTTATAGACAACAGGGAGCCTTTGAAAAGTACCATGTATGGGAGTGACACGGTCACACTGAGTTTGCTTTGTTGTTTGCATGGGATCCTTTGCCTTTGTGTTGTTAAGAAATGCATTATAACCAAGAGCAATATGAAGGGGAGTTGGAATAGTAAAAGGCAGGAAGGGTGTCTATCAATTTATTCTACAGTAGTCCAGGCAAATGATGGTAAGAGCAAAAGCAGTCCCAGAAAAATAACAAGGAAGGGACACATTTATAAAGCTTTTAGGAGTTACAGGATGAGATAACCCCAGTTGAAGTACAGAAACAGGAGAAAAGGATCACTCCCCCTTTTTCTTGCTTGGATAACTGGCTTGATACTGACAAGGAGAACCAGATTTGGGATGGAAAGCAATGCAGTACACTTTGAACACATTGATTTGACATACGAATAAAATACCCTGGTAGAGACATTAGGCTCACGGGAGAGTCCTGAATGAGACTACAGTCTCATAGAGGGTAGAAGTTCAAGTCATAGGAATGAATGAGGAAGTCCACAGAAAGAGTGTCAAATGAGAACTTCCAGGAGTCCTAGAGTTTCGAAGCACAGGACAGAATATAATAACCCTAATTGAGAAAAGATACTTCCATTCTTTTGTAATATTTGAGTATTTGGCAGGAAAGCCAGTTTTCTATTAGAAGTCTTATCATTCAGAAACTCTTAAGCAATTGAGCTCTTTATTCCCGAGAAGTCACACACATGCGTGGTGACTCAGGGGATTCATAGTTCGGCTAATTTTGGTATGAGCTCCAATTCAGTTCTTCTAACAATCATGATGGTTTCATTTTTCTCTTGTAAATCATATCCTGTTGCCACACTCAAGTGGAGATGATGTGTTTGTCTTTGTGTCGTCCTGTCCTTCTCAAAATGCCCTTAAATGTGACTTGACCAAACTCTGGTACTTGTTCTTAACTCATTTCATTTCCTGCACAGAATAGAAAGTAATTTTAATGCCTCCATCTTCCAGAGGCACAATCCATGGTATCTGGGCCTTTCTCCTTGCGTGGTTTTTCTTTCCCACAGTAGGCTCTTGTTGATTCCAATTTACAGCTCAGTTCAGAGTAACCTTGTACAGGCATTATTTGAGCTCATGTTTTCCCACCCTCAGATCAAACATACTCAAAATGATATGGCCTTCAAAAATGTGATGCTCACATTAAAAGTCCCCATAAACATGGCAGGGATCCTGTAATTGAAAGAAGGCGCAGAGCAACTGATTAGATCCCAGGTAGAGATCTTGTAGGTGGTCTTTGCATGCTGTTAAATTGGTCATTTGTATTTATAGCTTTGGCAGGGAGGGCTGAAACCTAAACCGGCGCTGAGACCAGCAAGCACTCTCCCACACGTGGCCCCATCTCCTTCTGCATCAGTTTGAGCGGGCATCCACTGGTGGAACCAAATCCCAGTGAGGCTGAAGGAGCCAGACTAGTCCTAGTTCCTCAAACTATCCCCCAGCGTTCTTTGACCAGATGAGATTTGACATGTACTTTATGTCCAGAAACTTTTCTAAAAAATAAATAGATAAATTTACAGAACTAAAAAACAGGCAAAACACCAACTCTAATTTCCCCACATCGAATGCAGAAAGGATTACCTAAGTAGCTGACTACTCCTGACCTCTGAGATTGGCCCTGCATTCACTCTCTCATCCTGACATCATGGAAGCAGGCTCAGCCTGGCCCATATTCAGTGTTAATAATTATTTGTGGAGTTAGTGAACAAACACCCTGAATCTTATAAGATGCCTGGAGGCTATTTTTCCCCCCTCTGTGAGTTTCCTGTTCAAATTCTTTCAAAACTGGTAAATCATGCCGGAATCTGGGGAGATGCACTTTTGGTCTATAATGCACATCTGTGATCAAACCTCCTAGATATCAAAATATCTTTCTATGTCCCAAATGTGCATATAATCCCTTCTTAATAAATACTTGGGTTAGTTTGGCAAGGCCCATAATTGAATCTTAAACTGTAGACTAATCTCTTCAGCCCCAGCATATTCAGGCATTAAGCTTACAGGGAAAAGGAAGGACCAATGATCTGGACAGTATAACCTGTGAGAAACAGTAATTCTTACATCCTTTACAGAGCTTGCAGAAGGAAGAACTCTAGCCAGGGGAACGTGCACTGTCTGTGGGACAAACCGTCTTCTTGCACACCTCACTTTCAAAAAAAAGACGAGCAGGACTGTCTCCAAATAACAACAAATGGTCAAGAATTAAGATAGTCTGTTGTGATTTCGGGGTCACTGAAGTAAAACAGCAGTAATCTTTGGAAAGTGGAGCTCCCATTTTATCAAAGATTTATTAAGTAGAGTCTTTTCTGAAAGGGTTAGTCTGAATCAGTTTACTTTGTTGTTGTTGTTTTTCTTCCCTGAAATTTCTACAAAGAGCACAATTCCTCCCCCCAACCCCATAGTTAGTATCTCTCTCCCTCTCTCCACTTCCTTTCTCTCTTTCCTCCCTACTCACCCCCTCTTTATGTCTTTAATTTACGTCTTTAATTTTCTCAGTTTTTCTTTTTTGGCCAAACACCTAATAAATTGTCTCTCCAAAAATACTAGTTCTCTTTTTCTTTTCCTTTCTCTGAAAGAAAACTATAGATCGATCTCACTCTAGTTTTAAATTTTTAAATGCAACAGCATACTTCATGACCAAGAGAGTTTATTCCCAAATGTAAAGATGAGAGGACATTGGGAAGTCTATTAATATAACTCATCACTGTTAACAGCTCAACAATAAAACACCTATGATCATCTCTTTAGATGCTATTACATCCATTATATCTATCTATTATATCTATCTGATATCTATTGTATCAGATTCACAACTCATATCATAGACAAAAGATCAGTGTACCTAATATATAAGAGCTCCAAGATATTGTTAAGAAACAAGACCAACATTCAATACAAAGGCAATAATATGAACAGTGACAGAAACTGCTCTCCAAATGCATGAGAAGATGCCATTCTCAAAATAAAAGAAGTACAAAAGAAATTCCATTGAAATTCCATTTTCCATTAATAAGATTGGCAAAATTACTTAAGTTTGATAATGAACTCCGTTGGTGCTGTGGTGCCGTAAACCCCTGTCCTCCATCATTTGTGGAAGTATAAACTGTTAAAGTCCATGGGCAGATCTATTTAGCAGTATCTACTAGCTACATATGCACATGCCTTTTGACCTGTCAGAAGCAAACCCTCAGATGGTTACACATGCAAAGTGATTCCTATACCATGCTACTTATTGAGACATTGTTGGTAGCAGCACAAAATTGGTGACAGCCTCAATGATTATCAGTAAGGAAATTGTCAAGCTACGGTACTTCCATACAATGCGGCTGCCTTCGGCTCAGGTCATGATCCCAGCGTCCTGGGATCGAGTCCCGCATCGGGCTCCTTGCTTGGCAGGGAGCCTGCTTCTCCCTCTGCCTCTGCCTGCCACTCTGTCTGCCTGTGCTTGCTCTCACTTCTCTCTCTATGACAAATAAATAAATAAAATCTTAAAAAAAAAATGAGGAAAGTCTTTATGCATTGACATGGAAGAATCTCTAAGGTGTGTTTTAAACAAGGATCAAAAAAGTAGGCATATTGCCATTTTAAATAAAGAAGAAGAAGAAAAATGGATACTACTTGACAAAAATCTCAGCGGACAAATAGGAAACTAATCTGGGGCTGATATTTAGCTGGTTCTTACCATATCAACCATGTAAGTTGTCTGTCCTAACGTTTAGTTGGTACCAAGGCTGTTGTTCAACAGTTAGAATATTACCCCTGAAAATGACCAGATGGGTATGGAGTGGGTAGAAAATGGATAGATGGAGTTCAGAAAAGATACACAGACTTTTCAGAAATCTTTTAATCGATATGTACCTCTTCAAAAAATTAAACAACTAATTTTTTAAAACAAACAACGTTCTGTGATACTTTGCACTTATGTGGTTTTTTTTTCTTTCTTTCAAGACTGCTTCTCCTTTCAGGTTTTCCCACTATGGTACCAACTGGGGTCCCTTAACTTGCTGAACCTAGCCCTTCACGTTCAGTTTCAAAGGAATTAGAAATTAAATGCTGTGATTCACAGACTCTTTCTCTCCACTGAAGACTGGACTACACCACCTAGAAGGAAATTTGAGACAGGTCTTTTTGTATTTTCCTTCTCCTTGGCTTTCTTTCCTAAGGGTCTCCTCCTCAACACCCTTCCACTGCAACTCTGAACAGTGGAGTCCTCCCTGTGTGTGTCTGCGCACACACACACACACACACACACACACACGTGCACACACACACACGTACACACACACTAAAGTCTTTCAAGTGCTTTGTTCTGGATGTAAATTGCCATCACTCATTTCACTCATGGTTCACTCACACTCTTACGATGGCTCTAACTACAATGTCCACGAAGAGGCCTCTTTGCTCAGATATATAAGGCGTTTTACATTTCCCTCATTTTTTGTCTCCTGTTTCCATCGTCCTGTTCTCCATTACATTTGGGTCCTCTTACCTCATCATTAGATAGGTATCTTAGGTCTTTCGATGAACTCTTTCCTGAACATACAGTGAGAGTGTAGGGATCTCCATCTCAGATTACCCTCCCAGAGGCCACCATCTAAACCTAACCACAGGGTAGTGCCAGTTCTCACTCATTTCTATCTTAAGGTGATTTTCAGGATCAAAACTCTCCTAAGGATGCATGTTATTTTAAGACTTACTGGCAATTTTTGAAAGAAAGGCTTTGTCTGCTGTCTTTAAGCAGTGTCTCATGACTATGGATTAGTGGGAGAAAGGTGGTCGGTGGTTTGGTCTGCAGCGAAGGGTAGGATGAGTACTACTAAGTCTTACTGGGTCTTCTCTAGAGCGGCCGCCATTTAGACAGACATGAGCCTGCGTGCGTGTGTGCCGGCTGCAACAGCTCCAAACTTAGGAGACCAAGCTGCTGTGTCGTGTGACCTTTGGGCATTAATAAATACAATCTGTTATTTTTAGAGCATAATTATTATCCCACCCCTGCCTGCTGTGAGAAACACCAGTTGGTTGAAAGTTTCCCTCAAGTGTTCATTTCAGACAGGGAGCTGGGAGGATGCTTCTTGGCTTCAACAGTTGAAGCTCAAAGCTTCAAGTTAATCCCCACGGCAGTTCTTTGAAGCTAACGTTGTTATTACTGACTTTCTGGATAAGGAAACCGTGAAAATTTCGGTAACTTACTCAAGTTCAGTGTGATCTCAGTCCCGCTATTGGCACTGTGCCATACTAATAACTTGGAAAATCACTTGTGTTCCTCTGGGTCCCAGGACTGTTGCGGGTAACCAGAAATAACTCTTTTCTCTCACCATCTACATGAGAAAAATAGGAAAAGAGCAGACTTGCCTGCCATAGCATACTCCCGGGACTCCTGCTAGAAAGTCCTCATTCTACCTTCCCCAGCAGCAACACCAACAAGTGTCATCTGTGCTTTGGAAGGAATTGTGGTGACAAGTACTTAAGTATTTTATGGAATCAGTCTTGAGCCCTGCATTCTTGCATAATAGTTGTTTTCATGATAAATTGGTTCGTGTAATTGTTGGCATGGCCACCACTTCCTCTCTGGATTTGCGACAACTATCAGCACGGTTTTCATCAGTGACGGATTGCAGTTGCCATCACATGACTTCTCTTTGAATTACTCAGTTAGTATCTTCTTCATGCTGGAAGAACTTGACACCTATACAGCCTTCTGGGAGTTGTGTTGCAGAATACATATCATATAATACACATCATATAATATCATATCATATAATTTTGCAGATACTGTACGACTCTGGAAAGCTCTCTTCGTTCTTTCAAATAATACAGATCTGTTTCTTCTGCTGAGTCAGTTTTGCTGTAGAGGGATGGTGGCAGCGCTGGTAGGAGCCCAGGAGTGAGTGAGATAATGCGTGGGGAGCATTCAGCACAGAGCCTGGCCCCCTACTTGTCAGCACCTGCGGCTCCTGTTACATCCTCATTTTATCACCATCTTATCAGATGGTTCAGAGAGGAGAGCTCAGGAAGTCTATCGCACAAGTGTTACTCTCTCAGTGGTGTGAATAGCTGCAGTTCCAAATTCATACAGCAAATAATAACTAATTCCAGAGAAAAGTCTTCAGTACTAGAAGGAAGATCACGTTCATCTTGTCCATCTCCTCTGAAAGTAAAAACTAAAATGAAAAACAAAAAACCAAAAGCAATGGTTTTCTACAGGATTGTACTCTTTCACCATTAAAATATTTTTCAAGTGTAAATGTAATTTCTATAGTTACATCTTATTGATGGGAAGTATTTAAATAATTCCATTAAAGATGACATGCCTTATGGATCTCGTGTCATGGCTACCCCAGTCAACAATATTACCACCTAGTGGCCACTGGGTTACACTGCAAGCACATGATCCTTGAGACCCACAGCGTCCTAGTGCCTCCTCTCAGTGGCTAAAAATGAAGATGACAATGAACACCGCTAGAGTAAACAACTTTATCTTTGATAACTGTTAATTACTGGAATGTTCAAACTCTGTTTTATAGCAGATGAGAGAATTTTGAGACTCTGAAAGGTTAGCTGAGGCCAGAGAGTATGATCATTTCATTTTTTAATCCTTTTATTAATATTTTGAAGTGAGAAGAAATAGATCTACCTTTCTCTATCAGTTTTATATTTAAGTTTTGATTGGTTCCTACTATTTTTCTTCTGAAAGTTAAAAATGTGCATTTGATTAAATCAACAGGGATAAACAATTTTTTTTTTCACTATAGGAAATACATAGTGTCAGTTCATGTCCTTTCATAAAGTTAGCAAAACTTAAAGGGCTTAGCTTCTTAAAGTGTTTTCCTTCATAGCACACCACTTCTCCACTTCTGAGTCTGGCTGGCACCAAGATCTTTGTTATTTACCATCTCCCCTCTCCCCCTAGCGTCTACCAGCTTGTTGACATTCAAATTATTCATTGAAACCATCTGCCTACTGAGCTCATCTCACCATTCCAGTTCCTTGCTGAAATAAATGAAATATGAAATATTCATAATTATTCTAGGGACGTGGCATATATTCAAGTAGGTAATATAGGAATCCCCTACAAAATCTGGGTTGCTATTCTTACCCGGAGGGCACTATTCTTCCCTTACCATCTTCCCTTCGGTTTCATGATTCTAGGATTAAGTCTCATTGCTAACATGACATATGTGCGTGATCATCTGCTTTCTTAAACTAAGCTTCCTCTGGCCTTGGTTCCCAGTTTGTAGTCATGGATGGGGCATTAACTGTAACTGGTCTGAGCTTCATGTGGTGAAACAGGTTCCAGCATGTTGCCAGCAATTAATGGAGCTATATGATCCTGTGTAAGATTCAAGGGATGGGTTTTCCATCTCTTTCAAATTGTTTCCTTATTATTTCTATTATAATCTCCTGGGAGACCATAGTGAAAAGAGGGCTGGCTTTAGAATTACATAAATCTGAGTTCAAATCTCTTCTCTTAACTACCTGACCTTGGGGAAACTGATTTTATCCAGACAAGGCTGAGTTCTCTCATATCAAAGACAGATGATAACACCAATACTGTAAGGTTACTGTGGAAATCAGCTACCAGACGTCAGCCATCCAGTACAATATCCAGCACAATCATATGTATAAAAATTCTCAGCCTTCCCTTTACCCTCTCTTTATGTTCCCTTGTGCTTTGCTATGACTTTTATCTCTTAAGCCAAGTCACATTTAATTTCATCTAGGATACTTCATTGACCATGGGTCCCTCTTTTACCATGCTAGCACAGAAATAGCTGTTTAAGTTGTTCATTAAATATTAATTTAACTCAGGTCTTATTATGTGCTAGGCACTGTGCTACTTGCTACTGATGCAGGATGAGCAAGATGAAGACAGCCTTGCCTCTAGAATTTGTATTTACTAGTGGAGATGATAGCCTGTTGGCACTGGAAATCGATAGGGTGTGTTTTGGTTGTTTCTTGCTATATAACCAACCACTTCAAAATTTGGTAGCTTAAATCGACAATGTATTACTATCTCCCATAGTTCTTTCTGTGGGTTGTCTAGACCAAACTGAGCAGTTCTTGTCCTGGGTTTCCCCAAGGTTGGACTCAGAAGGCGGTGGGTTTTAGAATCATCTGATGACTTCTTCATGCACGTGTATGGATCCTGGGCTGGGATGGATGGCACAGGTGGGGGTGGCTGGACTTCTGAATCCATGTGACCTCTCCACATGGGGTGGGCTTCTTCACAGCATGGTGGGAAATGTTCCAAGAAAAGAGAAGCAGAAGCTTCCAGTCCTCCTAAAATCTAGGGATAAGGCATTGTGTCACTTTTCGTCAAAAAAGTCACAAGCCAGCCCAGTTTCAAGGGAGCAGAACAATAGACACCAGCTCTCAGTGGAGAACAGTGCTCATATCCAAGGAAGGAAAGAATTAATGGTGGCCATCCTGGAGACAAGCTAGCTACCGCTGTGTTTAATTGATGGTTCCTCAGGCCCTTGATATCTAGACTCTTAACTAGTACATCCTGGCTTTTATTTGGCTTAGACTCTCAGGATTTGCAAAGCTCACTGTTGGTGCTTACCCTAGGGATAGGCATCAATTTTGTCTTTAGGGGTCCGATAAATAGCAAACTATAAATGTGTTTGCTTTGGTTCTTAGAACTTCTTCAATATAGATGGTGTTTCCAGGGAATGAGGTTTTGTCTTTCTCCTCAGTATCCCTCTAAAGAAAACTCCTTATTTCTCTGTGTTACTGCATGGGAAGAAATACACAGTCTCGTTAAGTAGTAGCTTCACAAGACCCACCCTACCCTAGGACTCACATGTTACATACCAATTTTAACACACGAAAACCATCACCATCAGCTGGATAGATCTCCTGGGACTCGACATGAAGTCCCGTTGGCTACAGTTACTACGCCACTTCTTTTGAGATTTTTGTCCTTGCAGGTAGAGCCCTAACAAATCAGCCCTCTGAGAACTGAATACTTCGTGCACTTAACATGTTGGACACTCCCATCCTTCCTTTTCCCCAGGGATAGATGGCCTTGAACTTACTCTCCTGGGCCCTTTCCTACATCCCTCTCCTCATCTTATTTCCAATATGGTACAGTGCCTTGAAAAATCAAAAAGCACAGAAGTCACTTGCTTTTCCAGCACAGGCTGTAAGAGAGAAGAGAAAGTACAAGCTGTTATATTCTTACTGAGGGTATAAATGCTCAGTTTAGAGAGTGGAGTTAAGTGTTTTTATACTTTTCAAAGGAATAACTTATCAGAAAAGTGACAAAATTGGGAACATGGGGGATGTCTGGGTGGCTCAGTCGGTTAAGCTTCTGCCTTCAGCTCAGGTCATGATCCCAGGGCCCTGAGATCAAGTCCTACATCAGACTTCTTGCAGGGACCCTGCTTATGTGTACACTCTCAGACAAATAAATAAATAAAACCTTTAAAAAAAAAAAAAAAGGAGGGGCACCTGGGTGTCTCAGTGGGTAAAACCTCTGCCTTCAGCTCAGGTTATGATCTCAGAATCCTGGGATTGAGCCCCGCATCAGGCTCTCTGCTTAGCAGGGACCCTGCTTTCTCCTGCCTCTCTGACTGCTTGTGATCTCTGTCTGTCTAATAAATAAATAAAATCTTTTAAAAAAAATAATTAAAAAAATTTTTTAATTAAAAAAGAAAAAAGAATTGGGAACACGGGTGTTTTTTTTCCTGTAATTATTGCCTTCAATCAACATTTCTGAAACCCAGTGATGAGTTCTGCATGCCTTTCTAATGGATTGTGATTCGCTGTCTGGTCCCTCCGTGGCCAGGTTAGTGATGCTCACTCTGACACGGCTGAAGATCAAGTGGTGTTCTCCTGCCAGAAAAGCATTTGCTGGCATATTTTAATCTTCTGTGACTCCACAGAGTTGAGTTTTTTCCCAAGAAGGTAAAGAATGTTTTAAAGACTCCCGAAGACTCTTGTTAGCTACAGCAGACAGGGTGGTCATGTGAGCTCAGGATATGTCCTTTGTACTTGTATGAATTCTTGCTGTGCTTGTCAAGGTGGTTACAGATGACCGTCTTAACTACAAGCTACTGAGTAACAGAGAAAATAGACCTGATCAGTTGTACCGTGCATAGATAGGCTTTGAAATGCTTTCTGATAGGGCTGGGGTCGAGGGAGTGGCTGATACAATGTGTAGAATGTATAGACTTAAGAGCCACTTCTAAATCACATTGAAAATAATGTGTTGTTTTTTTTTTCAATTGCTGGTTTATCTACCAGTTTTCTGTTTCTGAAAAATGTAGCTAAGAAACCGGAATGTGGATTTATATTCAAGTTCTTAAGTTTTGATGACATCTTCCAGGTGGATCATTTTGAAACTCTGACTGTGTTAATTTAAGATAATGGCACTGTTTGCTTGGGTTTATGAAACATTTTCTCCAGAGGCACACTACAGATGCTCTGAGATTAAAATACCCTGCTGTGAGAGAGACAGACAGAGACAGACAGACAGATATCCCAAAATATTAAATGGACAGCATCCAAGAACCATCTAAGGGGGAATAAGCTAGGAAAGTAGCCTAGATGGTTTCTCGCAAACTATGATAATGCAAATGCAACCAAGATCAATGAGCTGTCAGGAAAAAGGAAAAAAAAAACCAAAAAAAAAAAAAAAAAAAAAAATTCCAAGCAAAACTATCTCAAGTAATAGCCAAAGGGATCAAGAAAACCGCTGGCTGGATAAACTGTGATAAATGGTGGTGGTTTGTTTGTTTTTAAATTTTGTTCCTCTGTGTAAGTCCCTCTTTGAGCAACAGTTTCAGTGTAATACAAACCTCTTGTACTGTGTGACACTCGTCTGTGTGTATTTTCCAGAGAGTGGGAGGGTGGAGGGAGGAAGTCCTCTTTTCTTCTTTAAACAACTCTTTCTCACACTATTGCAGAATTAACCAGCTGTATGCATACTCTTTCCAGGACTCCAATTGTCGAAAGTCACAGTCCACTTATTGTATGAATGGGACATGGAGATCCTCTGGCACAACTTGTCCTGCATTTATACCATTCTCACATGTTCTGCCTCCCTCTTAGATGGCTGTCCTGGCCCAGAGGATGGCCTTTCCCCCCCAGCAACCACCTCTGCTTTGCTGCTCAATGATATAACCTAGCCACCGGGATCCCTATAATTTGTCTACACATGGGATCCCACACCATCTAGAACACCTTCCATGTAGCAACTCTACTTTTCAATCAAAATGGCTTTCGTCACTCATGTGCAATTATCTGCAAAGATGAACTCCTTAGTGGTATTTTTAACCATGCTGTTCACTCCTTAGGAGCATTTTTAACGTGCTGATACCAAGTGTTCCCACTCTTCTACTACTGATGTGGGAAAAATAGAGCTACCACCAGCTAGGTATTCAAACAGTATGGAAGCTCCTCTTGGGAATACAAGAATCCTAAAGGTGACCTATTCTCAGCCCTTTCCAGAAAAAAGGTAGCTTTTCTTCTTCTGGCTTTTCTCTGCCCTGTCACTGACACAGAGCTCCGATGGTACAGTCTCAGCCACATGGGTGCTCACCGAGGGCTGGGACACAGCAGTGATAAGCAGAAAGCTGAGGTCCCAGGTGAGTGGTGCCCTCTGGGGGGATGGACAAGCTTGGCCCACAGAACCATCAGTGGGGATCCCGGGGCTGCAGTCCTCCTCCTTGGGAGGACTGGTCCCTTCTCAGGTACATTTAACATGAGTTTATTAACTTTCTACTATGTGGTACTCTAAATGCTCAGAGTATTTCAGATTTCCAAATCTGAAATTTGTTTGGTTGACTTGAGTAATGTCGGTCTCCCTCCCTTTAAGTACATAGTCTTCCATGTACCTATAGTAAGTTCTGGATAATTCCTCCTTCATGTTCATATTGCTACACCTTAGCCATCACTGTGTATGAGCAGTACAGAGGAAGACTGGTTTTTGTGTTGTTGTTGTTTTTTTTCTAGACTGGTTTTTTTTAAGCCCATTCTCATTTTAAGGAGCAATAGATCCTTAAGACAATCTTCTTAGTCTTATTTCCAGGAGCCAGATATAAGGGTCATTACTGATTTCCATAGTCGGCTGATAGCATCACCGGGAGATGTGGACCTCTTGTCTCAAGGAAACCTATCTTCTGATAGAAACAAAACAAAAATGATGTCAGGAGCTCCTAATCATCCTTAACAACCATTAGCAGCCATTCTATGGCTAATGCCCCTTCATGTGTAAAGCATCCTCCTGAGGGACCCAGGGCCTTCCGGTTCTCATCCTCAAGTAGCACGGGGTCTGGCCGAGGAGACAGGGAGAACACGCCAGGAGTAAGCAGTTACTCAGCAAGGCATATGGTGTCAAGTGAAGTCTGAAAGGGCAGAGAGGCTCGCTGGGAGACCCCTCAGCCCTGCAGAAGCCTTGCAACGTAGCTTGGTGGTGACATTCTCTGGATGGTTCTTGGATCTGGGTATCTCAGAACTGCCTGAGCTCCGGGCATGCTGGTGTGGGTGGAAAGGCTGCAGCACGAGGTGGGCCCAGCACCACCCAGGGAAGCCGGCCACTCCTGCCAGTCTATGTTCAGCACACTGGTGGCTGGCTTTGATCTGGAATCGTGTTCCCCTGAGAGTTCACCCGGCCCTTCCTCTGTCACATATGACAGGCTCCCCCCAGTTTGGTCCAATTTCAAGGGAAATGAGCTGTTTGTCCGGCCACCATCCCTGGTCTGTGTAAACAAGCAGATGGGCAATTAGTGGCTGTGTCAGGGCCTTGGCCCGCCACCCCGCTTGCACAAACGGGGAATCATCACTCATCTTCTGGACTGTAGTCGTGTAAGCATGAGATAATGGGGACTGCTTGGCTTTCGAGATTTCTTCATGCTGTTTGGATTTCAGTCTTCGTGTCAAAACGCTATTGTTCAAGCATTTTTGGCAAAGCAACCACGGCCACTCAGCACATTTGGGGAAAAGAAAATAATTTCAGTTCTGCTCCCTTGATTTTTTTTTTCTCATTAAACCATTTTTTAACGAGCAGGAAATAGGACCGAGACCTAGAGATCTGTAGGTAATATCTTCCCTTAATTAGCCAAATCCTGACAAGAGAGGTCACCCAGTTGAGCGCAATTTTTCTCCCCTTCTCCCCTTGAAATGGCCATGTGTGCTGTACGCACAGACTGGAGACCAGGAACAGGCTGGAGCCTCCTAGGCTGCTCAGCCACCCATGGCCTTCTCAGACTTGCGGGCAGATCACTTGTCACCCTGGGGCCATTATAGTTTGTGTTTACTTGAGCATTTCACCCTGGCCAGTGTGTTTCTTCTTGGATTCAAAACACCCAGAAGCTTTGGGGAAGGCCCCCTGAATTTACCATCTATCTTTTCTTGAGGCACACAGAGATCACATACCCGTCTAGGGGTCCTCGGGCCAATCTCAGCATAAGCCCACCCTATTGTTCCCTTTGTTCCTTCTCCACTCACTGGCATCCCCTCCTCAAATTTTTACTTTGTCTCCTTCTGCTTTTAATTTTCTTTGCCCTCTTACCTCAGTTTTCTCTGCCTTCTTCTCTAGCTTTCTGGTTTTCCTCAACTTCCCCCTCCCCCCCTTATCTTTCTGGTTTCTTAGAACATGCTCTTCAGATTCTTTCTGGTTCACGCATCAGGGTCTTTGCCCAATGTCATTCCAACCATTCTGGTCTTTTTGCTTCTTCCTCACCGCATTCCCTCTTGCATTCATTCCTTTCCCAGCCCTCCACCTCTACCTCCTACAACCTTGGAAGTTCTTCAGACTGGGAGTGTCTCCAGGTCAAGCCTCAGAGATGAGGCAAGAGCACTCAGGGATCCATCTGTAGAGTGGTCATCTTTTCCCCGTTTTGCCCCAGGACAGGCATCTGTTGATGGAGTACACCCTGTTCCCTGTGTCCAATCACAACTGTTCTTTGTCAGGCATTTCTTCAGTGTTTATGGGCTATCTGCTCTGTGTGAGGCCCTGAGAAAGAATGACGAATCAGATATGAGTCCTAGCCTCGAGGACCCTATAGCTCTGACACAAATCTCACTCTGCCTCTGAGCAGCCTTTGATGGAGCTGATTAACCCATCTTTCAGAAAATTCCTCCTCTTCGCTTTAGGCCAGCATTCTCTTTTGTCCTCTCTACTTTGTGGATACTCCACCATGTCTTCCACTCCAGTTCCTCACCCTCCTGATCTCCACACTTTAGAGATCTCTACACTCTACTGGGCCCATGGATTTCTCCCTCTCTACTCCTGCTCACTTACCAGGTGTGATCACATCAGGGCTTTAAATAGCCATCTATATTCTGATGACTCCCAAATTTATATCTCTAGCCCATACCTCTCCCCTGTATTCCAGATCTGTTGGTCCAACTGCTGGTTTGACGTCTTCACTTTGGTGGATCTCAACTCGGTGTCCCAAACCAGACTTTGATTTCCTCACTTCACCCCCATCACCTTCACACATGCAGAAAGTGGTGGGCTGCCTTCCTTCGAGGTGCTCAAGCCAAAAATCTTGGAAACTTAAACCCTGTCTTATCTCTAATTGTGCAACTAGGACATCAGCAAATTTTGTCAGCTCTTCCTTCAAAATAGATCCAGGATCTGACAGCTCCTTTCCACTTCTCCTGCTACTACACTGGTTCTAGCCATCATCATTTCTCACCTGGACTATTGTAATAGCTTCCAAACACTCTTCCAGCTTCCAGCCTTGCTCCTCAGAGCTTTTCAAAGTGAGTGTGAGATCAGGTCACTCATCTTCTCAAAACCCTCCAGAGACTTCCCATTTCATTCACCATGAAATTCGGAGTCTTTTCTGAACCTGCAAGGCTCTGTGTGATCTGACTCCCACCACTTCACTGTTCTCAGTTTTTGTCACTCCCCGCCATATTCTCTCTGCTCTGGCACCCGTAGCCTTTCTGCTGAGCTTTGGAACTGGCCAGCATACTTCTGCTGTGGGAAGCAGACTGGCTCATCCTCTGGTCAGAACGCGCTTTCCCCAGGTGTCTGCATGGCTGGCTCCATTACTTCATTCTGACCCTTGCCCCAATTTCAGAGAACACCCTGACCAAATAACACCTCTTCAGACTCTGTTATTGTCTCTTCTCATTTCTCTGCTTTATACAGCTTCATAGCACTTCATCTCCACTTGAACTATCATGTGTTCATTATTTTCTGTCTTCCCCCATAAGAAGTATTCATCTTGAGGTCAGAGATTCTGTTCTACTCACTGCTTACAGTACTGGTAGGCGTGCCATCAATATGTTTGAATTAAGGAACAGAAGACGTCCTTTCAAGGATATGCATAAAAGTCACCATGTAGCTCAAAGGGAAAGGAAAGAAGGTAGGTTATGAGCTAAGCACTGATGCATGGAATGTGAAGAATATTCCAAGGGAACTGAATTCATTCCATGGAGCATGTAACAGTTAGAGTAAATATATCCATTGTGGATTGAGTGTATAAATATAATGTCCCAGTTGCCCAGGAGAGATCAGAAGGTGAGGCAACTCTAACCATGCTCCTGACCATTCTGACTAGGTGCACCTGTCTTATGTAGATCCAACTTCTAACCAGCCAGTACTAGACCCAAAGGAAGGTACCAGGGGTTGGGGAGGAAAGGCTGCTGATAGAACTGGGAGGTGTTCCTGGCACAATCATGTACAGAACCCCTTTGGGGAGAGTGTGAGGGAGTTAGAGACATAAAGAGGTGGTGAGGATTGAATCAGTTGACCGAGATTCTTGGTAGTCATACAGATATGCTTCTAAAGACTAAAAATTTAAAAAGGATACGTATGTTGTATTTGGATTGATCAGGAGCCTTCCACCCACCTAAGCTCTACTTAGGTAGACAGACTTGCCATGGTGTGATACTAAAAGTGGCTCTAGGAGGTAGTGTCCAAATCACATCATTCTTTACTAATCCCATGGCCATCCCTGTGTACCCTGGTCAACCACACATTTGGATCTCAGACCCAAGCTTGCCCATCTCAACACAAACTTTTTACAAACGGTAAAGCACTTGTCTGTTGTGCTTTAAAGCCAGGAAAAATGGACGAGACTCCACCATTTTGGTTCCGTTACGTGAGCGCACAATTAGGAGGGGCTTAGAAGAGAAACCGGGAAATCAAGGAGTGTTCTGGAACATAGCTCCAAATCAGTCCATTTTAATTGTATCTGAATAATTTGCTATCCCTTATATGTGAGTATCTATGAGTGTGTGGTCAGAACCAGACACGCAGCCCAGGGTAGGTGACATGCACACCCTCTGCCCTCTCCTCCAGCCTTTCCTCATGGGTTCTCTAGCAGCTGGGTACATTCAGGAAGAAAGGGATTGGACTTCCAGATGCTACTTTGCTTTCAAACCAACCCTACATAACTCAAATCTACAAACTGTAGCAGAGGTAATGCCATTTTCCCCTGAGAATGCCCCAAAGCCACAGTGCCGTATTTTGGTTGAATGTTTTGGTATTATGATGTTAGCACTGGGAAGGGCTTAAATGAGGGAAAGCCTCTAACCTCTTATGCAATGACTGTGGAGCCCCTGCTCTAGAATTAACCAAGGTGATCAGGGATGGTGAGGGGTCCCCCTTTGAAGGGTGATTCCATTTTCAGGATCAACGGGCATAAGAAAAAGATGAAAGAGTGTTCAGAGAAGGGTGGAACCTAGATTACCTTTATCTGCTCACTTTTCATGATGTTGGGTTTCTTGGAGGGGAAAAAAATGGCTGAAAGCAATAGTGGTGGGAATGAGAGAGACTGGCAGGGAGGTGAGTTTCAGCCACATTTTCAGGAGAAAAGCAACCACCAAGTGGACTGAGGGCAGTGGCCCTTTGGTTTCTTTGTTTGGTGTGACAAAGAAGTCTTGACTTGGGCCTTTGGCATCTGTCTTTGTGTTTTGCATCTCTATTATTTTTTTTTTTCCCTTTGAGGCACTCTGGAAAGAAAGGGCAAGGGACCGTAGGGTGAATTAGCATAGAGTGAGAAACACACCTGTCTATGATTAAGGTTTCAGTTCCTCAGTTTGCTACTACCAAAGCCCAATTCCAGCAGCCGTGTGAGAGGAGGAGACTGACTCAAATGAGCTAGGTGGTGTCATCAGCTTGATAGTCAAGGGACAGAGGATTCTGGGCTGGGCTCAAGACCATGTTGACATGGTACAAATATAATTTTTCTGAAGGAAAAAAAAAAAAACAAGTTTAAGAAGAGCAATTCAGGGGCACCTGGTTGGCTCAGTAGGTTAAGTAACTGATTCTTGGTTTCGGTTCAAGTCATGATCTCAGGGTCATGTGTCGGGCTCTGGGTTCAGTACAGAGTCTGCTTGTCCCTCTCCTTCCCCCTCTGCCCCTCACCCTCACTAACCCAAGCCCCTCCCAATAAATAAATAAAAACTTAAGAGAGCAATTTACCATGCAAGGGCTTAATTTGGTTTTCAACAGAATCTGGCAAAACAGGCATGTTGGAGGCTGGTCTCAACAAACTATTTGAGAACAAATAGGACTGGGTTGAAAATAAATCTCAGAAGCTTCCAAGAACCAAGAAAAAATGAGAAAGGTCAGTGTAGAGATTATACAGGGTTATCACTCTCAGAATCCCTCTAGAGAGTGGGAGGTATTTGCCTCTTAGTATAAAATTTGAGTTTATGAAGGAGCCCAAGAAAGTGAGAATGGGGTAAGAAAATTCATATTTAACTAAATGAAATGCCCACATTCCTTTTCCTTGTGGGTTTCTGAGGTTGCTCTTGAACTTGAGTTAGGTCTTTAATAGATTTAAAATCTGAGATTATTTGCTAAGAGTTTAAGGCATTGGGGCAGTCAGCTCATCCCATTGCCAAGTCCATTACACTTCAGGGTCATTGATATGGGTGGCAAACCGTTTCCTAGGCTGTTGCTCCATCTCTTCTATGGGCTAATTTCAGACACATTGGATGAGCTTAGTCAGAAGCCTCACTTCTTCTGCCCTTGGCTTTCAAGACTGTTTTGGTGCCAGTTGGCTTTCTCTGGGTCTTTTCCCTCACCAATACAGCATGCATCCTACTTTTCCAAATGAGTCCCTTACAAAGCCACCATTATTTCAAAAGACATTCCCATAACCGAAGCCTTACCTCCCCATCAGTTTCACTAACTAAAAACCAAAATCCTTTTCTTTTCCCTCACTGTGTCTTTCCTACTTATACTCTAAGTGAAGAATTACACAGCAGGATTGCTTTAGAAAAGGTAGCAGCCATTAGAAGAACCACCTCTTAAAATATGACCATCAGAGCTAAGGAAATTAGAAAGATAGCATACAATAAACTTACATGCCCCCAATATATGGTGGGGGGCAGGGGAGAGGGGACAGGAGGGATAGTAAAATGGAGAAGGGGAAGGTAATGTTCTAGAAGAAGAACAGAATTGGGGCAAAATAGTCTGTCCCTTGCTTTTCGTTCATTGACCACTCTAAGTATAATATATTACCTTTCCTACTGTCTTTCTCACACATGCACACACACACACACACACACACACACACACCATACTCCATTCAGATAACCCTGATCGAAGCTGAAAGATGAAGAAATAGGAGCCCCAGCAAATGCCTTACTTGTTACCAAGCCTTGCATTATCGGCAGTTCGAAACCCTGCTGAAGTCATCAACTCAAAAACCAATTCCCTTTGCACTGAAACTGTTCCCAACATCATCTCAGCCACCGCCACACTGAAACCCCTCTCCACACCAGTGCACAGTTGTCTGTGAAGAAAAGTCAGGGAAGCCTTTCAGAAACAATGGCTCCTTTGCAAATTGCTGCTGCATCAGAAGAAAAGCTGAGGCAGGCAGAGACTATTTTATTTTACACACCGCAAACAGACAAACAACCCCCAGATTTGGAATCCAGAGTTGACAAAAGCATTAAATCCATCGGGCTTTGAGAGGGGGCAATGTTTTTTCATATTTCTCCTCTGCTACCATTATTTATATAACAAATGGCTACAAAATGCAATCATGTCAGATGTTGGAAATAAACTCTTTGGGGTATAGCTATTTTTAAACAGCCCATAGTTATAGGGATGTTTTAAAAACATGCAAAAGCTGAGTTTGTGTTTTAAATCCTATGTGGTCTCAGGAACTCTGTATTGTTAGCCTGGTGCTAACCTATGGAACAGAAAAGCTTTTCAACAGAGCCTGAACTCCCTCAGGAATGATGATGTTTTTGAGAATTGCAAAAACTCCAATTGGCCATAGATTGAAGCCGAGTATTTTCTAGGCAAATATGTGGGAATCCCTGGTGCTTAGTTTTTTCCCCTTTGGAGAGCATTGAACTTCTCTTACAAATATATTCAAAGTACTTCCTCGCCAGAAGATCCTATTTACGGACACCAGGAGCAAGCATTCCTTCTCTGCCCCCCTTCCTCACCCGTGGGAATCAGAAGTTTCTAAAAAGAATGCTATATTCTTGGGGATTATTTGCATGAGTGGATTATTTGCGTCACTCTCTGAGAGGTTATATTCCTGGTCTCTATTCCAGTTATCCGACCTTACTGCTCCCACAAAAGATTCTTCCCCAGTCTACTAGTGAATCCAATGATTGACTCCCTGGCCCCTGCAATACCCACCTCCAACATCCGAACACTCCCACCCCAACCCCACCACTCTTCCTGCTCCAGCCCTGCCTAGGCTCTTACTCACATAGAGAAATAGAAAGTTCAGCCTGAACCTGGGGACCAAGTTTTACTTCCTTTCTCCTTCCTTTTCTTTCTTTCTTTTTTTTTTTTTTGGTTGTTGTTGTTTTTAAGATACTTATTTATTGATTGATTTGAGAGAGAGAGAGAGTACACACAAGCAGGGGGAAGGGACAGAGGGGAGGGAGAAGCAAACTCTCTGCTAAGCAAGGAGCCGGATGCGGGACTTGATCCGAGGACCCTGGGATCATGACCTGGGCTGAAGGCAGCTGCTTAGCTGCTTGACCAGCTGAGCCACCCAGGCACCCTACTTCCTTTTTTCCTAGCCAAGGTAACACACGCCCTCAAAACTGTCCTCAGGACCTACTTCTTGTGTAGGATTTCCCAAGCTCCTATAATGTTTATGATTTGTTATTAAGAATAATAAAAGTAGTGTTAGCTAGCATTTATTTAACACTCTGATCCTGATATTAAGCATAGACTCATTCGCTTCTCGTTTTAAAAACCCTTGAAGAAAGCACCATCGTTCCCTCCATTTAGCAGCTGTGGAAACTGAACTCAGACAAGTTCTGCCTGATGTCAACGGAAGACTCCAGTGAGGACGAGTTAAGAATTCATTGTGGGATTCTGGTGGCTTGTTCGGGAGTAGGGGGATCAGTAGAGAGAGGGTCTTAAAAGGATGGGTATTTGGATGGTAGAAGCTGCTCCCCTGAGAGGAAGGGCTTTCCTTACACACACCTCTGTGGGAATGAGGTCCTCTCTGTTATTATTAAGGCAATTGTCATTGTTTCCTCCGGGTCACTTTTCAAGTATTAGAGAAATTTTTAAATATTTGAGAAATTATTCGGCCAGTAAGAGAAGGCAGGTGTCTATTTTGCTCATCTTAGAATCCCCACCACTCAGCCTGCCGTGAGTACTCAGAAAATACAGATTGAATTTATCCAAAAAAGGAAAGGAACATTTAAAGGAGTTCCTCCTCATTTAAATCATAAATGGAATGGAATGACTTTAGAGATGAAAACGAGATTTTACAAGATCTTAAAAACAAGGTGTAAAAACTCTTTCTATCTTTCTAACTAAAAGAACAAGGTCAAAATGTGATTAGGGGAAGAAAAAACAAACTTAAGCAGAATGGAAGACACTGAGTCCCTAGTGTCTACTTTCTGCAATAAACACATAGCCAGGGTGACTTAAAAAAAAAAATCTATATTTTTCTAATGATCAGAAACTAATCAGATGCAAAGATTATGATATTTTCATATCTCTTGTCATTTGTTAGTCTGTGTCTAATAACTTGGAGCCAGTCTTTAACCTTCCAGATTCCCCAAATTTTGGATAACTTAATTATAAGGTCCTGTGTTACCTAGAGAAATGCAGAACTCCCTTCACTTATCCAGTTGGAAAAGGAAACGCTCAAATGAGTTGCAGATCCAAGGAATCCTTATTTAGTTATTTCTCTTCGGTCAGCATAAGGTCCCTCTGCAAGTACAGAATTTAAATTTGTCACATGGGAGAAATGTGTCTTCTTTCTACCACTGAGGTCTCAGACCTTGAGGAGTTGCATTTAGATGTCGAACCTGGTTTTTATGTGCTGGTGACAGAAGAGTGTTAACTAATTTCATCTTTCATGAAGCCTAGTCTTTACCCAGATGAAAGGGTGATTTCCACAGATAAGCAGGGGTGTGAAGCTCCTTACTGCTTTTGTAAGCTGAGACAATAGGTCCAGTCCATAACAACACCAAATAAGGTATCTTGGAAAGTGATGGAATCCATCTGCTTTTAGCTCATGACCAAGGGGACCAATCCCAGGAAACTGGCCTCAAAGGAAGGCATGGTCTGCTGACTTCATTCTCACCATTCCATCCCAGCAGCCATATATGCAGTCCTTAATATTAGTGAAAGTATAAGTTGGAAGAAGTTTTTCATTCTTAGAAAACTTCTAAAAAAAAAAAATCCCCCCACTCCCATATCCTGGGGCCTATGTTATTTACCAGTTGGAAATGCTAGCAACTGGAAAGTAGAAGGTGGTTTGGCTGGTCTTCCCAGTCCCTCACTCGGAAGACCCATGAAGCTGACAGAGTGTTTGCCTAGGTGTCTGTTTCAACTTAGTGGGAAGGTTTGATGAGTCTCATTGACGGTTGCATCACCATAAACTAGATATTACATAACAAATTTTTGTTCTTGGATTTTTAGCTAGTTCCATCAACATTAAGTTAGAATAGACCTTAAGGAAGCAGAGTGGGAAGTTTTCTTCAGTCTGGCTGGAGTTTTCCTGTCCTATTTCTGTGTCCTTACAAATGGTATCTTGAGTTTACAACCAGCTAGCTCTTGCTAGAAGAAAGCAATTGCTAGCGCACTTGCCTTCTACCAGGGCCTTTCCTCTAAGGAGTGACAAAGCATTTGATGCATAGCACATGTATAAAGGTGTGAGCAGATAAAGAGATTTGCCGTAGGTCATCTCCCAAAAAATAACTATATTTTACCTGTCTGTCTCCCTGTACATTGGAAATGCCATAAAGTCGCACAGGGAGGAACTCTGACATCCTTAAATAAAAGACACTACTTATGTGTTCATTGTGTCAATATTCCTAGTAGTTAGAGAAACTGCAGAGAGAACGTGCTTTCTCTCCCCATTTTATTAGGTCACTAAAATTTCGTGGTTTGCTTAGGAGGGAGCATGAGCCAAGTGGTAGACCTAACTCCCTCCTTTTGTCTGGGGATCATGACACCATTGTAACCACAAACATTTATCTTTCATTCTCAGCAGAGACAGGTAGCTTCTTTGGATCATCCTCCGCAGAATACAATCCGTGCTATGCAGAGCTGGTATCCACATTGTTAGATCTTACCCTAGACTAAACTCCATTCACTGTTACAAAAACCTGGTGTGGAGGGAAAATTTAAATGATTTTTTAAAAAAAAAAAATTAAGGCATCACTTTTTTTTTATTAGTGCTCTTAATTTAAAGAATTGAAATTCCTCTTGGATGGCTTTCAGAGATCAAAATTTTCCAGAATAAGAATCAGAAATCCAGATTTTCTGTAGGAAGGCCGTGAAGTAAAATAGAAAGGATGGATCCTACTGGGTTTACCATTCTACATCCTAATTTTTCACTCAAGATTGTTTGATAGCCCACCCATATTGATACGTATGGATCTAATTCTTTTAACTGCTGTAGATTTTTCCATTGCATGAGTAGATCCTGTTTTTTTTGGTTCAATACCCCTTTCCCTTTCCCATCTGTCTGGAAGTCCACTCTAAAGAAGAGCCAGGAATCTATACCCTGTATATCCTTTCTTCTTCATTGGAGCTTTGAAAAGCTAAACAAGACAATAACATGAAATGACTAGAACCCTTTTGTTATGAGGTAGGACAAGAATTAAAGCTAATTCTAGTTTCTTACTTTCTTACATGTGCTTTCCATCTAGGACAAGATTGCTCAAGCATTCTTTTTTTTTTTTTTTTCTAAATAACACAATGGCAATCATCCATATGTGAAAGTGATGGGAATGTAAAAATAGATCATTATGATTAGTTGGGCCTTAATGCCACAAACTCAGCCCAAAATAATGTTGCTGAGACCCAAAGACAGTCCATTTGATGCTCATAAGTGATAGTTTAAGCTGCTGAGCCGATGAGGTCCAGGATTCTCCTTGGTCTCTCGATGGACAGTAATGCTGCTTGGACCATAATTTTCCATCCTTCTTCTTGGAAAGTCTGACTAGCAGCCGCTCTGTAAAATGAACCTTGGAAATAGGACTTCAGTGTCACACCATCTATTCATGAAAGAGAGCTATAAAAATAAGCATTTACCCCAGAACCTAATGAAGACATGGTAACAAGCCCGAGGGAAATGCCGTCCCTTCAGCCTCTCTTTTTTAAATTCCCTTGTAGCTTTGTTTAGTTTCAGGATGGAGTGAAAACCTCAGTCGTAGGAAGACGTTTGTGTTTGCTGAACTTGTTCATTCAGAAAGTGGTTGAAAGAGATAAGAATGAGTAACTCTGAAAAGAGCCAACACTAAGAAAACTGGGAAGGGCATACAGAATAGTATGTCCACTATTTTGTTGCTCTCTGCAAACTACCTGAAACATTTTAGTGAGACTATTCTATGGGATAACACCTAGTATTCTAATATAAGGTAGATCTCTCTTGGTTCCTACACAAAAGTAAACTCATAGGTTGGGCACGACTTAGACATAGAACAAATCAGTCCAGTCTTGGACTGGACTCAGACTGGACTCAACAGTGGATGAGGAAGGATGTCAAGGAAACCACATTTCCCTAACTGTTATTTCCCTAACTGCTTCCCTATTTCTTGTGAAATTGGCATATCCTTCCCTAGAATCATTTGAATCAGTTTTACTCTCTTCACTAAATCATCCTACAGCTTGATTTGATGGTATCAACTCTTTCCATCAATTCCTGAACATACCCTGTTGGTCTATTTTCCTTTTTCTTAATATTAGAGAAATAAGTGTTGTTTGTTTGTTTGTTTGTTTGTTTTTCCCTAGGAAATTCAACTTCAGTTTTGTTCAATACCTTTACCATTGGAATATAGCCTCTCAGGCTGTAGTAAGGGACCCAGACTGTCTTCCATTCAGACTGATTTTTCTTCAGTGGGCTGCAGGATATTTGACATTATACTATGTCATCTGTGCTTCCACTATGCTTGTGAACAAAGCAATCATCAGGCCCTCTTGACATAGGAGGGAAAGGGTACTCTGAGAGGTGCTCCTTTTCCAGGGTCTACACCGTCACGTCTGTGGTAGATCTAGACACCCAAAGAGAGAATCAGCAACCCCGGGTCTCTCTTGGAGTTATTTCTGACTACTATTTCTAACTTGTTTCCATCATTCAAGTTTTATTATCCAAACACACCTTATCTATGATTTCCTTGGCCTCTGATTATTTCCAATTTTTTTTTTTAACCTTTCAAGATTACTTGCTCTAAACAACATCTCCCAAGCTGATTTTGTGTGTCAGGTCTAATAAAATTTGAAAAAAGATGACTGAGTGCCTGATTGTGACCATTCATTCATTATGTATAGGCCCACGTGTGGGATATTGTGCCAAGCAAAGGCAAGAGATGGTTTCCTGGCTTAGAGATATCACAGTGTAGGCTGGAGAGCCAATCCTAAACAGATGTGACTGCAGGAAGACAATTACCATGCACAGAATAGTAGAGAAAATTCATTCAACCAACATTGAGTGCCTACAGTGAGTCAGGCTCTGGACCAGGCACAGTTTGTATAGTCATGAACAGAATAAAACAACTTAAAATTAAGAAATAAATAAAAAAGCAAATAAGTAGCCCAATATATAGTACATTGTAAATACTGTGTATCGTAGATTGTGGAATGTTTAGGTTTGGTGGGCGGTGGGGCAGAACTTTAAGAAACCTGCTTTTAAAAAGTGGGAAGGGCTCTCTTCCATGCTGACATTTCAGCCAAGGCTGGATCTAGTCATTGGAAATGTAGGAAGAGAAACACCACAAGCAGAAGGACTATCCCAGGTGGCAGGCCTGAGATGGGTGAGAGCTTGGCATGCAGAGAAACCAGAGTAGGCTAGAGCCGTGGGGACTGAAGCACGCTGTGTATACAGAGCTCTGATGGCCAAGAAAATGGATTGTGATTTCATGTATGATTCGGTGGGAAGCCTTAGAAGAGTTTGTAAAATGAAAATAATAAGACCTCATTTGTGTTTTAAAAGATTATTCTGGTTGTTCTGTAGAAAATGAAGTGTGGGGGGGTGCCTGGATGGCTCAGTGGGTTAAGCCTCTGCCTTCAACTTGGGTCGTGATCTCAGGGTCCTGGGATCGGGCCCCATGTTGGGCTCTCTGCTCGGTGGGGAGCCTGCTTCCCCCTCTCTCTCTCTCTGCCTGCCTCACTGCCTACTTATGATCTCTCTCTCTCTCTCTCTCTCTGTGTCAAATAAATAAATAAAATCTTAAAAAAAAAAAAAAGAAAAGAAAATGAAGTGGGCAAGAGTAGATATAAGGAGATTATTGAAGTAACTCAGAGTTAAAACAATAGCACTTTGGGCCAGAGTGATGGAGGTTGAGATAGAAGAATGTGGTCGATTTGGGAAGTTTTCTTTTCTAAGACTAGGATTTGGCAATGATTTCAACCTTGGTGTTGAAGCAAAGGGAAGCACCAAAAATAATTTCCAGGTTTTGATCATCTTAGAGACTGGTGGTGTTATTTATGGAATTGTATAAGACTGAGAAAGGCTAGATGGGTGGTGAGCCTTAAGGAGAGCACTGGTGATGAACACTAGGTGTAATATGTAAGTGATGAATCACTTCATTCTGCTCCTGAAACCAGTATTACAATATGCGTTAACTAACTAGAATTTAAATAGAATTTTGAAACAAAACAAAACAAAAAAGACAATGGAAGGAATAGGTTTGTGTTCTGGTGAGGGGACTCAGGGATAATTTGAATTCCCGGAAAGCTGTTCGCGTCATGGTGTCCAGCAGAGCAAGGGAAATGCAAATCTGGAGGTTGAGAATGTGGTTTGGAGCTGGCAATAGAAACCTGAGATTCATCCATGAAAGAATGGTAGCTGTGTGTCTGGCTAAACTTACACAAAGAGAGAAGTGAGGAGAGCCACAGGACAACCTTGGGAGCTGAGTAATATTCACAGTGCAGGAGGGAGAAGAAGAGGAAGAGCCCAGGGAGGAGATGGAGAAAGTGATCAGAGTGGTGGAGATATTAACCAATATGGAACATGGGCAATACTGTCTGACTTGCCACTGATAAATACTTCGCCTTTCATGGTAACGATAGCTCTTTCTGAAAATGTGTGATGAGCGGTAAAGCATTCCCTGTAGGTAACTAATGCATCTGTAATGCACGATATTTTGGAAGGAAACCACGTAAGAATCTGAGCCTCGGCAAATTACAATCACGGCAAGACTCCAGGTCCTGCCCAAGTTGACTTGCGTTTCATGGCCTGAAGGAAATGGGAGATGTCCCTTTCAAATGACGTTCACATTTATTTAATATGATCAATAATAAAGTGACCCAGGATTTTGGAAAAATTCCTTTCTTACCCACTCCTGCTCACACTGCTACCCCCAATACCCCCCCAGGACTGCAATATGGGATCTGCTGGTGATAACATGTGCTGCCATCCCCAAGCCCTTGTTCTCCAACTGTGTGTGGCTTCTAGCCCTTAAATGAAATCTTATTTATTCACAGATGCCATTTTATAGAACTGTAAAAAAGGAAGCACATGGCTTCTGGAGGGGGCGTGCAGCTCCAACATGGCCTTCCACTCTTTTTGCAGTAGGATGTTATAGCTTCAGGCCCTATGCCTCCCCCCTTGTAAGTTCAGAGAAGCTCAGTTGTGAAGAAAACTCTGAAAATGGGAAAGTTACCTGTAAAGCATTCTGTACCATCTGTATGGCTAGACTTCTGTGTGCCATCTGTGTGGCTTGGTTTCCACATAGCTGCTTTAAAATAGATCTTCATGTCTGAGTGGCTAATTACAAATTTTTTATGCCCCCACATCATTACTTGTGATCATAATAGTGAGATTGCGACTCTGGCATTTTATTTGGTTTGAAAACCTAGGAAGACATGCGTGATCTATCTTATCATCACAAATCTGTGGGGAGAGAAATGCAAAACTTTGAATTTTGAAATTCAAGCAGTTCCTTAGGATTTCAACCCTTGGGGGAGGCTTATTTTGCAGAAGCAGAACCTTTGGCCACAGCCTGGAGTTGACAACTATAATAGGAAGTATTTACTTCTGAGACAGGTCCGCGAAAGGGGCTCGTAGGTGGGAGACACAGGGTACTGTCTTGGGTAGCTGATGCTGCCTTGGGATATGACCGAGAACCCTGCCTCATGAAATATTCTGCCCCTCCTCTATGTTCTCCAGACAACTAGAATATAAACTGTGGCATAATATCCCACTTCTGTACCTAAGGGTGAGACTCAGCTACAAAGAGTGGCTCCTTATCCAGGATCTACAACTGAGGAAAGTCGACAAACTCGACAAGCAGAGCTTAAACCTGAGAAAATACACTCGTAGGCAGAGCAGGTCTTCAGAACACGTGTTTTACAATCTCAGAGAACTGCAAGAGGCCACTGCTCCACATAAAAGAATCTAGACATAAAAATGGTAACTTGGGGTGATAAATTTTTTTAAAAAATCAATGGATACACAGAACAGTAAAATAGACATCGCTGAAAATAAATTAGTGAACACAAAGATAGATCAAGTCAAGGGAATCTTCTAGAATGTAGCATGAAGAGAAGCATGGAGAAATGCTGAGATATAAAAACTGTATTTAGAAATTTAGTCTATTTAATCAAACATCTACGTAATACAAGAGAGGAAGATATACTCAACCATATGAAATTACTTCTAGAAATGAAGAGCAAGACATTGCATCTTTTATTGAACGAGCCCTTCACGTACCAAATGTTAAATGCCCCTGTGTACATACTATTAACTCCTTATAACCAAATTTGAGAAACAATATTCGGAAAAATTCTGAGGGTGAAATAACACACTTCTCAGCAGCAACACTGGGTACAAGAAAACAATGGAACATTAAGTGGAAAATTCTGAAGAAAAATATTTTTCAAACTGGAGTTCTACATTCAGTCAAACTATCGTGAAAATGAAAGGGAAAGGTGAATTCTTTGGAGACACTCGGAGTCTAGGAAGCTGATTATTCATAAATCCTCTCTTGAGGTTGTACTCCTCCAATAAGAAAATGAATCCAAGAAAGAGTAGCAAATGTGCAGCGAACAAATAAATTCATAAAATGATGCTTAAATATTAGTCATAAGAACTTTTTTTTTGGTCCTCTGGAATCTTCTGATCCATAGTCAGACGCATTATCCATTGTGCCACTGGCCCTGTGCTTTTTTTGGTCATTTGGAAGTAAAGTTGCAGATGATAATAAACTTGGGATGTAGCATGGAATGCGGTCCTGGGGGAGAGGGGGAGATTTTTGGTGGGTAGGGGAGATTTGTTGCGGGGAGAAGCAGGCCATTCTTCCATTGCTCAGAGTCAGGGTATAGAGCTATAATTAACTCCATAGATACTCTCATCGCAAATATATGTGTTACGGGTGTTGAAACTTAAACGTATTCACAGATCAGAAAGTAAAAATAATCATTTTCAAAGCAGTAAAGGAAAATGAAGCAGAGGCAATTGGTGAATCAAAATCAAGGGAAGGGGGAATGGGAGGTAGATAGAAAGCCCAGTAAATAAAAATGAAAAAATAAATATGAGGGAAATATATCCAAATACATCTGTAATCATGACAAACACGAACGGGTCAACTTGATCCAGAGATAGAAAGTTCTATCCCAGGCAGCGTGAAGGGAAAAGAAATAACATGTTTAAATGTGACAGAGGACAAGACAAAACTGCCATTATTTGCATATTCTGATTATCCTTTAGAACATCAGTGCTGTTTGAACAGTGCTTATCCACTCCCCCCTGCAAAAGAGAGTCCTACCCCACACAATGCCAAATGATTCATGACCCAAATATAAAAAGACAAAAGGAAAAAAATGTATGTATGCATGTATGTGTGTATATGTGTATTCACACACACACACACACGAAGTATTTATTAACTACTTCAAAATTAAATTTATAAATGAATCAGATATCATAAACTAAGTCAAAAGACAAGCAAAACCAAGACGAAAGATATTTGCAATATAGGCAGTAAGGATTTGTACCAAAATGTATGTGATTTGCAAAAATTACCGAGTTTGGTATTGTCAGTTATTGACTGTGAAAAATGGAAAATGTAACTCTCACCACGGAGGACTATGTGACAGTCTCCTCTAAAATTAAAGCCATGCTTCCTTGATGAGCAAGCAAGCATTACTTCCATAGGTCTGACTTAGAAAAACCTTGCGCATTTGTACGGGGACACTCAAGAGAAGTTCTGGAAGGATATACCTCAAATTGGTAATAGCAATTGAGTCTGGGGAGAGGATGAGGATGTGTGTTGGGGAAAGCAGAGGGTGGGGTGCAGCGGGCCACTACTGAAGGCTTTCTCTGTGATGTTTCATAGTTTTACAGGAAGAATGCATATTACCTAAAGTAATTAAAAATGAACTTTTCAGAATCCTCAAAGGTGGGAATTTTATATTCAGTTTTGCAGTATTCAGAATCAAAGCCTCTTCCACCGCAGTTGCAAGAAAAAGTGGCTTGTCTTGTCATACGGGGTCCCAGGTTGACCCCCGTGTTTATGTAATTATGAATTTCTGCGACAGTGCTCACTGGCTACGTAAGAAGAGTTTTTAGATGAAGATGAAATTTATAAACACCCTTCACATGGTCTTGATGGATTTTTGGCTGGAAATTATCTGCGTTTATCTTTAGGCATACCAATTTTAAATGTTTAAATATCTGTAATTTTGTTGTTGTTGTTGAACGCTGATGTGGTTGGACTTAATTTAGCTCACCATTTGGGATGGTGAAATCTTAAAAAGTACATCAAAGGGAGATTATTCTTTCCAGTCTTGTTTCAGGTCTGCAGAAAATGGTAGGTTATGCACTTGAGTTTTTAACTTCTTTATAAAGTGGCATTAAACCAGCCATAAAATAATTGCCAATGATAACAGCATTGTTTCACTGAACTTTTTCTTCATGACTCTGAGTCATTTGTCCTCCTCAGAATGAGAAGTGTCTTTTTTTGTTTGTTTTTGGGGGGTTGTTTTTTAAAACTAGGTTCTAAATATCCAACTCATGACCATATTTTTCTTCTGCGTTGGCTTTTTTTTTTTTTTTCTGTCAGTCATTATATTTCTTTAGGAAACTTCTTTAAATTTTTTTAAGGGAAGGACCAAAGCTAGCAAAGAAACAGATGTATCCCATATAAAATATGCAATAAATCTTGTCCCACAAATTCTTTGCTCTGAACTTTCTGACAGAAACTGTCAAATATCCACTTTAATTCAGGTATAAAATGTTCACTCCGTGTCATGGCGCCAACAGCCATATGCCAGAATAAAGTTAGTGACCAGCCATAAAAACAGCAGCATAAGCACCTTTGAAAAGGTGCAAGTCATCGTGGGTGAGAACGAGCCATATAAATCCATGGGGAATTAATCTCGGCTTTGCTACTATCCTGCTGTGCATTTACAATGCAGGAGTAGTAATACTTTTAAAAGGAGAGAGAATAAGAGAGCCGTGTGCACACCTAATGAGCTTGTGGGAGGGGAGAAGGTGGTTCATGGATCAGAAAGCAATAGCTTTTCCTCCCCCTCCTCGGAGCTCTGGAATCCCCTTGAAGAGGGCAGATCCGAGCCTGAGTTGAACATGTGGGGTGGTTCTTCAGCCTTGCCTTGCCTGGCTTCGCAGATCATGTGAAACCAATCTCCCCGAAGGGCAATCACAAGAAATGACTTCAGCTTCATAAATCATTGTTATCATCCCACAGGAGGAGGTAATGCTATGGTTTTTCTCCAGTAAAACATTTCAAGCCTCTTGTTTCAGGAGCTCGCTCTTCCCTTCCTTTCTTTTCTTTCTTACCTTCTTTCTTTCTCTCTCTTTCTTCCTTCCTTCCTTTCTTTTTTTCTCCCTTTCTCTCTCTCTCTCTCTCTCTCTCTCTCTCCTTGCTGAAATCAACTTTATGCCATGTTCACAACTAGCTTCGGGTTCATGTGTGAAGGAGACAATGGTACTTCTCCAATTTACCTACTATTTGAATGTTTCCTCCTCTCTCCAATTTTATGCATGAGGGGTGTGTGTGTGTGTGTGTGTGTGTGTGTGATATATTCAGAGAGCTCACACTTACTTCCAAGCATATATTGACCCTCAGTATTTTTTCCTCTTAAAGATATTTTCTTGGGGCGCCTGGGTGGCTCAGTGGGTTAAGCCGCTGCCTTCGGCTCAGGTCATGATCTCAGGGTCCTGGGATCGAGTCCCGCATCGGGCTCTCTGCTCAGCAGGGAGCCTGCTTCCCTCTCTCTCTCTCTCTCTGCCTGCCTCTCCATCTACTTGTGATTTCTCTCTGTCAAATAAATAAATAAAATCTTTAAAAAAAAAAAGATATTTTCTTTATCTTGTATTTTCCAAATACAGCACAGATATATTGGGTTTAAGCATAGTGGAAAGAAATTTTAGCTTATTTTACATCATAGGACATGATCTTAACACTTGTGGCCATCTAAAACATGTCTAAGCTACAGAAAGCAGAAAACTGAAGGGTAGAGAAACAGATTATTTCCAAGTTGAATCAAAAGATAAAACTCCAATTTAATTACATATGATAATACTTTAATAGTCCTTCATAGCCAAACATTTCTCTCCCACAAGATCTTATTGAAAAAATGTTGTCAAAAATTATTTTGAAATGCTTTCTTGGGATTCTAAAAAATTAAAATATTTGAATAGATTTCATACCCACTTTGAAAGAAAGGCTTGTTTTTCAATAATTCTTTTCAGTCATTACCAATTCAATGATAAATGATAAATTGTCCTTAAAAGTATTCATTTGAAAGTTGACGTAGGCTTCGACACATTAAATGAAAAAGCAAGAAATTGAATTATACATTCAGTATGACTTCAACAATATAAAACAGCACAAATGGCTTTGTGATTATAAACAAACACCTACCTTTATGGAAATGAGTCAAAATATTAGCAGAGGCCATTACATAAGAAGACCTTCTGCACTGTGTTTATGTTTTTTCTTTTTTTCCCCCTCAGATGTCCTCCCATGAGGAGTTATTTTAAAATCTGGGGGAAATTATAAAGATTCAACAAAAGGGGAGGAGGAGGAGGATGACAGTTCTTGGTGAAAGTGGACTCCAAAGGTGCCACCTCAAATTCTATTAAACTCACCATCAGCACGTTTACCCCAGCAGACTTACAAGTATAGCATGGTCAGGTTGATAACCAAACCTCGGGGCGCCTGGGTATCTCAGTGGATTGGGCCTCTGCCTTTGGCTCAGGTCATGGCCTCAGGGTCCTGGGATCGAGCCCCGCATCAGGCTCTCTGCTCAGCAGGGAGCCTGCTTCTCCCTCTCTCTCTGCTTGCCTCTCTGCCTCCTCGTGGTCTCTCTCTCTCTGTCAAATGAATGAATAAAATTAAAAAAAAAAAAAAAGAAAAAAAAAAAAAAGAAAACCAAACCTCATTTCTTTGTCTCTTTTTACTGACTTGGATAACGATGCCTTATGCTAATGGTCCTTCTACATAACTTCTACTGGCAGAGCAAATTCAGCATGCTTTCATGTAGGAAATATCTTCTACATTGTCTTCTCTGGGAATCCCAGTTCTCCCAGTACTTTCCTTTCTTGGACACATCTCCAGAGAAACAGACTGTCACTACCTTCCCTGCACCTAGATTCTTGGTGGCATCACAACAATTGAAGTTCGGGTAATTTTTTGGTACCATTTCTAGCGGACCAATTTATGACAAATTCTTGACCCTAAGAAAGAGAATCAGATAAAGTATTTTGATACTTGGAGCAATAACAGCTATCAGGATGGTTAAATTTTTTTCAGTTCTTCGTTCCCCTATAGATCTGGTTTCCCAAGTATACTTAGTCTTTGCCAGGGTTCTAAAAGAAGACTGGTTTAAGGATAGCAATGGGCACTATGGGATTACTTATGGACCTTCCAATGGTCCATTTCTTTTCATGATTAAATATCTGAATACTTATTTTTCCAAAGGGAGAGTTCCAATTACCTAACAAATGTCCCTTGCTGCAAAGGTACAAGTGGTGCCATATAAATAAATCTAGATGAAGAGGAAATCTCCTTTGTAAAGATATGGGCACGAAGTACTATTTTATCTGATGTATCAGCATGGCTTCCCCCACTCATTTTTGATTACTTAAAATCAATCTTAATCAGTTAAGCTCTCTGACCATGCATATAACAGCTTTTGTCCGCATTTTCATCTTTATAATGTGATTAAAACCATTCTTTGTATCATATATATTCCTGAACAATTCATTAAGAGATGTAGGATGGTAACACTATGGAAACTGTAAAATTTACGTTTGTGAGTGTGTGTGTGTGTGTGTGTGTGTGTAAGATACAAATAAAGGGCTTTAGAACTTTAATGTAGGTGGTTAGGCCTTTAAATTTAACTTTTCAAATTCAAAATTTAAATTTAAATTTTCAAATGCTTCTTTCTCCATTTATGACTTCTCTCATTTTCTATGATGATATGACAGTTTTAGAGTTTTTCAGCAGGGACACATGAAGAATAACAATGCGGTATAGTGAAAGCTATAGTGAGTAAGGGCACAAGTTCTTTTGGCCCCAAACCAGTTAGATGACCTTGGGCAAATCACTCACTTTCAGTGTGCTCAAGTGCTCCTTCCAAATAACATTGGTCATTCTAATTATATTAAATGATGCTAGCTCTTCAAAAAAAAAAAAAAAACAATGAAAAACATGTGAAAAACAAAAAGCCTATATCAACCAGGGAGGCAGAAATAGCAACTGTAATATTTTGGTATATTACTTTCTGGTATTTTTAATAGATACATAACTGATTTCTGCGATATGCATTTTACCATAATTTCAGTCACACCGTATCTCCTGCTTCACATTCTGAGTCTTCTGTATCACTGTCCCAGCATTTTCTTATGCTGTCCTTTGAAAACTCAATTTGTGGGATATTTGGATCTAGCGTGTTTGCTTCAAGTCTCAGGAAGCTTACTGTAAGGACAGACACGTTCCTCAAGGAGGAACAGGGTACTCAACTACTCAAGATCAGTCTCACAGGAGCCCAAGAAAAGCTGAACAAGCAAACATCACTGGACAACTGAGAATTGTGGTAGTGGTTGTGATGATTGCTATAACGGTCATTTACTGAATACTGTGCCAAGTACAATGGCTGAGCACCTTACCAACATCTCATTTAAGTATTACAACCTCTAATATAGGTCCTATTATTACCTCCATTTATAGATTAGAAAACTCAGTGTTAGCTGAGTGAACCAACTTGCCCAAGGCCAACAGCAGGAAAGTCATGGAGCAATTTGGAGCTTTGCTTCCACTATTATCCACCGTGTAGAACTCTGATACGAGTTGGAAGGGTAAAATAATGTATGTAAATCCCTTAGCATATTACCTGACACATATTGAGTACTCGGTGAATGTTCACCCTCATCCTCATTTTCATCTTCGCCACCAAGACCATCAGTCTGATTATTCCAGCCAATTGTATTAAACTATTTCATCAGCAACTGATCAGCGAGTGGGTTGACTGTCCTCAGATCCCATTAGCTATGACTGGTGGGCTGAAGGGGTCACAGTTCAGTACACTGTCCTAGTATCATAAAATCCAATATTCACTTATTCAGTTCCCTACTATTTAACTTCACTCACTTATAAACTAGAGCATGAGAGGTTTACACTGGGCAGTTTCGTAGGTTTCTTCTAGCTGGTTCTCAGCTAGAAGGTTCATTTTATCCAGTATACAGATGGACAGGTTGAGAAATAAAGAATCAAGCGACTGCTCTCAATAACGGACAGTCAACGGAGGCGGTTATGAGAAACCCAAAGAAACACTCAGGGCCAATTTTTTCCATTTGTTAATGCAGTGCTTAAAGAAATACCTGTTGAAAATCAAGTATTGAAATGCTATGAGGGGCACCTGGGTGGCTCAGTGGGTTGGGCCTCTGACTTCGGCTCGGGTCGTGATCCCAGAGTCCTGGGATCGAGCCCCACTTCGGGCTCTCTGCTCAGCGGGGAGCCTGCTTCCTCCTCTCTCTGCCTGCCTCTCTGCCTACTTGTGATCTCTGTCTGTCCAATAAATAAATAAAATCTTAAAAAAAAAAAAAGTTAAAAAAAAAGTGTTTGAAATGCTATGAAATAAAAAATCGACCTTTACTCTGGAGGAGCTCTACTTTAAATCAGAAAGAAAAATGAGCCTGGAGCCTGTTACCACATTGCTCATCAACCTGCCTACAAATTCAGACTAGCAGGGCTTTTGTAGTCGTTCTCACCAACCAATGAAGCAACAAATTACTTCCTCGTAAACACTAAGTTTGAGTCTCGAATGCTAAGCATTTTGAATCTAAATTTTTTAAAAAGCACAGTCCATGCCTTCCAGAAATAATTATACATCTTTAGGCTAGTGCTAATATCAAGATAGGACAGAGTTGTTTGGGAAAGGAGAACTTCTTTCATTGTCAATATATCTGCAACCTATCACCAAATGGTTACTTAGAACCTTGTGACTCTGAACCCCATTGTCTTTGAAATGTCATCAAGGTTCTGGATGAAACAAAACGGGGACGGCCCTCTTATGAATCTTGCTTCTTTGAAATTCCTAAGACTTTCTAAATGATGATTAATTTGGTGTCCTTTCCCTGAATGATGAGACTACAGAATTCACACTATCCCTACATGACCTTTGAAAAAATTCTAAAGTCTTGTGGAAGGGATACACCTTCCCACTGGGAATGAGACGCCAGGGAGACAGGATAGACACCACAGAAAACTGGAGTTATATGAGTTCTCTAAGTGAAAATTATACTTTATGTTTGTTTAGAAGTATTTGTGAAGAAATAACTCCAGTGGGGCACCTGGGTGACTCAGTGGGTTAGAGCCTCTGCCTTCGGCCCGGGTTGTGGTCCCAGGGTCCTGGGATCGAGCCCTGCTTTGGGCTGTCTGCTGATGCCCAGCAGGGAGTCTGCTTCCCCCTTCTCTCTCTGCCTGCCTCTCTGCCTACTTGTGATATCTCTCTATCAAATTGAACCAAAAAAAAAGAAATAACTCCAAGTAAAAACATTTTTTCAAAAGAGATGTCACTTCTATTAATGCTGATAAATTAAAGGTATATATGGGCCTATAAGATGAGATAACATGGAGAATTTCAGGCCCTGTTTGAGAATGCAACCACCTGACTCCCATTAATGTTAATGAGCCTCTCACTGGATCATTCTAAAATTTTATCCCCATGGACTGCTTTAAAGCATCAAGAGTCAGGAAATTTAGAATGAAAGCTGAAATTCCATCTTGGCACTTTCTCTCTGATGTATATACTCATATGAAAAATGTGCAGTGTGGTGCATGCAGCTTCAAGATACCACCTAAGTTTTTGAGAATTCTAGAGAAAAATATAGCTTGTTGGGGAGCAGCAGAGAACATTGGAAATAACCAGATTACGAGTCAAGAGACCTGAATGCAGGAAAGTCATTTCATCAACTTGGGTGTTTCACTTTCTCATTTCTATAACAAATTGTTGGACTAGGTTGTAGTAGGTTATAGATTATATTGCCTGACAAACTTTCTCAAGTTCTCAAGTTTCCTGTTACCTGATAGAATTGTAAATGGAAATAATGTTTACTTTGTATTAATTACTATAGAGAACAAACCAGAAGCATAATCTGATGAGCACTTGGAATTATATTGTGATCTCTTCAACTATACTCCTCACCTCCACAAATAATGATTACAGTCATCCCATAATATAAGAGAATCATATAGTTCTTTTCATTATAGAATGAGGGAGATTTTTCTAATCCAAATTATTATACAAGTAAGATATTTTATGAGGTATTTGAAAATTATGCCTGAGTTTTGAAATATAGGAATGGAAATGATGTAAAATCGTAAGTCATTTGTAAGCTTGATTGCATCTGGACTCCATGTTTTCAGCCATTTATGAGAGAATCAAGCCCTGTTGCCCCAAGACCATCATTGTGTGTAGTGAATTGACATCCCCCTGCCATCTAGAATGGGGCTATTTCTGTGCATATGAAATGAGGGAGACTGAGAGAATAGTTGGTCAAATCACCGTCCATATTCTGCAGCTCAGATGAAGAAAAGCTCCAGGTGCCCAAGTTAGATGATACCAGTATTTAGTTTTTCTTTGATGCTCATAAAAATATTCAGTTCAGTATAGTTATAAAGGCAATTGAAAATGGCCAATAAAAATGGCAGAAAAGATGAGCTCTAGAAAGTCTCATTTAACACAGGAGGATCCTGACTCAAGCATCAGCCCAAGGTTTGGACTAAATGACTTTTAAGACTCCTTGCAACTGGGTTCCTTTGATTTTATGACTCTAAAGGCCTCTTCAAGGTCTTTGGATACAATATCTTTTGCTTAGTACTTTCATTAAAAGCCTGAGTTTCACTCTACTTTGGCCTTAGACAGGTGACCTGGAAATCAAATTATACCCAGATACTGGGAAGCTTGATAGCATGCCTTTACCCAACCTCACACCAGTTTACACAGAAATTCTCATGGATGGCCCCTTATGCTCCTCAACATTATCATCCAACTCATTATTTGCAAATGTAAAGTGTATGACAGACCAGAAATGATCCTCCTTCTAATTTAACCACCACCAGGAAAACTTAATAAAACAAGAAGTTTAGAGAGGAGGATAGCATCCTTCATGGGCAAGCATACCGAGAGGAAAAAGGCAAACATAAGACATCTCCCCCCATAACTCAGCGGTTCCACATACGAGTATCTACTCCCCGCTCTGCAAATGTTGAAAAGTCATCCCTCTTTCTGGTGTCAGTGTGCTATTCCCTCTGTTGCTGAAAGCATTCTTTTCTCCTGGAAAGTGCATGACAGGGTGATTTTCTAAGCAATGAAAAATGACTGCCATGTTTGCATCAGATGGATAGCACATGAAGTGGAGTGCAGTCCCTTTGTTTCCTTGTCAGCATCACCTGGTTCCTCTGTTTGTAGAGCTGCCATAAAAACAGCTTCTTTACTGTGCGTCCTGTTGGTTTATACCAACCATGTCAGGTCCATAAACCATGGGATATTAAAGTGTAATAGACTGTGTAAAGAACACTGGGAAGATATTCCAACCTTTATCCCTTGCCCTCATTCCACACTTAACTACCTCCCAGATGGGTATCCATAAATATGACTTAATTATGTTTGGCATAAAACCCCCACTTTCTTTGAAGAGTGATGTCCTTCTTCAGCCACTTTCTGTGCATGAATACCACCCTCCCTCTTGAGCATAAAACTTCGAATAATTTGGTACTGGGCTGTTCATGGTCTGAATACTTTCTCAAAGTGACATTCATAAAAACTTTACACTTTTCACAATAACTCTATTTTAAAATTATATTCTGATACCAACAAAATTCAAGGGTCAGTGTTCTTTGTATATGCTATCATTCTAAATAAGATCCGGATGAAAACCAGTACTCTCTTACATTTGATTTTATTAGACTCTCTTCTACTTGGTTGAAAAAAAGAAGACAAAGATTAGAAATTGCTGTGATGGGAAATGGGCTCTGATCCCTCAGTGGGGAGGTAATGAGCAGGGACTTTGGTCTGCTGGTGTGGGTCCCTTGTTGTCACTTGATTCACCTGTCAAGTAAGTGGAGTTACCTGCAAGACATTAAAGTCGAGAGACACAGATTTATTACTCCATTACGAAGTAGATTTTGGTTGCTGCCCTCAAGAAGCACCAAGTCTGCCAGCAAATCAGAGAAGCAGACTGCCAGCAAATAATATCAATACTGTGCCCCACATACGTGAACACAATGTTGTGGGAACTGTGCAGAAAGAGCCATTCACCACTCAGTGAAGGAAAGACCCCATGGAGGTCTAATGAAAGACATATCTTTTTCAAGCTTGGTTTTTTTTAAAGGAAGACGAGACATTTACAATGGGAGTGTTTGGAGAGGAGAAGGAAGGGAGGAGGAGGAATTCAGAGCAGAAGAAACAGTGTCCCTAAAAAAAAGGTACAGGAAACCAGGTTGAGTGGCGGGAACAGCAAGGAGTCCCACTTGCCAGGAGCATGGTGGGTGTTGTGGGAAGTGGCAGGAGCCAGGTTGTGAAGGGCTTACTATGCAACATGAGCATACTTCGTCCTGGACAGAGAGGACACTAATGAGTACACAAACACAGCAGTGGCATAGTCCAGTTTGCCTTCTAAGTTGGCATTTCAGGTGCAATGCTGAGAACTGGGTTTCCGGTGCTATGCAAGGAATCCATTATAGGTCACAGAGCCTAGAGGTTAAAGAAGGAATCTTTGCTCTCAAAAACTACCTTTTTAAACTAGACCCAAGTCATTATCTTTCACATAGTATGTGAGAGATGGTTCACTTAATCAGGCTAAAGATTGAGAACTCAACGATGATGAAATGGAAAAAATCATAAGCCCCTCACAACTTACCCCCCTGACTTCCAGGTAAATTTGCAAAATTATAAGTCAGTTTCTGTCTTTCCTTCCTGAGGATTAAATAAGACCAAAATGGGCAGCAACAGCAAATAAAATGACTTTAGGTCTGACATAGGAAACACCCTCCTGGAAACAAGACTTAGGCGCCCTGGTAAGGTCATCAGCTTTGTGAGTGAAATGTGAAAATAGTGAGGATCTGACCTGGAAAGGATCAAAGCAAAATTATCCTCTACCGAGGGTGGTTGTAGACATTCTTAAGAAAGAAAGGAACAGGAGTTCCGGGGTGGCTCAGTTGGTTAAGTGACTGCCTTCGGCTCAGGTCATGATCCATGGGGAGTCTGCTTCTCCCTCTGACCTTCTCCCCTCTCATGCTCTCTCTCTCTCTCAAATAAATAAATAAATAAAATCTTTAAAAAAGAAAGAAAGAAAGAAAGAAAGGAATGTTTGCTTGAAATTTTGTATTACTAATTCCAAAGTCAGAGAGCTAGAATAATGACTACCAGCATTCACTTCTAGCCAATGAAATAATAAATGGCCGCCATTTTTTAGTGCCGAGAGTAGTTAGTCGCTATGATAACCTCTCATATTCGGTACCTCCAAGAGTCACAATCACCTTGCAGGGTAGATCTTATCATTCCAGTTTTATGGGTAAGGCTCAGAGGAGTTAAGTGACTTCCCCAAGGTCTTTCAGTTAATGAGTGATAGGGCACAAATTCAACCCAGACCAGCCTGACATAAAGCCCAACTTCCTTCCACTATGCTACACCTGCATTTAACTTGGTCAAAACAGCCATGCCACTGGAAGCTTGAACTCCTGGCAATCTCAACAGGATGTGGAGCCCTCAGAGGTTTGATTGCAGAGATTCTGATTCAAGTAAGCACTGGCCCCTTTTCATGTAGCCTTCATATTTTGGTGCACCTAGACACTACCATCTTCATTTTGCAGAGTTGGAAACTGAAACGTGCAACTTGGCCATGCCACTTAAGTAGCAGAGCTGGGCTTGAAAGTTGGGGCTTAAAAGTTAACTACACTGAATTCTGCCTCACTCATTTGGCCACCAGTTTCACACTGGTTATTATGGGGTAACATTATGATAACTAATGAGACAGTGGCTATCAGTGAACCAGGAAACAAAATTCCAAGGTGTTAAAGCTTTACACAAATGCAAATGGTCTTTATTCAGTAAAGGCTCATTAAATATCTCTAAAAAAAAAAAAGAAAGAAAGAAAGAAAGAAAGAGGAAAAGAAATACCTTCCAAAGAAGTCATGTTGCTTTCTCTCTGTGACATAGAATTATGAAAAGTATTGTTCTTTAAAGGAGAAAGTTGAAGTTTAAGAAAAGCAACACAGTTCTACCAATTACAGAAAAATTATAGTATGTGTAGGGAGATCATCAAGCAAACTTGCCACTCACCCTTCTCCAAAGACTGCCAGAAATTCACCATCATCACAGTGTCTCCACAGCCTTGATACAGAAGTTCAGAAGACAGAATTGATGTGAAAATTCTCATTTTTAGTATTCTGATTTGTTTTTCTCATTGCATTTATTTTCTTAAAATGTGAGAGTGTCCTCATCCTAAGCAATTACTTTATTCCTCTGATTTCACATACTTAACTCATTGCAGATAGTGAGACAGCCTCTTGTGCTAGAAAGAGAAGAAAGAAGGGCAAGGTTGGGGATGCCTGTGACTTTTCTATGTCCCCTGGTGCCATGTTGGTTTTATCTGTCAACTTCTCCAAATCTAACTCTTCTAAGAAGCCTCCCCTACCCCCACCACACTCGTAGTAGGAAATGTAAGCTAAAAAGGAAACACCTGAATGCTACTGTCCGTGTAGCTTTGCAGAATAGAAGACTAAATCCCATAGATAAAGTTCAGGGCCACTGCTAGTAAAAGCTGTAAGGTAAATACTATTTGCACCTAAGACTTGTTATCTTCCATTTAGACACTGTCACCCTTTTGGGTGCTTGGGTGCCTAGTATCTATGTGGCATACCGTGGCTGTCCCTGGCACCCTAATTCAAGAATCCACATGAAGTGTCCTATAGGCGACAAGCCATGCTCTGGAAATGTTTGTTGCTACCCCTTACCAAAAATCACTCACATTGGATCTTATTCTCTCAGGTTTAATTGCCTGCCTTCCCCAATTAGAATGAAGGTTCTAGAGGGACCTTTGCTTTCTTCAGTGGGGGATCCTGAGCATCTAGAATAGGGTCTAGCACATGGAACAAAAGAACAAACCCACCTACGTGATTGTGTCTTTTGCTACTAATGGCTTAAGTCAGAGCTTGCAGATCCCGATATGGCCAGCAGGAATGTTCCCTTTGTCCTATAGTATTTGAAAAAAAAAAAAATTTTTTTTTTTTTAATTTGGGGCCATTCATTTAAAATTTTAGCTTCTCTGAAAAAGGTGGAAGATCTGGTAACAGTGTTAAGTGCCTTCCCTCCCTTCCATGCGGCAAGGCCTTCCCATTTTCCTACCACTGCCTCTTGGCGTACCTACACTGAGACTGTCAGTTCTAGTATCAAGACGCAAGGGATAGAGTTTTAGAATGTAAGGATTCTTCTGCTTGGCCTACAGTTGCCTTATATGCTGCTGACACTAGAATTTGAGTTTGTGATTCCAGTCTTTAAACATTTTCCTTCCAGGTAATGTCTTTTTGTTTGGCTTAGAGCACTTTGAAGACTGAAAATGTATAATGATATGACCGGAAATGTCACACATTTTGATGGAACAAATATTTTCGGCTGGTAGAGCTTCCACGTCACACCATGGAAGTGTCTGCCTTTTCTATCTGTAAATAGGCCCTTTGCTTAGGGAAAAATTAAGATCTCTAGGTTCTTCTCATTTTCTTGAAGGTTCTCTCCTCCTAAGCCCTCAGCTCTGTGGTATGCATTGGGCCTCTTGATAACCCCTCTTTTTACATTTTGAATGCTGCTTTTTTCCCAAATAACCGTATTTAGAGAGCTATTCCAAAATCTTATTGAATGGTTAATTCCTTGTGGAAAGGGTATTTCTCGTCAGTGAATTTATATGCAAAAACAGCTTGACTACAGTCTACTTCCTGCCTGGAAGTAGCCAGTTAGAAACCACCAGGGAGAACAGCAAAGGTGCTCCAGGACTATCACTCAAGCCTCAAAGGAATTTTTCCTTGTGTTTGGCCATGCACATAATTAAGAATCACTGGCTAAGAACAAACTACTTGTTTGTTTCCCATTTTGGAGGACTTGTCTTTTAGCAGAGACTTGGTCTCTTCTTTCTGTCTGACTGGCTAAGAAGGAGACTAATTCACAGAGACCCCTACTAGGAGGATTGGGGAAATCATACTTCAAAAGATGACCAAAACTATGATTTTACCTAAAGTAGTATCATTATCAAAACAGAATTATTTTAATATAAAAAAGTCATTTCTGTTCATTGACATTTACGGGCCTTGGAGGTAATAGTATGCAACTTCAGCCTGACATTCTTGTTTAGTCTATATTTGTATTCTAACTATCGAGTTTTATGTTTAGGAAACCTAGTATCTTTCTTTCTAAACAACATTTGTCCAATATATGCATTTTTCAACTAAAATAAGTTATTTTATAAGCACTCTTCCCGTGTTTAAGGCTCAGCAGAAAACAAGCCAGATGAAGTTGCTTCTCTCCTTGAGCTTGCATGCAATGGTCATATAATAAATGCATGAGAAAACGAATAGTCTACCAGGTAGATAGAGGCTGAGCAGAAAAAAAGGTTAACATGTAGAGATTCAGAGAGTTGGGGAAGAGGACAGGGATGTGTAGCAATGGTCAGAGAGGGTGATATCTGAGCTGAAACCCGAAAACAGGAAGGGAGCCAGTATGCACAGACAGTGGGCAGGGTGCAGCAAGTGCAGAAGAACCCCCCAGTGTGCGTGCTCAATGTGCTCAAGTATCAGTAAGTCGGCAGAAAGGCTGGAAAGGAAGTAGCATGAGAGAGAGCAAGTGATGTCAAAGAGGAGCCAGGGAGCAGACCTGCAGGGCCTCAGGGGGCATTTGAAGATGTTAGCAGTTATATCAAGGGTGACGACAAGCCTTTGGAAGGTTTTGAGCAGGGGAGTAACTTGATAAAATTGACTTTTTAAAATCAGTGATGAAGTTAATGATGATGATGGGGCATTAATAATACCTTTCATGCCATTCATTGATCATATATTGTGTGCCAATCCCTTGATGTGCCTTATGTCATTTAATCTTTGTAACGGCTGCATGATGGTAGTCACTGTAGTCACTGTGGCTGTTCTTATAGGGCAGATGAGTCATACTAGGCAGGTGGTCATGAATAACTTGACCACTGTCACACAGGCCATACATGGCAGAGCTAAGCTTAGCAAAATACGGGTATTTTTAAATCCTTTAATATGGGGTGCCTTGGTGACTCAGTCAGTCAAGGGTTCGCCTTCGGCTCAGGTTATGATCCCAGCATCCCGGGATCAAGTCCCAACTCAGGCTCCTTCCTCAGCAGGAACCCTACTTCTTTGTCTCCGTCTGCCCCTCCCCGCTGCTTATGCATGCTCTCTCTCTCTCTCTCTCAAATAAATAAATAAATCTTTTTAAAAAATCCCTTAATATCTTTCATGAAGTTTCATGTCATGGGCTGTGGTAGATATGACTGACTTTCTTTTCCTGTTCACTTGATATCATTGTAGCCCTAAATGAAAGGAACCTTAAGCCTTATATAGATAATGACTTCCCTATTTTTCTAGATATTTTTAATGTGAAGAAGTGTTATTATCATGTATAATAGTATTATTTTCTGATTAGAGAGAATGATATGTAAAATCACCACCTAAAAATGAAACCTCCTAAATAAATATTGTTCCTACAGAACACTGGTTCTTAATCTATAAATTCAGAGCTGTATCACAGTATCATGGATTTCCTTAGTAGTCTTAAGTATTTTTTTTCCAAGGCATTTAAAAACAGTATTCTGAGAAAGGAGACCATAGGCTTCGCCAGACTGCCAAAGGAGCCTCTGTGTGTAGAGACAGTGTGTGCAAGGGTTCCAGTGAATTTGTTTGAACCCGAGCAGAACCGCTGTAAAAGGTTCTGGGTTTCTGATGTTTGGGGTTGGGGGGAGAGTGCCAAGTACATGCCAAAGCTCACCAAGAGGCCAGCCATAGCTGGGGTGACCACCTGTGCCAATCTGGTCAGAATTGTTCCAATTTATGTTTTTGTACTGATGTAATTATTAGTTATCACCTTCTCCACTCTCAAGAGTGTCCCAGTGAGAACAGTAAATTATATGGCCACCATTAGCTCTCGCCATTCTCAAGAAAGCGGGGGGGGGGGGGGGGGGGGGCGGATGTAGAATATAGCCAGTTGAGAACTCTCTCCATCCAGGGCATCTGGTAGGGGCTGCCAACCCCTGCATTCAGAATTATTTTGACAACACATGGGTGTAACCAAAGTTAGAAGATGACACAAAAGATAGGATGGAAGAAAACACCATTTTAGTAATAATTATTTCTCTTTCACAGCCAAAAATGAGCATAAAATGGAAGAAAGTCACTTGGAGAATGCACAGAAAAGGTAAGTGGCTCTGACATGGCCTTAGTCCTTTCTTTGCCTAGGTGTTCCTTTTTATGATTGTTATTTTTCAGTGCAGTCAGATTGCTCTGCAACCATCACCACCGTCTGTCTTCAGAACTAACTCATCTCCAAATGGAGCTCTGTACCCATTAAACCAAAACTAGCCTCGTCCTCCTCCCCCACCCCAGCTCCTGGTAACTGTTTTCCTACTTCCTGTCTCTGTGACTTTGACTACTGTAGATACCTTATATAAGTGGAATCAATACAGCATTTTTTAAAAAGATTTTATTTATTTATTTGACAGAAGTCACAAGTAAGCAGAGGGAGGGGAAAGCGGGCTCCCTGCTGAGCAGAGAACCCCCCCACCCCCTGCTGTGGGGCTTGATCCCAGGACCCTGGGATCATGATCTGAGCTGAAGGCAGAAGCTTTAACTGAGCCACCCAGGAGCCCCAACACAGCACTTTTTTTAAATTTTATGACTGGTTGATTTTACTTAGCATTCTGTCTGACTAGCCATTCTTTTGGCCCCATTTGTTGAGACCCATGAGCAGTTAGATTCTATCGGAATCTGAAGGGAAAGCTCTATGATGAGACTTGGAAATATTTCTCCTCAGAGAGCACAGAACCATTCAGAAGTGAGTGACAAGCATCGCGTCATGACGCGCTCTGCCTCACAACAAATTTCTCTGCTCCTGAGCCACTTTATGGAAGTTAGGAACAATGTGATCCTTCCCACCATTACAACTAGATGAAACCAATTATTGCAGATGCCTAAGAGATTTATTATTATGTCTTTCCTCAGATCTGAGAGGATACGGGAAACAGGGGGCAAGTGGGGATAAGGGTCTTACCCTTGTATCTAAAAAGAAATTGGAAGAGACCTCAGAATTCTTCTGCCCTCCCCTCACCCACTTCAGACCTCTTTTTTGCTCTTCCCTCTCTTATTAGAGAGCAGAACGGAACCATCCAGTTCACCCAGTAATCAGTGGCTCTGGTCTCTGATAAAGGCTTTTATTTTTGTCAGCTGACCAGGTTAGTCAGCTTGGCGATGCCTCCACTCTTGAAAGGGTGAGTGAAAATATACTGAAGCATATTCTCATCTTCAGCACAGAGAACACTGACACATGGTGCTGGTGCCAATTCGAGAAGTATTAGAACACTCAGTGAGAGGTAGGGGTAGGAAATAGCCTAGAAGGACGGCGAGCTTTATAGATCTCTGAAGCAAGGAGTTCATTAAATGCAAATGAACAAACTCCAGAAACCAACCATTTCCTCCTGTCTAGCCACAATTTCCAAGAGTTCTGAAAGCCTATAGACCCTACTGTCAGATCAGCTTTGATGGGTACCAACAACTTGCCCTGCTTCCAACTACCAATCAAATTCAAATGCAGATGAAAGTGAACTTGAGGCAAATCCTGCATTTTTAAGTGCAGACATGTTCTTGAGTCAGGATATATCATCTTTGAAAACCCAAGCAATCAAAACACATGATGATGTTCTTAGATTTTTGTGCCCCTCGGACAGCCTTATCCCTATATTAAGTTTTCCCTTCCTCCTGTGGAAAGCAAATATGTTCGTGTTCCAGAAGAATAGTGAGTCCAGAAGAGACCATCCACAATGGCACACTGCTGTCGGGCCAAACAGAAATTTGGCTTTCCAGGGCGGATGTCAACTTTCTAATATTTCTTCAAGATTCTTGCTTAAGGAAAAAGGGGGGCCAACCTCCGCGGGGCCAGAGCTGCTGCTGTGCATTAGCTATGCTGAGGGGGCTCATAAATTTTAGTTGTCAGTGTTTTCCGTGACTTTGTGGTGAAGGTAGTGCAGCTTTCATGTCCTACATGAAATATGTTAGATCCCATCTTTAATGTAGAAGCCACAGTTGTTTGCCTGCACTTTTTAAGGAGGCTGGTGGTCAATGTTGCAATATTCGTGTGAGATTTAATAAAGTCTTCTGTTTTGTTCTCAAGAGAAACAATTTACTCTGAGGCCACCGCATGTTTGCTTTTCCTAAGCAGTTTCTAGAGGCGCGTGTGTGAAACCGTAAGGGGACACGTCCCGCTCTGGCATCTCCGCACACAAAAGTAAAACAGCTCACGTCGCCACAGGCTCTTCAATAGTGTCGTTGTCTGTGCTTTAAAAATGTTTAGCCGAATGAAAAAGATAGGAATCAGACAAGGAATTGCCGCGATGGGGGAAGGAATAGATCGAAGAAAAGAAGTTTTATGGAACCTAACAAATGATTAGAAATCAGTCGTATAAAAGTTGGAAGCTATTTGAGAGTTACCTGCTGAGAAACAGAAATTGCAGAAAGCACGACAGCCCCTTTGTCTGTTGGAAAATGGCTGTTAAGTATCATCAGATTTCAGGAGGACAGTAGTCTGGACCTTATGAAGCAGTTGTAGGCTCATATTCTAGCCCTTTAGCTCCTCCTTGAACAAAGGGATAACCCTGAGTTCAAATAAGGCCCATCTTTGTCAAATTTGCAGAGTGCCAAAGCCAGACCACCCCCTGGGCCTGTGTTTGCTCTGTTCTTCTGAATTCACTTGCTTTCTTAGTTTTTAAAACATACCCGGGGCGGGGGGGGGGGGGGTGGCGCTGGCAGGGGAGGGGGCATGCTGAAATTCACTATTTCCTTTAGTCTCTGCCCCGTGGAAGCTTAGCAAGCAGTGCCTCCCAAACCCCCAGGACGAGAGGTGGTGAGCATTCAGGGTTAGCTCCAGTGCAGGCTGGGAAAAGTGAAGCCTCCAGGATGCTGACATGCTTTTCTGAAGCTCTGTGATAACGCCCCAAACGACCCTGGCATTTGCAGCCTCTGGGTCTCAGGATCAAGAGTCCAGACGGTGACCCGCGAGGCACAGTGACCAGAGTTCCTGCCCTCTTCACGATATCCTGCTAGGAAGTCCTCTGCTCCTCTGAATACTAAGAGGGAAAGACTCTCTCTTCTCTATTAATGCACAAGCATGGGTACTTCCATATCGACCATAAGGAAGAGAAGAACGATGCTGATGGGCTCTACTGGGGGGCACCTGTGTCTAATGTGGAAACCGAAAGAAAGAAAAAAAAAAAAGGAATAAGACTTTTGTTTCCTAAATGCCTGTGTCGATGAGCACGAGCGACAGAAGGGTGGAGTGGATAAACGATTTCCCTGAGAATCAGGGGACGCGAGTTGGTAGGTCCAGCTCTGCCCACGAGTAAAGTCATTCAATCTTTCCAGGTCTCTGTTTTCTCATCTCAGACATGAGAACCTGAGACGACTTGGCCTGTAAGTCCCCTCCAGTTCTGAAGCCCCAGGCTTCTGTAAGAAATTCACAGCCTGTTCCTGTCAGTTACATAACCCTCTACTGGTGTGTTTCCACGCCACAGTCCATATAATTTTGCTTGTGCATGAAACATATGCCTTAGAGTGTACATTGGGTTTTGTCAGTATTTTGACTGCCACACAGTGAGGAGCTGCCTGATAGTGTGACTTTCTTCCATTAATGGTTTTGTTCCAAATTACGTATGTTTGAAACGATAAGAGAGTCCCGTAAGGAATTACCGCAGTTACTGCCTTTCTCTGCTTATACACTTCCAGTCTTTTAATAACTAGGAGCCAAAATTCCCTGGCCGGTAGTTTTAATTTGCATTAAGAACAGATTTATTATTTACAGAAGCACAAAGAATTTATGGGACTCAGAGTTGCAGCTCCAGCTTGGATCTCACCTAATCATAGCCATGGAATCAATTAACAGTTCATCTGTGAAATGTGATAAAATCTTATGAGATTCATATTGCCCAATAACGGAGAACGAGATGAAAGTATTCTCCATAATAGTGACGGGGCTTCAGGGTTTTACAATTGCCATTGAATGGAGCTCCATTCGAAACTCAGGATTCAGGATGGCCACAAAAAAAAAAAAAAAACCGCTGTGTCTGAACAGATGATAGAGCACTGAGTAGTAAACGTGGCCAGCCATTCCTGCTTTGATTAGTTTCCAACACCCTAGAAAAAAGGGCCATTTACTTAAGTGTACTTGCTCCTGGCAAATGAGCTTGGGAGGCTTTGGGTGGGTGGAGGTTGGGGGTGGGGGACTAAGCACAGAGCTATAAATTGCTACAAAGCTAGCCCCTCCAAGAAGGGCTGCTTGGGAGGCCTGAGCCGTGTGTGCGCAGTGAGCCTCTCCATGGGGTAGGTCAGGAGATTCTCCGGGCGATGCCTGAGAATCGACTTTGGAAAAGCTGGATTCTTTTCTGGCCAGTTCAGAGATTGTCTTTCCAGGATCAAAGATGGTTTTGCACCCAAACCTTAACGTGCCTTCTGTTATACCTCTTTCTATGTATGCATCAGTGGTTTCTATTCTTGTAGTTTATCAGGCTTTAAAGTGAAACCTTCTTGGAGATCATCTGCTCTAAGTCTCCTGTCTCATTTTTCACCCTCAAGAAAACAAGAGTCTGATGCTGAGTGATTGACCCAAGGTCACAAAGGCAGCGGATGCCAGAATAGTCTCTTGATTTTCCGTGAAGCGCTCAACAGAGGACTTATTCCCGATGGGCTAACTGACCACTGCGAAGGCTGCAAAACCAGAATATCACCACTACATGAAGAGCTAGTAAATGACGTGGGTTTGAGACGAAGGCAAACTCCTAGCTTTACCGCCGTACCCCCGTAGAGTCAGAAATGCTCATGTTCCTACATGTAAGGTGTGACCAGGAGTATCACATTGAATTTCCAGGGGAAGTGGTTTAACCAAACAGGTTTTCTGAGGCTCAGGATAAGCCACAGTCACTATGGGGGCTGGGCTTCTGTCTTAGAGAATGAATACGTGGGAAACACCCCCCATGACCCGGCCCTGAGGGTGTGGACAGTTTCTCACCACCCCGCGCCCACCTCACTCTGTTTTTTACCCCCTACCTGTTGCAGTTTTGACACGACGGTAGGCTATTTTGGGATGAAGCCGAAGTCCGGTGAGAAGGAGATCACACCCAACTATGTGTTTATGGTGTGGTACGAGTTCTGCAGCGACTTCAAGACCATTTGGAAGCGGGAGAGTAAAGCTATATCTAAAGAAAGGTAAGGTTCTGATGGCATCATCAATACCCGCTTCAGGAGTCCAGGAAACGGCCTTGTCAGACCTCACCAAGGGAGCACATTTCACACGCATCGGGGTTTTCTTTCAGATCAAGTGGACACCGAGGAAAGATTATTGCCTGAGGGCTCACGGGGAAATCTAGGGGAGGCGCGCTGTCCCACAAGCAGATAGCTCACGTGGTCTGATAAGTTACACTTTCTTAACCCCTTCCAATTACTAGCTAGTAAATGAAAGGGGAGCTGTGCTAATTTGCAACAGATTGCTTCTCTGTGTATTTTCACGTTGGCCCAGGCTAAATGAGGCAGCCTTGCTGTCGCAGACAGTGCAGACAAATAAAAGTGAATGCTTTTCCCATTAATATACTGAACTTGCATCAAAAGGAAATCTCAGAGACTCGGGCCACACTTAACACAGTGTTGAAGCCCCACTCTGGATTTACAGCGCCACTTCTGACTCCTCGTATCCTGCTGAGGACATCAAACTGCTTGCCGCTCAGCCTCATTGCAGCCTCCTGATTTTATTAGTCGTGGGTAGAAGAAAAATTTCCACTTGAGTATAGGGAGAGAGAGAGAGAGTGCGCGCGCTCATTCTGCTTAGAAAGAGACTAAATTTGGCCCTGCTTATCAGAAAAAAAAAAAAGCATTTCTGCTGGATCACTGTTTTGATCAGGTCACCACTGTTCTACAAAGGGTGTCATGCATTTAAACTTCAAAAAGGTCTGGGTGTACTACCGCCACAGAACAGATGTATGAGAGTGTCATTCAAAGCGGAGGAGAAGGAGACCAAAAAAACGTCTACAAATTAAGGGAAATGGTTTCTCCAACTATAGCTCCCATAGCTCACTAAACATTGAGACCTGGAATTCCATAATTCAGTATTTTTGTTCTTCTGATCAACGAAAAGGCATATACCTAATATGTTTATGTGCATGTACACACATACTATACAGTAATACATTTCACCTTAAAAAGCTATTTTTGAAGGGATCCATGTTTAGAGGTTTTTGACCCAGTATTCCCAAGTATCTAATTATTATACTTGGGGACTTTTTTCTTAAAAAGCCTGCTTTCCCCCCACCCCCGCAAGGATGTCAAAGACCTTTAAAAAATGCATATCAGGGGGCACCTGGGTGGCTCAGTGGGTTAAAGCCTCTGCCTTCGGCTCAGGTCATGATCCCAGGGTCCTGGGATCGAGCCCCGCATCAGGTTCTCTGCTCAGCGGGGAGCCTGCTTCCTCCTCTCTCTCTGCCTGCCTCTCTGCCTACTTGTGATCTCTGTCTGTCAAATAAATGAATAAAATCTTTAAAAAAAAAAAAAAAAGGCATATCAGGGGGTGCCTGGGTGGCTCAGTGGGTTAAGCCTCTGCCTTCGGCTCAGGTCCTGATTGGGATCGAGACCCACATTGGGCTCTCTGCTCAGCAGAGAGTCTGCTTCCTCCTCTCTCTCTGACTGTCTCTCTGCCTACTTGTGATCTCTGTCAAATAAATAAATAAAAACTTTTAAAAAAATGTATATCAGCATTTCTCTCCACCACTTCTTCTTTGAAAACATGGGAATTAAAGTGAGTAGATCCATTATATAGATACAGTGAAGCAAAGGAAGAGTTGTGACATTGTTAACGAAATAGATTATTAATAATAATGTGGAGGACGGGTGTCTGGATGGCTCAGTCAGTCAAGTATCTGCCTTCAGCTCAGGTCTTGTTCCCAGAGTCCTGGGATCCAGCCCCGCATCAGGCTCCCTGCTCAGTGGGGAGCCTGCTTCTCCCTCTGCCTGGTGCTCCCCTGCTTGTGCTCTCTAGCTCTCTGTCATAATAAATAAATAAATAAATAAATAAATAAATAAATAAATAAATAAAATCTCTAAAATAATAATAGTAAGGAGGAGGAGGAGGAAAAAAACACTAAAACTTCTGGTACCTGATTTCTTGCTCTTGCCCTGCGGTTGCCTGTTTGGTCTTTTTCAGCTATCCTAAGCTCCTGTGGCACAGAGTCTATTCAGTGAGCCCCACAGGAAAGTGATAGAGCCGAGCTCCTCTCCCTCTCACAGGGAAGCAGCTCACCAGGCAGCTCTCCACACCCATACCCGAAGGCCAGACAGTCCCTTGGTGCATCCTGCATGGACAGCCTTTGCGTAAGATCTCATGACTCAGATTTTGAGCATCACCCTCAGTGAATTTGCCCTTCTAGTTGGAGCCCAGAAAAATGGTCCGGGGGTGGGAGGGAGAAAGAGAGGGTAATTAACTGCTTTTCAGTTTAAGAATCATCTATTGAAATACTGAACTGTAACCCACATTAAGGCATTATCCCCCATCACAGAAATCCCAGCGGACGAACTGTAAGTCTGCCATGGCAGTGGGATCCACCCAGCCCTCCTTCAAAGCGCTGTTCCCTGCTGACTACCAGCCCGTCCAGCACGGCTTCCTGGGTGCAGCTGGTGAATTGCCTGCTTCACACTCTGTAAACCAACACCTTTCAAGGGTCATGACTTCACAAGACCCTTCTCAGTTCTCCTCATTTAGCAATTTCAGGGGTCTCTCCATTCCAGCCATGCTTTTGCGAGATGGATCACCAAGGTTGCCAACCTAGAAAAACATCTCTGAAGTTAATGACAGCTCATAAAATATTTTTGGAGGCAGTTTGTTTCCAGAAATCTACTTGTTAAGAAACGTTAGCACATTATGTATATGGCTGTTCATCCAGTTAAACAAACTGATTAATATCTGGGGTCTCCTTGTGATGTGAGGTGTTTTGTTTTGTTTTGTTTTTTCATTGTCCTCTACCTGCTACGGATTTTAGCTTTTAAACAGTTGGAGTCACATGTTCATTATGCTAAAATAAGCAAATTAACTTGAATTCTTCCATTATAATTACACAAGAAACAACATGATCGCTTTATTTGGACATGCACTTAATCATGTTCAATATTATTATTTTTTATTATATACTTTTCCAGGAAATCCCAGTAAGACTAAATATCAGGAAGTAACATCACATAATACAAAGACATCCTTAAAAAGGAAATTGAAAACCTAATAGCTTGCAAATTACTAGGAAAAAAAGAAAAAGCTATAGTTTGGGATTCCATCAAAGCTAATTACATCTATTTGATTTTTAAATATACTTGAAGGCCAATTAAAATCCCAGAAATCATTGGGACAAATTAAGGAGAAATAATGATATTTTCCAAGGTGTAAATTCACTTCCAAATGAAATGGAAGTGTTGAGAACTACTTTAGGCCACTTGGAATCAATTTGTGGTGGTAGAGAATATTTATTTCTTATTCTGCTTAACATGGTTTTCCATCAGTACACATTAGCTTGATGCAAAATTGAAACTGATGCTGTTTCTTAACAGGGTGACAGTTCCCCCTCATAAAACCCAGAATAATATCTAAACACACAAATGACTGTCTTATAAAAACATCCCATGTTTTTGTTCCTTAGGTGTGAATGATAAGCATTGGGCTGGTGTCAGGATGCAGTTCGGGTTTTGAGTAGAGGAGACATAGTATTTCACTAGGGATATGATTTACGTGCAGATCAAGTACATCAGTAGTAGAGCAGGATACTATATGATGGTATGTTAATGTCATTAAATTGTCCTTGGCATTTAAGCAAGCATTAGGCAAAATAGCAACTTGTGTATCCAGGAACAAGTCCAGGATGCTCCAGTCCCTGGACCTTCGATCTGTGGCCCACCAGTCCTCATCCTGTCCCAAATACTGGAATTTATCTTTGCCGTGAAGTATACCAGGCCCCTCTTTAACCCCTTCTGATTACAGGCAGTGCTCGGTAGTACAAAAAAAAGACCTCTAGATAGAGAGCTGGAAACCAGCATTTTTATGTCAATAATTTGCTATGTGATCAGTCTCGGGCCAGTTGCTTATTATGTGGGGGGACACAATTGTCACACTGTTAAAAAATGTATTGGGATGATCTCTTCTAGCTAGAAATGTCTGTGATTCTAGAAACTACTTTCCTAATATTCTGAGGGAAAGTGTGTTTCATTCCTGAGATAATGGCTCTCACCTTTGTTCTTCAGCTCATTAAGGATTGTATAGGCAGGCATTTCTGGCCAAGGCCTGGCAGTGAGCTGGGGAGAGATTTGGGAGCAGGAAGAATTTTCCTTGCTATCTTGGCTGGTAAATGTCTGTAGCCAACTTGCCTTGTGCCCTGAGTTCTTCCCCTACAATAGTAATACTGGTCTTGGAGACACTGTTTTTATTTTTTTTTTTAAGTGTGCACACAAAAATGTTTTCCTCTGCTCATGTGTATCTAACATTGCATTTAGTGCTTTACTAAAGTTCATCAAAATTGTTACTCTCAGAGGCAGCCTTGCCTTATTTTACCTTTTCATGTACTTTTGTATTTGTGCTTCTTAAAATCCAAGCATACAATGAATTTTTGTAGCACATATTTTTCCACCTATTAAATCAACAGATTATCTAAGCATATGCATAATTACAGGAGTTAAGCTAATTTTTGCTACCTTTATTGACTACTCTTTATTCATTTTCTGCTTTTTTCTTTTTTTTTTTCTTGTTTAATTACTCCAGGATATAAGACTCTTTCTTGAAAAATATTTCACTACTTAGGATATCTTAAGACTGCTCCTCACACATGCACACAGAGAGAGACCACAAACCGCTAGGACCCACAAAATGAGCTATGAATTTGCAAAAGGTAAAGAACTCTCAGGGGATTCATGACTCCAGGAATAAAATCTTGGCCAATAATTCACTCTGAGCCAAAGCAAACTTTAAAAGTGCCGTTTAAAAAACCCGTAATGGGTAAGTAATGAGTGAATAAGGAGTTTGGTGAGTTTTATGAAAAATGCAAATAAGAAATCTCATTACACTATCTGTAATTTACACTATGGGGGAATAAATGGTTACTTTCTCATTTTTAGTTCAGCTCAATACCAACAGGGTTTCTGTTCTAAGTGTATGACTTGCCACGATTATGGTTAATTATGCAGTTGCCATACTCTTGACGGCAGATAGTGGAGAGCTGTTGTGGGATTATCCCAAAAGCTGTCCTCACAGCTCCGTACCGTTCAGGTCACTTGAGGACCAGGAGCTGGAAACTTAGAGAGGCCGTCACTTAGCCCACAATGGAGCCATTGATCGCAGTGTAGATGTTACAGAAATTCCTCTCTTTATATGATAAAGTTTTTCCTGGAAAAAGTTCCACAAACTAGAATTTTTATTTATTGAATGCCGCTTTCCTACGGACATGCATACATGGTCATTACAGTAACTCGGAACAAGTTAACGTTCTCTTCCCTGGCCCTCTGTTGGGTGGCCAAGGGGTCTGTATACACTTGCCTGCTAAGAAGCGTCGTATGTTGAAGGACTCCTGCAGTAATTCAAGTAATCACCACCTAGTAAATTGGCAAAACTTTGCATTTTTCTAAGTCACATTTGAAGACAAATATACAAACAGTAAATGTCCCGAAGAGCTGACTTATAAGCACAAAAAAAAAAAAAAATCAAACCTGCTTATTTCCCAAGCAATAAATTTGAAACTACTTTGGCAGAATAGTCCATGAACAAGGGGAGGAGATGGTCAACTTAGAAATGGTAGCACGTAGAGGAGCATTGATTTGGGGAAAAAAATAAAATAAAAAACAAAACAAAACAAAAAACACCTCTTTTGACCCTCTGCCCTCTGGAAACTATCATTCCATCTCTTTCCTTTCCCTTCTAGCTTCTTAAAAGAGAAGTTTGGGTTTATTCTTACTTCCTTTTTGTTGGCACAGCCTGCCTTCTTCCTGTATCAATAAGGATAAAGCCTCTGCTGCCATAGGAAAAGCCAAAGTAACTGCTGCTTAAATAAGAAAAATTTATTTTCCTTTTGCATAAAAATCTGTGAAAACAGCCGCTCCTCCATGAGCTCCTCATTTTCTTCTATTCCTCAAGAGAGAACCTTTGCCGAAGTCCAGATGTCTTTTCTCTTTTCTCCTCACACCCTCTCCCTAGCTAGTCCCATCTAATCCCGTAGCTTCCCTGACCAGCTCTGCCAACCCCTCATGCCTTCCTTCCCAGACCCAAGCTCTGAGTCCCAAGTCTTAGATCCAAATCTCCTGCTGCGCACTAACCATTCCCCCCCAGGACACCCAGTCTCCGCCTGCAATTCAGGAAGTCCCCCTTGGAATGTATTCTCTCCCACCTGAGGGCTGCTCCTGTCAGTTTCCCAACCTTTAGTCTGCATCACTACCCTCCTCCTAGCAGCCAAAGGCAGGCTGAAAACCTGATTCATCCAACCACGTCACACAATCATTTTCCACCCATTGCTGACCTCTCCGTTTTGCCTCCTCAGTGCATATTCTTCTGGACCTTCTTTTCACAGTAGCTCTGCCCTCCTTCAGGACCTCAGCTCTCACCTGGCTTATTGGAACACCCTTCTGTTCTCCCTCTTTATGTGTTTTCTGTTTCCTCTCTAACGTCCCTCAATACTGTATCCAGTTCTCTTCCTAAAACAGAAGTTAGATTACATCTATTTCTTTAAACATATTCTGTGATTTTCTATTACTGACAAAATAAAGGGAAGAGAATTGGCCATGGTTGGCACATATACTCATTAACTCACTGTCTCCTTACAACAGCCCCGAGAAGAGGGTGTATTCCTACTCCATACAGAAACGCAGAAGAGAGTGGATCAATTGCCAGTATCACAGTTTCACTAGGAAACAACAGAATGGGGATTAAAATGGAGGTTTTCTTTGGCACTAAAGCTGGAGTTGAGCTCTTTTTAAAAAAAGATTTATTTGAGGGCGCCTGGGTGGCTCAGTGGGTTAAAGCCTCTGCCTTCAGCTCGGGTCATGATCCCAGGGTCCTGGGATTGAGCCCCACATTGTGCTTTTTGCTCGGCCGGGAGCCTGCTTCCCTTCCTCTCTCTCTGCCTGCCTCTCTGCCTACTTGCAATCTCTGTCTGTCAAATTTTTAAAAAATTTTAAAAAAAAAGATTTATTTGAGAGAGAGTGCACCCATGTATGGGCGGGGAGGAGCAGCAGGAAAGGGAGAGAGAGAGTCTCATGCAGACTTTCCGCCGAGTACACAGGCTGACATGGGGCTCAATCTCACAACCTTGAGATCGTGACCTGAGCCGAAATCAAGAGCCATATGCTCAGCTGACTGAGCCACCCAGGTACCCCAAGCTTGAACTCTTTCAAGTACTCCATATTCTCTCCCAAATTAGAGCATGGGCCTCCAAACCACTTGCCCTTAATTCACTTTCCAACCTCATTTCCTATAGCCTCATCCTGCATGTCCCCACCCTGACAACTCAGTGTTCCTCACATCTGCACATTCTTGCTTTGTGTTCTCATTGGATAATTTCTTTACACCGTATTGTCCCCTGTAATTCTGCGCTGGTCAAAATGTAGTCATTTGTTAAGGATTACCTCCAAAACCAGCTTCCCTAGAAACTTTCTGAAATGCCCCTAAGTAGAAAAACTGCTTCTTCCTCTCACCTCTGAACTATATTCTGTGTTGGTTTTTACTGTGTTCAGCCAAGTTTAGGAAGTGCTAGACTTGGGTGATCTTGAAGGTATATTCCAACTCTGATATCCTATGATGTTTAGGTAGAAAATGAGCTGAGCATTGACCGAGCAGATGAATTAAGCTTTTTAGAGAGGAAAGGGGTAAGAACATTCTTGGAATCACATGTTGCCTCATTCATGAAGTATTCCCCAGTCTCTGTGACTTACCTTTTCACCACAACTCTGGGGAGTTACCGTCCTTTCAATTTTGGCATTAGTGATTTCTTTTTTATTCATTTAGTTATTGATATTTTTCTCCCTCGAATGAATCATGAGCCCCAGAAGACAAGGGCAATGTCTTATACTTATTTGTTTTCTCTCTAGCACCTTGTATATCCTTTTACATAGAAGGTGCTCAATTCATATTTATTAAATAAACCATCCCTGTGTTTTCTTTGCCATGTTGAAATTGATTACAGGATTTGCTGTCTGCTATTGATAGATGAGACATCTTACTTCTTTGGATTTTGGTAATAGGATTCCCCAAATATATCCCATATGGGTTGCTTATGCCCAAGCATCTAAAACCTTAATAGCTTTTGTTAAAGAGGATAGACAGGTTCAGAGCAAGAAAGATTAGTCAACAGGGTAAAACAATCACCCTCTCTGTTCTTGACTATATTACTTTCAATTTATCTTAAAAAAAAAAAAAACAAGGAACTGAAGATCCTTGGGACTCATGGCTGTGCCAACCCTCCAACCTTTTTGGAGCTCAAATAAGAACTTGAGAGAGCATCTGTCCACACTCTATTTCCCTGGCTTGGCAGACAGCAATGGAAACCCGCAGTAAGTCTCCTTCGTACAGCTAGTATATATCTAAATTGCTTATCTGTGGGACTCCTGACAGCACTTGCCTTGGGCAGAGAATAGATGGAATGGGGGCCTGCCTGGGTAGTATGATTTGAGAGGCACCAGCAAGGCTACTCTGCTCCACACCATCTTCCTGTTTCCTCACCCTTTTTGTTTCAGTCACCCTGTGCAAATAGGCTCTGATCGATTCTAGATTTTGGTGAGACTTGGTAGGTGGTGTAGGTTCCAAAACCAAAAACAGGGGGAGTTGGTGTCTACAAGCACATGCTCGTCTTCATTATCAGGATTGGAAAGGTCTTCCAGAGACTAGCTGTGCCTTGCAATTAAACCTGCAGATTAATGACAGGGCCGGCCGGCTTCAGATTTGCAAGCTGTCTCCCAGATGCCGCTCCCTGAATGAGGAAACACAGTGCTGTTACCTTTCACTCTGCACCTACATTGCAGGGACGGCTCGGGGTGCTTCGTCTACCAAGTGCAGAGTGATTGGCTTTAACTGCTCGTGCATTCCAGGGCAAGTCAAGGGCCCCCCCCACCCCAACTTCCACTCCCCTTGGCCTCAGGGGAGAAGCTCTGCAAAGCGGAAGAGGCCTTTGTTCTGCAATTAATCATTTGAAGTCAAAGTATGTTTGGGTACTACAAGAGATAGCCCACAAACACTATGAAGTGGCTGATTGTGTAGTTGGTGAAATTCGGTCTCAAAGAGGACTTCCTTCATTGTAAATAGAAAAATATCTTGGGAATGAGGTAGGGAGAAATTGTCAAACTTAAGAAGTGATGGGCTAATTTATCATAGGATAACTTTCAGAGACTAGATTCTAATGTGTAAGGAGCTCCATCTTTTAAATCAAAGACCTGTATTACTTTCCTGCCGGTCTGTCTGACCATGGCCACTGGTAAGACTAACCTGGGGAGCCTGAGGGGGGAGGGGTAGTCAAGGTCAAGAGTCAGACTCTGAAAAGAGAATGAGCATAGAAAAGTGTGTGTCTATCCCAGTATAGAGGCCTGTCGGCCTGCCTAAGATAAATGATTCTAGGGTTACCCAGTATTTCATACTGTCTATTGCTCTCTTCTCTGAGTTTTATTTTCTTACCCTTTGGAAACATTCCACATACACTAGTCAATGATATTTTCATCGGCTGCTGCCGCGAGGAAGAAATTTCCCTTTACATTGAGGGGTTAATGAGTTTGGTCTTGGTGTTGTTTGTTTTTTACTTCAAGAGTGAAGAATGACTTTACTTATTTCATTGACTTACGTCAATATTATCCATGTGTGATAGTTATACCAAGAATTCAGCAATACCTAGTGAGGGAGTATTATCCAAGCAGACAGAAATGAGAGAGATTTTCATAGCCCCTAGCTTGTCTCCACGATTACACTTACTTATATAGAACCAAAGATGGTCATTAACCCCTTTTCCCCTGGTTGTTGAGAAACAACCTGAGGACAGTACTTTTTAGAGACTTGAGGAATATCAGAATATCATGGGATCTGCGCAAACTCCACGGGGTCTGCTGAACCTGACTGCTGATGTCCAGGCTATCACACACTGACTGGAGGGCTAGCCTGATAGCTGTGTCCTTCTAAAATCACATTAAAAACAAGCCTTGTTGTGTTAAGGCTCTCTATCCTGCAATTATGTCTATACTGCAGGTAATCACAATGAGGAAAATACCAAGACGTTGCCTTCTCCATCCAAAGCCCCATAAACCCTGTGGTACTGAGCTTTCTTAAGCAACACAGCTACTTCCACACATCCCCAAAGACCGTGTAGTATTCTTTGTTCCTTAGCCTGATGCTGCTGTGTTCAAGCCTGCAAGGAGATCACGGCTCAGGAGTGAATTGCCAGTTGATATTTCATCTTTGTAGCTTCTTATACACTTTCCGTGACTTTTTCTCCTAAAGGGAGACCATAAAAATATCATCATTTGCTTACAGAAGAAGCTGTTCCTAATAATGATCAACCCACATTGGGAAGCCAGACTGGCAAGTTATTTATAAAAATTACTTATAAATAACTTATAAAATAAATAAGTGTGATCTTCCGTAGGTGCCAACACCTACCTTCTCCATCCCACAAAAACTTCATCCACTATTCAGAGGGCCCCATGCGCACCTGCATCCACACAGGCACAGCCTCTCCCATTATCAATGTTCCTCACCAGACAGTCCATTTTTACAACTGATGAACCCGTATTGACCCATTATAATCACCCGAAGTCCATTGTTTACTATAGGGTTTGCTGTTGGTGTACTTCCTATGGATTCGACGTAATCCTTCATTATCAAATCATACAGAGTATTTTTACTGCCCTAAAAATCTGTGCTCCATCTACTGACCCTCTCCTCCCCCCAAACCCTGGTAACCACTGATCCTTTTACTATTTCCATACTTTTGCTTTTCCAGCACATTTACTCTTTTTTAAAAAATTAATTTATTTATTTATTTGACAGAGATCACAAGTAGGCCAAGACAGGCAGAGAGAGAGAGGAGGAGGCAGGCTCCCTGCTGAGCAGAGAGCCTGCTGCAGGGCTCGATCCCAGGACCCTGGGACCATGACCTGAGCTGAAGGCAGAGGCTTTAACCCATTGAGCCACCAGGCATCCCGCATTTTCTCATTTTTTAAAAAGATTTATTTATTTGAGAGAGAGACAGTATGAGTGGGAGGGACAGAGGGAAAGGAAGAGAGAATCTCAAGCAGACTCCGCACTGAGCATGGAACCCAAGGCAGGGCTGGATCCCACAACACTGAGATCATGGCCTGAGCTGAAATCAAGAGTTGGATGTTTAACCGACTGCACCACCCAGGTGCCCCAACATTTACTCATTTTTTTAAATACTAAAATTAACCCCGTTATTTGGAGTGCAGACCACAACCTGAACCATGATTTGAGATCAGTTATATCAAGATGCCTTAATCGCTTACATGACTTTTTTCATTTAAAAAAGTGCCTGGGTAGCTCAGTCAGTTGGGTGTCTGCCCTTGGCTCAGGTCATGATCCCAGGACCCTGGGATCAAGCCCCCAGAGTGGGGGGTCCCTGCTCAGTGGGAGAGTCTCCCTCTTGACCCTGCTCATGCTCTCTCTCACTCTCAAATAAATAAAATCTTTAAAAAAAAAAAAAATACATGGCCTAACCCAAAAAAACAAACATTCCAGCTAAAAAAAAGGGGAGGGGGCAGAAGACATGAGTAGACATTTTCCCAAAGAAGACATAGAGATGACTAGTAGATACATGAAAGGATGCTCAATGTCATTCATCATCAGGGAAATAAGAATCAAAATGACAGTGAGATATCACCTCCCACCTGTCAGAATGGCTAAAATAACAACACAGGAAACAGCAACTGTTGGTGAGGAAGAGGAGGAAAGGAAACCCTCTTGCACTATTGGTGGGAATGCAAACTGGTGCACCGACTCTGGAACAGTATGGAGTTTCCTCAAAAAGTTAAAAATAAAACTACCCTATGATCTATTAGTTCACTACTAGGTATTTACCCAAAGGATACAAAAATATTGATTCAAAGGAATACACGCATCCCAATGTTTATAGCAGCATTACCAACAATAAGAGCCCAAACGCCCAGTGGCTGATGAATGGATAAAGTGGAATATTACTCAGCCATAAAAAGTAATGAAATTTTGCCATTTGCAACAGTGTGGATGGAGCTAGAGAGTATTATGCTAAGCAAAATAAGGCTGCCAGAGAAAGACAAACACTACATGATTTCACTTATATGTGGAATTTAAGAAACAAAACAAATGAACATGGAAAAAAAGAGAGGCAAAGCAAGAATAGACTCTTAACTATAGTGAACAAACTGCTGATTACCGGAGGGGAGGTGAGTGGGGGGATGGGGGAAAGAGGTGATGGGGATTAAGGAGGGCAGTTGTGATGAGCACTGGGTGTTGTATGGAAGTGATGAATCATTAATTTCTATACCTGAAACTATAAAGCAAAAGGATAAAGTCATCTTTCAAGTAATATATATATAGATATGTATCTCTTAGCCTCATACTTGTTATTCAAAAGTAAATAGGTTGACAGTCTTATTACAATTCAGATAGCTATTTGGAATGGGAAAGAGCAGATGATTTTTTAAAAACTTACAAACAATAAAACATTAATTAGAGTCACAGAATTAAACTGGGAGGAGCATTAGGCAGTGTGTAATTCAATGCATCCATTTCATTTTCACTCTCGGTTTTAAAAGCAAAGAAAGGAAATAGAAATTGGAGAGTAGAACAGAACCGAAATCAGGAAGATCAAGCAGAATTCCAAGCAAGGCCATTAAAAAAAAAGAACCATAATGAAATGGAGTCAACTCCTACCTTTACAAGAGAGAAGTCAGTGGGTAGTCCAGTGGGCCCTTATTTTTCCCCCCATTTCAGCTCATCTAGATCTTTCCCCACAGTTCTTGTCTGTGAGTATTTGTCAGATACCGTTGATCTCGCCGCCTTAGAACATACCTGGAAAGTAACAAACAGAGAAGAGTGGTAGAGCTGGCCATGTTTTGATTTAAAGATGTGATACTTTATTAGAGCCCCAAAGCTGGAATCTAGTGGCTATGGCTATCCTAAGAATTGGCCTCTCAGTCTGTTGTCCTCTTAATCTGTTGCCCAGGTCCGAGATGTCCCTGGACCGTTCTTTAGGAAGAAGACTCCTCATTCTCCTGGAGAAGAGGGTTGTTTACTTTTTTTTCTCTTTCCCCCTAGAGGTTTTGATGGGTTTCACTGAAGTCCATACACTGGGGTTTTCTATTCTTTTTTCTTTAGATTGAGTTCTTTTTGTCCAATGGAAAATATACATGAGACGCCAATATACAAAATAGAAAAAATGAAGCTTTTCTAGCTGAGGCAGGGTTTGTAGATGCTGGGATCTAGAGGATCACCTATTTCTCCCTCCTCTCCCTGAGGTGTCTTTGCTGAATGTTAAGGCTCTTAAGAAAACAGTTGGAAAACACTGCTCTAAAGTATTGGTCTTCCCATAGTGACAATGAATATACAACAGCCCACCTCCTGGGTCTCTGTCTGAGCTCTTGACTGCCTGGTGCACTCAGTTCCTCTCATCAAGAATGAAAGCACTTCTGTTATTATAAACAGCATCATGATTTCAATATTTTCTGCCTTGTGTACTATGAACCTATGAAATGCTGGATGTCAAAAGAATAAAAGAGTTGTCCTCCTTCAGTCTCATCAGTGGCTGGGTCCTGACTTGGTTTGATTTAGCTGTGGCCATATAAACCAGCCTGTAGAAAGCGTAACGTATACCCGGTATAAACTCTCCCAGAAGATGAGTTTGCGAGAGTGGGGAACAAGCCTATGAATGGAAAGGCATGTCACTCTTTGTATTTCACTTAGCTGCCTTGTGACCCCAGGTCTCTGATGGGTGGGGGAAAAAAAGTATGATTTTGTAGATTATCCATCTCTTTTCAATGATAGAAGGGAATGATGTTCTGTGCCACTTCTACATTCTAAGCAGAAGCAGACTTCCTTCCCCAGATAGTTCTAATGTGAAACCAAGGTTGCAGATAGCATCTGTAGAGTAAGGACTAAGCAGGAACTTCAGAAGACATGAGTCCCAGCACATCTCATACTTTCATCTTTCCTCGGGGTCGTTTTGGCAGCACTTGAAATTTACCAGGACCCTCAATAACGCATTAGGGATTCATTATAATGAGAAAAAAGAAAAGCTAGGGGTTTCAGTAGTCAGTTTTATCAAGGCATTTATGAATTGAGCATGGTTATTTTCTTTTTCTACCTTCTTTGTCTGATTTTTCTCCCTATACTTCAGGGTTTTTTTTCTTTTTTAAGGCAGTACCATGGAACTTTGAAATCAAGTCTAGATATTTGTCTGTGAGTAATCATGAGCAGCTATGTGTGATTTTCTTGAGTAAATATTTAGGCCAGAAACAAAAATAGAACCAACACCTGGGCCAGAACCAAAAGTAAGTCCATATGCAATGGAGCCAAGGGGGAGATGGAGCATGCCGGTGGCTGGTAACTGTCTAACTAGTTCTCTCTAACTCAGCAGAAAAGCTTACCTCCTAAGAGAGAGAAGCCAATTTCAGGCTCAGAGAAAGTTGTATCAACCTCTCTGAACCTCAGTCTTCTTCTGGGTGATGTCATGTGGATACTTTTAGGAATCCTGGAATGTATACATAAGTTGACATGTATAAATATTTAGCACATTTGGGTGGCCTTGAACACCGTTTCTTTTTGCTTATTCAGAACTCAATCAGCTCATCAGTAACTAAAACAAGATTTTCAATGTTTTAACCATCACCACAGGATAAATATAAAAGCTAATTATTCTACAACTCGGGGTATTTACTATTTAGACTTGTTCAAGGTGGGGGAGGGGGACTACCAATGCCAATCATTTGTCATGTAGATATTTGCTAACAACTGACTTGTGCGTGGCAGAGCGCTTGATGAAGGAAGAGGGTGGAGACCCAGATAGGCACAAAGCATGACCATTGTCCTCCAGTAGCTCCCTCAGTTTGAGGGAAATCAGACACCTATACAGTTCTAAGATGAAAAGTCCTTAAGTGCCTGAAGAGAGATGCAAAGTGCTCTTTCACTTGAGAAAAGAGCAATTACTTCTGCCTAAGAGAGATGAAGGAAGCTTTCATGACTTTGGCACTTAAGCTGAGAGCACAAGAATGGGAAGAATTTGAACTCATGGAAATGAGTAAGAAAGTCATCAGGGGACCAGTAAGAGCAACATGCCAAGGGGAGTAAAGCTCGCTGTGAGAAGCAGTGAGTAGTTCGCCTGGGAGTGGGAGCACATGAGAGAGGGGAAGGAAAGGGTATTTGATAAGTGATTGTATACAGTATGTGGTGGGAAGCACGGGTGCTATTGTCGCTTTTAACAGAGCTGAGGCTCAGAGGGTGAAGTGATTGTCCAAAGACAATGTAAAACCAGATCTGCGTCTGAAAACATTAAGGTAGACAAGCAAACTGAAGTTTAGAACAGGGCAACTTTGATTGCCAGAGTAGGGAATTTGAATCCTCTACGGTAGTTCAGGGTCTAGCAAACTATGGCCTGTGGGCCAAATTCGGCGCACTACCAGTTTTTGTAAGTAAGGTTTGTGAGGACACAGCAATGCACAGCTGTTCATTCGTCTCTATTTTTTGTGGTTCCTTCCACACCACATCAGCAGAGTTGAGGAGTCACAGAGATCATACAGCCCAAAAGGAGAGAGGGAATGGGGAGATGGGCAAAATGAGTGAAGGGGAGGAAAGGATACAGGCTTCCAGTTAGGAAGTAAATAGGTCACAGGAATAAAAGGCACAGCATAAGGAATACAGTCAGTGCTTCATGATAGCGTCCTATGATGGCAGATGGAAGCTATACTTGCGAGGGGCGGGGGAACGGTATAATTTATAGAGATGTGAAAACACTATGCTGTACACCTGAAATTCATGTAGCGTAATAAAGATAATAAATAATAATAATAATAATAACACTTAGGGAAAAACTATAGAAAATCAATATTAATTCCCACTCATAATCTTCTAGCTATTGTAAAAGGATCTTAACTGGTCTGCATTATTTTCCGTTTTATAGATCAACCTTAAAACTGGATGGCCTCTACTTTTAAGACAGGATACCCTTAAACCAACAACTTGATGATATTTATAGATCTTAAATACAGAACCTGGATAGCCCAAATGATCTATATTGGAATTGTCTGGGATACAGCTGCAATTCAGATAGTAAAGAAAAATAAAGTAACTTGTCCTACCAAAAACAAAAACAAAAAACAAAAACAGAACAAATCAAAAAACACTTAAAATATTTACTCTGGCCCATTGCAGAAAACCTTTGCTAACCCCAGCTCTAGTTGATTGAGAATCACTGAAAGTTTTCTAAAAGGGAAGTGGCATTTTCAGGGTCACACATTACTGATTGAGACCATGCTTATCAGCGGGATGGAGGGAAGGAACTAGATCCATTAGAAGACGATTTTGGTGGTCTGGGCTCTCATCCGTTCACTCCCAGATTGTCCCACTAGCCTTCCAGCAAGCCTCTCAGCCAAAAAAATGTGGGCGCTTTCAGAGTTCAGGCAGGCAACAACAATGAGGGACTTGCCCTGCATGTGAGAAAGACATCTGTGCGGACAAGCTGATCGATGGCCCCGCCTGACCCCCAAGACCACCGGACGCCAAGGGGTGACAGGAAGTACCAGAAACAGAGGCTGCCATGCAGAAATGTCACTCGATGTTGCCGTCCCTTGCAATCGTGTGAGAGAGGTCAGAACGCTAACTTTCTATGTGAAGCCACTGTGCATACAAATGTCAGCTGCGGAATTCCAGTGTCGGCCTCTGGCATCTAAGTCTATTAAAGTCCTCTGAAGCCAATCACAGGGCATACCCCCACTTTGCAGTCTCTGCGCACATAACTTCCAAGACACTGACCCAGCGTCCCTTTCATGGGCTCCCCAGCAGCAGCTCCCGTGGCTTCTTCAGTAGGAATAGCACACTGTGCCCACAGGGTTTGGAGACTGTCTGACAGACAGATGGACTGACTCACCCGGTCAGAGCAGTTTTGAAGTCTGACCTCTACGCTCTGTCGTACCCATGGTGTGTAACGTGGCCACACTGTTGGAACACTGAAGTGCTAATTTCCTGTCAGAGGTATGATACAAAAGCAGCTGGCAAACCCCTTGCCCTCTAAAAGTGATGTGGGTTGGAACGCCCAGGACCTAGAGCAAACCTAGTGAGAAGCTGCTGGTCGGGATCTTGCAGGATCAGCCTTAAGCAGCAACCATGTGCTTTTCAGGTGCGATAAAGGGATTTTTCTGTTTCAGTGGGCCTTAACGGACTTAATTATTTTCCCCCAACCTGCTTGCTGCCGGAGAATTTACAGTTCAGAGATTACTCACTCAGTCATGCTCTTACTCTGTATTTATTGGTCACATACTATATATCAGGCACTGTGCCAAATGCTGAGGAAAGACAGGCAGTAACGTCCAACTGGAACTTTAGGGAAGCCCCACTGCAGTGTAAAAGGGGGGGGGTGCATGAAAACGTTCGTGACACAGTGAGATGAGGGATCCCTAGAGGGGAGGTATCAACCCTCTCCAAACAAATATTACTTTTTTTTTTCCAAATACTACTTTTTTGATGTAAAAATGTGCCCTGGGGAAAAAAGGTTGAAAAATATTCTACTTTGTTAATGAAATGACTTTAAGTGTCCTAGAAAGTCTTAGGCAGGACCAACTACATAATTTGTGGAGCCCCTTGTTGAAAAACTCAGAATTTCAAACCAGTGCTGGCAGAGCATCGAGCCAGGTGGTCCCATGTCACTGAATGGGATACAATGCCTGCCTAGTCTCACGGGCTCAGCATTCTCAAGAAAACCAAGGGAGTGGAATTTGGGGAAAGTAAAGGATTTTTTTTTTCCAGTTTTGTTCTATAGGCTTCCATTCATTTATGACACTTATATGCATACCAGGTACCACCATATCAAGGGTTAGGGTCACTGCAGTAAAATATAGCTACCCTCCCTACCCTCGGGTACCTCCAGCCTTGCTGAGAACTTTGCCTCTGATGATTTTCATGATCTGGTCCAATTATGTCTTGGCATATTAAGTAATCTCAGAAAAATATTAAACCTCCCAGTGAGCCTAACTTTATCTTTTTAAATATATAGTAGATTGAAAATACAATTCTTTTGTACTCTGGACTCTGAAAATACAATTTTTTTTAAAGATTTTATTTATTTATTTATTTGACAGAGAGAAATCACAAGTAGATGGAGAGGCAGGCAGAGAGAGAGAGAGAGAGGGAAGCAGGCTCCCTGCTGAGCAGAGAGCCCGACGCGGGACTCGATCCCAGGACCCTGAGATCATGACCTGAGCCGAAGGCAGCGGCTTAACCCACTGAGCCACCCAGGCGCCCCTGAAAATACAATTTTTGAATGTATTTTTCTATAAGGAACAAATATTTTGGTGATCAGAAAAAGAAAGTAAATATGAAAAAATATGCTTACTCAGAAGTTGTATAATATTTGAAATTTTATTTTTATTTATTGTGTTACCTTAGGAAGTTTAAAAAAGAGAAATGTAGGGGAACACACGCAGCCTTTATCTTGAAGTTTTAATACAAGCACGCCTTGTTTTATTGTGCTGTACTTCACTGTCCCTCACACACACTGTGCTTTCACAAAGCAAGGGTTCATGACAACCTGCACCATGATAGCAAGTCTGTGGGCGCCATTTTTCCAACAACATTTGCTCACTTCACATCTCTGGTGTCACATTTTGGTAATTCTCACGTTTCAAACTTTTTCATTTCTGTTCTATTTGTTATGGTGGTCTGTAATCAGTGCTCTTTGGTGTTACTATTGTAACTGTTCTGGATGCCATAGGCCACGCCCATATTAGATGGTGAACTTAATAAATGTTGTGTGTGCCCTGACGACGCCACCAAACAGTCAGTCCCCATCTCCCTCTCTCGCCTCAGGCCTCCCTACTCCCTAAGACACAACAACATTGAAATTAGGCTAATTAATAACCCCACAATGACATCTGTGTACACGTGACACAATGGCACAAGTGTTCACGTGAAAGGAAGTCACATCGGCATCTCTCACTTTAAATCAAAAGCTTGAAATGATTAAGCTTAGCCGAAGAAGGCATATCAAAAGCCAAGGTAGGCCAAAAGCTAGGCCTCTTACGCCAAAGAGCCAAGCTGTGAATGCAAAGGAAAAGTCCTTGAAGGAAATTAAAAATGCTCCCCCAGTGAACATGTGATTATTAAGAAAGGGAAATAGCCTTATTGCTAATAGGGAGAAAGTCTGAGCGGTGTGGACAGAAGATCAAACCAGTCACAACATTCCCTACATCAAAGCCTAATCCAGGGCAAGACCCTAAATCTCTTCAATTCTATGAGGGCTAAAAGAGGTTGTTCATGAGGTTACAGATAAGAGACCATCTCCCTAACATGAAAGTACAAGGCGAAGCAGTAAGTGCTAATGTGGAAGGTAGAGCAAATTACCCAGGAGAGCCGGCTAAGAGCATTACTACAGATGGCTACATAAAACAAGAAATTTTCAGTGTAGAAAAAGCAGTGTTCTGTTGGAAAAATATGCCATCTAGGACTCTCATAACTTAAGAGGGGAAGTCAATGTCGTGCTTCAAAGCTTTTTCAAAAGAGAAATGGACTCTCTTATTGGGGGCCAATGCCGCTAGTGACCTTAAGTTAAAGCCAGTGTTCACCTAACATTCTGAAAACCCAAGAACCTTTAAGAATTATACTATATCTATTCTACCTGTAGTCCATAAATGGAACAACAAAGCTTGGATGGTGCCACATATGTTTATAGCATGGTTTACTGAAGATTTTATGCCTGCTGTTGAGATCTACTATTCAGAAAGAAGATTCCTTTCAAAATATGACTGCTCATTGACAATGCAGCTGGTCACCCAAGAACTCTGTTGGAGAGGTACAACAAGAAGAATGTTGTTTTCATGCCTGCGAACACAGTATCTGTTCTGGAGCCCATGGATCAAAGAGCAATTTTGATTTTCAAGTCTTGTCATTTAAAAAATACATTCCATGAGACTTTAGCTGCCACAGTTAGTGGCTCCTCTGTGGATCTGGGTGAAGTGAGTTGAAAATCTTCTGAAAAGGATTCACCATTCTAGATGCCATGAAGAACATTAGGGACTCATGATAAAAGGGCAGAATACGAACATTAACAGGAGTTTGGAGGAAGTGGATTCCAGTCCTCATGAATGACTTTGAGAGTCCAAGAATTCAGTGGAGGGAACAAGTGCAGATGTGTTAGAAAGAGCAAGAGATTAAGAATTAGAAATGGAGCCTGGAGATATGACCAATATGACCGAATTGCTGCAATCTTATGATAAAGTTTTAATGGATGAGGAGTTGCTTCTTATCAATGAACAAAGGAAGTATTTTCTGAGATGGAAACAACTTTTGAGGAAAATTATGTGAAACTGATGAAATGACAACTAAGGATTTAGAAAATTACATAACCTTAGTTGGTAAAACAGCAGCAGGATTTGGGAGGATTGACTCTTTTTTTTTTTAATTAAAGATTTTATTTACTTATTTGACAGAGAGAGAGGGATCACAAGTAGGCAGAGAGGCAGGCAGAGAGAGAGGAAGGGAAACAGGCTCCCTTCCTGCTCAGAAGGGAAGCTCTGCTCCGCTGAGCAGAGAGCCTGATGTGGGACTCGATCCCAGGACCCTGGGATCATGACCTGAGCTGAAGGCAGAGGCTTTAACCTACTGAGCTACTCCGGTGCCCCTGGAGGAGTGACTCTTAATTTTGGAAGAAATTCTACTGTGGATAAAATGCTACCAAACAGCATCTCGTACTGTAGAGAAACCATTCACGAAAGGAAGAGTCAGTCGATGAGCCCAACTTTATGGCTGTCTTATTGTAAGAAATTGCCATAGCGACCTTAACCCTGGTCACTCAGTAGCAATGAACATCTAGGCAAGACCCTCTACCAACACAAAGATTACAACTCTCCGAAAGCTCAGATGATGGTTAGCATGTTTTAGCAGCAAGGTATTTTTTAAATAAGGTATGTACATTTTTTAGACATAACATTATCCCTCAGTAGACTATAATATAGTATAAATATAACTTTTATATGCACTGTGAAACCAAAAAACCCATTTGACTCTCTTTATTGCACTACTGGCTTTATTACAGTGGCCTGGGACTAAACCCACAATGTCTCCAAGGTATGCCTGAAGCTTCTCTTATTTTACTTGGTTGAGATATTTTGCCATACCTATACCAAAGTTCATCTTCTAGATATAGCTTCTACTTTTTGTTTTTAAAGATTTTATTTATTTATTTGTCTCAGAGAGAGAGAGAGAGCATAAGAAGGGGGAGCGGCAGGCAGAAGGAGAAGCAGGCTTCCCACTGAGCAGGGAGCCCAATGTGAGATTGATCCCAGGACTCTGGAATCATGACCTGAACCAAAGGCAGACACTTAATTAACTGAGCCACCCAGGCGTCCCTAGATGGGACTTTTAGAATCTGTGTTCAGAACTGAAAAATTAGTGAATTCTTCGGTTTGCTTTCAGGACACATCTTAATAATATTCCCGCAAGATAGTACTTTGCTAATAGCCCCACTTACTCTATTTGTTTTCAGAAACTCTTGTCATGCATTCTTAAGGAGTTCCTTTACCTCTGCGATGGAAGATTCCATAATGGTTACTCCTTGTTGATCACTTGCTACACACCTGGTATACTAACCATTCTGTATATATTCATTTAATCTTCCCCATAATACCTTGCGGTTGACGTTAACCTCCATTTTATAGATAGGGAAACTGAAATTTAGAAAAGTTGACTAAGTTGCTCCAAGTCTTCTAATAACTGGGCAAGAGTTAGAATCAAGTCTTAACTGATGCTGAAACTTGGTCCCACCAAGCTGTGCCTTCTCCCCACCCGCTGTGCCTTCTAAGAGCACCCTGTGAAAGGGAGATGATAAAATGGAAGGAGAAATTTTGGAGAAGAGCAGGGTGGAGTCCCTGGGATCAGAGCTGTCATGGCAACTCTGGGGTGTCCGTGACTGTCTGTAGTCTGCAAAGCCATCACTGACCAGTAGCAAAAGGTTTGCTGTGGAAACAGAACCTTAGGTTGGCTCCTCTCCCCTCTCCCTGCACATCCCCAACCACTGGCCTCACTCCAACGTGCTGAGAACAAGGAGAGTGGCACCAGGGCTGCCAAGGGATGTGAGAATCCGAGAAAGGCAGTGCTGAGCAGGAGCATGGTCTAAGACCAACTTCAAAACAAGAGATCAGAATTCTTAGGGGAAAAGGAACTACTGAAGCTAAAGATGACCCCCGACCAAAAACTCCCTAAAAATAAGGAGGCCTGGAGGGAAATAGTAACTCCAAACCATTTCATTGGAATTGGGATTGAACAGTCACTGACAGGTATGTTCTTTGAAAACACATCTTGCTGGAGAGAAGCCATGAAGAGGTGATTCTGCAAATCATCATCTTGGTTTGCAAATCCCTCAATAGTCAGAGGGTCCAGTGTGGTCTGACCTGGATTGGATCCTTTGGGTGCATTCCCTTCTTGCGCGAGTATAGTCGTGGTGATTGCTGCAAACGGAAATGTCTATAGAAACATTGAGTGGTGTATACACTCAGACCTATGTCAGTGTTGAGAAGCGCCCATTCTCCAGGCAGCTCTGAAGATATATTTCTTAGGTTATATAAATCATTACTCATCTTTGTCTCATTTTTATTTTGTTTCTGATATGCAAGTCAGCATGTTGAATTCATTGTAACTTACTTTTGCACGTGGGCAGAGAGATTGGATTACTAAACATGGGTTTTAAGTAAATTGGGTAAAATTAGCTAAGTGAAGAAGTAAGGCACTCAACTACTTCTTCGATATTAAGCAAGTATATGATTGATATTGGGCAAAAGATTTTCATTTGAGACCATAAGGCAAAAGTGTGTTGTTGTTGTTTTTAAAGGTCTGGGTTGCTGGATCTTTAATATTTTGAAAGTATTTTTGAAAAAAATTTGAAAATAAACGTACAGAGGGTAATATAACACATACATAGTGCCACCACTTAGAATATATTCATTTAATCTGTATGTAGCAAATGTTAACATTTTGCTACATATTCAATATTTTATAATAAAAAAGTATTATAGGTAAAAGTGAAATTCTGTTTGACCCCATGTCATTCTCTTCTTCCATTTTTCTAATGATAAGCTCTATCATGAAACTAGTGAGTATCTTTCCAGTCTCTATATAAATATAGGTAGGTGTTTTTATGTGTGTTTATACACACTTGCACTCGTCCATGAACAATATTGTTTTGTGAATACTGTTTATATATGTTCCACATGCCCAGTAACCACAGTAGGAAACCTACAGTAGGTGATTAAACTGTGCGTGGAGCTGCAGTAGCGATAGTCTCTGTCCTTTCAATGACTCCATGGAGTAGCATGATTATTATTAAAGGTTACTTGCCAAAGGTCCCACAGCCCATAAGTGGTGGGGCTAAGAATTAATCCCACCATCAGGCTCTGGAGCCCGAGCTCTTGACCACCATACTAGATGGCCTCTTCAAGGTATCACTCTATAGAATTCTTCCGTCTCTCAATACCAGGTTTCTGATATTTGTAATTGTTGGGTTTATAAATCTAGTTCATTCCTTTTCACAGTTATACCATATTCCATTAAATGAGTATAGTATATAAGCAGCACTGTAATGGGGTTAGGACCCGGAAAATACCAATATCGAAACTTTCCATCTCACCAGGCTGGGTGAGAATTAAATGGTTGAATTCAAATAAAGCATGGAACTGTGCCTGGCACTGAGTAAGCACCCAGTAAATGTTGGCTGGTATTATTTGCTATTGTCATCTATACATTATTCTAAGGATCGTAAATCATTAGGTTGCTTCCAATTTTCTGTTTTTGTGCATATTGCCCCAGAGAATGCCCTGTGTCTGTGTATGTAGGTTTCTTTTGGTTTTCTCCCTAGAAGAGGAACTGATGGCTCATAAAGTGTGCATTTTCTCAGTGGCACCTGATATTGCCAAAGCCAACTCTGCCAATCTACACTCCTCCATAATGAACTGTTCAGTTCCATTTCCCCATATCCTCAAGAAGAGTTGATATTGTCTAACTATTGGATGTGCAAATCTGATGCTATAATTCATATGCTATGAAGTGTGCCCTTTAAAGTGTGCAATTCAATGGTCTCACCAGGATGTGCCACCATCACCGCTACCCAATTCTAGGAGAAACCCCTCTACCCGTTAGCAGTCATTCCCCCCCTCACCCCAGCCCCTATTCAATCTCTGTAGATTTGCCTATTCTGGACAGTTCTTAGCAACACAATCTTATGTAGATTTTCGAAGTTCTTCCATGCTGTAGCGTGTATCAGCTCTTTGTTCTTTTTCACAGCCCACTAATATTCCACTGTGCCGATAGACCACATTTAGTTTATCCATTGCCATTGTTCCTTCTCTTGGCAGGTATGAATAATGTTGCTATAAACCTCTAGGAAAACTTTGGTATGACTGTATATTTTCATTTTCTTGGATATGCCTATATATTTGTAGAGCTAGCCATGAAATTGCTGGGTCATATGATAGCTGTGCTTAATGTTTTGAGACACTGATAAAGTGACTATACCATTTTATATAATCCCCTCAGAAAGGTATGAGGGTTCCAGTCTCACCCACATCTGTACCTACAACACTTGTTACTATCTTTCTTTTTAGTTCCAGCCATGCTATGTAGTGTCATCTTGCAGCTTAGATGAGTATTGCCTTCATGACTGATGAGGTTGGGCACTTTTTTAAAAATATTTTTTATTTATTTGACAGAGAGAGAGATCACAAGTAGGCAGAGAGGCAGGCAGAGGGGGAGAGGGAAGCAAGCTCCCTGTCAAGCAGAGAGCCCGAAGTGGGACTCGATCACAGGACCCTAAGATCATGACCTGGGCCGAAGGCAGAGGCTTAACCTACTTAGCCACCCAGGTGCCCCGAGGTTGGGCATGTTTAATAGGGTTATTAGCCTTCTGTATGTCATCTTTGGCCCATTTTTTCATTGGGCAGTTTGTCTTTTGATTTGAGTTATGAGAGTTCTTCCCATGTTCTGAATACACGTCCCATATCGGACATATGATTTACAAAGATTGTCTCCCATCTTGTGGGATGTCTTTTTTGCTCTATTGATATGAATCAGCGTATTTTAATATTTGTAGGTTTCATATGCTTCCTCGAAGCTTCCATTTTCAAAATTGTCTCTGTATTATCTGCTGAGTGGATCACAAGCCAGAGAGCCTTAAGTGTTTACTGAGACTAAAGCAAGGGCATGTAGCATTCCATAGATAGGAAGAAGCTCCTGCATTGGTCACCTGAGGTCATCTAGGGGAGTCCCTCAGTCAGCAAAGGAAATTCAGTTTTGATAACCTAGAAAATATGCCTTCACACCTGATTAGGGTTCAAATTTGATCACTTAAAGGCATAAGAACCCATACATTGTATTTCCGCACTGCCAGTTGGTTAATTCAAAAGCATTTGGATACTGTTTAACCTGTCCTCTTCCTCTCTCTCTCTCTCTCTCTGCTGCTCCTCTCCCCTCCCCACTCTCTGTTTCAATTTCAGATTGAAAATGGCTCAGGAATCGGTCAGCAAGCTGACATCAGAGAAGAAAGTGGAGACAAAGAAAATCAATCCCACGGCTAGTCTGGTGAGACGCATGTTTCAACATAACCTCAAGATTTTTCATTATAACTGAGGTGCATCCGGGAGTGTGTCTGAATTTAAAGGATAAAATTCAGAGGAATGAGTAGTATCCAGATTCTCAGTTCCCATCCCAGAGTAGCCTCAGTAAGAAGGGAGTGAGGAACAAAACCCGACTTCCTGGACTTCTGTGTTCTCCCAGCAAACCCAACACCGATCGTTTCCTGACCAGGCAAATTTAGTCACTTGCCATGTCACACCCTTCCACACCCCAGGCCGGCATCTGCTTACCTCAGAGCACCTTTCTCCCTAACTGGTTGAGCATTGAAGAAAGGGGTAGAGATTATGCTCTTTAGATAATTGGGAAAACGCAGATGCAGAAAGATACAGCTTACCTAGGATCACTTCACAAAGGAGTAACAGAAACCAAGCCCAGGCTCTTGGTCCCCTGATGTCTCTCCAGGAGCTGGAAACTTAGACACTAGTTGGCCTTCGCACCTGAAAGGGGAAGTTGTCCTCCACCTTCCCATTGGGAAGGTTCACAGTGAAGCTCTACCTATACGTTAGAGACAATAGCAGAGGTAAATGGTTAGGAACCCAAGATGCTGGGGTTCAGATCCCAGCTTAGCCACTTAGTAGTTGTAAAACCTTCGTAAAATTACTTTGCCTCTTTTGGGAAATGAGAGAAATAATACCACCTTTACTTTAGGATTATTTTGAGGAAACAGAGAGAAATAGAAAGCGGCGTATAATAAGAACTTAAAAATGTTGGCTGTTTCTGGTTATTACAAATTTTGGCAGAATTAGTCGGCCCTGCCCTGGAGAACAGCAGTGAGTGATAAGGGGGCCATCGCTCTCCTCAGCTGATTTTCAGACCCTCCCTCCCCTGTGCCCTGCTGTCCCACAGCTACTTATTCTTATCCTTTTGAGTTTTGAGGACCATTTGCCAGCTACTTTAAACCTTCTGACCATCTAAATGAAGTTGAAGCAGTGAAATGAGATTTTTTTTTTTTTCTGTTGATTGGCTGGGGTGTCTCTCACTCACAACAGCCCCATCAGCAAATGAATGTTGAGTGAGGTGTGGAGAAGTCGGGGTCCTTCAGCTGGAGTGGGGAAAGCTGCAGTTAGCATGCACAGCTCCTGAATGGACCCATCCTCTGTGCCCCTTTGGTGGTGGGTCCAGTACATTCACTTGTATGATTTTCAGTGGCAATGGCTTCCACCCCGAGTTTTGTCTTCCTCGTTGGTCAGCCTACACTCCTTTCCCCTTACTTGGGCCTCTATCCTAACTTTTGTAGCCAAATCTTATTTCCAGGAGCACAGAATGAATTCAGCCCTGGAGACAAAGAGGAAACAGTGGGTTTACTGTGACTTTTTTTTTTTTTTTAAATAGGTGACTTCCACTGTGATCTAGCTCCCAGTTGCAATCCTCAACTTGTTAGGGTGGTTTCTTTTGTTGTTGTTTATTTGGGAATTTGGGAAGAGCTCAGAAACTGATCCTGATTCAAGCTCACAAGTCAGAGATGGGATCCAGACTCAGGATGGGTGTTCAGAAATCATCAACTTGATGATTATATGTAGGCCACCCTAGTAGCTCAGTGTATCACATCTCATAGATGACAAGCAGCTGAGGATCTATTTACAAAGATCTCTGTACAAAGGAATATACCTCTTCCATTTCTTTTTTTAGTCTTTTATGTGCCCTCCCAAAGAGCAGATACACCCATTCTCATTATGCTAAATATTTTATTCCTCTAAAGTCCTAGAAACAGTGAGAATCCTCATTTCTGTTTTGTATTCTTATCTGTATATATATCTTGCCAGCAGACCTTCATGACCTTCATCTTTAGAAGGTTGTCACTGGGCAGGAAGCTCAGAGAGAGCAGAGCAGAACATCCATGGCAAAATGGAAGTTTTCGGGGCACCTGGGTGGCTCAGTGGGTTAAAGCCTCTGCCTTCAGCTCAGGTCATGGACCCAGGGTCCTGGGATCGAGCCCCACATCAGGCTCTCTGCTCAGCAGGGGGCCTGCTTCCCTTCCTCTCTCTCTGCCTGCCTCTCTGCCTACTTGTGATCTCTGTCAAATGAATAAATTAAAAAAAAAAAAATCTTAAAAAAAAAAAAAGGAACTTTTCTCCATCCTGCATGGATTACGTCTGCTCCGCTTCCATTTTGCATCGCCTTTGTTCAGTCCCACCATCTTGACCATATGCAGATGTATTCAATTGGGGAAACAGTGATTTTTTTTCCTATTTAGATTCCCCAGAAACTATTTCTTAAGCATTCCCTAATTCCATTAGTAGACTGAGCATGGGGGCAGAAGGAATCTTTGAGTAACACTGCAAAGTTAGGATCTTTGTCACAGAGGAAGAGAACAGACCAGCCGCTCATGGTAAAGGTTGGTCTTTTAGATGGGTGTCATTGTTTGATTGATGAGCTGGTTATTTGCTGTTTGCTTTTAGCAAGTAAGGGGAATAGATTGGGAAGAGCAGGTAACAGGATTTCAGAAAAGAAGGATAAAATGACTCTCATTTCTAGAGCCTTGAGTCCAACTCTACCCATCATTCTAGACCAAAACTTTGAGAAATTTTTCAAAGTTTGAGAAAAATGAAAATTTAGAACAAAGAATGATAATAAACTATTTTCTCCTTAAACAACAGAAAGAAAGACTGCGTCAGAAGGAAGCCAGTGTGACCACTAACTAATACAGAGCCACGTGAGAATGACGGCAGCAAGCAAGCATTTTCTTGTATCATCCTTTGCAACACTAGTGCTGCAGAAAGTTCTTGAAGCAAGATATGTCACCAAACATTTGTTTTGCTCATCTCTTTCTGAGGTCATTGCAGTGAGCACCCTGTGCCTTCTTAAGGGAGTCCTTTGTTAAGCCACAGGAACAATGAGAAACTGTCTAAGGGAACACTGCAGGTGTATTTGATCATTGTTTCTTGTAGAGGTCCAAAGTGATGCCATTACAAAACCAGAAAAAATACCAATATTTTCCAAATGTTTTTAAAAGTGGAGATTTCAAGCTTTCTAATCCAAGCTTGATATATATAAACTTGTGACAGGAGAAAGATCTTTTATGACAATTGCCTTGAGAGGATTCAAGCCTTGATCTTTCCACACTGCTGGTGTGACTATCGATCTTAACTTTGATCCTGTTGCAGCAAGATCCTACAACTTCTTTCTCACCAAAAATGTTGAAACCTACCAAAACTATTTTTTAAGACATCCAAGACTATGTATTTTCCAGATGAGAGAAATGGTTATTTTGTTGTTGTTGTTGTTGTTGTTATTGTTGTTGTTCATATAATGAAAAAGACAGAAAATGGAATTACACGTGGGTAGAAAGGGAGTTAAATAGCCATAAACTTCATCCTAGAGAAGAAATTACTGTACAGGGAGTTAACATCAGCTATTAAGCAAGACCCATTCTTTTGTTTTTATGTGTTTTGTGTTTTTATTGTGGTTTCCTTGCCCAGCAGAAATTCTGTACCCTTATTCCTGGAATAAACAGTGATACCCAAGCCACCACAGGCTTGGAGGTCAAAGTACCTGCTTGGGCAAGTGATCCAGTCACAGCCCATTTTGCACTTCAGGATGTTTGTGAATAGTTAAGTCCATGTTGACTTTTATCAAAGCTCTGCATCTTGTTCTGGGATTGTGTGATCTGTACCACTCCCACCAACCTCAGGAGGCAGTTTCCAGACAGAAGAGCAAATGCTACTAGGAGCTTTTCATCATGACCTTGACTGACAGGGATGTGACCTAGGGTGAAGCAGGAGTCTTTGATGTTGAAAAAATTAAGAGCATAAAAAAGGCTCCTTACATGAAAATGAAAATGTGGTTATATTAATATTAAGCTTTGAGTGGAATATCACAGACAGGCAGCTTTTTCTGACCCTGAAGCCCGTATGACTGCTGCCCCTTGAATCACGAGGGAAACCACCTTGGACTTCCCCCTTGACATTTTTTTCCTAAAGCCACCGCTCTTTGAATCTATCTTGTAGGATGAGAAAAGAGAGGACTGAGGCTGAATTCAGAATAGGATCAAAGACTATACATTTTTGGTCTTGAAGGGGAAAAGGTCCAAGCCTTCTCCAATTGGTGGGTAGCAGTCTAGAGGTGGGTGAGAACCTTAAAACCCTTCCTGATGGGGCTGCCATGTGCAGCCTTGCCCCTGATCCTGGCCTCTTCCCAGAACCTCTCAATTTGCCAGGTACCTGAGTGTTCCCCTCAGGACTGCCTGCTAATCATCAGGCCCCTCAGGGACTCCCTAACAGAGTCAGCTCATTAAAGCTGCACTGTACTTGTAGTCAAGATCAAATCAAATCACAGAAGCCATATTTGTGCTGGTGCTAACTGCCTTCCCTAACAATTAAAAAGAAAGGAGTATGGTAGCATGGTTGGGGCTTCCTCCACCCCAATTCAAACTAAGAGATGAGACAAACAAAACAAAAAGCTAGTAAGGAGCTGACATTACTAAAAGAAGTTGCCTGTGAGCAAAAGCTTTTCATACCACTTTCCTATGTTGTTTCTCTTCCTTTTCAATCAACTGTGAAGAAAACCTAAGAAATTCATCAGTTTAAAACAAATTCCACTTACACTCATCCTGTGCTCTGGGACATTCCTTCTAGTACTATCGTGAAGCAGAAAAGTGCCTGTCTTGTCCATGCCTGGGAGATCCACTTTGAGTTCAGTGAGGTCAGTGAATGTCTGGATCCTCATTGGTCCCCACAGACTTGATGGGCAAGAGCAGCATGTGCTTTCAGTGGAGTCATTGGTCCACTTCAGATCTCTAAGGAGGATGGTCACAAGAAAACCAGTGATAGTAAACAGGCCTGTCACTATGACCACATAACTCTGCAGGAACATGCTCTCAGGGAACCAGTGCTGAAGAAGAATGAGTGGAAATTTAATGTGAGAGTTAGACAAATGCAGCTCAAGTTGCATTCCATTCACATGGACAGACTAGAAATTGGCAGTAAAATGCCTATTTCTAAAGACTAGTTCGCCTGCTCTGTTGGGGAAATTTAATGATGTTTTCAGACTATTCAAATATAGTAAGTTATTGTATTAAGACACAGGGAAAGATCTCCATTATTCTCACCCCTTTTGAGTCCTGAACTGTGTATCTAGATGCCCTCTCCCAAGTTCATACATTTAACTGCAGTGTTGGTACAGCCTTTGTTCCTAACATATGTCGCTGTTCAGTAAAAGTTCACAAGAGCTTGTTCAAGGTGGGCCATCTCAAACAACCTGGGGCCCCTTGAAATTATCCCTCTAAAATGCAGTTGAGATGATGGTAAATGCAACAGAGGTCTCTAAACTTTTCATGGAGAGGAAGTAGTTAGTGTAACACTTTATCAGCTTGACATTTTGGGCAAGCAGGATTTGAGTGACTTTTCTAAGAACAGCCTTCCCCAAACTAGAGGGAGAGCGGCCAGTATGGCTCCTCTGTGTTTAACCAGACACTCACACCCAACTGTACTAGTTAGACTCTGACAAACCTTGACTTAGAAGCACCATCTCTCTTCCTAGCCAAGAGTCATTACATCTGAGGACATAGTTGGTTGGATTGCAGTTTGGACTCTTGCCTGAGTAACCTACAGTCATCATCAGGCACACAAGTATATCATACATTACACTAAAACATGATATAAACATGTCAGGTAAAAAGCATCAGCCCTTTGAGATGTCAAAGATAAGGTTAGAAGGAGGTATGATGTATGGCTTTTAATACAAAAGGCAGCTTAATGGTGGCGTGGACGGAGGGCACAGAAAGGGAAAAGTGTGGCCAAGCAGAAAGAGATGATCACGGTGAGGATGGACCCGCTGCCTTTTGAATCCTTGAGTTGACATATCTCTTCAAGTGCCCACTGAAAGTACCTAGGAATAATGGAAAAACAATTTCTGAAATCTGGGAAGTAGAATAAGGAAACCCAGCCATGTGAATACATCTTTAAATGTTCTAGCCAAAACAAATTGGTGGTGTGGTTGAGGAATCAATTGCCAGATTGGGTGCTAGTCTTGGACTCCCTCTTAACTCCCCAGGAAGCTACTGAGCCCCCCTTGGGCATCTCTTTTTTTCCTAAGAACCACAAGGAAAGGCATTTCCTAAATGAACAGCTTATATGCTGCTGGTGGAGAAATTGGAAAAACTGAAGGAAGGAATGAAACTCTGGGGGTGGTACTGGAAACCACCTTGCTACGGTTCTTTCAAGGCCTGGGATTAGATGTAGCAGAAGAGTCGTGTTATTTTTGGTAAAGATTTGCCTGTTGGCCTGGGATTGTACATCTCTCTGTAGTTTATACTGTGTGCAATGGGAGCATTTTCATTTTAATTATATTCTTGCTTTCTTGACTGCTACATTTTCTCATTTCTCTTTCTGCTTCTACTGACGTCATGGACACAAATCATTGCACACAACATTGCATAAGCAGTATAGCCTAAGACAGTGCCTAGTCCAACTATCAAGGGGACTTAGAAATGCAGACCTACAGGCTCCTTCCCAGTAACCAGACTATAACCTTTAACAGGGAAACCTTTTGATTCCCTGACATCCGAAATCAGCTTATTTTATAATACTCTCCCCTCCCCAAATACAGATTAAACCAACTTGGGGGCCACATTCTGTGTCAGGGAGGAGAACGAAGTCCAAAATATACAGCCTTTTTTCCAAAAAAATACCTGGTCTAAAAGTCAACTATGTCATTTTATGAAGTAATTTAGATTTGTGCATAATTTTCTTTGATTCTGCCTGTTCTAGTCAGGAAAAAATAAAAAAGGATTAAAAGCTGAAAGGGAAAGAAAAAGCATCAGATTTGGTTATTCACACGTTAGTTTATAAATTTCTAAACCACACAAAACATGGACATACTGTGAAATCCAACATTGTGGAAATCCTGAGCACAGAAAAATTAGAGCAGCTGTGCAAGCTGATGAGCATGGACAAAGTAAGAGGTGTCTGTGGCCTCCTTCAGACTTTATCCTCAACTAGGCAATTCTGAGAGTGTGGATTCAAAAGAGCCCAAGATTGCCCTGAAGAGTGCCCTTTTTTAAAAGCCACATAGAAGGAAAAGTGGTAGGATAGAGTGGAAAAGGGGCCAGACCATTACACCATGCTTACTCTGCGTTCTCTTAAGAGCAGTTGATAAATGTGAGGAACATCTGGAAGGCCATCAAAACCACATTTCATATATCAGCTATTGTACCTTTAGGATCAATTCAGCTGAAGAAAGTGGACTGAATGAAGAAATGAACTTTTCATTCATGTCAGCTAGTTTGTCATCATGAAGAAATTGGCAACACAAGAGAAACAAGGCTACCCAGCCAAACTAATAGTATTTGATATTTGAAAAGTATGAATCGTTTTTAGCCTTGCCAAAATGCAAATAACTTGTTGGATAGGTTTCCATCTTCTAGCTATAGAGAAAAAACAATCCAGCTGCTTGGAACCTTCGCTATTATTGGTGCAAAAGTCACTTAAAGAAAAGCACCTTCGGAAACTGGCCTCAGCATGGCTGACTGCTTGCAGACACACATCACAGTATTTATGACCCCATTAGCAATTGAATCCAGGCATCACTAGGCTCTTACTCACAGCTGTATGTGACAGAGAGGCCCATTTTGTGTCATTTCTACACAACCGTCCGTTGTTGATACCTTGTTAGAGCACTGAATGCTGGTTTCACAATTCTTCCTTTCCCCTTCCAAAGGAGTAGGCAATCTACCAAACCCTCCCAAATCAACTCTTTGCTGGGAAGGAGTGAGTTCAAGAGCATTTTAACATGCAGGGTTGAAGCCAATTCAGTAGCCCTAGCTGTGCCGAGGCTCTTAATCAACGCTGTGATGTAAACCTGGCATTTGGGAAATTTGTGTAGTTGACAACTTAACTGGAAACGTGAACATATTAAAATGGCAATTATCTAACTCTCTCTCTTCAAGCCGTGGTGCAGCTTTTATGAACAAGGATGTTATGGAAGCAAATCAAGCCTCATTCAGGAGGCCAGCTGTTCTCAAGGAGAGCTTACTAGGTTTGCTTCCCCTCTACTCCAGCCGCTGTGTCAAGCAGCCTGGTGATAACTGGTAACACCAAAAAAACCTTTTCCTTTTCATCCTTCTCTTCTCTGGTATGATGGTTCGCTTCAGTCAGGAGCTCAAATGAACTCTGGACTTAACTGCATATTACATCTATGACGTACTTGTTCATGAATTTCTTCTGCATTCTGTGATCTGGGGAAGACCAACTTAATCTCATTTTTGTATAGGAAAGTTGTAGCTAATGCCATTAATTTATCCTTCTGCATTCCACCTATGCTCATATAATTTTCTGTTTTTTTAATCTTCTCTTAAATGTACTAAGAAACACCAGTCTGCCTCCTTTTCTGAAAGCTAATGCAAATACTTCTGGGAGCGCTTTTTTTTTTATGCTTTGTGTGAAATTTGATAACATTGGGCTAGCAAAATGCAAATGAGCACATAGTTTGCAGCAGAAATTCACCTCGCAAAAATTTGTCATTCTTCTCCATGGAGTAAACAGCTTCTACTATATTTAGGCTCTTTTGTAGGCTGAGCATTTTTCTAAATTCTACTTGTGCAGACCTCAAGGGGCTTCTCTCTGTCTTTGAAACTGTAAGGAGGTTTTACAAGAGAATGAATATGTTTCCCCAAAATGCTATCTTACACTTAACCTGCGTTCATTCTTAGGCATGCATTCACTCTGGTTTGTCAACATCTTTGGCAAAATTGTGCTTCCTTTCCCTCATCGTTCTCTTCCAGAGCCTGCTTCTATTCTTGTCTCATGAAATAAACGTATTTTCATTTATCCATCTGGGCCAGCTTTCCAAAATGAAAAGCTAGTCCTATGGACATCTGCGTATACAGGGAACTTACTCTCTACCTCCCCATGGCATGGACAATACATGTGTTCAGGAATGAACAACTCTCTGGGAACTCTTGGGATGGATTTTGAATTCCAGGATTCTGTGAGAAGCATAAAAATGGGTATATAGCATACAAAGATTGTACTACTCTTTCCTAATAAGAGACTAGAAGGAGATTCAAGTCTTTACATCTCAGATAAGTTTAACTGAACTATAAGTAGCTCATTGGTTGTTGGTTTTTTTTCCCTTTCTTCTTGCCAACTTGTCCCTAGATACAATCTTACCTTTTCATATCTGACCCCAAACACATAAAGAAGGTGGTTTCAGCCCCACTGGAACTGCACTTTGTCAAAGCTTTCAAAGAGATCCATTTCCTTAGGAAACAAATCTGTGAGTGAGGGGTAAGTAGTACAATTCTCGTGTTTGTCCAGAGTGATATACATATGATTTGGGGAGTCCACCAAAAGGATAGGTCTACCCCAAATCATTAATCTTTAATTCTGTAATGCTTCAATTTCTCAAGACACAAATAATGTGACCACACTGTTAGTAAAATATATAATCTTCAAAGAATATAGGCATCAAGAAAAAAGGACTTCCCTTTAAAATAGGAATCTAAAAGATTCCTAAAAAGGCAGAAACTTACAAAATTCAAAACGGAACAACTTTTTTTTTTTTTTTTTAGAGAAAACATGTCATTGGTTCATCATGTTTTTTTTTCTCTCACTGAGTTTTAATTTAGACTAGCGTGGGAAGCAGGGTGGCCCTGGATCTTGATTTAGGGGATCGTGCTTTGGCTTGGAAGATCAGCACAGAGCTACATGCCCGGAACCTAAGTGAAATCAGTCAGCATCCTAATAGGAATCAGGCCGAACACATGTAAATTACTCCAAGTCCTTTAGCGCTTAATTTTCTCAGTGACACCCTGGACCCCAGACACTGCTTCCTAAAATGCATTTGACCCATGTGGTGGTGTCTCTGTAGGGTCTTGGGAGGTTGTAAGCGATGGGATGAGGGAGTAGAGCAGATAACGGGGAGAAGGAAACTTTGAGCATGCAGCCAGGGCACAATGTTTTGCTGATACGATGCACTGTTCGGGTTCTGGAGATTTTTGTCTTGCTTTTATCATGGGTGGCCTTTCGTGAAGCGCCAGGATCTCATCAGGCAAATGGGAGAGTTCAGTACCTCCAGCTGGTCAGTGCCTGACAATGTGCTGGAAAAGCGGGTACCCTAGTGAAACTGGCCTGTGTTCCAGTTCATTCCCATGGGGCTGGTGGTGCGTGTGACATCCTGTTTTCTCCATGCCTGTTCAGAAGTCATCGGGGCACCTAGCTTCATTTCACTTTACTCACTTCAGTCCTTGTGCTTTGGCCTCCCCTTCTTTCCCAGCGCATGGCTTTTCCCCTCCCTTTACAGTTTCTCCAGGAGCCAGCCTTTCTTGCCCCCTCCCTCCCTCCCCTCAAGCCCGATGCTCCATTCCCCAGCCGTTTGGACAGGGCACTCTGCTGTCACCAAGTGACACACAACACTGCGACTGCCTCCTGTTAATGTCAGCATCACTTCATCACTTAGGCAAAGAGGGAAAATCCATAAAAGAGATGGAAAATACATTTCTTTTTTTTTTTTGTCTTATTCTACTTTATTTTAAGAAGGTTGAAGGGAAGGTTCTAGGCTTTTTCAGTCTCTCATAAATTGTACTGTAAACCTGTCTAATTAGGGACCATCCTTTGACAAATTATAAATCAGTCCCGGTCCCACCACCTAGGATGCGTAAGACTAAAGTTTTGAACCTGAAGGAACTTTTCTGTGCTGCTGGACAAATTGACTTAATTCTGTGCAAACCGTTTGAATTCTGGGCTTTTTATTGCCATCCCATTCTTACTCCTACTCATGATCCAAACATCTACACAAATTTGGATCAAGATGTTGACAATTTGTGGTTATTTTCAGATCAACAGTAACTGTTACACTCTTCAAAGTGTTTAAAAAGAAAGTGCAAGCATGTCCGAAGTAATCAGTGTTTGGACCTGGAAAAAATCTTGGCTTCTCTGTTAAGTATTAGACCAATCTGTAGGTGTTATCTTAAAGGATTTTCAGTAATAATGAAGAGAGTTTGAGAAATGAGAAGGCACTTTAAAGACATGGAAACTTACATTACATGCTTTTGGACATTTTTTAAATAAGCTAATTGGATTCAGGTATTTTTTCCCTTTAAATTTTTAAAAATATGTATATCTAATTTGTTTGCATATTTGATTTTGTCAAAGCTGAGAAATGCTCATTAGTTGAATTTGTAAATGTCATTTGCAACCAAATGAAGTATTTATTTTTAAAAAGAAAGGGTGAAGGAACCAATACTGACTTGTACATAATGAAAATTTATGTGTGTGTCTATATATATATATTTTTTTCCTTCCTTGACACTCCTTGGTCACCACATCAGTGTATTTTTGTACATAATATGTTGGTTAGAAAATGTAGATTGTCTACTCAAAGAACTCTATCTCTGTGATAGATTATATTTATCCTAATCTGTTGATACTTCTGTTAATTTGTTTTAAGAGATAGAACTCTATTTTTTGGAATCTGCAGAGAACTGCATTCATGGCTTCCAATTGTAAATATGATGAGAATATTTTAATAAATCTTGGTTTCATGTCTGCTGGTGTGTGGTGCAGATTTGTTTTCGGGAGACATTCAGGACCATCTCCCAACAGTACATTCATACTGAGAATGCCCATCACCTGTAACATTCCTAACTGCTCAAGTTCAGTGTTATTACTGAGCTGCAAGAGCTAGGTCTTGGTAAGTCCATCCTGTTTCCTTCTCTCTCCCCTTTCCATCCCACCAACAGTGGGCAATCTGGGTAGGTGCTCAAGGCTAACATGCAACAGACAAGCCCAGCCACGCATTGGCTCAGCTAGGCTGACCAAAACACTACCTGAAGATAAACTGTCCAAGGTGGGGGCATATGGGCAGAACCACAAGCATTGGTAACCTCAGGCTGTGGGTTAGTAAACAATATACCTGGGAAACTGAACAGAAATATAACCATATTGTGTTCTAGCACTAAGCACAGGTACAAATTATTTTCAGGCAATATTAGGACACATGCAAGTATTTATGAACAAGAACCAGAAGACGTTTGGCAAAACACTGTTCCTTCCATTTCAATAAAAGTGTGCTTGTGTGTTTTTAAGTTTATTTACTCAGTGTTCCTGAGTGCCATGCACTCTTAAGGTCTGGAAGTTTGCTGAAACATGCCGCAACTTATACAGATACATTTCGTGAACAGACGCAACTACTATCTGGGGAGACATTTCATCACTGGGAACTCTTCTAAATCCTAGAGTCACAGAGTTGCAAAAGTCTTCAGACATCGGATGAAATCTATTTCACAGAGGAAAAACAACTGAAGTCCAAGGGACTTGCTGAAAATCACAGTATGTGTTGGTAAACACATTGGCTAGAATCCAACTCTCTTGAACCCAAGGCCAAAGCCCTTCCCACTGCTTAACTCTTTCATGATGTTAAACTGTTCTCTTCAAAATACAGCTCTCCCCCCTGCTATCTGACAATGGAGTATGCTCGCGAAACTTTTCATAGGCCAAGATGGCATAGCGCAAAGAAGCAATTCCCATTAATTTATAAGGGAAATTATTTGAGCATTCCCAGACCCTGAAAACAACCTCTCTCAGACTTTCCGGATACCTCAGGACACTTCTGGGTAATGGATGCACAAAATAAGTCAAGATAAAGCACAGACACTCACAGACAGATCAAAGCTGTAATGTATTGATGCTGAGATGTTGAGTGTAGTTCCTGGGGAAGGAGCTTGGCGGGGCCCCTCGCGCCTCGCTTGCATGTATGCTGCCTCGGTCAGCCTCACTGCAAGTTAATGCTACGTGCCATTTTCGCTTTTTGCCTTTTTTTTTTTTTTTTAATAAAAACAAAAGTCTTCAGTTTTTTTTTTTCTGAAGCGAAAACAAGTACTGCTGTAGGTCTTTTGTGGACAGCAAAGGGAAGTAACAGGAACTTTCAAAAAGTGGGGGATCCCTGTACACCATTATGGAGAAATATTCCAAAACTGATGTTTGAAAGAAAGGGTCCAAATGCCGTGAAAGGTTTGTAGAAGTCATTATTAAAGTTGCGTTCTGGGGGAGCCTGGGTGGCTCAGTGGGTTAAAGCCTCTGCCCCTCCGCTCAGGTCATGATCCCAGGGTCCTGGGATCGAGCCCCTCATTCGGCTCTCTGCTCAGCAGGGAGCCTGCCTTCTCCTCTCTCTCTCTGCCTGCCTCTCTGCCTACTTGTGATCTCTGTCTGTCAAATAAATAAATAAAATCTTAAAGTTGTATTCTGGGGCGCCTGGGCGGCTCAGTCAGTTGAGCATCCAGCTCTTGATTTCAGTTCTGGTCATGATCTTGGGGTCATGGGATTGAGCCCTATGTCAGGTTCCATGCTCAGCTGGGGTCTTTCTGACATTCTCTCTCCCACCTCCTTCTGCTCTTCCCCCTCCTCATCTCTCTCTCTCTAAAATAAATATGTATTTTTTAAAAATTAAAAAAGGGGCAGAGGCCTGAGTATCAGGAACTGAAGAAAAATACCAGTCCACCTTAAGAAGAATCTCCACTCTGGTTTAATCAAGATTTAGTCTCCCTTGCTGAGTGATAGCTGTTGAATTTATGAGTATACATTTTGCCTATTCTTTAAATAGTCTGTGTATGCTCATGGCTCAACTAACAGGCCATAAGTTTCTGAAGTTAAATATTCCACTTCAGACTCTAGTTGTCCACTTTTACCTGCCTATGATGTGTTCACAGAAATAAAAGGCTTGACAGTTGGCCTGCACTGGCCCCACCTGCAAGAGAGGCCTGCATCGCTTTGGATGTCTTCAAGTCTTCTCAAAGTAGAGCTACTTCATGCCCATCACTACATCATAATGAATGGTAAGAGACAGTAACTGTATAATTTATCAATTGATACATTAAAAATGCCCCCCAACAGTAGATTAAGTCAACAACAATCACTACTCATTTTTCATGGTTTTTGTTAGTTTGGAAATAGCTTGACTGGGCGGTTCTCACTTTGGAGTCCCATAAGGTTGTAGTATTATGTCTGCTAGGTTCTAAGTCTTCTGAAAACTGGAAAGCATGAGTGGGGCTGGAAAGTGTACTTCCAAGATGGCTGAGTCACGTGGATGACTCAAGATGGCAGCTGGGTGCTGGCTCTAGGCTGGGAGACTCAGTGTCTCCTATAGGGTTACTTGAGGGATCCAAAGCGAAACCTAGAACACTTTTCTGAGCAAAGCTCAGAAGTCACATCCAGTCACCTTCATCCTACTCTACTGGTTGAGACATTTACAAAGTTCTGCCCTGATAGAGGGGTAGGGAAATAGACCCCGCCTCTTTTTTTAAGACCCCACCTCTTGATGAAGAACTGTAAATACCACATTGTAAGAAAAGAATGTGAGATGGGAGATATATTGGTACAATTACCTCTGGATAATCTGTCCAAGTAGTTCTGTCTTTTCTATCTGGTCTTCCCCTTCCTTCTCTATTTTTATTTTTGTTCTAAAACTAAACATCTGATTTCTTCAAAATTTTCCCTACCTCTTTTCTCTGAATCTTTTCCCTCTACCTGCTATCTGAGCACAGAAATAATTGTCTTTTTTCTCTGGATATAAGCATTCTTTACCATGAAGTGAGATATGTCCTAACTGAGACCTTAAAAACACTGGTGGAAAAAAGAACTTAAAGGTGACCTTAGAATTTTACTCCTCAATCCTAAGCTTGCATTTCTTATCGTATGACTAGGAGCGACGTTGATCCCCACTGAAGCAGTGTCTTGGCCAGTAAGAAAGTGAAATCATATTTTTCAGTGTCTAGAATAAAACTTTTACTCTTCTAATACTGTGTAGGTATTAAGACAGTGGAATATTATTCAGCCTTAAACAGGAAGAAAATTCTGACCCATGCTACAAGCTGCATGGACCTTGAAGACATGATACTCAGTGAAAGAACCCAGTCACAAAAAAATATTGTTTGATTCCACTTACATGAAATTCATAGAGATAGAAAGTAGAATGAGGGTTTCCAGGAGATAGGGGGAAGAGGGAATTGAGTTTTAGTTTGGGAAGCTGGAAACATTCTGAAGATGAACAGTCATGATGGTTGCACAACAATGTGAATGTATTTAATGTATAGAACTGTACATTTAAGAATAGTTAAAATGGTAAACTTTATATATATTTTACCACAGTAAAAAAAAAAGTAAAGTATTGGATGTATTAAGGGTTTTCCTATATGCTGGGTGCTATAGTAAACATTTTCTATATATTGCTTTATTTAATCCTCATAATAATCATTAATATAAAAAATAATACCTAATATGAGGTAAAGATGACTACGATCCCCATTTCACAGATTAAGAAAACTAATGCCTAGAGAAGTTGATAAATATCCCATGCAATTGGTAAGCGGAGAAACCAAAATTCAGATACTCCAAAGAAACACTCTCAGCCACTATCTTATTTCAAAGATTACAGAGATAGAATTAACTTATTCAGGAGAGGGGTGCCTGGGTGGCTCAGTGTGAGGCGTCTGGGTGGCTTAGTGGGTTAAAGCCTCTGCCTTCGGCTCAGGTCATGATCCCAGGGTCCTGGGATCAAGCCCTGCATCGGGCTCTCTGCTCTGCAGGGAGCCTGCTTCCCCCTCTCTCTCTGCCTGCCACTCTGCCTACTTGTAATCTCTGTGAAATAAATAAATAAAATCCTTTAAAAAATAATAAAATAAAATAAAACTTATTCGGAGAAATGGGAATAGATAAAGATTATAAAGCCTTAACACCTTCGTGGTCTTATAATCTTATTTTTGAGATATGGGAAAAACATTGTCCTTCTAACAGATCCTTCTTTTTCATACAATACCGCCTATTCAAACCTTAGCGTAGTTTTGGTTTTTTGGGGTTTTTTTGTTTGTTTTTTTTTAATCAAATATCTAGCCTGAGTACTGAAGCCACCAATGCTTCTGTAAAAGCCAAAGAAACTAAGAACAGGGAGTTCTGTGTGCGTGTGTGTGTGTGTGTGTATCCTTCAAGAAACAACTAATATGCACCTTCCAGAATTTTCTTCTTTCTGTAGATGAGATGAAATAGAGTATAACACAAGGCAAAAAATAAATAGGAATTGGTAAGAACCCAGTGAAGAATACAGTGAGACTAAGAGAAGTTGCCACCTAATCTACCTCATAATGAATCAATCTGGAAATATGTCCAAAAAGGTAAAACAATATCCTATCAACAGAAAGAATGTTTAAACAAAACTGGATCATGTGATGCTAGAATTTCCCCAAGTCTTCTATCAGTATTGTATGTCCATTGCTTGATTTGAAGCCAAATTGTGACCCGTTTGGATCTCATTTAGAGTCATTTTGAAGTTATTTACTGATGAAATTGAATCCTTCTGTTGGGAGGATTTTATTTTTAATGAAAGAACCACAAATGAATAGATAGTTGTTCTCAGTTTTCTTATGCTGGCCAGAACTAGAAGAGAAAATTCTTTCAAGAAAGAAAATGCCTTCCCTCACACTTCAAGTTCTAGAAGACATCAAGAGTTACTAAATTGCCCAATACTTTGCTTGTTCTTCCAAGATTTCCATCCTAGACCCTAAGACCAGAATGGTTTGGCCATTTTTGAGAGACTATTGCATTAAGGGGGATTTGTCCCACAGAAGAAGAATGTGGGACTAAGAAGGGGAGAGAGGGTGCTAATCTAGAAAATCAGGCACCTCTGTTCTTTAGAGCCTACTTCTGGCTTTGACAGGCAAGAGAGCATTGACCCCACCACACTCTCCCAGCGACCACCTCACATCTCTTTAAAGAGTCTCTTTCTGATATGACTCCCTCTTCTCACTGGATTCCACCTAAGACTCAGTGGTAGCTTTGAGAAAGATGGTCTTCTGAAATACACATTTTAAATACATGCCCTCAAATTAGACGTCAAGAGAAACATAGGGGCAGAAAAATGTAAGAAAAAAAAAGTTATGGACTTAGAGGTTAAACCCAATCTTATATCCCAGCTCAGCCACTTACTAGCCAGGTGACTGGAAGCAAGTTACAGTAGGCTAAACCTCGGAGTCCTCATTAAAAATGGAGATTTAAAAAAAATCTCAAACATATTGCATAAGGTTATCAAGGCTAAAAATAACCCAGAAATTCCCAATACAAAACTATAAATGTCATTTCTTTCTCTCACATAGGAACAGTCAGTATTGCTTAGGACCGTATCCTCTTGGTCACAATGGGAAAAGGTTGTCTATTTCCTCAATCCAAGCTTTATTGCTTTATTACCTGATTTGCTTGTGAGTTCATTCAGTCTGGCACCTAGGGGTGGCATAATCTCTCAGTTCCAGTTATCCCATGACAATATGTTACTTATACAGACTTAATACACTTCAATTTCCACAACTGTTTGGATTCAAGGGTTTTTAGGACCCCTGATATCTCTGTGAGCAGCTATTATAGAAATCGCCCCTTATCTGGTACAATATACTAAGCAGGAAACACACCACGAATGAAAATGGATGGGCATTTGCAGTGAGTACATATTAATAACTGAGCTTAGGTCATTGAAGTTTAAAGTTGAAGATTGTTCTGTAGACGTTTGCCTTAAAGAATGTTTTATAGCAAAAAGGAGCCTGGCATGGCAAAGGAAAAGAGAGAGCCCCTACCAGGTGGTAGAATGGCCCATGTGAGAAGCAGGCAGCATGGATAGAATTCCTATATCCATAGTTCCAGATTAGTCACAGAACGTGACAGCACGTTCTCCAAGAAGCAGGAATGTGTGAACATACACATCTCTATGTCAAGTTTTGAATATAGTATTCAGTGTGGACAATTAGAAAAATAGGATAATTTTTTCTTAATTTACTTAAAAGACTGGAAAAGTCCTTACAAAGTAAAAACTACTGGATAAGATTTGAGAGGAAACAAAAAACCAGAGAAACAAGCAGGATATTCAGTGTTGCTTTCTGCCTGGGGATTCTGTAAGAGAGAACTGAGAGACTAGGTCAGGCTTTGGGCAGCCTTGGTGTCCTAGAGGGACAGAAATGAAAGTTAGGGCCCCACAATATTAAAAGCTGACTGAAATCCCCTTTTTGGAATTAAGACAGGAGTTATCAAGTACCAAGGGTCGTTTGACAATATCTGAAGGCATTTTTTGTTATCAGAAGTGGGAAGAAGAAGTACTCTTGGTATCTAGTACAAAGGGTCTGAGATACCTACTAAATATCCTGTGAGACATGGAACATCCCCACAATAAAGAATTATCCTGGGGCGCCTGGGTGGCTCAGTTGTTAAGCGTCTGCCTTCTGCTCAGGTCATGATCCCAAGGTCCCGGGATGCAGCCCCACATCAGGCACATCCTGCTCAGCGGGAAGCCTGCTTCTCCCTCTCCCACTCCCCCTGCTTGTGTTCCCTCTCTCGCTGTCTCTCTCTCTCTCTCTCTGTAAAATAAATGAATTAATTAATTAAAATCTTTTTTAAAAGGATTATCCTGTTTAGAATGTCAGTAGGGCCAAGATAAGGTGGAATCACTTGCTAGTACTCTCAAGAACAACAAAAATTTTTTTGGACACATACACACACGTCCACACACACATTCTTTCTGGAGGAATATAATATCATCCTAGATCCATAGCGACCAGACCAGTGTTTCAAATAAAATGTCACACAATCAAGGACAAACAAGCATATGGGAAGACAACAATCATGAAAGAATCAGTACTGGCAATGCTAAATAAAAAACAAACAAAAAACAAAACAAAAAAACCCAGTCTCCAGATATCAGAAATACCAGCTTACTATGTTCAAGGAGCAAAAATAAAAGATTGGAAATTTTGGCAAAGAAAGTAAAATCATAAAAAATTATGGAGCAGATTTGAGAGAAAGAAAAATTCTAGAACTGAAAAAGACAATCTCAATTAGGAACTCAATGGATGGGTGTAACCACACCTTAGAAATAATTTAATAAAGAATTGGTAAACTGGACGACAAATCAGAAGAAAATACCCAAAATGAAACTCAGACAGATGAAACACTGAAAAGAAGGTAAAAGTAGATGACCTTGTGACAACAAAGGTCATAAAGCATTAGCACATTTAATGACAGAATTTTCCAAAACTAAAGACAGATATGAATCAACAGACTCAAGAAGCACTGTATAAATATAAATTGAAAAGCAATTCCCTCCTCAACACATCATAACTAAACTTAAGGAAGACAGACAAAAATAAAATCATCTAGAAAAAAAAGATATTAAAATTAAAGGGTCATGGGCACCTGGGTGGCTCAGTGAGTTAAAGCCTCAGCCTTGGGCTTAGGCCATGATCTCAGGGTCCTGGGATGGAGCCCCGCATTGGGCTCTCTGCTCAGCAGGGAGCCTGCCTCCCCTTCTCTCTCTCCACCTGCCTCTCTGTCTACTTGAGATCTCTGTCGGTCAAATACATTAAAAAAAAAAATCTTTAAAAATAAAAAAAATAAAATGAAAGGGTCATTATAGAATGGTAAATTTTAACTCACATAGGTAATTCAGTCATGACATTGAAAGGAAAACCCCAATTAAAAGAAAATTCTGAGAATTTCTTGTGAAAAAAAACAAAAACAACCCTTTAGTTACTTATTAGACATATAAGGATCCCAAAAGGATGAAAGGAAAAGGATGGAAAAGTGTAGATGCATCATCTAAAATAGCAAACATTACACTGACAGCTGACCGCGCAAATGAAACAGTGAATCCCCGGAGATAATGACGCCCATTGTTCAGTGTTCAAACAACACACAAAAGTGAATTTCTCATTAGAAGACATACCCTAAGATCCCTATAGGTGCATGAATATAATTTAAAAGATACTTTAAGACCAAAAAAAAAAAAAAAAAAAATTACTGTGGATTCAAAGGGACACTTCCCAATTAGAAAGGGTATAACTTACCCCCCAAAAATAAATAAATAAAACAACTTGAAATTTTAGTCCCCTCATGACAGCCTCAGAATATTTAAAGGAAAAAGGGAACCATACAGAAAAATAGACTGACAAACATTATGGGAATAACTGATAGAGCACACAGGTCTATTAAGAATAGACCTAATTGGGGCGCCTGGGTGGCTCAGTTGGCTAAGCCACTGCCTTCGCCTCAGGTCATGATCCTGGAGTCCTGGGATGCAGTCCCATATGGGGCTTCCCCTGCTCTGCAGAGAGTTTGCTTCTGCCTCTCCCTCTGCCTGCCTCTCCCCCCACTTATGCTCTCTCTCTCTCTGTGTGCGTCAAATAAATAAATAAAATCTTTAAAAAAGAAAGAGAGAAAGAAAGAAAAAAGAAAAGAAAGGAAAGGAAAAAAAGAAAGAAATAGATGTAACTGGTGTACCTGGGCAGCTCAGTTGTTAAGCATCTGCCTTCTGCTCAGGTCATGATCCCAGGGTGCTGGCATCCAGCCCCGCACTGGGCTCTCTGCTCTGTGGGAAGCCTGCTTCTCCCTCCCCCCTGCTTATATTCCTGCTCTGCTGACTCTCTCTCTCTCAAGTAAATAAACAAAATCTTTATTTTAAAAAAAAAGAAAGAAAGAAAGAAATAGACCCAATTGACATATATTAGAACATAGTACCCAACAACTCTTTAAGTAGGTACAAAATCTTTTCAAAATTTTATTATATATTGGGCCATAAAGCAAGTCTTAACAAATTTAAAGGAACAGAATCCATTTAATATACTCTGTGGAAATAATTCAATTAAGCTAAAAAAATTTTTTTAATCTGGAAAACTTCTATGTTTATGGAAATTAAAAAATACACTTCTAAATAACTAGTGGGTAAAAAGAAATCACAAAAAATTTTAGAAAATAATTTGAGCTGATGATATTATTATTCATGAAGAAATCTGTGGAATGTAGCAAAATCAGTGTTTAAAACGAAAGCTATAATATTAAATGTATAAACAGAAGGATAAATATTAATGAGCTAATATCCATCTCAAGAAATTTAAAAATAATGAATAAGATCTAAAGAACATAGAAGGAAGACAAATTAAAATTGGATTAACAAAGTCAAAATTTGATTCTTTAAAAAGTCTAATAAACTCCTTAAAACTTCGATGAGACTGGATCAAATCAGAGAGAGAGACAAATAACCAATACAAAAAATGAAAGAAGGAACATCACTACAGAGCTGTAGAAGGTAAAGAGATAATGTGATTTATTACCTAAACACTTAATATCACTATATTTTAAAACTCTGATGAAAGAGAAAAAAATCTTTTTAAAAATATCCAATTAACCAAAAGTAACAAAGAAGAAATAGGATATCTGAATATTATTCAAGTATTAAATAAATTGAAGATAACTGAAACTCTAAACCACTACCTTCAGTAGCAAAATCAATCAACAATTTAAGGAAAAGATAACACCAATCACATACACTCTAACAGGGAATAAAAAAGGTAAATGACCAAATGAATTTGATACTAAAATCTAATAGAGGCATGAAATAAAGGAAAAGTATAGGTTAACCCAGTCATAACCTTAGATCTAAAAGCCTCAAAATATTAGCAACCTGAATTCAGCTAATGTGTAAAAGGATATTATATCATGACTAAATCAGGTTTATTATTCCAAGAATTTTGCAGCTATTTAATACTGGATAAACAAGCAATTTAATCCATCACAGTAGGCAGAATAGAGAAAAATGATTATCTCAGTTGATGAAATACATCATATATTAATAATGAAAAAATAAAACTCTTAACTAGAACACAACAGAACTTCTTAAATCTGATAAAGGGGTGTGTGTGTGTCTGTGTGTCTGTGTGTCTATGTGTCTGTGTGTGTATGTATACCTAAGCACACACTATACATAATGGTAAATTGTTTTTCCTCCGAAACTGAGAACAAGAACGTTACTACATCATCACCAGTTAGGTTTATACTGGATAAAAGTCCTAAGCAGTGCATTAATATAAGAATATAAAATAAATTTAAAAATAAAGTAAATATATAAAAATTGCTGGGAAAAATAAATAAAAATATTAAAATATGAATATAAATATTTAATCAAGATAAATAAAAATAAAATAATAAAATATAAAAATGAAATATAAAATATGAATATAAAATATAAAATAAATAAAATTAAAATATTGAAATATTAAAAATATAAATGTAAATGTAAAAGAAATAAAACTATGATAAAATAAAAATATAAAATATAAATAAATAAAAATATATAAATATAAAATATAAATATAAAAATATAAAATTAAATAAATGAAATATCAAAATAAATATATGTGTAAAATATAATATTAAAATATAAAACAAAAATAAAGAAATAAAAATATAAAGAGTGCTGGGGTGACACAGTTGGTTAAGCATCTGACTCTTGGTTTTGGCTCAGGTCATGATTTCATGATCTGATTTCATGATCTTTCATGAAATCCAGCTCCAAGTCCAGCTTCGCACTCAGTGCAGTCTGCTTAATTTTTCTTTCTCCCTCTCCCTCTGCTTCTCACCGCTCTGCTCTCTCTCTGTCTCTAAAATAAATAAGTAAATCTTTTCAAAAAACATAACAATTATAGAAATTAAGAATATATAAAACTTACTATTTACAAAGAATGTTACAAACATGCATAATCTAAAATAATCAAGACAAATTATTAGAATTGATAAACATGTAAAAGTTGTTGGATACAACACAAGACAAATTTCGTATAAAATTTGTTGCCGATACACACACACTTTCTTAAAATTTGCAACAGCTTAATGAAATACCAAGTACTAAAGAACAAAATAGAAGAAAATATGTGCACAACCTCTACACAGAAAATTATAAATCAAATCACTATTATGATTAAAGAACTTAAACAGAGAGATACATAAGCATATTTTTCCATTGAGTATTTCAGAGCATTAATTCAATCCTCACTGATAAACAGATTCAGTCCAATCCCATTCAAAATCCTAAAAGATCTCACTGTGAAACCTGACAAGCTGATTCTACTTTTTGAATGTAAAGGCGAAGTGTTAAGAATAGCCAACACACTATTAAGAAAGAGAACAAGGTAAAAAAATAAAAAATTAAAAAGTGTCCTACTAGATATCAAAAACATTTTTTGAAACTATAGATACTATAGCAGTGTGGTTATTGCTGCAAGGATAGGCAAACAGAGGAATAGAATAGACAGCCCCCAAAACAGACACATATGTGGACACATGACCTAGGACACGGATCTGTGGCACTCCAGAGAAGTGGGGAGAGAATGTTTGCAGTAAGTAGTACTGAGATAATGGGATACTTATACAGGAAAAAAAAAACTCCACCTCTTGCTAATATTATATGCAGTTACCAATCCAGGTACTTCGTAGATCTAAATGTGAGAAGCAAAGCAATCAAACTTTTAGAAGACTATCTTCATGATTTGGGGAAAGGGAAAGATTTTTAAACAACACACAAAGAACTACCAAACATAAAGACTGACATATTTTACTATATTAAAGCTAAGAGCTTCTCTTCATCAAAAGATAACTTTAAGGCAAAGCCTCAGAGAAGATGTATGCAATATATGTTTTTGATCAAGGATTCCCATCCGTGTATATAAAGAACCCCTAGAGGCGCACCTGGGTGGCTCAGTCCATTGGGTGTCTGCCTTTGGCTCAGATCATGGTCTCCGGGTTCTGGGATCCAGCCCCGAGTCGGGCTCCCAGCTCAGCCGGGATTCTGCTTCTCCCTCTCCTTCTCCCTCTGCCTTCCCCCAACCCCCAATGCTCTCTCTCACTCTCTCTCAAATAAATAAAAATATTTAAGAAAAAAAAAAAGTCCTATACATTCAAATGAAAAGAACTTTGGAGTCTTTAGTACAATTTAAAAATCAGCAAGAAACTAGACAGAAAAGGACATCCAAATGACCAGCACATTTTCGAAAAGATCCTCATCCTCATTACTGTTCAGGGAAGTCCAAATAAAATTACAAGATATCACGGTGACTTAATACACCCACCAGAATGGCTAAAATGAAAAAGACAGACAATACCCAGTGTCGTTGAGGATTCAGAGCAAGAGACCTGGAGATCGTGTAAGTGGAGACAGCTGCTTTAGAAGTGTCTCATTATCTGCTACTGCTGAGCAAACACATGTTTTACGACCTAGCAATTTCATTTTTATGAAAATAAATGCCCAACAGAAGTGGCTTCATTTTTATCACTTCTCAGCCTTTTGGCCAAGATCAAGTGTAGAAGGGCGTGCACTTTTGTACAAAGATGCACATCCAGCGATGCTTATAGCAGCCCTATTCCTGGTCATCAGAATGGGAAACAACTCAAATTTTCATCAAGAGTAGATGAAGATATGTCTCCAAAGGCAAAGGAAACAAAAGTGAAAATAAACTTTTGGGACTTCATCAAAATCAAAAGCTTCTGCACAGCAAAGGAAACAGTCAAAAAAACAAAGAGGCAACCCATGGAATGGGAGAAGATATTTGCAAATGACAGTACAGACAAAAGGTTGATATCCAGGATCTATAATGAACTCCTCAAACTCAACACACATGAAACAGGCAAACATATCAAAAAATGGGCAGAAGATATGAACAGACACTTCTCCAATCAAGACATACAAATGGCTATCAGACACATGAAAAAATGTTCATCATCATTAGCCCTCGGAGATTCAAATTAAAATCACATTGAGATATCACCTTACACCAGTTAGAATGGCCAAAATTAACAAAACAGGAAACAACATGTGTTGGAGAGGATGTGGAGAAAGGGGAACCCTCTTCCACTGTTGGTGGGAATGTAAGTTGGTGCAGCCTCTTTGGAGAACAGTGTGGAGATTCCTCAAGAAATTAAAAATAGAGCTTCCCTATGACCCTGCAATTGCACTCCTGGGTATTTACCCCAAAGACACAGATGTCGTGAAAGAAGGGCCATCTGTACCCCAATGTTTATAGCAGCAATGGCCACGGTCGCCAAACTATGGAAAGAACCAAGATGCCCTTCAACAGATGAATGGATAAGGAAGATGTGGTCCATATACACTATGGAGTATTATGCCTCCATCAGAAAGGATGAATACCCAACTTTTGTAGCAACATGGACGGGACTGGAAGAGATTATGCTGAGTGAAATAAGTCAAGCAGAGAGAGTCAATTATCATATGGTTTCACTTATTTGTGGAGCATAACAAATAGCATGGAGGACAAGGGGTATTAGAGAGGAGAAGGGAATTTGGGTAAATTGGAAGGGGAGGTGAACCAGGAGAGACTATGGACTCTGAAAAACAATCTGAGGGGTTTGAAGTGGCGGGGGGTGGTGTGGGAGGTTGGGGTACCAGGTGGTGGGTATTATAGAGGGCACGGATTGCACTCTCAACTAGGAGCACTGGGTGTGGTGAAAAAATAATGAATACTGTTTTTCTGAAAATAAATAAATTGAAAAAAAAAAGAGTAGACCAAATAAATTGTGACATATATTGGTGTATTAGAATATGATACCACAAGAAGACTGAATAAGAACTACAAATGACCATATGGATAAGCGTCACAAATAAGACCAAAAAGAAAAAAAAATGCACACAAAATAATATACTGTATGCTTCCATGTATATGAAGTTCAAAAACGAGTGAAATAAACAAGGTTTACATATGCATACCGCGGTGATAACACTGTAGGGAAGAGAAGGACTATTGTAAAATAGTTAGGATCATGGTTATCCGGAAAAGGGGCACAACTGCATAATTGAAAGGCCTGGTGCAAAACTAAGATATAGGGTCCCTTATTCACAGATTATTAAGAATTTCAAAACAGGGACAGCAGAACATTAAACCAAATGTGGAGCCCTCCTGGGCATGGGGTCCTAAGCACACCCATGAAGCCACCCCGGCTAGTGCACACAAAAGGCTTCCATGGTGCTGGCAATGTTCCAGAGTCCTGGTTTTCTAATAATTCAGCTCCACTGTGTAATTTTCTGTACCTCTACGTTAAAGCATGATGAAGAAAGGGGATCTTCAAAAGAACAAAACACAGGAGTCACAGTTTCAGCCCAACCCAGGGAGCCTTGGTGGCTAATGCTGAGCAGACTATGTAGCAAAAAATAAATAATTTTCTTTTTTTTTTTAAATATATTTGTTGATTTGACAGCAGGAGGGATTACAATTAGGAAGAGAGGCAGACAGAGAGAGGGGGAAAGCAGGCTCCCCGCTGGGCAGGGAGCCCGATATGGGCCTCGATCCCAGGACCCTGAGATCATGACCTGAGCTGAAGGCAGAAGCTTAACCCACTGAGCCACCCAAGTGCCCAATAAATAATTTTAAGGCACCAAATTAGGCAGCAGAAGGCTGGGTTCTTGTCACAATTCTGCTCTATGACTTGAAGCAAGTTCGCTAGACCTTTTGGAATTGAGATTTCTCAGTCTGCCCATTGTGTGTTCACCTCACTACCTCACAGAGTTATGAGAATCAAGTGATACCAGATAGTAGCTTTAGAAGAAACAAGTTGCTCTCCACCATAAGATGGGATTATTCTTTACACTTTAAATGGCCATGTTAAAATACCACCCCCACCCCCCTCAACCCCCCCCCCCCCCCCCGGACTGTGCTAGGTATGCCAGGTGATTTAAATTTAAATGGCATCACCTGGCTGCCTTCAATATGTTTCTGTTTGGGCCCAAGGGACTGCAGAGGAAATTTCCAGGCTTCACTACAACATCATGAGCATTTGGATTCTAGGCTTGGAAGGGCCAGACTCATATGTAAATCTCAGTTCCTAGCAGTGCTCTCTCCTTCCTGCAGGACCCAAGATGTGGCCACGGGCTTCCCAGCCCCACAGCACTGGGTCACGTGTCAACCAGACCTCCTAGTTGAGAGCACGCAATGGCATCTGGGAGCCGCAGAGAAAGCCTGCCTGTCTGAAGCAGGAACTGGCCCTCATGCTCAGCAATGGAGTAAGGTTCTGGTCCTTTAGGATAAAATCCCACAGTCCCTATACAGTTCTTTTTCAGGCCATCTCCAATAATTGTGATCACGTAATTAGAAACTTTTTGGCATTCGCTCAACGCAATGGAAGTTTCCATTCAGATAGGATGGATTGTGAGTTTTTTGGGAAAGGATGGAAGTGTGGAGAAGAGGCAGGTGGGCCCAAGTCTGAGAAGACAACTGAAGCCATCACTTGAAGAGACCTCCATTTAAAACAAGTGCTTTTGGGGCACCTGGGTGACTCAGTCAGTTAAGCACCTGCCTTCAGCTCAGGTCCTGATCCCAGCATCCTGGGATCAAGGCCCATATTTGCCTCCCTGCTCAGCAGAGGGCCAGCTTCTCCTTCTCCCTCTGCCTGCTGCTCTGCCTACTTGTGCTCTCTATCTCTCTGTCAAATAAATCTTAAAAAAATAATAATGAAATTAAATAAAACAAGTGCTTTTGCTACCAGTTAGTCTGTAACAAAATGGGTCTTCAGTCTGCCTCTTATATTTCCTTAATATTTCTTCAAAACTTCTAGGATGGCGCTCTGTGACCTGCCTGAATTGTATTAGGGACACCTGGCTATTTGGTGAGGGAGTCCTCTGCTTTTGCTCCCAGATTCAGAGCCTTTCCCAGCTATCCTTCTGATTTCCAAGAGTCTCTCTTGGGAGCCACCCCCACAGACTTAAAAGCTTCCGCTGGGCCATCATTCATTCATAGCTCATAACCATAACGTAAAAAGTGCTTGACAGCCTCTACCTGATAACCAAGGAACGACGGAAAACAGGCTGGAAAAGCTGCTCGAAGTGAGTCCGCAAAGAGGAGCCCCCGGGACTGTGCCGGCTGCAAAGGTGAGCGGCATAACAGAATGAGGAAAAAAGCAGCTTTTGCTGGTTTCTTACTCCTCCTCCTTTCATGGTGCGTCTCCTCTCCTGGTAGATTAGAGAGGATTCTTGGGGAGAAGGATCAGAATTTTGCTGATCAATCCCTGCGTCCATTTGCGAAGTCTTCTTCTTTTTTTTTTTTTTTAAGATTTTATTTATTTATTTGACAGACAGAGATCACAAGTAGGCAGAGAGGCAGGCAGAGAGAAGGGAAGGGAAGCAGTCTCCCTGCTGAGCAGAGAGCCCAACGTGGGGCTCAATCCCAGGACCCTGGGATCATGACCGGGCCAAAGGCAGAGGCTTAACCCACTGAGTCACCCAGGTGCCCCTTGCAAAGTCTTCTTACAGACAAAACCCTGCTCTGGTCTCCAGGACTCACACGCAGAGAGGCAGGTGGGGCTTATTAGGAAGCCAGAGGGCTGGAGAAGATATCTGGAGATCCGGGTCTCAGTCTTGCCTTTTTCTCCCATTGGTAAAGAGGCTTCCAGGAGTGCCTTCATCCCTTCGCTCCACTTTCTCATCCTAAAGTGTGTGCCATGCTGCCTGGCTATCTCCCAGGCTCAAATAAGATTCTGTGTTTGAAAGGGCTTTTCAGTGTAATAAAAGGCTAGGTCAGTATGAGTTCGCCTAAGATTCCAGAAGAGAAAATGGATATGAAGAGAAGCCATGACTCACTCAAGGTCCCATGGGTACGATGAAAATATTTTGAGAATCTTGAGACTTGGGCCCCTTTTCCTTACCTTCTTTCTAGTGTTCTGCCCAGAACAGGCTGACTTCTTGGGGCAATTATGCATGATGTGATCCCCTGGAGGGCATCACATGTTTTTAATCCATTCAACTGAGGGTCCAGCCAGTATCACCCACTTCGTGTTAATTGAAGGACATTCCCAAATGCCATTTAGCTCTTCTTACAGGGTGAGGTTGATTCAGACATTGCATCTCCACCATCAACAGGGCTGGTAAAAGCAAACTCTTGGCCCCAGACGGCTGCCTCAACCAAGCTGCATCACCACGGACAGGAAGAAAATGTTAAGGGGCTGAAGGTTCTACAAGCTGTGGAGAAGGAAGACATTCTGCTGTGGTTCCTGCGCTTAACCCAGATTTTTCTGTTATGTGCTTTGCTGAGAAGGGTGTTCTGAAAGGAACTTTTTCACCCATCTGGCCGGGACCAGGAGTGGAAGCTTCATTTTTGGAGTAAAATGACTGGAAAGGAAAAGTTCCTGCTCCCAAGTCGTCTTTGTTTCCTTGAGAAAAATGTGCAGGAGACTCTGCCCAGCACGTCTCAAAAGCTACTGGCATTTTTTTGGCCTCCATTGAACTACCCCCATTGCCTATATATAGCCCTGTCTTGTGTAAAGAATTTAAAAAGCATTAGGATGCAGAAATCAAAGAGACAATAAATTTAAAACCAATCTTATTGTCTGCAGCCTAAAGTGTTATTCAGATCAAAGGGGAGGGGACATCTGGCTTCTGGCTTGCTACAAAAGGCAGATCACGTTACCTATCAATCGCGAGATTCATCCACTCTTTCAATTTTGGGGTCTAGAGAATACGGCTTTTTTAGCTCCCAGTGAAGCATAGTAAGGGAACCCATCAGAACTCCTGATAACTTTCGAAAATAAAACAAGCTCCACAAGATTCTATAAACATATGCTCATGAGCTCTGCCTTGTGCCTCTCTGATCACGTGTGAGGCCTTCAAGAGCTCAAAGCTACCCCCATGTTGTCACCACTCTTCTCTACCTCTACCCCCAAAGCTAGAACTTTCCAATTTGCAAGTCTAACTTCATAATCAAGAATGCACATTCACATGTGATTATTTGAATCTGTTTTGCCCAAATCACAGTTCGGAACTGAGTCACCAAACGTGTAGTTGAAAACTTGCGTGCTACTTTGCCTCCATTTTGGTCCTACAAGCATAGATTTGTCTTACCATAAATTTTTCATAATAACAGCTTTGAAAGAAGGGTCCATTGTGCTCTTTGTCTAGCAATTTTCTTAGTGGTCTGTACAAATTCTATATGTGATCCAGTTCGAAATTACATGAATAAGATCTTCCTTGTAGTGTAGATGAGGGAATCATACCAATTTAAAGGCCATTAAGATCCCAAACCAGGAACCCTTAAGTCAGTACTTAGCTCTGATTTCATTTGTTCTCAGGAGCAAACAGTACAAATGCAGGATATGTTTTTTGTTTTGTTTTGCTTTTCATAGTGTTTCCAAGGGGAACAAAGAAGTAAGTACCACATGTAAGAACCTCTTGTAGTAACTCAGTGTCTCAACATAACTGTTTCTTTCCTTATCAATTCCTCAGCCCCCCAAAATCTAGAGAGGAATGCAGACAAACGGCAGTACGAATTCTGTATTGGGGACATCACATAAAGCTCCCAGCAGCACTCTTCAATTTCTGCTATGTTTCACTCACTTTCAGTGTAATGGAGAAGGTTTTCAATTACCTTGATATTGCTCAACCCAACTTGTATATTTCCATTCCAGCACAATTTTCTTTTACGGATTCCAGTGTTCTCCCTGCATTAAGGGCTTTCTAGAAACTTACAAAACAAACCCAAATTGTCTCTTTACTTATCGTCTAAACCTTCGCTTCTCACCCTTCTCACCTGCCCCAATCTTTCAGGGGAAAGGTTCTCTGCCAACCAAAAATTAGAAAGAAAAAAATCACGGAGAGATTTGGCATGATCTTAGCCTGATAATCTTCTCCAAGAGACATAATTCTTTTCCATAATCCTACTTTGTTTTTCACTAAGATTGCCATTTTGTTGCTGATGAAAGACTCTCATTCAAAATATAAAAAATCCCGGAAACAAATGGAGGGTTTTAGAAGGGAGGGGGATGTGGGGGAATGGGTGAGCCAGGTGATGGTTATTAAGGAGGGCAGGATTGCATGGAACACGGGGTGTTATATGCAAACAGTGAATCAAAGCTAATGATGTACTGTATGGTGACTAACACAATAAAAAATATAAGGAATATAAAGATAAGCAATAAAAATATAAAGAATATTTGGTAAGAGGTAAGAATGGATGGGGAGATTTTAATTTTATTACATAACAGCATCTCAGAGTAAAAGAATATTTCAGGCTCTTCAGTTTCTGGAGGGAAGTGGAATGAAGATTTTTTAATGTAGCGTTTCACCAATGTTAGTGGCCTAATTCCATTTTTTCCCACAGAATAGTTGACATACAATATTTTATCAGTGTTGGTGTACAACATAGTGATTCAACAATCCTAAACATTATACAGTGCTCACCACAAGGAGCATAGTCGCTACCTGTCTACATACTGCATTATTACAATATTATCAACATACAGCATTATTACAATATTATTGACTGTATTCCCTATGCTGTACTTTTCATTTCTGTGACCTATTTCTTTGATAATTGGGAGTTTGTGCCTCTTAATCCCCTTCACCTATTTCTCCCATCCTGGCCACTATCAGTTTTCTGTATTTATTAATCTCTTTCTGTTTTTTGTTTGTTTGTTTCCTCTTCTGTTTTGTTTTTTAGATTCCACATATAAGTAAAATCATATGATATTGTCTTTCTCATTTCACTGAGCATAATATCCTGCAGGCCCGTGCCTATTATTGCAAATAGCAAGATTTTATTCATTTCTTTATGGCTGTGAAATACTCCATTGTATGTATAACCACGTCTTTATCCACTCCTTTATCGGCGGTGTTGCCTTGGGTGGCTTTCATGTCTTGGCTTTTGTGAATAAGGCCGCAGTGAACATAGGGATGCATGTATCGTTTTGAATTGGTGTTTTTGTTTCCTTTGGGTAAATACTCAGTAGTGGAACTACTGGCCTTAATTCTGGTTTGTGAGTAGGGCCTAGTTTGCGCTGAATCCTGGGTGAGCATCAGAAGTGAAATTTTGGTATGAGTCTGGCATTCCAGTTCTGACAGCATGTCTGGGAAGGGAATGAAGAATTGAAATGTTTTGTAAAATATAGTGGGAGAGGCCAAGAGAGAAAAAATGAACCTTTCCAGCCTTTCTGTGAACACCTGGAAAGGTGAATTTTCAACATCAAGTACCAGGACAAGAAAACTCAATACCACTATCTTCTTTTACACCAATTCCTATTCTTTTTCTTGTTTTTTCTTTACAAACACAGCCTCTCTCTCTGGCGATCACTGCTATGTCTCATAAACTTTTCTGGATGCCTTCCTGCTCTCAAAAAAAAAAACAAAAAAAAAAACCCAAGAGGTGGGGTTATGCATATCTCAACTACTAACCATTAAAAGAAAAATTTAATGCTTCTCTTAATTACGATGTTGAGAGTATAAGCTGGTTTATGGCCCTAAAAAGACCTAGGAGTGCCTCTAAACAGGCTTTGTTCATTATGATGGGTCTATGTATTTATTGGGATACAATGACAAAAATGTTATGTCTTCCCCCATTAGGAAACCTAGGTTTTACTTTGATAGACATATAATTTTTCTCAGATTTCTGAGAAGTAGACCTTTTTTCTACCTCTACCTTCTCCCATGCTCCCTGGGAGCACATCAATAAAGGCAAACTTTGGCAGAAAAGGAAAAATGTAGAGCAGAAATGAATGTCTAATAATTGAAAGCATCGTGGACCTTATTATGGTTTATTGCCTTATTCGAAGGGTTGGAGGAACACACTGTAAAGAGTGTGGCACTAAATTTATTAGCATGGTTATCATATTTCAGACAAGACATAAAACTGAGGGGACCCACTTCTTCCATCCCATGGCACCTTCTACAAGAAGAGTCGAGTTATCCTGGCACAGATCCAGATCCTACTATCTGATGACTTACGTTTCCTTTGTAGTATGCCTGGGAGACATTAGAGGGTCTTCCTCTTTGAAACTCAGTCGCTACCTTAAGAACGAACAAAACGGGCTTCTGCAAAGGGATGTGGGGAAAAAATCTCACATCCCAGCATTTGGATCAAGTGAACAGAATGAGCAGTGTGGTCTGAAGTAGGAAACTGAGCTAGATCATCAAAGTCTTCCTAGTTTGTTACTAAATAGGCTCCTGACCCACCTGACTACAACTGCTCATCTGTATACATATTTAAAACAAATAAACAGGGTCACCTGGGTGGCTCAGTGGGTTAAAGTCTCTGCCTTCGGCTCAGGTCATGATCCCAGGTTCCTGGGATCGAGCCCCACATCGGGCTCCTTGCTTAGCGGGGAACCTGCTTCCCCCTCAGCTCTCTGCCTGCCTCTCTGCCTACTTGTGATCTCTGTCTGTCAAACAAACAAAAAACATAGATTCCAAACTGGCTGCTCCAATACTAGTTTTTCTGAACTCTATGCACTGCATCCTCTCCCTCAAGAGAAAGATAAGTTTTATTTTCTTTGACTTATCCTTTTCACTTATAGGCTTAATTCCAGAACATCCCCCTAGAAGCTTTAAAAGAAAGAAAATTACTCATGCAATATTATGTACATCCTTTTGTCTCCACTTTCAGCTTGTTCACCCCTAAAACGGAAATCCTTTAAATATGTCCTGTGTTTCTTTCAAAATAAATGAGGATCAAATAAAATGATGTCTGCAAACATGTATGTTTTTCTCTTTGACAGCACTCTCCAAAGTCAAGTTACAATGGGTATAAAGTTGCATTGGGCTCAGATAAATGTAACGTATGGATTTATTGTTTCTTTCTTGTGGAACTTCACTAAAAGGCAAAGTAAAGAATTTAAAAGGTATGAGCATACAAGGACAAAGAATAAGGAAAAGAGACACTAACAACTGAGTGATTTCAGTAAATGCTTTAGGAGATGGAAGGCTGACAGGGGAGAGTGGGATTGGCAGCATCATGGAAGCTTCAAACTAAGTTAAAATTCCTAGGAGAACTAAGAGACAAGACGCATCAGAAGATGGCCATCACAGTGAGCTGCAGAGCTGACTCTAAGGAGACTGAATCAAAGTTTGTCTAGAACAGCTGAGCCCTTAGATCCTTGCTCCCAGCCTGTGAGGGCCTTAGTGGCACATTAAAGACAGCCACAGATCACCTCACACTCTTCTCATCAAGAGGTGAGGGTACCTCCTTCTTGAATCTGGGTAGGTCTAGACTCTTTTGACCAAGTGAATATGGTAGAAGTGACACTCTATAGGTTTTTAGGCCCAGCCTTAAGAAACTAGGAGCTTTCACCTTCTTTTTCTTAGAACACTGATTTGAAACCCAACCACTAGGCTCAAAAGCTTAAGACACATGAAGCAAGTATTTGAAGCTCAGCTTCCAGCTGTAGCTAGCATTGACTACCAGCCTTGTGAGTGAGTCGTCTGGGACATTTCTTCCTCCTCAGCTTCCAGGGATCCCAGCCACAGAGGCTACCTGACTGCAACAGCATGAGAAACCTCTACCCAGCGAAGAACCACTCAGCTGAGTTCAGTCAACTCACAGAATCATGAGATACTAATATTAATAAAGGACTAAGTTACTCAGTTTTGGAATGGTTTTTCATGCAACAGTAGACAACCAGAACACCAGCTTACACCAAGGCAACCTTAACCTCATCTGACCTAACCTGACCACTGAAAAGGGTTTATTCTTTCAAGAAATTAAGCTCAAAGTTTTGACAATTAGGCTTAACATACTGAGTTGTAGATTATCCTCCAATGAACTTTTAAAATGTTTAAATTAGGTGCTACTTAAATTTATTTTATCATACCATCAATAGTTGATTACAAAGAACCAAGCATTTCTAGAAGAAAGAGAGAAGGAAGGAAAAAAGAAGAAAGGGAGGGAGAAAGAAATAAATTAAACCCAGAAGTCTTTGAATTTCAGGACAACCAGGCCAAATAAAGACAGAAATGAGGCATGGTGTTAATAAATGAAAATCTTCATACTGAACAAAAAGCTTCGCCCTCATAGAAGACTAGTAGCTTCTTCCCCCAAAAATGTATAGTAGATTCTTCTCTCAGGAAATATAATAGCCCCAGAGAAAAGATCATTAAATATTGACATTTGGGAATTCCCCAACTTAAAAGGTTGCCTCACCACCAGATTAGCTTGCAGTGAAGAATACCAATTTAATAATCTTCCCACACCCAGATCTTCTCAACTGGCTTATTAGAGCTCTTAAATATAAAACACACCGCTAAGAATCACCAATATCTTAGGAGAGCCAGAAATTAATACACACATACACACCTTAGAGAGCCAGAGTTAAACAGAGACGATATAGAGAATAGGGGAAAAACTAACAAGGAAGGAAAGATTACATTCATGAACAAAAACAGAATATCCTTTTATTTTTTTCAAGTGGGCTCTGCACCCAGTGTGGGGCTCGAACTTATGACCTCGAGATCCAAAGTCACCCACTCTACCAACTGAACTGGCCAGGCTCCCCAGAATATTATTTTAAAACAGAGAGGGAAGGACAACAAGCAGAGACTCTATAGACTATAGAAACAACAACAATCGCAACTGCCCACATGTAAAATTCGTGGGAAGATCCGTTAGTTTACTGTGCTGTGAAATAAACTACCACAGATTCGTAGCTTAAAACAACACACATTTATCATCTCACAGTTTCTGTGGATCAGGAGTCTGGGCACAGCTTAGCTGAGTCCTCTTGTCACGGTCTCACCAGGCAATATATCAGCCAGGACTGGCTTCTCCAGGAGCTAGAGTAGGGAAAGAATCCACTCTCATCTCCTTTAAGTTACTTACAACATTCATTTCCTGGCGACCACAGATCCACGACAGCTTGCTTCTTCAAAGCCAGCAATGGTGAGGGAGAGACAGACCCTGGCAAGATGGGAACTACACTTTTATGCAATCAAGTTCCCATGATGATCACGTGCATCCTGTCCCCTGTGCCACATTCCTTGTATTAGAAGCAATTTCCAGGTCCCAGCCACACTACGGAGAAGGGTATCCTGAAAAGACAGGAATACCAGGAAATAGTATTCCTGGGGAAATCACTTAGAACAACATGGAGATAAGGATAGGTGTGTGTGTGTACCTGTATATATTTTTTAAAAAAACAAAACGAATGAAAAAAGCTCCAATAGCTAACTCCAGGGTCAGTTGAACAACCAAGGAAACCTAAATTCAGCAGTCAGTGGTAATGGATGGTCGTAACAGTATCAACTCTGCTTATTGATGTGAGCAAAACTTGTGGTACAAATTGTGTAGAGTGGAACGAGTGAAATGGAGAATGAACTCTCTGTCCTCTTTACCATAACACAATGCTGGCAGACAATATGTAAACTTAAAAGTAAGAAGTAGAAGGATGGATACCAGGGCAGAAGAAACAGACATGTTCAGCAGTCGGCTCTGAGAAATGAGACTGAAGGAGTCAAGTAGAATCACTGGGACAAGAGACCGAGGTTTTGCACTGTAAGCCGTGGACTACCGTTTCCTTTCACCCCTGTATCTGTGAATTAGTTCGATGTGGCTTCTTACCCTCTCGGCACCTAACCCAGTATCCTTCTGGATTGTCTTCTATACTGTAGAGCATGGAAAGCTAAACACTTGCACTTCCTAGACGTTCATGAAGTTTATGTCTATAATTTGCTCTAGTTCCCATGAGCAGACACATCGCACTAGACTTGCAAGCAGAAGTAACCAATCTGGGGCACCTGGGTGGCTCAGTGGGTTAAGCCGCTGCCTTCGGCTCAGGTCATGATCTCGGGGTCCTGGGATCGAGTCCCGCATCGGGCTCTCTGCTCAGCAGGGAGCCTGCTTCCCTCTCTCTCTGCCTGCCTCTCTGTCTACTGTGATCTCTCTCTGTCAAATAAATAAATAAAATCTTTAAAAAAAAAAAAAAAAAGAAGAAGTAACCAATCTGAGCCAGCAGCCATTTGTAGGAACTCATAACTTCTGTCAAGCATGGGGAGGGCATCATCGGATTCTTAGGCAGCTAGGCTGCATTTTCCCCTTGAACGTGGGCAAACTCAGAGACTTGCTTTTGACAAATGAGATCAAACAAAAGTAAGGCCCGTGGCTTTGGAGGCTAAGTCGTGAAAAGTCACGTGGCTTCTTCCTTGCTCTCTCTTGGATTACTGACTCTGGAGGAAGCCACTGTGTTATGAAGAGAGGAGCTGAGACTTCCAGCTAACAGCCATGTGAGTGAACTGTGATGGAGTGGGTTCTCCAGTCCATCAAGTCTTGAGGGGTCTGAAACCCCTGCTGATACTTTGCCTGCAAACTCCTGAGAGATTCTGAACCAGAACCACCCAGCTGAGTCATTCCCAGATCCCTATCAGGAAATATGTGAGATTGGGGCGCCTGGGTGGCTCCCTTGGTTAAGCATCTGTCTTCAACTCAGGTCACGATCTCAGGGTCCTGGAATTAAGCCAGGCATAGGGCTTCCTGCTCAGCAGGGAGTTTGCTTCTCCCTCTCTGCCTGCTCATATTCTCTCTCTCTCTCTCTCTCTCACTCTCTAAAATAAATAAAATCTTTTAAAAAAATATGTGAGATAATAAATGTTTGTTGTTTTAAGCTACTGAGTTTTGGCATAATTTGTTAGCAAACAATCTCTAACAAATATAAGGCGATTCACAGTTTGGCCTGACTTCTGGCATTATCTCAATTCAGTAAGAAAAAGTCTTTCATCATATACTCAGTCCATCTTCTGGCTTGGCTTTTCTGTGTGCAGAGGCTTCATTCTTCAGACAGTTTCATCCATGTACCTGGGAAAGATGGCTGTGAGCAGATTTTGGTCTTCAGGCTTATGATCCTAGAGGAGGGAAAAATAACCTTGTTTCTCCCAGCCTCTATATTCATATCTGAAGGGAAGATTCTGATGGACTCAGTCTGGGTTTCAAGCCTGTTTTTAAAACTAACCATGGTAGCCAAGTGGAATGAGTATTCTGACTTTCCAGTATGGTCAAATGTCACCCCTATGCCTCCAGAGCAGATTTTGGTCTTCAGGCTTATGATCCTAGAGGAGGGAAAAATAACCTTGTTTCTCCCAGCCTCTATATTCATATCTGAAGGAAGATTCTGATGGACCCAGTCTGGGTTTCAAGCCTGTTTTTAAAACTAACCATGGTAGCCAAGTGGAATGAGTATTCTGACTTTCCAGTATGGTCAAATATCACCCCTATGCCTCCAGAGGGAATAGGAATAAAATAAAGTTGATTAAAAAGATTCAATGACACCACAAAGAATGAGGGAAAGTAGATTAAAAAAAAAATGAAAGAAAGTTTTAAAGAGAAGAGATGCAAGAAGTAAAAAACAATAGATATCTCCTTAAAAGTCCATCCCAAATAGGACTTCTGCTGTCACTGTGATAGAATTATAAACTCCTTCCATCGAAGTGTCAGTATTGACAATGATGGAATGAAATGTCTGGAAGACTGTGAAGCCCATTTTTAATGGACTTTTGCTACATTGCTTAATGATAAATACACAGGATGGAGAAAGTGGTTTCAGCCATAAACATAGAAGACAATAGAATTGTTTTGTAAACATCAGTATCTGAGTCTTGTTTTTATGATAATGGGGAAAAATGACAATAAGAATAAGTCTCTAAAACAGCTTGAAATAATCAACGATTTTAACCTCCTGCCCACTAAATTTGTTGGTGCAACAAAAGTAAATGGACACTGCTAATCCTCTACTTGGTAATCACCATTAAGTTCTAGGAAGAAGGCTAGAGCTGCCTTACTTCAGGCCTTTATCTTTTCCCACTTAAGCTGTTTGCTTATAGAGTTTGCATACAGAATTAGGGATGCATGCTTTGGTGATGAAAATATTAAGATATCCAAAGAAAAAATTACTAAGAAAGTTGAGGGTGTGATTATTCATTGTGGTATGGGAAAGGTTTAACATTGAGGTGGGGCATAGGAGACCTTCTGGAAAAGCTAGGAAAAAAATACATTTCTTAACCTAGTGGTAATTACAAGTGTATCTGCCTTACAACAATTCTTTGCTGTAAGTTTTGAAATCAGGAGGTGTCAGTCCTTCATACTTGTTTTTCTTTTTCATAATTGTTTCGGCTATTTTGTGTCCTTTGCATTTTCATATAAATTTTAGGGTTAGCTTTTGTCCATTTCTGCAAGAAGTGAGTTGGGATTTTGATAGGGATTGCATTGAATCTTCAACAGTATTCTTCTAATCCATGGACATGTGATATCTTCCTATTTAGTTCGGTTTTCTTTTATTGATTTTTTAAATATTTTATTTATTTATTTGGGAGTGAGAGAGGGAGTGAGAGAGAGAGAGCGTGAGAAGGGAGAAGGTCAGAGGGAGAAGCAGACTCCCCATGGAGCTGGGAGCCCGATGCGGGACTCGATTCCAGGACTCCAGGATCATGACCTGAGCCAAAGGCAGTGGCTTAACCGACTGAGCCACCCAGGCGCCCTCTTACATTGCTTTAAATGATGTCTTATAGTTTTCAATATATAAGTCTTGCACTTCCTTTGTTAGATTTATTCCTATTTTATTCCTCTTTTTGATGCTAAATGAAGGAATTATTTTCTTAATTTCATTTTTAGACTTTCTCATTGTTAGTGTATAGAATACAATCAATTGGGCAATTAATTAATTAGGAAATTAATCTCCAAAATCTTTGGGGAAAAAAAGAATACAATTAATTTTTATATATGGGTCTTGTGTCCTACAATCTTGATATACTCATTTACCAAGCTCTTGCTATGATTCAAATGGTTGCATCTACCCCAGAATTCATGTTGAAATCCTAACCCCTGAGGTGATGATATTTGGAGGTGGGACCTTTGGGATGTCCTTAAGTAATGAGGGTGGAACCCTAATGAATGGGATTAGTGCCTTACAAAGGAGGTTCCAGAAGGATCTCTAGCCACTTTCACCAGGTAAGGATACAACAAGAAATCTGGGACCCAGAAGCATGCTTTCACCTGAACATGCTGGCAACCTGATCTCAGACTTCCAGTCTCTGAACTGTGAGGAATAATTTTGTTTGTTTATTGTTGCTATTGTTTTCATAAACTACCAGTCTATGTTATCTTGCTATAGTAGCCTGAATGGACTAAGATAGCGCTAATATTTCTTTTGTGAATTCCTTAGGATTTCTATGTACAAGGTCAAACCATCGGAAAATAGATGTGATTTTAAGTAATATAATGTAGTAACTCTTGAGATCAGTCTCTCTACCACTCCCCAGGATTTGTGGTTGTTGCTGTTTATTGTTTCTTTTTTTTTTTAAGATTTTATTTATTTATATGACAGAGAGAGATCACAAGTAGGCAGAGAGGCAGGCAGAGAGGGAGAGGGGGAAGCAGGCTCAGCACCGAGCAGAGAGCCCAACGCAAGGCTCGATCCCAGGACCCTGGGATCATGACCTGAGCCAAAGGCAGAGGCTTTAACCCACTGAGCCACCCAGGCGCTCCTGTTTATTGTTTCTTTGACTCTTCGTTTAACAATGACTTTTATGAACTAATTCAGTAAAGCCTATATTTTTTTGTTTTGTGTTTTCACTGAATCTCTGCTTGGTTAGTTTAGTGGTCAGCTAATAGTTGAACAGGGATTTCCTTAAACACTTGGAACCAGTAAATCTATCAGTCTTTGCCAAGGGGTTCTTTATGTTGGGGAGGACCTTCAATACTCAGACAGGCAGTTGACAACTGGGTCTTAGCCTTCACTTCCTGCTTACCAGGAGCCTGTGATCGGCCTGAAGTAAGAGCTTACAGTCAGCCTTCTCAGATTCTTCCTGAACATGTAGAAAGGCCTAGGCATGTACACAGCCCTGTGTATGACTTTGGCCTTCTAGATACTCAGTATTTGCTGGCGCTTTCCAAAGCCCCCAAGAAATCTCATTCCCCTGTGTTCAGCCTTCTGCTTGCCCTAACTGCTATCCTCTACCTCATATGGCCACAAAAATAATCAATTGCCTCTATTTTCAACAAGGGTCTCCACACTGGGCACTTCCAATCAGGTCAAATAAAGATAGCCTTGCAAGTGGGTCTCCAGGGTGTGACAGACAAGTCAAATAGACAGTTCTCTGGGTATTTGGCTTTGAAAGAACTCCAATCCCATTCTACCTCCTCCAGGGGCTGCTAGATGGCTGGATTTCACTGTAGTTACTAGGTGGTGGTTTTTAAGTCTTCTGTGGAACTGAAGAGGGAGGAGGAGAACAGGGCAAGTTACAATATCACCGTGTTTGCCGTTCTTACAGAGATTCAGCTTTTTTCTAGAATAAATGCTTCCTAGACTGCTATAATCTCTCAGGTAATTTTCAAAGTTCTAAAACTTGGTTCTGGTTCTTTTTGCCAATCTCTGATTGGTTTTATGCAGAATTTTCAGAGCTCCACACTCCAACATTTTTGCTGATATTCTACCATGTACTTTTTTTTTTTTAAAACCTGCAATCGCTTTCTGTATCCAGTCCCACAACCCTGTTCAGATGTTGCCTCCTAGATGTGGGTGTGGCTTTTCTGAGGACACCATCTCCTTGGTACTTGCTGTCATCTTTCCCCTCCAAGTCCAAGGAGGCTGTAACAAAAGGAGAGATGTCAAAGAGGCTGTAAATGCTTTGGGGCGCCTGGGTGGCTCAGTGGGTTAAAGCCTCTGCCTTCGGCTCAGGTCATAATCCCAGGGTCCTGGGATTGGGTCCCGCATTGGGCTCTCCTCTCAGCAGGGAGCCTGCTTCCCTCCTTCTCTCTGCCTGCCTCTCTGCCTGCTTGTGATCTGTCTCTCTGTTAAATAAATAAAATCTTAAAAAAATAAAAATAAAATTAAAATGCTTTACAGCTAGGGCTCCTGATGATGCCAACTACAACCTCAAGGTAATCGTAGTCATTAAATGTGAATAATCAGCAGCTGGACCTACTTTTAGAGTGCTATGTTCTGTCCTTGTAAGAATAACTGATATAAATTGAGAATATCACAATTTAGTGCTTACGGGCATAGACAGGTATTGCAGTGAAACCGTATGAGATCACTGCCTCCCAGCCGTGATAATAATGGTATACATAAAATCAACGAAGACTGTGGGGAACAATTCAAATAAAATCTTTAGCAGAGTCTGGCCCAAGCACTCCATACCTAGTTGCTGGGATTTTTATCACCATTGTCAGAGCACCGATGCCTCCTAGAAATCTCATAGCACATGTCCAAGTAGGAAGGGACCTCAGAAATCTGCCAGTTCCACTGCAAACCCAAGACATTAATTCGCTTTACCTCACGTCCCTATTAAATTATGAGCTTTAGCATATGTTTTCATACTTCTAAGCACCAGGAATTCACCATCTCAAAGGCACCTCATTGTGTTGACAAATCACTCTCATTATCTTCCTTCTGGTGAGCCCCAAGTCCTTCTTTCATTTTCCCCTTGAACACTTTTCAAAATTGAGCTATTACCATTTCTTGAGAAGTTGCATGACAACTCTTTCCTTACTGAAGGGTTCGGAAAACACTTCCCAGTCTTCTTTCTAGCTTTGGGGAAGAGGCTGATACTTTCTGTTGCACATCAACTCCTACCCTCTGCAACCCCCACCCCGCCTTCCCCACCACCACCAACTGCCATGCCCTAAGATATCCTCCTAAAACCTTAAAGGCCTAGTTGGAAGAAATCAGTTCCTTTTGAGATACAAGATATCTATTTATCTCTTTCCTACCTCCCTTCCCATGATAAATGAATCCCTGTTCTGTGAACACAACCAGTTCAACACACACATGTACACACACACACACACACACACAGAAGAGTTTCAATTTATTGGTTTGCTCTTTGGGAACGGTGATATAGAACATAATTGGGGTTAAAATCAAATTCTAGTTACAGATTCATAGAACTTTGCTTTAAACCAAATTAACTTTTATGAGACTATTAAATCGCCTCTCATCCTCATACATTAACAAAGTAACTCAATCATAATCTATATAATCCTCTGTTGGTTTTCCATGATTAAAGCACACATAATACATAATGCAATTGGTATTAAATATCTTGAGAATGACAAGTCAATAGAACTCCTTCTACTCTTAAGCATTAGCTGGTCATTTAGACATGTTCTGTACATACACTTTTCATTTAAGATTTTCTCCTTCAAAGGACTTGTGAACTATTCATTATTACGTGCTATTTGTATACACATGTCAGATGTCATCCAAAATTACATTTAAATTCTCTCTTCTTATTGCTTCAGAAATGTTAACCTTTAAGGAACATTCGATTAAAAAAAAAGCAAAAGTTCAGGTCCTGACTCTTGCAACACATGTTCATATGTGTCAAGATTTTATTGTTTCCCTCTGACCTGATTAAAGCCTCCAACAACATACAATGTGCCACTTTCTTCTTTGCTTAACTCAGAGGAAGTCAAATAAAAAGAGAAAAAACAAATGCTCAAAATCACAGTGACCAAGGATTTGAATTAATAATTACATTAAATAACCATAACTTTTTGTTTAACTATTCACATTCCACACAGTGGAAATTATCGTTTCCTCCAGATTTTTCACTTACATTTTTAACTTTGAAGAACTACAATAACAAAAAAACAACTTACAGACTCACAGGATGTGTGTTTTTCTCTTTTAATGCCAAGCACAAAGTGTACATCATAAAATTCATATTTGGTGTTTGGCATTATTTTAATAGGAAAGATTGAGATCACAAGTGTCTTGCCATAAAAAACTCTACTACAGTAATGAAAAAAACATACCTTTTCATCAGTGACTCCAATACAATATGTAATAGATATGGCACTGTCAATAAATGTTGGAAGACACACCATACTTTGCTAGTCTTAATATAGGCACAGTAAGAAAAGCAGACATTTCCCTCTTTGGCTAGCGCTGTTGGGGGGTTGTATTTTTTTTTTTTTTTCAGAGTAGTTATGCTGCTGATTATCCCAGTGAAGTTAATTTTGAGGAAGTTCTCTTTACTTAAGCCAAATCCGACTTACATGCAAGACTGTGGTACAAGCTACTAAAAGAAGATTACTGCTGCCAACTTAAGTCATCTCTTTTTAACAAAATTGCATGCTTGTGGCAGAGTTAAGACAACAAGAGAAATTCAATGTCTGCTGGTTCTGAATGTCATTTTCCTTTCTAGTGTGGTTTTACATGTTCAGCTCCTTCCCCCTTCTTTTCCTCTCCCCCACGCTCAAAATTCTGGCTTAGTATTTGTATGCTTAATTAAATCCACTCTGTGCTTTTTTTGTTGGAGGATGTGGATGAGGGGGAGATTTAGGGCAGGGCCATACAGTGTACACGAAATACGCGGACCGTGTGTTCGGGCAAATTTGCCTCGTGTGGAAGCATCAGTAGTGAGTTCGAAAGTTTCAAAACTTGACCCGATATTTTGGGTGTTCAAGATAACTTCTGCCTCAAAGTATGGTTCTGGCTTAGCTGTTAGATGGAAGAGCGCCACACCAAAAAAATAAAATAAAATAAAAGCAGGCTCTTTAGTGCAATGCTGGCACCTTAGATGGGCAACTAAAATGCTAAGTCAATGGTGCTTGTTTCCCCTATCACACGTGACTTGGCTAGCAAGGATGAGAAGGTACAAGGCAAAAAAAGGGTTCTGGGGGGTGGGGACAGATTTACACTGAAAACCTCAGGCTTAAAGAGCCAAATCCAAACCGCAGTAACGTCCACCTGCCCCACACTTTGGCCATCAGATAAATCCTAAGAAGGGATGGGGAGGAGCCAGAGTTTAATCAGTGGAGGGGTCAACCAGTAGGTTCTGGGGTTACAATGTTGCCCGAATCCCACTTCTAGTAGAGAGACAGCTAATGCACCCAAATGCTCCAATTTTTTACCCTCAAATGCTCTGATTCTCAACTGGGATTTCTCATTAGACCCTGAGAAGGCAAGGAAAGATGGGGAGGACACATCCTTTACACTTCCTCCCTGTATTAAACTACTCCTTAGCCAGAGGAAGTCGCCTTTATTTCTTTATTCTCTTCTGGTCCCCTGCTCAATTTCCTACCAATGACTGAAACAAAAATAATATACTTCTAGCTCAAAAGGAGAAGACCCTCAACTCTCCCCTCTTAGCCTGGTTCACTGACAAGGACACTGAGCAAAGGGAGAATCTTTCTAATACAGGGCTGTGGCTCTCACAAGCATTACACAGAAGTAATAAGCTGGGAAAGAGGTGGTTACAACCAAGCAAAAGGAAAGTTACGCGGACCTTCTGCTTGCGAGGTGTTCGTTTTCTTCCTATTGCTGCATAGGGGTTTCTGAACTATGTCTGTTTTCTGCCTGAGGGGCGGAGTCTGGGGTGGGGGTCCTCTTGGTTTCGCTCACTCACCCGGTTCTGAAAATAAGAGTGGCCAATATTTATGTTTTAAGTGTGGTGTTGCGTTACAGCCAATGTCAGCATATCACAGTGACAGCCAAAGTTAGTGATTTTTTGGCAATTTCGTTTCTCCTCTGTTCACTTGGTTTCTGTTAAATACCAGGGAAAAACTCACTGAAGCATGGGTTGCACTGTTTGGGGGTTGGCCTTTCAAGACTCTGCAGGTCTCCCACGGGAACTCGTGTTGCGTCCAACTGGTCCCCCCACCTGTCCGTCACACCCACCTCTCCCTCCTGTGTCCCTCTTGTCCTTTGCGCACACCAGCCTCCTTGAGTCGGAAGACCCTTCCGAAAATGAGAAACAGTCACGTCTATGGTGGAATGAGCTAATCAAGAGTCCTGGGCAGAGAAGGAATTAGACTGAAATAGTCACTGAGATCCTAAGAAGGGTTGGACTGTGGAAGGGGGAGGAGGACAGGAAGAAGCAGGCGCAGGTGGAAATACCTTTTCCAAGTATAAAGCAGCACTAAAACAGGTCTCTTGCCCTCAGAGTAGCCTCTTGCATTAACATTCGTTCAGAAAGGAGAATCTGGTCCTGGGAGGGCACGTGGAACACCCGGGCAGAGGCTGACCGCAGCCCCGCCCCTTTTCACGTGCCTCCCCCAGGTGTGGGCTTTCCGTGCCAGCCCCCCGGAAGCGGATACGTTTGCATATTAGGAAGAGTCCTCCTCTGGCGTCTGCCACCCCCCCACACACCCACGCACACTCATGCACACAAACTACGCACTAGCAGGCTCCGGTCAGAAGGCAGCTGGTGGTTCTTCTTGCTTGTAAGTTGAAGCCAAGTAAGAATCAGGTGGTTTTAGGTCTGGCTCTGGGTCCGCCTGAGGCTGCATCCCTAAGACAGGCTGGGTATGCCCACCTTAATCCAAATCGATGGATATGCATCGACACTGTTTGACTCGCGTGACCCTCTTCTTCTTGGTGGGCGGCTGCAGTTCGGGGCAGTTGAGCGTGACCATCATGGTGGTGAACTTCTTGGGCTTGCAGAAGGAGCAGGACTGGAAGGAGCCTTCTTCCTTCCGGATGTGCCTGGGGATGTAGAAGGAGTTGCACTGGCCGTAGCAGAAGCGGTTGATGATGGTACGGCTGTTGCAGCCCTCCTCGTGGATGGTCTGCTTCAGCGGCTGGGTTTTGCACCAGTCTCGCTTCAGGTATTTGCGCTCGGTCACGTGCAGGGCCTCCTGGCTGGACTCCAGCACCTCCTCCCCGGGCATGGCCGTGCCACGGCCTTGGCCACGCCCCCGATTCCTGGAGCCCGGTTGCTGGGGAGACTGAGTCTGCTCGGAGTCATTGTGCTGGGCCTTGTCTGGTGGAGGGATGGCCCCTTGGGACCCCTTCTTCTTCCCTTCGGCGGTGGGCAGCAGGGTCCCCAAGAGGAGAAGCAGGGCTCCCACAGTGTAGGCCGTGCGGCTCATGCTAACAGAGGGAAGCACAGAGAGGGGAGACACAGGAGACAGACAAGTCAATTTGAAAATTAACAGCAGCTAGTATTTTATCAGGCACTTCTTAGGCCCTCTATGTAAGACATTTCATTTCCTTCTCACAAGATCTCTATGAATCTGGTATTATCATTCTCATCCCCCACCCAGCAGACAAGCCACTGCGTAGCTTGCCCGGGGTCACCGGTGAATAAGGCAAGATGGCCGCTCAGCCAGGCCCTACCGCTTCATGGCATGTCCTCCCACCGCAATTCCTTCCCTGCTGCGGATACCAATCACTTCGGAGTTACCTTGTGGTCACTTAATTCATTCTTGTATTGGGCCGAATTACCTTTGTACTTCTCTGGGGAAACCCAATTTTCTGTTTAGTTTTACAGCAAGGCAAATCAACCTCACTGTCCAGGTTACATCAGCCAGGAAAGGATCCCTGTCTCCTTTTCTCCCCCAGCTGGCGTGAGTGCTTCTTGAATTGTGCCTTGTGTGTTTGGCTGGATGCTTGGGAGATGTTCGCTGATAGCAGGCCTTCCAAGGAGAACCCCGGCAGAGCCAGGCAAGCCGTGCAGGGAGGGAGAGCACTTAGCAAGAACAACACTGGATCCAAAGTCAAGACTGGGTTTCCAGTCCAGGTCTTGGGGCGACAACTTACCATCGGACCTTGAGAAAATCACTTTGCTTCTCGAGAAATGACTGCTTGTAAGCTCATCTCCCCAGAGAGGTTGTTCAGATCAAATTTGAGGTTCAAACAAAAGCAGTTTGAGAACTAACCAGATCTATGGCAGGGTCTCAGACAGAATGACTTACCTTTCCAGAAAGATCACATTAACTCCTAAGACTCCTGGACTTCTCACTTGTTCTCATTTTTAAATGGGCATAGCTATTGATTATATCATTCATGATATCATGATAGACAGTTTTCTATCTTTAAATGATGAAATATGTCATTTACATGTGCGTGTCTCTGTGTGTGTGTTTCATCTAGGACCTAGAAAATGGCATAAGAAAATAGGTATATGCAAATTAATTAATTATGGCATTAATAAATGCCGTAGACGTGTAGAATAAATTAATGATAGTGAATTATTGTGGATGGGCCTGGACTTAGACATAGGTCAGAAAGGGCAGTGAACAATGGCAAAAAAATTAGAGAAGCAGGGAAGGCAGAGGGAAAACTAATAAAACAAACAGGAAAGCAAGGATGGAGAGACAGAGAAGAAATGGACTACGGAATCTAAATCAGAGAAAGGAGGGCTCCTACGGAGGCAGAGTGTTAAGGGAAGGTAGAGTGGACAGAGGAGAAAGAGGAGAAGCCAGAACATATTTTTTTAAGAGGACAAGCATCATGCTTTTGTGATTCTCTTGACACAGTGCCTCCCAAACCTCCAGGAGCAGAGGATCGCCTGGGGGTATTGTTAAAATGCAGATTCTAATTCAGTCAGTCTGCCTTTCTAACAAGCTTTGAGTAGCAAGGCCTATAGCTCTGGCAACCTTGGGGCACAGAAAAGAGTTATTAAAATGTGGAAGGATTTTCTTTGCAAAGAGCGCAATTGCAAATTCACAGCTCTCCTCTCAGGCCATCTAACCAAATCTGACCTGCATCTTGAGGCTTCCCCCATTCCCCAGCCCCCGTGCCCACCATGGTTCTGAACCTAAGGGCAGATCTGTGAGTACCCATTTCCCTGTTCTCTTTTATAGACCAGCATTACATATAATAATAAGTGCAATTTAATAGTAACCTTATCACATCCCCCCAAAGAGCTGTACCAGTTGGTATGATTAGCTAAAGCCATCACCTTTCAAAGACAAAGGCCTTGTGGAATCTACATTCTCTAAGCAACAGTCCCTGTAAGTAAAGACCATGCAACCCTAAGGTTAATGTCGAATTAAGATAACTTAATATTAAATTTAAAATATCCTTAAAGGGCACCATTTTTCTAACATTAACCTAATACTCTGGGGCAAGTTCAAGTTTGGAACTGATAATGTGACATTTAGCTCCTGTTCTTTCGACTGTAGACTCCCTGGCTTTTGTCAGTTTATGTTACAACATCCCTGTTCTTTAAACAGAGCCTTTTTTGCCTCAACAACAACAAAAAATTAATTTCCTTGTTTTGTCTTTAAAAATCACTCATGAGAAAAATCCAGTTATAAAACAGTGCTGATTTTCTCCAGAGACCAGCATAACTTGAGCCATGACAGTTCAGTCTCCTAAGCAAATGCATTGTGAATTTGAGAAGCTTTAACAAATTTCTTCTATTTGTTTAATTGGGGAGCAGGACCTACGCTAAAATTCAGTCTGCCCATTTCAAAGAGGAGCACAGAGACAGCCCTAGGCTTACACCCACAGTCTTCCCTCATCCCTACTGAAAATGGCCCCAAGGACAATTCAGCCCTCCCATAGCAAGACCCTCAGAGCCCAACATCACAGGGACCAATCTGAAACTGACTGGGGATATATATTGCACGTGACAGTTCACGTCATAAAGCCATCCCCTCCCACAAACATCTGCCCAAAAAATGCAATTTCCTTTTTCCAGACCAACATAGGACTCTTTTTGACTTTTCCTTCCTGGCATTTTCACATTGTCATTAAATAAATATCTAGTCCGAAGGTCGTGAGGACTTAGACATTGCCTTATCCTCAGCGCCTGGCTCAGAGTAGGTGCTCTTTTGTTAAATGAGTGTTTGTTATGGCGCACGTTGATTTACAGAGTCTCCCTTTTCATTTTAAGATGCTTCGTGTGTGCTCATGAGCAGCTGAGCCTAACACAATAGTTTTGATTTCTGACTTGTAGGAGAGCAAACTCCTTCTAGCCTAGAAGTATCTTAATATTTGTCTTTCTTTTTCTAGGAAAACTTCAGATAGACACTACTTTTCACCTGGTCCCATGCAGAATGCTGTGGGTTTCATTTTCCAATTGAAGCCACTGTATTCCCTATGGCAGAAACCAACAATAAAGCAAGCAGTAAATTCACAATTAGTCAACAGTGGTTTTCAGTTTTTATTTAGACAGACTTCCTGTTCCTATGGGAGCTTTCGAACCCCATAAGCCAAAGGGGTCTAGAATGACAGACTGTTTTCTTGTTTTGGGGATTTTTAAAGAAAAGTAAATTTTTCTCAAAATAAGATTTATTAGGTGTGGAAAATGTTATAAAATGGTTTTTCATGTCTTAAAAAAGGCAACTTTTTAAGATCTTTAGTGCTTACTGTGAGGCTTTTGACTCTTTAAAACTTAAAATTAGCTATTTGGAGAAAAGTAAAAACCAACTTCAGGAATCTCAGTCAACACAGACCTCAGCTTAAAGAACAGTGGTTCTCTGAAGGACTCTGCACATTCCTCATGAGTAAGAGTTAGAAACTTGAAAATTCTAGTAGTGCTAGAACCAGGGCTCTGTCAAGTCATTGTGGTCAATCACCCAACCTCCCCCCACACACACCACAGACTGGTCATGATTACTCAGTGAAGAAAAAGGGACTGTTTTGCTCTTAAAATCCCAGTTGTATTGCCACCAAATAATCCGCACTTTGTAAATATCACAAGCATGCAGGAAATCATGAAGATGTAAATTTCTCGAAGATAGTTCTTTTCCATATCAACACCTCGCAGAAAACCCCATTATCAAAAATCAGTCTAAATCCTAATCAAACCTCAGGTTCCTATGAATTATATCCCTCATGCCCAACCATGAGCTGCAAACATTTTTGGTAATTTGCATCCATGAAATGACCCACTGACATCATTGAAGTTGAGCTACAGTTTGTGGGTCCAGAGTGCATCAGGACACCCACAAAGACCTCCCTTTATACTTGTTGCAGACAACATTCTTCTTTTCAAACCCTGCCTCAACTTCTCCTTAATGCATTTCTGTTTTCTCCACTTAATGTGATTTTTCGTAGCAAGTTTTTTCAGCAATTGCTCTTCATCAGCAAGACCTACCTACCCTTACCATTTTTTTCCCTTTACTACTGGTCCTCGCCTCCAATCCACTTGTCCCAGAGCACATAGATGCTCTACCTGATGCTTTTCTTCAGGTTTCCCTTATTGATCAAGAGAAAACATCCGCACGCAGGATAAGCCAGATCAGCCAACTCTGTCCGGTGTAAGTCATGGTGATTTAGTCCAATCTTCATAAGGCTCTAAGAACACAATCGTCTAACTCTAAGGAATCAGAAATAAAAATGCTGTGTGTGACCTGTATCCAGTATTCTCAATGTCTTTCGGAAAGATTAGGCCAGCTCCTTGGGGCACCCTTCTTACCGTATTTCTCATTTTAGCTAATCGACCTGCTTATAATCAATTAAATGGAGTGCTGAGTGGGAATTACAGGGAATTGACAATGGGTTAGCAAGCCAGATGTCTATGCCTGAACATCTGATCCACTCCTGATGAATTAAGTTTTAGAAAGACGTTCAACAGGCATGACATCAAATTATTCTCCCAGTAGAAGAAAATAATTAAAGTGACAGCAAATGCTCTAAATGCAGGCCAGATTTTAGAATAATCTCTTCCTTTTTCTCAGAACTAAATCTTTGAGAAGGGAAAGGTTATTTTTAACTTGATCTTGAATTTTTAAAAAGATAGCTTTTGGAAGTTAAGTAGAGAATTTCGTAAGAATACACTGGTTCAACTTTTTTTTTTTTTTTCCCAAAAAAGTCTCATCCTGTATGAGTCGCAAGACCCTAACTACAACCTCCCTATTTAGAAGACCATTCAAGCTAAATCAGGTTGGCCACCCATATCACACAGGACAGAAAGGAAACCTCCAGGTGGTTAAGTATCTCAACAGCTCTAGGCCCACTGGAAGATTTTTTGCTGAAATGAATGATTGTATGCAATTTTTGAGGTCAACAGGAAACAAGTTAGAAAGTAATAAATATTCACTGAGCAGCACTATTGAGAGTTAATCAATAGGTTCTGTTTTGGGATGCAAGACAGGTGGTAGTCTTTATATGCATGGAATTCAGGATTTAATTTCAGAAATAACTTGTAATATATCTGGTACCATATCATGTTACTGCCTCTTTCAATACCACCGCTGATAATAAGAATTATCTCTATTTTTGAACCCTGAGCATGTATGCTAAGCATTGTGCATAAATCAGACTGTATTTTATCGAGAGAACATGAGGTAGATAATACTGTCTTCCCTTTATCAAGCAGGGAATCCAGAGTCAGAAAAGTTAGGAATCTGCCCAAAGTCAAACAGCTCCTCAGTTGGAGAGTCAGGGCTGGAGACCCATTCTACCGAGCCCCCAAACGTGTCTTTAATCACTGTTCTGTGGACACCCGGCACAGTTCTTAACAAGGGACACGTGAACTTGTTTTTAATACAATACAGTTTGAAGAATATTGTAAGTCAAGTAATTATCTAGTTTGTATCTTCATGTTCACATGTGAAGAAAAAAAACTTCTGTTGTCCCAGGAATTATTGTTGTGCTTTGCATTTCTAAGAGCATATGTTAAAACTAAAGAAAATTCCTTGCAGATGTAAGGCATGGGCTGGTAACACTTGTGATCTGTGCCTTTCAGTTGGATGCTACAGTTACCTCCCCTAACCGCCCCAGCCACCACCACTTTTCGTTACATAAAAGGGTTAGGTTTTCTCATCAGTCCTTAACTCTCTATTCTAAGACATGCTCCAAGCTTCGTTGTTGACAGCATTTCTTCTGAAAGGGGTCTGTGGCATAAAACTTCTTGGCCTTATTTCACTTGTGATACTTGAACATTAAGAGCAAGACAGAGGGCTTCAGTTTAGAAGACAAGGGAGGCAGCTCTGGTTCAAAGATGTGAGGACTCAGTAGGTTTCTACTCTCCTCTGTGCAATCATTTCCATAAAGGCTGTGTCAGCCAAATAGGATTTCCTATAGATCGTGGTTTACCAAAACATTTCACTCAAAATGCACTTTTAAGAAAATAGAAAACCTGTAAAATTACAAAGTTTACAAAAGACTTCAATTCCTACAATGACCTGAGGGTTAAGCGCACGCGCACCCACGCACACACACACACACACACACCAACTACAGTTCTAAAGAACCCTTTAATAATTAGTTAGTACTACAATTGCAGAGTGTAGTTTACCCAGTGATAGCAATAAAATCACCTACTGTTGTAGACTTGTTGCTTTGAAATGCCCATCTCTTCAAGTCCCCCAGCACCCCCTTCCAAAAGAAAAGAAAAGAAAAGAAAGGAAAAGGACCGAAAAGGAAAAGAAAAAAAAGGGGGGGGGGGGAGGGGGGAGGGGCTGGAAAGCCCTGGGTTGAAAGAAGACTCCTAACCGGGGACTGGGGTTATCGTAACCTCTTCTCTGCTATTTATTTAAGTTGTGTGTACAGCCAAAAGGAAGCCCCCACTCTGGGGTCCCTGGGACAGCTTAAATCCCCGTGACCCACTTAACACAATAGATTGTTTTAATCAACTCGTGTCCTGGCACCATCTCGAAAGGGAACATAAACAGACGCGCACATCGCTCAGATCTACTTTTTCCAGCGGGAGATCCAATTACCTACCCGTGGTCGCCTCTCTGCCCTCGTATCATTTAAGGAGAGATTTTAACCCCTAACGTCGGGGGGGCTGTATTTCTGTGTAAAATTGCTGGGGTTCAAAGTAGGCAGAGGAAGAGAAGGCGGCAGCAGGATTCAACCCGGGGAACCGTTCAGGCCAGCTCCGGGTGCGCAGCAAGGGCTTCAGGGCAGAAGCCCGGTCACCTCCTGTCTGTCCCCGCCTCGCCCGGGGACTGTCGCCAGAGCCCGCTGCGGGGAAACACCCGGCTGGGGCGCCCCCAAGGCGGACCTGGGATCCGAAGGCAATGCCAAACCAGAGCAGTGGCGAGTCCGTTCTTCCCAAGCCTTAAGTCTACAAATCGCTCCGGCCCGCAAGGTGACAGCCCCAACTCCCCCTCCGACCCCAGGACTGGCGACGGGGTCACCGAGACGGAGAGAGAGAAGAGACGACGACTGGGGCGTCTAAGCCGCCAGTCCCGCGTCTTCCGTCGCTAGCGAGACTCAGCGAGGAAGGCGGGGGCTTCAAGGACACAAACTAAGGAGCACAGGGGAAACGCGACGGGGCGGCTTGGCGCTACCTGGCCCCCGGACGTCCGCGCTTCAAGCGAGGCGCGAGTGGTGCGGGGAGAAGCCTGAAAGAGAGCACACAGCGCCCACGCGGGCACAGCCGGCCGGTGCATGTGTGCGGTGTTTGTGGTGTGAGCATTGCAGGCTCGCTGGACTCTGGGTCCCCGACCGCGCACAGCCCTTCGGCGGACCCGTTACCCGACGCTCCGGTTTCCACCGCGGCCGAACTCCGCGGCTCTGCTCTCGCCCGAGACTCCATCTCACCTTGACGATGGGCCAGTGGACCCTCCGCTGAGTCTCCGGTTCCTCCAGCCCACAGCGGGATCACACCTGGGACTCCCACCGGAGCCCCCAGAGGTCCCGAGCGGAAGCGCCGGGCTTCGGACACTTGGCCCCTCTCAGTGCGCTGGCCCCGCGGTCCGCGGTCGAGCCGCAGGGCCTGGCTGCTGCCCGCCGCTCCCGCTCGCCACCCCTCCGCGCTCGAGGGGCGCCTACCAGGGCTCCGCGCCTCTGAGGTGCCGGCCGGGTTGCAGGAGCGACTGCCACACGCACCAGGAGCGCGTTAGCTGGGCCCCGGGAGGTGGAAGTGGGATGCGGGGCAGTAGCTCTCGCTCCTGACATCCTCCTTGCCAGGCTTTCCACGCGGACAGCGCAAGGTGAGGTTACGGCAGCCAAGGCGGTGGCGGGCAGAAGTTTTCTGCATAATTCTGGAGTTTTCTGCATAATTCGCCCTGGGGAACCGCGGCCTCCGTCCGCGCGTCTGGAGGGCTACCGCGCGTCTGCACCAAGCGGGACGCGGGAGTCTTTTGACGGGACCCTTGCGCTCTCTTTCTCTCGCTCTCATTCTCTCACTCACTGGGACGGGAGCCTCTGCACTCACCTGTCAGTGCTGCGGGTCTCCGGGGCCTGCGCTCTCGACGCGGGGCGCGGTGTGCGACCGCGGCCCGAGCCGCCCCGGCTTGGCGTGGGGTCAGCCAGACAGAGAGTACGGCTCTCGCTGCACACTGGATCGCCCGGTCCGCGGAGGGCGCACCGAGTGCGGGGCATCGCGCCGTCTCCGGTTTAAATGCCGGCAGCCTAGCCGGACGCCCGGGGCCGCGCCTCTCCATTGGCCAGGCGCCGCCGCCGCCGCGGGACCCGCTATCCGCCCCCTTTCCCGGTACTGCCCCCGCCCCCCCGCACCCCTCCTGCCTCCCCGCGGGGTCCCCTCTCCGCCTGCCTCGCCTCTTTGTCTGCTCCCCCCGCCCAGGCCGGCTGGGAGAGGTCACCCCAGGGAACCGCGCCTGGAATGCACAGCAAATCACATTTTCCGCTCCCGTTGGAGGGGGAAGCGCGGGAGGAAATCCCCCCGGCTCCAGGCCCCTCATTCCTCCTCCGCCCCAGGCCTGGGCTTTTCCTCTCGCCGGCCCCGCTCCGCCTGCGTTGGCCCCGCAACTCGCTCGGTCGCAGAAGCTGCCCTGGAACGAGCAAGATCTCCGTGGGATCTCGACAGACGAGGCAGTTCTGGCCCCGTGGCGGGAGCGGGCCTGCAGGATGCTCTGGTTGAACGGTCGCCGCGGCTCCGGCGCGGCTCGGCCGGAGGCCCCCAACTTCGAGGGCGCTGACCCCCGCGCCCCCGTTAACCCTGGCGGGCTCGCCGGCCGCCAGCAGGAGCCTGTCTCCAACATGACACCCTCCTCTCCTCGCCCGCCGCGGGTTCTTTCAGCTCAGATGCTGACGGCCTCGGCCCGGTAGTGTACAGAAGGGAATAACAGGGGAAGAGTAAACCTAAAAGGACCCTCGCAAATCAAGGTTTCCATTTCTAAGCCATCTTTAAACGGGAGAGAACAACAGCTATGCGAGAAGAGGCTTTCTGTAGCATGTTCAAGATGAACAAATGAGGAGGATAAAACGTCAGGCGAGGAAGGTACTTCCCAGGAATATAAGACCAAAAAAAAAAAAAAAAAAAAGCCATTTGTGAAAAGGCGGCGTCACATTCTGTATTTATTACTGAGAACCTGATGGATAGCAGCGAACACACTCAGTAAATAAATATTTTTCGAAAGATGAGCGAACACTTTCATTTGTTCTCTTAGCTTGAAAATTGGTTCCTCAAAGAAGCCATAAATTCTGTGTGTCGAAGTTATAGCCCGTGCAAAAATCAACCCGGCTGCGAGGTCTGCAGACCGGCTCCACCAGCCAGGTCAGATGATGGCTTCGGAAAAGAAAAAGAAAAAAAAAAGGGGGGGGGGTTTATAGAAGGAAATGTGAAGGTGCCTGTGCTCACTAAAGCAAAATAAACAAAACAATGAAACCCAACAAAAGGTACTTGGGAAACAGTCCTGATTTAAACACTTGTCTAAGAAAACAAAACAAAACCCCACAACAGCATGATTTTTTTCTCTTTAGGCAGTCATTGTAAGGAAGCTGCCAGAAACACTGAATACCTACTAGATACTCTGAAGAACTTGAAATCAATTTTTCAAAATAAATGGAACAAGAAGGAAGTCTGCAATAAATCAATGTCTGTCTAGAGAATCTTCATCAGGGGGATGTTTTGTTTGTGCAGTCTGCAGTTTCTACCCATAAACTCAGTGCTCCACTTGAAATTTAGTTTCCAATAATTTTTTGTTAAATCATCCCATGCAGTTTGTAGTTGCTTGCAGAAGATGAACATTCAGCAGGGCTTAAAGGTTGAGGCCGGTGGAGTGGGCTAGAGGAGATTAGGGGAGGTCAGAAATATACAAAATGTTTAGACAAGTTACAGTCCAGCCTAAGCCCAGCACCAATCTGTAGAAGCCAACTGTTCTCTTTGGGGGTCAACTCAGAAGAGAAAGGGGCATATTTTACAAATGCCATTAACTCCTAATTCAAAATCAATGTTTTGGTCACCCCCCCCAAACTCATAAAAACTGCCCCAAATAAAAATACATTGACAAGGGTTTTCCTTCCGAATTGAAAGTAATTGTTTTGGAACACTGAGACTTAGTTTGATATATTTCAATCTGTGACTCTGTGACTGTTTGTATCTCCTTCTAGTTAATGTGAGATCACAATGACCTCTCCTCGGAAGGCTTTCGAGACCACACCCCACCACTCCACAGCTCTATCCCATTTCACTGAGCCCGGTGTCTTTAGTTTCACTCATCTCTCCCTGTCACTACAATGGAGGCTTCATGATGGCAGAGACTTTGTCTATAGTAGTCATTCAGGTTACACCAAGCTCATAGAATACAATGCCCAAGACAGACTTAGGATTCAACAAATAGTTGTGAACTAGGAATGTTCAGCCCACGCCCACTAACTAGGATTAGCCACTGAGCCGAACTACAACCATCATGAATATGGTAAACAGGGACCCTCACCTCACAGAGTTTATAGTTGAGAGTATTTGTAAATGTTTATATAGATATCCAAGCTTTTGGCCTCATATTTGTGTTTCCACAGCTCTCAACCAGTCATTGCAAACCATTATCCAATCAGGGTGAAGGCATAAGAATAAAACCTCTTCAGGCCTCTTTAACCATAATTACATAATTGAAACCTGCTCTTAGTAGGAGGGGGAAGAAGTAGAAGGATTCCATGTAGTCAGAGTTAAAATTTTAAATCGAGGATGTCTAAACAGTGATCACTAAGTGATAAATGTCACTTACAGAAACAACTTGCAAATTACTTTGAGGCTTTGAGAAGTATAAGTCATGCTCAGCTACTGTTCTTATTAAAGGAGAATCTATTTCTCTTGTTCTACTCACCTATCTGTGGCGTGTGTTTGTCTCCATCTAACTCCCAACATGTTAAGATGGGGTTTCTCTTTCAGATTTGGGGAAGAACCTTGAAGTCCTTCATAGGGAAGTCTTTGCTCAAAACCGCAAAAGCTGTTCACCCAATTGTGGAGATGACGTATGGCATCTTGCATTGGGTTAAAGAAGAAAAGAAGCCATTCACCCATCTGGAACTGACCTTGGTGCTCTTTCTAAAGGAAAAAAAAAAAAAACATGGTGATGAACCTGACAATGGTTAAAGAAAAAGATATTTGCAACAGTCAAATAACAGCTAAATGATTCCTATCTAGAATGAATTTCACTTATACACTAGTAAGAAAAAAAACTCCTCAAGTCACCCAATAGGAGTTGGCAAAGCACATGACTGGGCACTTCACAAAGGTAGAAACCCGAATGATCAATAAACATGAAAAGGCACTAGATTTTACTAGTAAATAGGGAAAATGCAAACTGAAGAAAGAAGATGCCCTTGCTGAGCTCACAGACTGACAAAGACAAGTCTGCCACTATCCAGTGTTAAAGAGAATATGGAGAAGCAGGCACTTAATGCAATGGCAGTGAGCGTGTATTGGTAGGACCACTGCAGAGAGTAATTTGTTGAAATGTGATCAAGTTCACCATGCCCCTAGTATACCACTCAGCCATTCTACTTCTAGGTAAGCACCTTACAAGAACTTGAGCACATGTAGGAGGCCTAGAATTGTGTGAGCGCTTTCACTGCAGAATCATTTGTAACTGTCTCAGCTCAGAGTCGACTCCTGGCCATGACTCTTGCTCTCTGTGCATAAGCAGCAAAACGTTGACCAGTGTCCGGTATATGAACAATGCACGTACATGTGAAAAATCCGAACAATGCCGCCAAATACATGCACATGAACAAATAAATCATGCGGACCATTTTAACACTGTTGGGACCTAATTCCATACAAGTGTTTATTGTGTACACTACCACGTGCGGTGCAGTATAAAGAAGGCAAAAAGTCTGGATATGGTCCTTCACAGTCCTTATAGAGGCCCAGCAGAAAAAGCACTGAATTTGGAGACAAAACAAAATCAGAATAAATTTCTGACTCCTCCTCATAGGAAATGAGTGCCCCTGGGTTAGATGTTTAAGCCCTCTGAGCCTAAACTCAATCATCTGTTTTATAGGAATGGTAATAAAGCCTACCTCTGGGTAGATGACGGAATTAAGTACAGTGAGCTCCGTGAAAATGCCAGACACATAACAGACGCTTAATAAACAGGAGTGACTGCTTGGATATTCTAGAGCAGTTGGAAGCTGAAACAAAGACAATGGAAATGTTATTTCAGCATGGGTCATGCCTTAGGTATCTTTACACTCACAGTGCTTAATGCACTGGATGGTACGTAATAGGCAGCTGATAAAGTTACTAAATGAGTACATACAGAGGGGAAAGGAAGGAAGTGACAGTGACAGAGGGAGGGAGAGGATGAAGGCATGTGGGAAGGAAGGAAAGGAAAGGAAAGGAGGCAGGGAGAGAGAAGGCAAGAAAGGAAAGGCAGGAGTGAGGCAGGAGCAGTGGGGAGGGAAGAGAAGGAGAGATACCCTTCCAGTAAATGGCACAGCAGCTTCTATTTTGGGTGAGACCAGCAAATGGCATAAATATCCTAGAGAGGGGCACAGGCTGGACAGCAAATCCCTCTGGCTCTCTTTTGCTTGCGTCATAAGAATCACTTAGACCCAAAGTTAAGAGTTATCCGAATGTGTTCACTGCAGGGGCAGAATCTGAGAAAGAATCCAGAAGATGCCTGAACGTGTAGCTGGACTTCCCATGTGGAAGGCTGCTGGCAGAGATGTGGGAATGCAGCAAGACAGAAATGGATTTCTCAGAAAAAAAAAAAAAAATCACATACCCAAATAGTACCAAATAGTACCCAACTAGAACGGAACCTGCTGGAAATGAGGCTCCCACCTTCATCTGTAGGCTGGGTGGCTCGTTAAGTCTGGAAAGTTTCTATTTGTTCTGAGCTCTTTGATGCCACTTCACTCTTAGAAAAATTTGGATGGAACTTTAATTAGTTATTGATTCTCTGCATTTCCTTAGTGTTTGAACGGCTGTGGGTCTTCGTTTTCTAAATCTTTCTACGTACGCTTTCCAAGAAAAGCTCGTTCTGCTGCAATTTTAAAATGCCAGGGCTTATTAAACTGAAGGTCCTCTGGGCTTTACCCCATTGTCTTTGGCTGCCCTGCCCCTTTCTTTTGCTTTTGGCTTATTCAACTCATTTCCAGCTTTTGTTCCCTTGAGATCTCCGCTCTTCAATAGGGGCCATGTTCTAAGATTTACCTTTTCACTTTTTTGGGTCCTTTTCTAAGGCACGGGAGCTTATGTGTCACTTTGCTCTTGCCATAACTGTCCTCATCAGTCACTTGTCCTGCATTGCATCTTTAAAAAGATTTTATGGCATTATAAATATATGATAAATGCCTCCTAGAAAACTTAGAAAATAAAGAAAATTAAAATCTCTTATAATCTTACGACCCCTCAATAACCACTGTTTACACATACACAGCACACACACATGACACGTATATACATATAACATATCTAGGTTTCCCTCCAGCTATATGAATTGTATGTGTGTGTCTTAAAGTTGGCTTTGATTAACTACCTAACATGTACTAAACACTAGGCCTTTCCTGCATTATCTAACTTAATCCTCACACCAATCCAATGATGGCACTATTATTATTTGTTCTTTTTTAAAAATGAGGACAGTGATGTGCAGGGGAGTCGTGTCACTGTCTCCAAGGCACACAGCTGTATAAGGCAGAAGAGGAGTTCATGGCCGGCTGATATGTATGCTCCCTTCACTTACTTTCTACACCCATTGTGAGGTAGTTAGTGTTGACGTCGAACACTGTTAGAACTGATATTCAAACACCATGATTACTTCACACACACAAAGAGCACACGAAATGCCAAGCAATTAAAATAATTTAATAGCCAAGATTGTCAAGACATTGGACTGTGCAAAGATGGACATATATATGAGGATTACAAGTTGGAATTCTACACGACTGTATTTATAAAGAATTCTGAACGCGTGGCTGTTGACAGCTCAGATATGGCCTATCTTCTTGGGGTTTTTGTACAAACGCTGCCTTACTTCTGTTATCGTTTTTTGTTTTTAGATTTTATTTATTTATTTGACATGGAGGATGGGGTGGAGAGCACAAGTAGAGGGAGCAGCTAGGCAGAGGCCGGAGAAACAGGCTCTCTGATGACCAGAGAGCCCAACACCGGTTCCATCCCAGAACCCCCGGGATCATGACCTATGCCAAAGGCAGACACTTAAACCCTTAATCGACTAAGCCACCCAGGTAACCCTCTATTATTTTTGTTATTAGTGACACTGTAAGTATATTTTTTAAAATTTGGAGTTCATAAAGTAGTTCAGTACTTTGGGGACTAAGAGCAGAGAAGCATGAATCTGAAGGTGGAAAGTCAACTCAAGACCTGCTTTCCCTTCTAAAGATCAACATGAGCCTCTATGCCGATTTGCACTGACCTCACCAAGAATCTAAATTTAATTTTTAAAAAAATCTTGGTTCCTTCTTCACAACTTCCTTCCTTGGCTTAAAAGGTTGGATCGTCTGGAATAGAAATATAATTTCTCATTCTTCTTTAAAAGAAAGACAAAAATGTAAACCATGGGCTCCTCACTGCTTACGCCAGAGCTGTACAAGAGCACTTTATATAAACTAACCATTTGTCCATTAGTGTTTGTAAGGAGCTTCGTAGACATACAGCATTTGAGACACACTCTCTAGAGAAATGTGCCTTTAAGAGGATCAGACAATGAAGAGACCAACGGAAAAAGAAATTCCTCGCTACTGACTTCCAGAACGTGAACAGAAGTCGCCGGGATGAGCACTGAGCTGCATTTTCCCCTATGTGGAAGGCCGTGGAAGCCGGAGGGAAATGCTTCCAGAGACTCAGGAGCCTTGTCTGTAATTTGTGTTCCTATATCCTACGTTACTCACCTGGGTGACAAGAAAGAGAAAAATAAAAAGGACATACTTTGGATGGGACAAAAGGGCCGTGTGTCCCCAGCTCCTGGCTTCCAGACGATCTCCCAGGAGACTCAGGGGCGGCAGGAATTTCCTGACGACTGCCCTCCCCATCAGTCTGAGTGGCCGGGGGATCTCGGGATGTCCCAGGGGCATGTACCTGTCTGCCTACAAGCCAGCTGTGTTGTGGGGAAATGCAGGGCTGAGCACAGGGCAGTCTCCTCAAAATGGTAAAGCATGCTTCTTAGTCACATGGTTCTTAGTCCACAGAAAGAAAAAACCTTCCTGAAAACAAACCATAACAATTCTTGCAGCAGCTACTCTGCTAACCAGAACAATCCATAATGTCTGTGGACAGATTAGGATGTATTTCCCCTAGACAAATCTCTGTGGCCACATCTCAGCACCAGCAACCTCAAAAAGCCTGTCCAGCCAAAATTTGGGGACATTAGCCTGAGTTCCTTGATATGTTTCCAGTCTTCCTTGAAAGAAAGAGAGGGAGGGAGAGAAGGAAGGCAGGGGAAGAGAAGGGAAGGGAAGGCATCAATCCTTTCAAATAAGAAAGACAAATTATTTCAGAAATCATCAGCTTCTCTTAATAGGTACCTAACTTTAGCTCTGTAGTTCTGAGCAGCTATCTCTCTTTTTTTTTTTTTAAAGATTTTATTTATTTGACAGAGAGAAAAAAAAAAACTGTATTATTTGACAGAGAGAGAGAGAGAGAGATCACAAGTAGGCAGAGAGGCAGGTGGAGAGAGAGGAAAGCAGGCTGCCTGCTGAGCACAGAACCCCATTGGGGGTTGGATCCCAGGGCAGAGGCTTAACCCTCTGAGCCACCCAGGCACCCCATGAGCAGCTATTTGAATAGCAGTTAATACTGTGTGAACCCTGTACTAGCAACCTAGCGGGAAGAATCTTGTCACCGGGAAGAATTTTGAAGTGAGAGTTTGCTTTTCCTATAAACATTTGATACAGATACAGAGTTGCACAAATACACTAAGGATGTGAAAGGAGCAGGAGACTGAGCGGTCAGTGTCTGCTCCGACCCTTGGGGTACCCTCAGGCTCACTCTCTGCAAATCCAACACTTGAACCAAACACCCTGGTCCCTGAGCACATGTCCCCAGAGTCCCACTTCCATGCCTTTGTTCCGGCTTCACTCCGCTTAGGATTTCCTCCCTTCCTGTTGAATTCCTTCCCTTACTTCGAGACCCTGAGGCATTTTCTGTGATTCCTGTCATGTTTTTTACTGTCTTTTAGACATTTCTTCTTGAGTGGAAGGTAGGCGGCGTGAGTGCTGGTACCATTTCTTTCCTCATCTTTGAGCTCCCCGCGGGTCTAGCACAGTGCCTGGAACAGAGAAGATGCACCCTCAGTAGATGTTGGTGGAACTGGAAGCAAGGACTTAGCTTAAAATAAAGGAAGCTGAGTTGAATTGTAATGAAAGTGCTCCAAATCTCATGATTTCCACTTCAGCGTTCTGTTGATCGCATGGCCTCTGGGAGCTTCCTCAGATCTATGAAGTGCGAGAGTCTATTCACAACATGGTTGCCAGCTGTGGCCCTTCAGGTACGTGGGTGGGTGTCATGCCTTCACTGCTGCCCCCCCACCCTCCGGTCACCGCCCAGACCCCCGGGGCCGGCATGTCTCATCTTTACTGCTGTCTTCAGTCCCACTGATGCAGGCGCACGGCCGCTGACTCAACTTCTCAAATCACACTGCAGATCATGCCCTTCCCTTCCCTGAAACCCTTTCTCCTTGGCTCTTACGAAACTTGGAAATTATTTGGTTTGCTAGCTGGCTTCGTTTTCTTCTGGCTCCCTCACATGCCTGCAAGTTCTGTGGGGACAAGAACCATCTCTGACCGGTGCGCTGTCCCCCGGCCTCTAGTGAGGGGGCTTGGAACGTACTAGATGCTTACAAACCTTTCTTGAGGGAACCCATAAAAATGCAGAGTTGTTAAATCATTCTCCTTCACGCTCTAAGCCCTGCTCCACCTCCCACTCTCCTTGTCCTGCTTTGTGTTTCCACACTGACTGGCACTCACTGGAAGAATGAACAGGGCATGGCTCTGGAGCTGAGCCCTCCAGCAGAACCATTGTCTTTAGTTCTGTTGTGGAATCAGAGAGCATATCCCTGTGCTCTGTGCGCACCCCACCCATCGAGGAACAGCCAGCAATCGTGGCACAGACTCGCTCTTGGAACTTCTGCTGCAGCTCTAGAAACTTCTCTTGTAAAAACCAATCATGAGACAACATTCCAAAGACCCCAGAGATGTGGCTCAGCGTCATGGCCTGTCGGATGAGAGAGTATCCACTCTCCTACAGGTATCATGATCAAGTTTTGTGAGAAATGTGTACTGTACTCTTGCCCCTGTTTCTGGGACATCTTAAAGACTTGTTGGAGGCAGGTATTTTGGTGTTCTCTGCCTGGTCAAACAGAGCACAAAAGACAGACGATATTAAATAAAAGAAAGAACATTTGTGCATGCGGCCAGGATGCATGCACATTTTGCTACTGGTTTTATTGTTTACTTTTTTTATTTTTTTTCCGAACAGAGTCCCATAACTGGCCAAGTAATTGTTAAGGCATCCATAATTTCAAATGCCTGCTTTTTTTTTTTTTTTAACTATTTCTTGATGGAGATCTGAGTATCTCATCTTAATTCATCTTGGGGAATCTACAGTATGGCAGAAGCATTTTATCATGGTGGCTATGGCTTCTGAAAGCATAGCTTCAAATCACAGGAGTGTCTGATGACCATCTGAGAGGGGAGGTGGGCTAATAAGGAACCATTGTCTTTAGTTCTGTTGTGGAATTTGGGGTTTTAGAAGTAAATAAATAAAGATATTTAGAAATAAAAATATTTATTCCTAAATATTTTTAGAAATAAACCCATGCAGGTAATGCCAAAGCCTAGAAGGATTTTCAGAGGCTCCTTGTGGCCGCAGTAGTTTGGAGGTTGGTCCCACAGCAGGGGCATTCTTCCATTCCTTGACTCCACCCCCAAGCCCCTCATCTTCACCCATTCCCATGCTACTTGGTCTTAACTTCAGCCACCGATTCCCTATAGATGACTATGTCTCAGAGTCACTGGAAGAACTTAAAAAATATTTGATTCTCAGCGCTTGCTCTCGACTACTGCATCAGAATCTCCAGGGCTTGGGCCCAAGAATCTGTATTTTTACAAAACCCTTACGATGATTCTGACAAGTAGCCAGGATTGGGAATCACTGTCGTAGTGGAAAGAATTCCATTTGCACCTAAACTCAGCCAGCCAACTACTTAAGCAACTTTAGACCGGTCAACTCTTGGACCACCAGGAAAACAGAAGAAATGACACATAGGTAATAGAGTTGTTGCAGAATTAAATGGAATTATGTATGTGATCTCTGCATTTATGTGTATTTTGTAGATTGGGTTAGTTAATACTCTGCTTGTGACCTAGAAGCTGCCCAGAGTCTTCGTTTGAAATTGTGTTGAGCTTCCTCTTCAGGGTTTAATTCCTTATGAAACTTGGTTTCTCCCTTTGTCAGTCACCAAGCATAAGGCCATATGTAGATGAATCATAAGCCCATCATGCCATGTGTTCTAAGAGCCTTCCAAGTTCATTGCTACAAGAAACACTCAACATTTAATGCATATTGTTTCTTGATATCTCTTTCCAAATTGCCAGTACAGTTTCCATTTCTGGGAAATTACATAGACATGTCTGGATCCAACTCTTTTATCTTTGCATTTCCAACTGCTCTGTTTTCCTTCTTTCTTCCCATCAAATTCTCATATTTTGACAGTTTTAAGACCAGCTCTTCCTTGATCTTTTCCTTCCTATAATATATTGAATTGAAATGAGCCCATTCTCCTTGGTGTGCCTTCTTTCCAAACGCAGAGTACTCTGAAGTTCAGATTCTCTTTCTGTGAGCGGGTTAACATCACAAAAAGTTTGTGGTTTTATCCATCATAAACAAGAGTGTTTTAAATGAACTCTGCTTCTTTTCTTCAAGCATCACAGAAAGGTTGGGACACAGGGAAATGAATTTTTCAGTAAGAAAAGTTACTTATTAAAAATAGTGAAGATGAAAGTATGTAAATTGATTTGGTAGGAAAAATTTGTAAAATGCTTTAACTTAAAAGGAAATACTCCCGTAGGCATCCACAGTGAATCAGAAGGAAACCACTCTGGTCTCTTGAAAAAGATGTTTACTCTGTTCAGTGTTGACAAAATGTATCCAAAAAACCTCTTTCTGTTAAGAAGGGGAGGAAGAAGGCAAACTGTATGTGAAAGAATTTGATACTATTTCATTTGGGAATGTTACAGCTTTGCTTGGGCACCCAGCTGATCTGAGCATATCAACAAACATAGTATTAGCCAGCAACCGTGTTTTGCATTGAACACACGCATTTGTAAAAATAGAAGAAATACTATAGTCACATTTTCAGTTCTTCTCTTTATTAAAAAAAAGAAATAAGGCAATGTGGTTTGAGTTGCGAATCCATTGAAGACATCTTTGAAGAATCAACAGTCAGGGCATATGTAAAAAGTGATTTGGAAAATTTCTCATGGGTTGTGTGTGGGGGATGGGGAGGAATAGACTGTTAAGTCCATTGTCTTTCTGGCTCTTCCATTGACCCCTCTCACTCCATAAGTTCGCCTGCTGTTACAATAAAAATAACCCCCTCTCTCCTTTGCCAACCTCTCTCAGAGTTCTCTGGGATGTGATTGATTCGTTGCAAAGTAATCAGACCTCATTGAATAACTGGTGTCATCTAAATATGATGCATTAGGGGGCACCTGGGTGGCTCAGATGGTTAAGTGTCTGCCTTTGGCTCAGGTCATGATCCCAAGGTCCTGGGATAGAGCCCCAAGTCAGGTTCTCTGTTCAGCAGGGAGTCTGCTTCTCTCTCTCCTTCTGCCTGCTGCTCCCCCTGCTTGTGCTCTCTCTGCCTCTCTCTCAAATGAATTAAAAAAATATATTAAAAAAATATAATGCATTCGTCCCCATCAGACACTCTAGCATCATCCAATCAGCAAGCTTCCAAAAGCTGTGTAGGACAAATCAGCTAACAGCCCAGTTCAAAAACCAACAGTAATAAAAAAGCTAAGGTACAGTGAAAAAAATGAAAAAGAAAAACTTCCATCTTCACCTGTTTTGTTCGTGTCATTGTGCACTAGGGGAAAAGTGATTCCCATGTCAATAGTAATGATGAAAATTTGAGTTTGAGTTTTACTTTCATTCTTGCTATAATTATTTATTTTCTTTAGAACATACCTCATCACATCAAATAAGTAGGTTGGTTTCCTTTTTTAAAACAGAGTAATCACAGGGTGCCTGGGTGGCTCAGTTGGTTAAGCACCTGCCTTCAGCTCAGGTCATGATCCCAGGGTTCTGGGATTGAGTCCCACATCCCTCCCTGAACAGGGTGCCTGCTTCTCCCTCTCCCTCAGCCTGCCACTCCCCCTGCTTGTGCACTCTCTCCCTCTCCCTCTCTCTCTCTCTGTCAAATAAATAAATAAAATCTTAAAAAAAAAAAGAAAGAAAGAAAGAAATACTGGCAACAAAATCAATAATCAAAAAATGAAATCAGGTGTGCCTGGGTGGGTCAGTCGGTGAATCGTCTGCCTTCGGCTCAGGTCATGGTCGCAGGGTCCGAAGATGGAGCCCTGTATTGGACTCCCTGCTCAGTGAAGAGTCTGCTTCTCCCTCTTCTTCTGCCCCTCCCCTTCCTTGTGCTCTCTTGCTTTCTCTCTCTCTCTGGCTTGCTCTTGCTTTATCTCAAATAAATAAATTTTTTTTTAAAGTGAAATTACTTCAAACAAATGAAAGCAGTAGAACAATCTATAGGAAAAGAGAGAGAGAGAGAGAGAGAAGAAGCCATTCCCTGACTAAAAAAAAATAAGCAAAACAAAAATCCACAAAAAAGCATCCCCCCAAAATAAAAAAATAAAAGAGGGTAATCTCTGAAATGACCACACTTTCTCATTAGGAGCTATTAGAAAATGGAGAATCCGTGAACTGAGATGAGAGTAACTAGGCTAGACCTTTGAATGAGGCTTCCGTTTACCTGGGTGTTAGTCACTCCTGTATGGAAAATACGGATTTCCTGATTATACACTTTAGACGAAGTAGAGAAGGAAAATATGATATAGATGACCTCACACCTCAGAATAATAGTTTATGAATGCTGGCTTCGACTTGTGTATCTATTACAATCATAATTAACATATAAAACCTTACCATATGTTAACACTGGGACAATATTTTAAATACTGTCAGCTGATACACAATATTTGCTTCCATCAACTTCTATGTTCCTTTCTGGGTTACAAGGGCTAGAAAGCTAAAAATGACATTAGCTGACTCCCTGGCAGCTAGGATTCTGGGAGCAAACTAGAACACTGAATAGATACACTTCCACAAGATTTTGAAGATGGAAGACAAGAGAGAGAAACTATGTTTCTGCTATTTCTGCTATGAGAGGCAGTAGCTGCAGGCAAACTCAGCATTCCTGTGTCAAGACAATGGCTTTGGGGATGTCATACATAAGTCAGTCATCAAAGTGAGAGCAGTCAGTGCTCCGTGATCTCTGGATCCGGGCTATGCTGGTGACCAGGTAAGCCCAGCTGTGGATCCCTGCCCCTTGCCCCTCCACATCTTTAAGTAATTCTGTAATCACCCAATTCCTTGCATCAGATCACTTTGACCTGGGATATCCAGAGTGAAGTCTATGTTTCTTGCGCTGAAATCTGACTAATTCTGAATTTGATATCCAAACCAAGATTTAATACAGGGGTTATATTGCAGAGAACTTATCCTCATAATCAGTGGGATGAGGTAGAGATTACCCTTTGCCAGTTGTCAACTGGACAAGTAAAATTCAGTGGGATGAAATAACTTACTCAAGGCCACATGACTTGTAAATAGCAGAACCCAAGGTCAAATGCCAATCTAATTACAAAGTTTCTGTGCCTAACTACTCTGCTCAGCTGGGATGGTACAGGATCAAGTATGTAACGATTTGCGTACAAATAGCTAAACATTGATTTCTGTATTTTTCTACAAACTACAGGAGGGAAGAGTCTGTATGTTGTACATATTTGAATAAGACTCCCAAATCCCAGAGCATGGCTTAGTACTGGGTGCCTAGAATAGGTTCTTGGTAAATTATTCCTGAAAGAATAAATGAATGAAGAAAGGATGGTGATGTGACGAGTCCTACTAAGGAAAGTGACCTGAAAAATGAAAAATTCATATGATACCCTCCTTGTGGATAAATCTCTGTAATTGCCAAATTGTTTTCATTAAGATGTTTCTCACTCTTCATGTTTTCGGTTGCCTCTGCTAAGAGTTATTGAAAACATTTTTAGGTTTCCTGTGTATACATTTTTGGTTTCTGTTTCTCAACAAGGTCTACTGCCATATTATTAAATTCATCAAACAATGGAACATTCAGTCTGTTAGGATGAGCTCTTAGGTCTATCCCATTCCAATTTCCAGCACTGCTTTTCCTAAAAGAATCTTTCCTTCTAACTTATAAGTCAGTATTCTGAAACCCAAATTCAAGGACCTTTGTCTACTAGAATCTTCATAAACACCCTGTCTTTGCTCACAAGTTTCAGAAGCCAAGGTGCACCATCCACATATCTCTTACCAATTTTCACCATGGCTCCTTCTGCGCCCATTAGCAATCAAGTTTTCTTTCAGGAAATAGTTATGGTAACTCGGGCCACCCCCTTCTCAAGAGCAGGGCCGGTGGCCACCAAATCTGCTATATTTGTACACATTTTATTTTAATTGCCAAACTGAAGTGTATTTTAGAAGGAAATTTGATCCATATGTTTCTGATTCATCCACAGTGAAGTCACCAGACTCTTTGGAGAGAACAGCCCGACGGCCACAAAGTCTTTTCCTTTAGAAACAGTAAGTTAAGTAGGTAAAGAGCCAGCATCTTGAATCTCGCCATGTTTAGGCAGTTGGTAAAGCCCAGGCTTCAGGGAATATTACTTTTTTAAGATATACGCCCCTTCAAATAGGTCTGACTTTCAGTGGACCTCATGAATGCCCTGGACATTCTTTTGAGGAGCAATGGAACGGACTCCTTTCAAGGACTTCTCCTTGGGGTTCTCTTCCAGGGCTCTAGGAAAGCTCCCCATCGACTGGCCAAAGTTTCACCAAGTTTCTTTGTTCTAATTCCCAAAGCTGTTACCAGAGCACTTGATATAGTTCAAGGCGGCATATGCCCCATTTGCTGCCGACATGGTTCCCAGATATTTCCAGGGTCAGAGGTCACGAGCAGATGAAAGCCTGTGGTGTAACCTGATGTGGAGCCTGCCTACAGATTCACCCTCAACGTAAGCAGGACCACTATAGTGGTCCGGTCCCCTTCGCTAAGAAATAGGTCACCCACAGCACCCCCTGGGGTGCAGCACATTGAGATATTTGGTTAGAATTCTGAATTCTGTGCCCTGACGCTTTTTAATGGCTGCCATGGGGCAATGCTTCAGGAAAGAAGGGAGACGTTCTACTGGCTGGGTCTGAAAGGATTTGAGAATCGTACACACAACTTCATGCCCGTCTGTCAACCCTACCGAAGTACGAGGTGAAAATACCACCCTTCCCTCTTTATACATACTCTACGTGATCAAACTTCTACGACTTCTTTAAAACATCCCACAGAGTTCATTCTCAGCAGCTACTGCTTTTGTCAGGCCCTTAGCCAGGCCCCAGGAGAGAAAGAAAAAATGGGTAGAGTGAGGCAGACACGTGATAAGCAAATAAGGATCTAGTCACAATGTGTATAGGTGGGGGAAGAGCGTCCAGGAGACCTAAGGGTCAGTTCCAGCTCTGCCCCTTCCTAACCGCGGGGGTTTGGTTAAGTCATGTAACCCTTCAGCCTCACATGCTTCATGGGAAAAACGTAAGGAGGGAGGATGAAATGAACTGCGTCTGTGAAATGTGCCCTGTGTAGAGAGTAACACTTCTTATTATGGCCTGTTCCAGAGAGTGTATGGAAGCGTGTGTAAGATCTCCCAGGAACACGGAGGAGAGTGCTCAGAGAGCCAGCACTACCTGCGTTGGGGGGGGGGGAATGACCTCTGACCTGACTGTATGTCTAGGGGAAAACTGCTGGGAAGGATATCTATCCACTGCATCGGGGTTCCTATTCTCCCAGGATTAAGCTTTGGTACTCTGACACAGCGAGACAAAGTTGGTAGACGCACCCAACATCGAGTCTGTCTGCTTCACAGGTAGCTTCCAGGGCTCATAAGACCTGGAATTTCTCTGTGCCCTGAAATGTCAGCATATCTAGTTCCCTGGCTCTTGCCTTTCTATTCTTTCTTGTCTAGATGACAAACTTGAACAGCCTTCGGCTTCGCCTGCACACTGTCCCTAGGGATCTTTCTAAAATACGAACTTGATAATGCCCCGACCCCTTACAGAATCCTCTCTGGACTCTCGTCCTTCTCGATAAAGCCCACACCATTCAGTATTACCCATTTTGCTCTCATAATGCAGTCTCTGCCTCTGTCACCAGGCTTACCCCATAGCTTTGCCCGACCTATTACCCTTTACATGACCACCAGACTGAACTCCCCCACGTGCTTTCGTCTATGGTTTTGCACGTGTGCATGTGTTTCTTTGCCTGAAGCATTCTCCCTCCTGGTTTTGAAAAACTCTTGGAGACTCAGCTTGGGTGTGACCTTCTGGCTTCCTCTCCCGATCCACCCATCGTGGGTCAGCTGCCCCTTTTGTGGGTTCTCGTTATACCTGCACAGATCCTACTGTGTCTCCTGCTACCCTATCGGGCTCTTGGCACTGTGGGTTCCTTGGGCTCATAATTAATTTTTTCTCCCCACCTGGCACGGCCATGGTGCCTGAGGTATTAGTGAATGAATCACAGAACCTCAGAAAGAATCTCTGCTCTCCTCTCCACCCATGAGTGTGGAAATCCTCTCTGCAGAGAGTCAACTGGGTGCCCCATGGAAGGGCTCTTTCCAATGCCAGCTTCTCTAGTATTGTGGATCCCAGTGTCCTGAGAGAGGGTATAACTAGACCTAGTTTAATTATGAGGGGTCCTTGGAGGGAGGGCGACGGAAGAGGCTGGCAGGATGGCTCATACCAGACCAGTTCTGCCAGCTTTCAGACCTGGATTGTCCTCTAGAAGGCAGCTGTGACTGGGCATTCAGCATGTTTTAACTTCACAGCCTGGCTCCAGAGCCCCACATCAGCTATCCGGTGGACTGAGTCTGGCATCTCACTACATAACTGTCTAGACATTAGGCAAGGCCAAGTTTCAGTGGTAAGACTATGGCAAGAAATGCCTGCGGCAGCTGACGGTACTCAAGCAATCCCCACTCCCCCATTCCAGACTGATGACGGACCCTGGGGTTCTTAGGCAATTGTTTGGAGGAGCCCTGGGGAGGGAGATTCTGGACCACCTGCCGGGGATATGCTTGAATAACTACCGAATACATAAAAGACTGCTGGGTTTATGGAGTGTTCTTGCTGATCGCACAGTGCTGAGGAAACCAGTAGCCCACCAGGAGCTCCTTGCAGCTTGGATGCTCTCATGGATAGTTCCCTCTGCCCCCTTACAACAGGTGTTTGCTGACTCCCACCACCATTGCTAGAAAAGGGCTCCAGGTAAGGTCTGGCGAAACAGGTGCTATTCTTGGGCGTCAGAGAAAGAGCAGTAACTATTTCGTTTTCTTTTGCTTTAGTTTTGTAGTAATAATGAGACTAGAAATGGGGGCTTTCACAGATGAGGTAATAACCAGGCTTTGGACGGGAGCTGCTGCAACATTCTGCCCAATGGTGTGCCAGCTTGGCGCCCTCTGCCTCCATCATCTTTATTTCACCCTCCATTGGACCCCACGACACCACCTCCGAAACGTTCACCTTTGCACACCACACTGGCTTCCTTGGTCTAGCTTTACTGCCGCTGCCTTTGTATCTCTTCTCCCCACAGACTCACCTTATACCTCCATCAGCATTTGCTACAAGTCATTTAATGAAAAGCCCCCAGGAAGTGTGCTTCTTAACCATTCCCCACCCACATCCCCTACTATTTTTTCTTTCTTTTCTGTGTCTCCTGCCTCCAAGCTGTTAAGTATAATGGTCAACCACACCCCTCCCCCACCGCCCCCTAAGGATTCTGACGACTGCCCCACAGTTGTCCCAGGAGGACTGACTTCCTCTAGCCATCTACCTGACATTTGCTGTTTTCAATAAACGTTTCTGTTTTCTTGGCTCCCTTGTCCCTCTGGGCCAAGGCGGTGGCACCTTAGTGATCGCCCTGTGATGCTGTGGCAGATACGGAAGAACTGGAGACTTCTGGTCCCAGGGCCCCATGCCTCTGGCTGTGGCTGTTATCTATGACATTTCTCAGGGAAGCTTGGTATCTCTGAGAGATTTCAAAGGAAGGGGGAGGAAGAAAGGATGGTTCTCCTGCCTTTTGTGTCTACCTGAGTAATTGGAAAAGTCCTCGCTCTCTCTCTCTCTCCTGGCAGTCAGAATGGAGGTAATTCTCTTCTAGAAGGCTCCCATTGTAAACTCCTCCAGTGCTAGGGTGGCCTGCCCTCCCCATGCTGTGTGAACTGCTTCCCGAGATCTCCTGATGGTTATGCCCGCAGTGGGGGTTCGATCTGATGGTGATGGTGCTAGGCTTAGGCTTACATTCTGGCCCGTGTTAAGTATTCTTTTTTCTTCCTTCTTGCATCTTTTTTAGTTCACTGTGTATGTGTGTTAGGAGCAGGTGGTGGGAAGAAATAACAACCTTCCTGGCTTTTAAGATCTTTGGCTGGAGGGGCACCTGGGTGGCTCAGTGAGTTAAGCCGCTGTCTTCCGCTCAGGTCATGATCCCAGGGTCCTGGGATTGAATCCTGCGTGGGGCTCTCTGCTCAGCAGGGAGCCTGCTTCCTCCTCTCTCCTCTCTCTGCCTGCTTCTCTGCCTACTTGTGATCTCTGTCTGTGTCAAATAAATAAATAAAATCTTAAAAAAAAAAATCTTCGTCTGGAGCATGGCAGAAACACTGACAGATCCCAGAGGTGAGTTAATGACCCAGCTCCCAGGAGAACTGATGGGTTTCTTCTGTAGATGCAGCCCAGGCTCCCCCAGAAAGAAATGGCCCTTTTTTTTTTTTTAAGATTTTATTTATTTGACAGAGAGAGGTCACAAGTAGGCAGAGAGGCAGGCAGAGAGAGAGGAGGAAGCAGGCTCCCTGCTGAGCAGAGAGCCCGATGCGGGACTCGATCCCAGGACCCTGAGATCATGACCCGAGCCGAAGGCAGCGGCTCAACCCACTGAGCCACCCAGGCGCCCCGGAAATGGCCCTTTTGAATTAATCAGTCTGATGAAGGTCTCCCTTCTTGACTGCTTCAGGTCACCTTCTGCTTTCTATGAAACTGCCATCTCCACCCAGCGACTCTGACCCTTCACCATCACCACCACCAGATTTTCTCTTCTGGGAAGACACTGCTGGGTCCCTGCACAGAAGTTCCGGGGAAGTTCTCTTCATTAATCTTGCTGTTTGGTTCCTCACTTTTTCCATAGCCTTCTCTGGTAAAGCTTTATACCTTATTCTACATTGTTATTTCTAGGTCAATGCTTACCATACATAAACTACTCTTATATTTAAGCCATTAATTGTGATTGTATTGTAGAAACTTCCAAATAATCACAAATGTAGAGACAGAAGTACGACAAATCTCCATGTACCATGACCCAACCTCAACACGTATCACTTTATGCCCAAACTTGATCTATCCCTCTAATACCCCTCCCACCATCATTACCAGTGGCTTATTTTAAAGGCACTCCAAGACAGCTTATCATCTATAAATAAGTCAGGATTTATCCCCAAGAAATGAGAGCTCTTTTAAAAAATATATATATAGGGGTGCCTGGGTAGCTCAGTGGGTTAAAGCCTCTCCCTTTGGCTCAGGTCATGATCCCAGGGTCCTGGGATGTCGGGCTCTCTGCTCCACGGGGAGCCTGCTTCCTCCTCTCTCTCTGCCTGCCTCTCTGCCTACTTGTGATTTCTCGCTCTGTCAAATAAATAAAATCTTTAAAAATATATATATATATAAAAAACCATAATATTCTGTATTACCAAATATTCAGTCTGTCACTAGTCAATTGTCTCTTCAATGTCTTTTTAATTTGATTTGAGTAGGGATACAAATAAGACTCACACATTGTATGTGGTTTGTTATGTCTCTTAAGTCTTTTAAAATCTATAATAGCTCTCCCCACAAACTTTTGTTTCAATTGCTGCCATTCATTCATTCATGAAAGCTAGGTCCCTTGTCCTATAGTCTCCCCTATTCTAGATTTTGGTGACTGCTTCTCAGCAGTGTGTTTACCATGTTTTTCTGCTCCCTGTGCTTGCTAATGGCAGAGACTTCGATCTAGAGGTTCGTGATAAATTGTTATGGCAAGAGTATTTTGTTGACATTGCTTCTCATTAGTCAATTGCAGGAGGCACATAATCTCCATCTCTCCTTGATCTGATTTTCCGGTGGGTTCAGATGCTGCTGGCCGGTCTAGCCATTAGGAATTGATTTCTTGGTTTTTCACCCACTGTTGTAGAAGCCATTGATAATTATTGACCATGACGATGCCCTTTTGAAATCCACATGAGAGAAGTTATTCTGTCCTCTTCTTTCTTTCTCAAGAGCCCCTCATGACAAATTTTTATTTTCCACAGTGACTGCAATGTGGCTCACACCATGCTACTCTTGATAGTGATTTCTAACCTTTTGAGGGAGACAGATCCCTTTGAGAATTAGAACTTTATAAAAAGAAGAGAAAGAACATATATGCATGGGCCCTCGGGAGACCAATTAGTGGCAGAATATCCTGGATCTCAAGTTAACCCTGCACTCTACAAACTTGTGGTACAGCTTTGACTTTGTACAGAACCTGGGTACCTTGACCTTCCCCTCTCTAATTTGACTTTATCTCTCGCATTGATGATTCTGTCTTTTGTTCCCTGACTTCATGGTTTTTCCACTTCTTCAAGTCCACTGGTCTTTAGTTCCACTCAATTCTAACTACTTTTTTGTAGTTGTCTCTACTGAGACATCATTTACGGTCACTTGAAAATTTTCCTTTGTCAAGAATCCAAACTCCCCCCCCTCCACCCCTAAATGCCAACTCCTTGACTTGACTTTGGTCCATATGATTTCCTACATTCTTTTGACTTCTCAGATCACTGGTCTCTGCCCAATCCATAACAAAGTCTCACGTCTATGACAGGGCATCTCTGTGTGGCTTTCTCCGGGGGTTTCAGATCTTTGAATTGTTTATGTTCTACCATGGGGCCCACTCTCTTGTCTGCCATCTGCTTTTCTTCCAAAGGTGTTGAGAGTGGCAATGTTGACAGGGTCCTTATCAATTCAGACTAAGTTAAACTGGTCTCTCGGAGCAGTTCACCTTCTTCCAGTCATCTTTTCCTATTCCCCTATTTCGGCGCTACTCAGATGTTGTTCATGGACCATCATGAACATCATCTCCTAGAAGTAGCAGCAGCATCTCCTAGAAACTTCTAAGTAATGCAAAATCCAAGGCTTATCCTGGTTCTATTGCATCAGAGTGTATATTTTTAAGAATAGCCCCAAGTGAATCCTATTCACATGAACAATCAAGAAGTACCATCCTATCTGTTCTCCACCTTGGTTTTCCAAATTTTTCTCACAGTACTTAATTCTTGATTGCCCCGATGGATGACTCTATCAGGCAAGGTCCAATCAGGAAAATGAAAGCACTCTAAAGATTTCAAACAGAAGGAATTTAACATAGAAAGTGGGTCACAGGGTGATGGAGGGGCCCGGAAGCCACACAGGGTTGGGGAAATAACCCGGGGATGACCAATATGGCAGAAGCCATGGCCTCCTCCTGCTGCAGGGACCACGGGAGGAGGCAATATGACTGGAGCCCGGATAACATGCTCACCTAGCAGGAGATGCGTCCTTAGAGAAGATGCAGCTCCTGGGAGAGAAAGCACAATACCTTGGTTCCTTACATTCTTTCACCCTCTCCTCTCCTCTCAGTGACCTCACATTAGACGTGGACAGAGCTCTGCCGACAAGAGTGTCTTGGAAACCCAGCCTGCCTTTCAGAGAACAACAGGGCACATCTGAGGGCAAACAGGCCAAACACAGGCACAATGACCTTACCTCCTCCTGCTTCACCTACACTTGCGTCTTCCTGGTCTCAAAACATCTGCTTTTAGCCATTTTTCTTTCCTTTTGTCCAGTCACAGAAAAAGAGATATCCTTCGGTTTTTCTGTGAGAGTTAAAACTGGTAGAAAAAAGTAACTAAATGCCAACAAAACACAAGATTCATGGGGTGAGCCCTCCCAGCTCCGCAGGGCTCTAGGACACGTGGGAATGATCTTTGGGAATCCAGTGGCCAGGGCACTTCAGAAATCATGCTGTGAAATGTGGGGAAACTGCCTGCAGAAGCTCTCTAGAAAAAACGTGTCCTGCTATGAAAAAGATGCCAGTGCCTTCCTTGATTTTTATAAATGATCATAACAGACTCACATGTTAACTCACAAGTTAACTAAAGACAGTTTAGGCTCTTCCTGTTAGATAAATTGCCGACGTTCAGACTTAATGTGCGCTCATTAAAATTAAAACCAAGGGGCACCTGGGTGGCTCAGTGGGTTGGGCCGCTGCCTTCGGCTCAGGTCATGATCTTGCATCCCGGGATCGAGTCCCGCATCGGGCTCTCAGCTCAGCGGGGAGCCTGCTTCCTCCTCTCTCTCTCTCTCTGCCTGCCTCTCTGCCTACTTGTGATCTCTCTCTGTCAAATAAATAAATAAAATCTTTTTAAAAAAAAGAAAATTAAAACCAAGAATGACCCATTTTCCTCCCTCAGTGCCTCCTCACTGCTGTCTCCCTCTCAGAAACCAGCGGTCTGAGAGCAGTCATCTCAAAGCCTGAAACTGTTGTCTTCTTTACAGTGAAGCATGGTAAAGGACACACTGAATCCTGCTTAGGTGCGCTGAATCCTGCCAGCCTTCCACCAAATTGGCTTTCTGACTTGGGAGGACTCAGCTGAATGAAAACTGCCCACCTTTTCAGAAATAGGCTGGGGAGGGACACCTGGGTGGCTCAGTCTTTTAAGCATCTGACTTCGGCTCAGCTCATGATCCCAGGGTGGTAGAAACGAGTTGCGCCTCGGGCTCCCTGCTCAGTGGAGAGTCTGCTTTTCCCTCTCCCTCTGCTGCAACCCCTGCTTATGCTCTTGCTCTCTCTCTCAAATAAATAAATCTTAAAACAACAAACAAACAAACTGAGGAGCCCACTGGTCACACAGACTGACCAACTCTAAGCTCACCGAAAGAGGTTTTGGGACCCGGATTGTAGGCTCTGCTGCCTGAGAACCTTGGCGGTGTCAGCCCGAGTCCCCTGTGTGCCCGCAGAGCCCAGCCCTGTGCCTGGCATGTGGCAGAAACCTGGTATTTGATGAACAGACACAAGAACTCAAAGTCAAAGACCTCCGTCCTCATGTACTGACAAGTATCGGTTCCAGATTTTCACGAAAGCCAGGAGTCTCGGTCCCGCCATCTGTAAAATGAAGACGTGGTGCCAGCCCCCATTTACCTCACAGTATGAGCGTTCAGACCAGATAAGATCATATCTGGGAGTTTGTTCTAGTAAGCAAATAAATTGTTTTTATAATGCTCTAAATAAAAAAGCTTCCCACACCAGTGCTCGCATACACATTTATTAAGATGTAGCCAAGTGAAATGTGTCGGCTCCTCCTCTGGAGTGCAGTCTCCTTTACTGACGTGTAACGACGCCCAAGGGCTGGGGGAACTACATAATCAAAATCAAATGCCAGCTTTTCACAGACTCGGCCCAAAGAGTGTGGCCCGAAACACCATTTTAAACTGCAAGCGTTCTGAGGACATTTCATTCATAGTCTTTCTTTTTCCTGTTGGTGACATAGACACTTTAATTTTAATGCCCACTACAGATCCACATTTAAAAAGAAAAAAGCTCTTCTTCTAATTTAGTAGAAAGCGGAGCTGTCCGCGTGAAGGACAATGCAATATCAAAATACAGCTGCTTCTCATCCGTACTAGTCTAAATTAGAAACATGCTGCCGTTCACAGGGGCTCTAATCACACGTGCACATAAGCCATACGGAGGGCTAACAGGCGGTGTGGGTTTCTACCCAGCATCTTCACTTTATTCTGGGTCCTTATCCTCTTCGGAAAAATGGGGGACCGACTTCTTGGCGACCACATTGTCCAGTCTCTGTCCTTGTAGGTATGGATTGACACTCTGAAAAAAAACATGGTTTTGTATTATACGTGAACGTCAGAGACATCTCACAAAAGACGTGAGTGAGAATTGCTTCTGGCCTATTGGGTTAGAAACAAGGGAACAATGGTACCTACCACCTACCTAGTGATTACTCCAATACATGTATAATACCTCAGCGTCTGACAGATGTGTCTAACTGTTTGCTTCACGCAACCAACGAGTTCTTTATCAGATGCAATATGTCTCGCTCCTGCTTCTTGGCACAAAGATTTGGCGTGATCCAGCTAATAAGTTCTCACTACTTAGATGCCAAGCCCAATTCAAAATAACATTATTATTCTATGGCCTTCTTTAGTGGGAGAGAGCATAGGAAACACATTAAATTAGAAGAACGTTCTAAAGAAGACGACAGATCAGAACCAAGTGGGAATTAGCATCTGCAGACTGGTCATAGCATATCCCGTTGTTGTACTGGTTCTTCTGCGCCAATGTTCCACCCCAAGAGGACTCAGCAGTGGCCCAAGCAATCACTTCCACCTTCCCTCAGTCAAGTTCTAAAGCTAAAGAAAAGAAGTAAGCTAAACACAAGGTGCCTTTATTTTTGACTAAAGACTTCATAGTCTGAAATCTTTCATCTGTTGCTTCTCTGAATGAGTCAAGGTTTTTCCAGTCCTCCTCTAATACATATCTATTTTTTGAGGTTTGGATGTGAACTAGTAATTGGAGCTTTACAACATAGTATTTAGCAAGCAGAAAAAATTTCAGAAGTTTTGGAAGATATTTGTTTATTGAAGTCAACTTCCGGTAACTGAACAGTAATATAAGGAAGAAGCAATGGTTGCAAACGGTCAGCAATCCCAAGTCCCGGTGAATAAAGGGCGGCCTTTCATAGGTGGGTCTCTCTTGCCAATGGGACCTTGTCTGCCCTGGTTCTTCTGAAGGGTGAGCAGGTCATTCTCCAAAAGGAATGGACCCTGAGTTTAGTATTTGTAAATGTCTTCCCACATTCTCACAGCTAAAGCCATGCATCATGAAAGGCCCTACTCACCCAGCAGAAATGCATTACAAACAAGCTGAGATTTACAAAGTGTGGGATGTCTTCAAATCTGAGAAAGGATACGTCACCAAAACACAGTACTTTACTGGGAAGGCATCTTTAAAATACTTAAAATAAGGAAAATACTTTTTATAGCAACGATGGTCCGCTAGAATGGCCTGGCTTACTCCTGAGAGTCATGTAAGAACCTCCGGGTAGATGAAGCAAGTGGAGACTGGAAAAGTGTACTCAACGCCATGAACGTCTTCATTGTTTTTTAGTAATAATATTTATTCTGAAAACTCTAAGATATTAAAAAGGGCATGAGATTTTCATGTTTATCAAGTATGGGAATAAAATGTTGATAAACCCTTTAAATAAGATCAGTAGTAGATTTCAAATATTAACAAGAGACATCTTAACATGAGTTTGCAAAGGTGATCATTTTTTTGTTTAAAGGGGAATTGACCTTTTCCTCATGAAGCAACTCAGAATTCAACTGGGTTTGAGTGAATACAGAAAGTTACATAAAACCCACTGAGGGGTCTGTTGTAACTCCAGGGAGGATACCTCTTGGGAAAGGGACTTTCACAGGAGGAAGTTCTTCTCCTAGACCTAGAAAATGACAAATATTGGAGGGCAGGGGAAGTAAATTAATGAGGAAGCAAAGGGAGCAATCACTTGAGCTTTTTTGATAAATGTTCATTAGTACTGAATCCTATACATAAGAGGAATAATAGTAATGATACTTGATCCTCTGAAGAAATCAAGACACTTATATATTTGTCTTCTCTCCTGGGTGAGAGAAACTGGCTAGGTTACAGAGAGATCGTTCTTTCCATTTCCTACCTAGAAGAACCACTACGATCAGATGTTTGATCCTGATGTCCCTTGGAAATCACTGGAGAAGGCTTTGGTGATTGGTGCACTTGAGGAGGTGAGTAAATTCTTTAGTTAAGTGGAAACATCACCTGAGGCTTTCAGTGAGGTAGAAGTATCACCTGAAGTAAGTTCTGTTACCCCATGGGTCCTGAGAGGGTCAGGATTTATGGCATGGCCATGAGTTTTTGTTACTGTCTGAGAATAGGAAGAACTTGATACCACTGGGTCAAAATGACCCTTATTTTCATAATTTCTAAGCCTTTCCTACGTGGAGGAAGTTGAGGCCAAAGTACAATCTTTTATAACATGTGTCCTAGCCAGAATTCTGAGTTTTGGTAATCACGGGTCTCATGGAAAAACGACCTAAATCCTGACCCATGGTCATTAACCAAGTCAGGGCAAAAGGAATGGTGAGCCAGGAAATAGAGACAATTAAAGCTTCATGCTAAGTTATTCATTTTGGGTCGGTCATTGGTCTTATTTGGAAATGTTCTTGTTGTGCCACGGAGAGATATTCAAGCCGTCCTACTGGTAAATTATGTGTATTCTGAGCTCCTGAAATAGAATTTCTTGATGTTCTCTCAAGACCACAATATACCCTTTGGACCCTCTCTGCCACCACTGGCCATCGGAAACTGTGATCACCAAGAAAAACCCCTAATAATCCTATGAACTCTGGGGAAGAAGATCTGTCAATTAATGTTACAACCAGAAAATCGACACCTCCTCGAGTACCCTGACCGGATCCAGCAAAACCATGCAGGACAGCCACAACTACCGCTGTCCGGATTCCCAGATGTTGTCAGGATCCAGGCACTTGTTGTTCTAAAAAAACAGTCAGTGGCCTTGGGTCTATGGCTTGGTTTTCGTATCTAACATGTTACTCTCTGGCAGCACTATGCCACAGAAAAACAGATCTTGAACTTTCTCCTCCACCTGATCAGAAGAAGGCAGGGGACCAGGCACTTCTGTTCACGAGGGCACCAGTGGATTATCAGAACAGACACTGACCACTGATTCAGTCTCCAGGACATAAAATGCACTGGAAACTCAGAGCAAACTTGACCTTCAGCTCTACAAGAGGCAACACCACAGCAGCTCGATGGGCAACACCCAGACCGATGTGCCACCCTGGGCAGCCCCAAGATGGTAAATACCTAAGCCTGCCAGCAAATTCACCAGCCAGCAAGCAAATACAGCAGATTTCATGGACTGGACATCAGTCTGGCTAGGCGAAGAAAAAGGTATGCAGGAGGAATGAGGTTTGGTCATCTCATCTTTTGCCCCTACATTCCTTCAGAATTATTGCCTGGAGCTTGCAGTGCAGCAAGCGCTTCCTTGTTCCTGTCTTGTGTTTTTATATAATTGGTGCAGATGTGTGAGCAGTTGCCCCCAGCAGCCGAGAGCCCCTCTGAGGACAGACCCCCTCATGGGCTCCCTGAACTCCCACAGCCCAGGGGCTGGATGCAATCCACATTTCACAAATGCAATGGAGGTGGCGAGATCACCACCAAGGAGGGCTCCTCGAGGAACCATGTGCTAAATCGTGGGCAAGCCAACGCAGGAGGCAAGGGCATGGACCTTGCTCTCCGGGACCCCAGTCATGCCCTCCCAGGATGGCACATGAAAGGCTTCGGCTTCGGCTATTTTCCAACAACGGAGAGCGAGTTACACTCTGGGAAAATAACAGCTCTGGGAAAGCTCCAGGTGTCCCAGCAACAGCCCCGCCAGCCACACGTTACCCTCCGCTTCCGTGTCTGTCCTCCCTTCTTCTTCTCATAAAGGAGTTTCTTGTTCTAGAATGGGAGAAAAAGAAGACACAAATGCACAAGTATGGATCAAATTTGGTGAACGTCTATTTTAGAAGCAATACTGGTGTGTCCCCCTGGATATTTGCATACACATATTTTGGAAACAAAGCTAGATGAAAGGAAGGTCGTGTCAGAAAGACAAACCACAAGAGAAATGCTGGTGGTTGTGTAGCTTTTAATAAAGTTCTCTGCAATGCCCCGAGGCACCCCAGTGTCACCAACAATCATATAAACAGGAAAATACGACATTCGAAAACACACGGGGCACGGGAAACTCAGCTCCTCAGTTTGAACAAGCCTTTGTTTAAAACAAACAGTTTTATCTCATTTTGCTTTTGTATCCAACGCCCTTTTTATGATCGGTACACATAAACTGTTCTCTAGAGGAGTGTCTGACTATTAATAACAATCCTCTGTGTAAATAAATGAGATATTCTGACTTCGGCGACCTTTCCTCCTGTGGCTTCAGTCAGTGTGTGCCCCCAGTCAAGACAATCGGAAAACCATTTGGTCTATAACATTTTTAATAGAGTGAACCTTTTAAAAACTGCCAAAAAACTTCTTGGCAGGAGGAAAGCGATGTTGGGGGAAAAAAAAAAAAAAAACAGGCTCTGTTACCACAGTTTGTATAAGTGTTTCCACATATTGCTGTATTTCAAACACATAGTGGGCTTAAATGAGCTCTAGAATATCAGACACATGCTCCGCAGATTTTTCTTCTACTGAAATTATAAAAGACAGAACACTTAATCTGAAGGCAGAACAGGAGAAGGGGCATTGGGGGGACATATTTGAGTTGTTTTTTTAATTTGATTTTTTTCATCAGAAGGGAAATAATGTATAAAAGAGATGATTCATCTTACTCTAAATAAAATACACTGACTTTTTTTTTTTTTTTTAAAGAGATGACAGCGTTCTGTTAAAGAACAAGTTTTTACAATGCTTCTATCCTCTGAACTGTTTGGATATAGTGTCTTTTTTTTTTTTTTTTAAATGGTAGATTTGGAAATGAAAATGACAAATGCCAAGAATGAGCTTCACAATTTTCATGTTCATTAAAATCTACCCCACCCGCAATTTACAATGCGTATCTCTTGCCCAGCCTCAACTGTGCAGGGAGATGGGGCCAGGGAGTGAAGGGGCCTCCGCTGCCGGAAAGGCCGGTACTGGCCTCACGCAGCCTTGGTCTCCCGCTCACTTGGGGAACTGGTCAATCTAATACTGGAAGGGAGAAAAGACGTGCAGATCACACCCTCGAAGAATGAGCACATCGCCGTGAGGCTCATTCTCGTCGTCTGCAGTTGCTTTTCCGGGGACGTAACCACTCCTGTTGCACAGAGAATGTCTGGGAGCTTGTGCCAAGGATGGGGTGGGGGGGAGGGGGGAGATTGGGGGCGAGGACAGAGGCTCTTCCTGTGTCTCATCAGGGTGCGGGGCCGAGTGCGTGGGAGGGCATGCGGGCCTGGAGCCAGGAGGATGGGTGGGGCAGCCCCTCTGCCCGGGCCTGAGCTCCACTGCGCCGCCAGCAGGGCGAAGGCAGCATCGTTGTCGTTCATCTCCTTTAGAAGGTCCTGGGGCAGATGATAACCCACAAAGAGATTCCCTTCTAAAAGAAGTGCAAAAAGTCTAGCAAGCCTTCCTCTCAGAGATGGTCCCTGGGTTTGCCTAAGAACCAGGGTTAGGATTAGCTGGGATGAAGCTTTCCCACCCGTGCATGGAAGGGCCTAGGGCATTCCTGACTAGCTCTGCTATTGAATGGTTTGGAAGGCGAAGACGGGCAGCGCTCAGCCCCCTCCCCTGACACCCATTCCTTGTAGGTGGGGTGGGGTTGGGGGAGTGGTGAGCCTGTTTTCCACATGAGTAGCAGGTTCAAGTTCACAAAAAGGGCTTTCCATTGTCCCATCAAGATTTTGGACAACTGCCCAGATCTTGGATTCAAATTCCATTCCTAAATGGAACCAGGGACACTTCTCCAAGGTCTGATTCCAGGGCTAAGGCAGGGAAAGTACGAGGATCAATGAAGCTAGAATATCTAATTGTGCCATAAAGTAAGAACATGCTCAGAAAGTGGTGAGTCACGTTAAAGGACAGAGAAGCCAGCTAGGAGACTCCCACTAACTAAATCTAGGATAGTCTGAACACCAAAATAAGTGATAATGGGAATCCACGAATCAATGTTGATAACAAATAAATACATTTTTAAATACATAAATGAATAAATGGGGGAGTAGAGGAGACCCTTGCTTAGAGCAGAATGCCAACCAATAAATGTAGAATGAGTAACAGAGTTGAAAAATCACCACTTGACAACTACCATGATTCTGGCGGGTATCATCAATGGAGACTAAAATTGTTGACTGCGAGGTTCAATGGGGAGAGAACATGTATACAGTCTGAAAGTATCTCCCAACAGATTATTAATTTTACGGGGGGAAAATAGTAATTTTACACTTGAGAAACCTGGCCGACATCACTTAGACCAAGTCACTACCAAATCTGGGACAAAGTGGCATCACGTGTCTTCTGATGTCAACAGCAATTATCACAGAAAGGCATAACTCAAGGCTAATCACATTGGAGACATGAGGAAAACCCCAAGTGTAGAGGGTGCAACTCTTCAGCCAGGCTGAGATCCTGAAAGACAAAGAAAGGCAGAGAGGGTCCTTGTTGCCACTTCTTTTTTGGCTCAGGCTCTGGCCGTGATCAACTGCTTCCCAGAGGAAGCGACCCTATTCACCCCAGCGGGCTGATGAGAAGATATGAAAAGCACTTGGAAAGGAGAAACATTTGCTTTTCAAGAGAACCCTTTCCTGAGTAGCGGTGAGCAATTACTGGGTGAAGGAGGGGGCGACTGCTACCTACGATGGCCAGTCTTTGGGCATAGCCCCTCAACACTGGGAGCACACACACAGTCAAAAAGGCAGTTGATCCTAGACAGGACTCGATGAGACCCCTGTGAGGGTGCATTATGAGCCATGAGTCATGAAAGATAAGGGACCAGTTGTTTTGTTATTTTTTTTTAAGATTCTATTTATTCATTAGGCACAAGCAGGGGGAGAGGCAGAGGAATCAGTTTTTAAAGGACTCTAGGAGTCAGGTGGTCCAGTTCGAACCCAGATCTGTTGATCATCAGCTTTGTGCTGTCAGGCAGGCTACCCATGCTCCCTAAGCCTGGATTTTCTCATCTGTAAAATGGGAGTGATTGGGATGGGCAGATCGAATGAGATAATTCATGTACAGTATTTAGTACAATGTCTGGCACACAGTAGGTGCTCAATAAATATTACTATTCACCACCATACAATAAAATCAATGACTATTATTCTTCGTCTTCATTCCCGTCATCAAACAGAGGGCCTGGAAAGCATGTGATGTGCATTTGACCAATGTGTCTTGATGCATTAACAAAGAGAAAGTAATGCAGGAAACAAGACAGACGCTGATATTTATAATATATGAATCACTGCTAAAGACCTAGCTGAGCTCTAGCTAATGTCAAAAACAGGCGAATGATATTAGCATATAAGGAATCGCGGCATTGTGTGCCATTCTCTTGTGCAAGAACATTACTTTGTTAACTTACAATCTCCCGGAGCTTAGGACAAGCTTGAGACCATCATTCTATATAAACAGTTAGGAAGGCCTCTCAACCTCAGTGTAGAAAAGCAAAACATGCAGTAGCTCCCCTTTATCCATGGTTCTGCTTTCCATGGTTTTAAGTTACCCGTGGTCAACCACGGTCTGGAAGCAGATGATCCTCCTTCTGACATACAGTCAGATATTAGTGTTACATCACAATGCCTACATTATTCATCACAAGAAGGGTGGTATAGTTACAATAAAGATATTCTGGGAGAGACCACATTCATATAACTTTGATTACAGTATATCGGGATAATTGCTCAACTTTATTATTAATTACTGTTGTTAATTTCCTACTGATTCATAAATTCAACTTAATTGTGTATATAAAGGAAAACACACTATACATAGTGTTTGGTACTATCTGCAGTTTCAGCAATCACTGGGGGTCTTGGAACAAATCCCCCTTGGTTACAGGAAGACTACTGTACTCAATTCATACTTCCATGTGAAGATAAGCAAATCAGGGCACCTGGGTGGCTCAGTCGGTTAAGTGGATGCCTTCGGCTTAGGTCATAATCCCAAGGTCCTGTGATCAAGTCCCACACTGGGCTCTCTGCTCAGTGGGGAGCCTGCTTCCCCCTCTGCCTGCTGCTCCAACTGCTTCACTCACTCTCTCTGACAAATAAATAAAATCTTAACAACAAAAAACAAATCAAGCAAATTATGTTTCACTGCCAGGTGGTACTGAGAAAATAAATGAGAGAAAATTAAGTTTAAATAAACACATCATTACAAATGATAAAATTGTATAAACATTGTTCCTGGTCATCAATCTGTAATACCAGTCTGTCCCGGTTTTCAAGAAGAGGCAACTAAAGTTCTCAGAGAGAAGTTTCCATCTCTCCCGCTTCCTCAAAAAGGCTCTCTGACCTCGCTCACACTTTTCTCAGTCTCTTTCCTGCTTCCTTTTGCTCATTTCCATTCTTTTGCCTTCCACTTCCTCGTGGGCTATTGTACAGTTGGCCATGCGAGGCCTCCGTCTTGGATATCCCTCGGCCGTTCTCCTCCCCCTTTGCCAGTAATGGCACCTGGTGCTCATGGGATGGCTAGTCCATGAAGCTGGACGGCACGCCATTGGGCTCATTGTGATTTCATGCCTTTCATCTCAACCACGCAGCGGTAAGTTCGTGGAAGACCAGCTCCATGTCTTGAAGACTACTGTATATCAAGCACCTAGCACAGCACATGGAAAAAAGCAGGCTCCGTATCTTCCACTCGTTCTTTGCTGAACCTGGCCCTTGCTTCTGTTTGGCCACACTTTGCCCCTCTGTTATGAAGTCCTCCTCAGGGTTCCTCTGTACTTTCCTACTTTCCCCCACCTTCTCTGCTCCCCTCATTCCCTCCTACCTCCCTCTCTTCTTCACTCCATCCTTTAAAAACTTCCCTCAGAGGAAAAGTTCATGCTATTTCTAGTAAACTTGACATAGCTCTTCTTTCCTCCTGCTATATTTACACCATATACCATTCTAGCCAGCTCCCCAGCCACCTTCGAAATGTCATAGGTTCTTACCACATGGGGGTGGTTCACTTGAATCCACTATATCCATGGCCTTTGTAGCTGCAATGACTTCATATATTTTTTTCTTGCCTTTAGTCTGTTCTTTCTCTATTGCATCTTTCCACATGCCACCAGAATAACCTCTTTCATAGACTTTCATGAGTTCAGTCTCCTGTTCAAGAACCTATAGATGTTTGCCTATATTAGTCAACATGTTCAAATTCTACTAGGAGGCCTCAGAATGGCTCCACAAACAAGTCTCCCTAACAGAACCACTTATGAAAAAGAAGAGAAATAGAATTAATGCATTTTGGAAGAAGCAAAATTAAACTTGCTGTGGTGTTTTTGGATGGGAAATGTGTCCAGGTCAAGGGTAGAGGGAATCAATTCAATGCAAACCTTAAAACAAGGTAATGGAAAAATGAAAGTGAATGTTCATGGGGACAGACATCTCTCTCTAAAACAGTCTAAAAGGAAGGGAGGGATTTTAGTCCTAAGACTACAGCAAGGTCAGCGGTAGCCATGAGCTGAGCAGGGACGGAAAACTCTAGAAACACTTAGGCAGGGATATCTGCTCATCCATTCATGCCGTAGATGTACTGAGCAGCTACTTCTACATAAATTAACACTCTTTGGTGTTTCCCACTTTTCCCACAGGGCTTTTGCCCTTGATTACATAGGCCCGACCACAGGAGCACAGCTATATCGCTAGTCCATTGTGATCTCGTTTCACCCATTGTCTGAGCCTGTTGGGATCTTCTTGAATCCCGACTCCGGTCACTCAGTGTTCTCCCTTCCAACTCTTCTCAAGGGTCACCCCTTGAGAAGCTCATAAGTACGTGTTCTATATTTTCTATTACAAACATTTCTAAAGACGTGGAGCGGGGTAGGGCCATGACATGCGGGATACCACGTTAAGTCTCTCTCCCTATTGATGAGGATTCCTTCCCAACCTCCCTTTGGGTGAGGTTCTCTTGCCGAGCGATCCTGCCTCTCTTCACCTATTCCAAGAGGAGATCATGAAATATCTCATCAGGTAGTTTGCTGAGATCCAAGTGCACCATGTTCACTCCATCTCGCTGGTCAAGCTGACAAGTAAATGAATGACACTGGCGAGTAGAAAAATATAGTCAGATTGACAAAACTTGCTTTTAACAACCGTATGCCAAATGGTGATGATTTCTCTTTCCAAGGGCCTACAATCTCTTTAATGGACAGTTAAGAGACTCTTGCCTAGTACTGACAGCAAGTTCACTGCTCTGCATTTAGAATTTTTCCTCTCTTTCCATAGAGCAGAATTACATACGTCTGTTTCTAAGTTTCTTTTTTTTTTTTTTTTAAGATTTATTTATTTTAGAGAGAGAGAGGGAGCATGAGTAGGAAAAGCAGAGGAAGAGGGACAGAAACTTAAGCAGACTCCACACTGAGTGCAGAGCCTGATGCAGGGCTTGATCTTACCACCTGAGATCACAACCTCAGCTGAAACCAAGAGTTGGACACTCAACCAACTGAGCAAACCAGGTGCCCCTGTTTCTATGCATCTGATGTCATTTTTTCTTGGTCCTGCAGAGATCATCTCCCTCAGTCTGGAGAGAGAATTTGCAAATTTTCTCAGTATCCTTTTCTTTCTTTCTTTCTTTTCTTCTTCTTCTTCTTCTTCTTTTTTTTTTTTACAAAAATCCCACCAAAAAATAAACCAACTTATAGACTTCCTACATGACTTTTGTGAAACCCTGGCAAGACTTTAGGATGTGTTATGACACAGGCTGTGGAGAAGACCAGAGTTGAAGTCTCTGGAGACTACAGCTGCTGAGATGGGTTTAGGTCACTGACTTGTGGGACAGGGAGGCATCTTGCATCCTAGACATGCGTGTGTTTTGGTAATTACATAAATTCCCTCTCAACCAGAGATTCCTGAAAAATCAGCTTCTAAACAACTTTTCTTCTCTCACCCCACCCACATTGCTTATTCCCGCCATCAGCACCTTCAGAATGCAAGAGTGGAAGATCTACTAGTCATTAAGATGGGACTTACCCACTTGCCCAAGCCTGGATAGTCATGTTCTGGATCAAAGAGGTGCTGGTGCAGCTGAAATTCTCGACTGAACTCTGCTGTGTCGGGGGTGTTCTCTAGACATCCATCATCTACTACAAACAACAAAAGGCTTTTGAGGAATGGCCAAGGCATCTATTGTTATTCTAAGAGTGAATTTATTAAAAACCACTAGACATCCAAAGGTCGGCATCTGTCCACATCAGTCACTCTGGAATTTGCTCATCCCAAACCCTCACTCCTCCTCCCACCTGTGGCAGAGACTGGTTGGCTACTCACCAAACCCACTTCCCTTTCCCCCTCGGCACAGCTAATTTCCCAGCCTTGCCTGGCAGGCAGGTGGAGTCATATGCCTGAGTTTGTGCCAGTGGAATGTGGACAGAAGTGATGTATTCAGCTTCCAGGCCTGGCCCATAAAAACCTCCTATGTGATCCCATCTCCTGCCCACCTCCCCCCAACCCCCCTGCTGCTCTGCTCGCTACATGCTGCTGGCCAGGGCAACTGGGACTGTCACGTGTCAAGAGGAAAGATGGCACTTTGGGGTTGACAAACCATCCATCCCGGTAACACCCTCACCCACCTCTAGTAGGATGTCACATGGGTGAGAAATAGCCTTCTGTTGTGTTACCATTATCATTCTTATCTGTTAAAGAGCAAATAGTCCCTTAACGGGTGTATTTCCATTCTACATGACTTGCTGGTGTTTTCTCCTGGGTGAGCTCTTCAGAAACAATTTCAGCTTCTTGGAGAAAGCAACTTATGTAAGAATGATGCCATCACCAGACAGAATTGAGGTGTGTTATGGTGGTGATGGCATAAGCTTTGAGTTAGACAGACCAGAGCTCAGGGCCCCTATCCTAGCTCATAAGGGACAGATGGTCTTAATTCCATGGGAAGATTAACTTTGTCTTTGACAACTAACCTAGTTGTCTTTGACAACTAACCTTGTCTCTCTAAACCCATGTAACCATCTGCGAGAAGGGCAGAATCCAGGACTTGCCTTACTGGGTAGCTGTGAGGAAAGGAGATGGTCACACACAGAACACCTCGCACACGATAGGTTCCCTCTGCTTTAGTTGCCTTCCCACCATCTCTTTTTAAATGGGAATTGATACTCTGAACTGTTTTTTGAAATAAATCATGTCTTTCAATCAAACCCAAGAAAGGTCATCCCTCTTGGCTGCTGCTGTGACCTCAGCCCTATCATTACAAGACACGCTGCTCTAAGATTAAGTCCTTTTTTTTTTTTTTCAGTATCAAATGTGCTTTTAGACAACAGCTTCAAAGGGTTGGGGGCAGAGGAGGGAGAGTGAATTTTGTGATGTCCCGGGGGTGGGGGGGGTGTTGAAAAGAGAATAGTCCTTTGCGAAGGGATAATGAGGCATCAAAGTGAATGCTGAAAGGAGTCAGACCAGCCGAAGAGTCCGGTCTCTTGGGATTGCTCTGAAGCCTTCCAGCAGCCTGAAGCACCCAGTATCTTCATAGCAAGAAGCTCTCATGGGAGTCATTAGGTTTGAACAAAACCCCTAACGTGGCTCCCCACTTGTCACGGGACTGCTTATCTAACTTCTTCACAGATGTAGAGATATAGCCCTGCTCGGGGAACGTTGGTATTTCGGGGCCTGCAAACGTGCCCTGGGATTCACATCCTATGTCTGAGGAGGCACTCTCTGCGGTCAGCTGCTCTGTCCAGGGTGGCCGGACCGTGATTCAGAAGAGAGCAGGGAAGGGGAGGGAGAAGCCAAGATTGTATTCTTGGATTGCTCAACCCTGTAGAGTCATGATTCTCAGCGAGGCTATCTCAAGCAATCTCCTACAAATAATGTCGAAATTTAGCGAGCGATTTCCTTTCTAGAATGAAAATGATGGTCGAACAAGGGGTGAGAAACATGTTTGTTTGGTGGCCAGACAGCAAAGAAAAATGGCAGGTAATGTGTGACGAGAAATGGTCTGGGGGCTGTCACCTGACCCGGCTGCATCAGGACCCCGGACTGCCCCATCTCAGCTCCTGTGTGCATGAAACTAGGGCTTGATTACAGGGATCTGGACTTTCTCCTTTCCCAGGGCAGCGTGGAACCACATTTATGTTTTCGAAGGCACTTTGTCTTCATTTTACCGATGAGGACACTGAAGGGCGGGAAGCAGGCTCGCATATTAGATTAGGACGAGATCTCAGATCTCTCAGCTCAGACTGTCCCATCTCCTACAGCAGTGGTTCTCAGACTGCAGTACGTGCCCGAATTGCAGGGAAGGCGGCTTAGAACACAGGTTTCTGGGGTAGCCTACCCCAGGAGTCTCTGACTCAGCGGATCTGGGGGAAAGCCTGGAAATCTAAATTTCCACCAGTTTCCAGGTGATACTGATGCCGCCGGAAACCTGGGACCACACTTTAAGAACTACTGTACTGGATGTCTTCTTTGCAGAAATGTCTGTTCATGTCCTCTGCCCATTTCTTGACATCCAGATGGCCAACAGACGCATGAAAAAGTGCTCCATATTACTCGGCATCAGGGAAATACAAATCAAAACCACAATGAGATATCACCTCACACCAGTCAGAATGGCTAAAATCAACAAGCCAGGAAATGACAGATGCTGGCGAGGATGCGGAGAAAGGGGAACCCTCCTACACTGTTGGTGGGAATGCAAGCTGGTGCAACCACTCTGGAAAACAGCATGGAGGTTCCTCAAAATGTTGAAAATAGAACTGCCCTATGACCCAGCAATTGCACTACTGGGTATTTACCCTAAAGATACAAATGTAGTGATCCGAAGGGGCACGTGCACCCGAATGTTTATAGCAGCAATGTCCACAATAGCCAAACTATGGAAAGAACCTAGATGTCCATCAACAGATGAATGGATCAAGAAGATGTGGTATATATACACAATGGAATACTATGCAGCCATCAAAAGAAATGAAATTTTGCCATTTGCAACAACATGGATGGAACTAGAGCGTATCATGCTTAGTGAAATAAGTCAGTCGGAGAAAGACAACTATCATATGATCTCCCTGATATGAGGAAGTGGTGATGCAACATGGGGGCTTAAGGGGGTAGGAGAAGAATAAATGAAACAAGATGGGTTTGGGAGGGAGACAAACCATAAGTGACTCTTAATCTCACAAAACAAACTGAGGGTTGCTGGGGGGAGGGGGGTTGGGAGAAGGGGGGTGGGGTTATGGACATTGGGGAGGGTATGTGCTTTGGTGAGTACTGTGAAGTGTATAAACCTGGCGATTCACAGACCTGTACCCCTGGGGATAAAAATATATTATATGTTTATAAAAAATAAAAAATTAAAAAATTAAAAAAAAAAAGAACTACTGTACTGTATTATATCTAATCAGTTTAACCAAATCCCCATGGGGACTGTTGCTCTTCAAATTCTGAACTAGTATTTCCTTTGACCCATCCCAAACCTCGCAAGCACGTAAAAGGTGGCTGCAGGGACTGGTTGTGTGCGGTGATTCAGGTTTTCCCGCAGGCGGCCCTGTATTCCCACCTTGGCTAGGATGCATCCAGCCACTCTGGTTGCCCCACAAGCTCTGTGCCCCAAAGAACGCAGAGGCCTACTCTACGTGAGAGGACGAGTATCTTTCAGGGAAAGCCTCTTTCAGAGAAAGCCTGTGTTGTGTTTAAGAAAATCTGAGGGGCCAATACTGTCAGAGTTTTCAGAGCAGGACACTGTCATGGTGGTTGAGGACACAGTCCTGAATCAGGGAGACCTGGGTTTGAGTCTCGGCTCAGCTACTTGCTAAGAAGGTAAGCTTGGACAGGCTAGGCTCTAAGCTTCAGTTTCCATATATGTAAAGTAGGGATAATAAGTACCAACTATTGTTATTGTAGGCTTGGGGGAAAAAACTATTCTGGTGCTGGAAGTTAACACAAGCCCGACGGGAACAATGCATTATTCACTAGCGGTAAAATTAATTCTAATCAGGATGCCATTTAATGAGCCTTTACTTTGTGCGAGGTGTTCTGCTGAGTGCTTAACGTGGATCATTTCATTTAATTCCCACAACAACACCCATTTTGCCAATGAGGAAACTGGTGTGTGAATCGGTCAATTAGCTTGTTCAAGGTCACATATCTTGACTTGGGGTTTGAATTCAGGTAGTCTGGGTTTAGAGCCACTACTCTTAACCACCAAGGTTAACTGCTCGAAGGCCCATGTAAGCGGAGTCCACTCACCGTTCATTCTCGCTGGCATCATAGTGTAGGAAAGTGGGAGGGAGACACAAGCAGCAAAGAAAAGTTTCAAGCTTCTTCCTTAACCAACTTATCATCTTCCTGGACCCATTGTCTCTCATGCCACCCCCTTGACCCCGAAGAAATATTTCAGGATAGATGCTGTTTATGACATGGTTAAACTGTCAATTGTCAAAGGCAGTAAGGAAAACGATGGACACGGATAATCCGTAAACTGGTAAGTTCCAAGGACACTCAATGTGGGCAGCAGTTGTATTACAGAAAAGGCAGAAAGAAGAAAATCTCTCTCCGTTTTTATTAAAAGGTAGCAAGTGCAGAAAAAAGCATCAATTCCTAAAGAGGGAGAGAGACTGAAGGTAAAACTTTGGCAAGGGAGTCTTACGCGGGTGTATCTAACCGCCAGAAAGCATTGAGGGTTCTAGAAAAATTTCCCTTTCCAATCTACCTACAAATACATGGGTGGGGGGGGGGTCATTGGAATAGAAATACTATCTCTAAGAGTATTTGTAGTGGATGTTAGAATTTTTATTTTTATTTATTTATTATTTATTTATTTATAAAAGATTTTATTTATTTATTTGACAGAGAGAGATCACAAGCAGGCAGAGAGGCAGGCAGAGAGAGAGAGAGAGGGAAGCAGGCTCCCCGCTGAGCAGAGAGCCCGATGCAGGACTCGATCCCAGGACCCTGAGATCATGACCTGAGCCGAAGGCAGTGGCCTAAACCACTAAGCCACCCAGGTGCCCTGGATGTTAGAAGTTTTAAATTTCCTCCCAAAGATTCCACCTTCCTTGAGAACCCTAGGGCATGGCCATTACCTGTTTTTCCAATAGGACAGGGATTTGGAGGGTCTGGGTAGCCTTGATCTTCGCTGAAGTCCTTAGGAATGTTGTCACCAGTCAACTCTGCCACAATGTTTGGGATGTTGCCAAAGGGACCCAAATGCTGAAGACCTTCATGAGCTCCACCTGCCAGGGAATCAGAACCATTCACTTGAGTGCAGTGAAATTCATTTCAAATAATATGTACCCAGGCAAAGCACTGTGATCTATACTGTGGAAAGAGAATAAGAAATTGAATAGTTTCTGCCCGTTAGGGTTTAAAACTTTAGCTGTGGAGACAGACACATGCCCCACGCGCACCATTTACGCACAAGGCACATTAGATACATGCCCGAGTAGAAACGTTAACACAGCATCTTGGGAGCATGGTGAAGGGAGAGTTTCATTTGGCTCATAGGATGGGGAGGGCTTCTTGGACCAGCTAGAACTCAAGTGGCACCCGGGGGGCAGGGTAGTGGAAGAGACAGGGAGGCCACTGTAGTCAGGCATGAGAATAGGCTAAAAAACAACACATTTTCACAAAAAAAAAAAAAAAAGAAAGAAAGAAAGAAAGAAAAGAAAAGAGGCGCGTGGGTGGCTCAGTCGGTTCAGCGTCTGTTTCAGCTCAGGTCATGGTCCCAGGGTCCTGGGATTGAGGTCCGCACTGTGCTTGGCAGGGAACCTGCTTCTCTCTTCCCTCTGCCTGTCTCTTAGATAAATACATAAGATCTTTAAAAGGAAGGAAGGAAGAAAGGACCTAAATCACTGTCTTCTTACAATTCTAGAACAACCACTTAAAACTCAGTATATTTACTTCAATCCTTTCTCCTCTGCATTTTTAAAAAAAGATTTTATTTATTTATTTGATGGACAGAGAGCACAAGTAGGCAGAGAGGCAGGCAGAGGGGTGGGGGGAAGCAGGCTCCCCACCGAGCAGAGAGACTGATGTGGGGCTCGATCCCAGGACCCTGGGATCATGATCCGAGCCGAAGGCAGAGGCTTAACGACTGAGCCACCCAGGTGCCTCTATGGTCTTATTTTTAATGTCTTTGATTTTAAAGTCTTTTTATACTAAAGTGTTTTTTCACTTTTATTTAATATTAAAGTACCAGCATCTCCCCATGGGGCTGCACGGTCTCTTCTCACATAGTCATAAATGGCTGTGTTGTTTTTCTAGCCAGTGGCTCTACCACAACACATTAATCATCCCCCTATTGTGGGACATTTAGTGTTTCCTCATTTACTCTTCGGACTTTAATTTTTTCCATGTTTTGGATTAATATTTCTCAGGATAGATTCCCCGAAGTCAAATTACTGGGTCAAAGGCCGTAAATATTTTTATGGGTCTTTATATTATATTGCCAAGCTGTTTTCCAACCTGGGAAAGGAGGTACCATTTTATAAAATAAGGTCACCAAAATATGAGAACACCATTTTTATAACAGGTCTACCAGCAGTTTTTTTTTTTTTTAAATGAGGCATTATTTTTATTTGACAGAGAGAGACACAGCAAAAGAGGGAACACAAGCAGGGGGAGTGGGAGAGGGAGAAGACGGCTTCCCACCAGGCAGGGAGCCGGATTCGGGGCTCGATCCCAGGACCCCGGGATCATGACCTGAGCCGAAGGCAGACGCTTAACGACTGAGCCACCCAGGTGCCCCTGTGGTCTTATTTTTAATGTCTTTAATTTTAAAGTCAGCTCAGTCAAATATATTTCCATGTGTTTATTTATTAGCTTTAATTTCTTTTTTTAAAGATTTTATTTATTTATTTGAAAGAGAGAGAGAGAGAGAAAGCACAGAGGGAGAGCGACAGGGAGAAGCAGGCTCTCTGCTATTCAGGGAGCTTGATGAAGGGCTTGATCCCAGGACCCTAGGATCATGACCTGACCCAAAGATAGACACTTAGAGGACTGAGCCACCTAGATGCCCTGTACTAGCTTTAATTTCTTTATGCAAGTTTTCTGTTTATACTTTTGGAATTTGAATATTTCCCTTATCCATTTGCATGAACACTTTACACAGTAAAGATAACAAAACTCTGGCTATTACATCTCCTGAAACCACGTTCCCATTTCCTCTGACTTGGAATTCCAGTTGTTACAGCAATATTTTGCAAACATAAGTTTTTAATATTTATGCAGTCATATGTGCTCTTGTTATTCCCCTTTGTGATTTCTTTTTGTCTTTCTAAATTTACAAAATTGTTGACGTTTTAGGAGTACTACCAACATTTGGATATTTTAGTGGTTTTTTTGTGTGTGTGTGTGTGCATGTAAAATAATTAACCAATTATTCCACCAGCATTAGTTAAGTAATCCCTGTCCTTCCTACTCAGGAATCTTACTCTACCAGCATCACAGCAATCTCTTGGAATGAATTCCTATCTAATAATTGTATTGGGATATAGCTCTCTTAATGCACAACGTGCATCTTATACATGAAGGGCCAAATCAAAATCAGAAGGTGCCTTGATTAATTAGTGTGCATGAATTTAGAGTCAACATCAGGCTATGACAGCCACGCTTTCAGGAGAAGGCTCCATAGGTCAGGGGTTAGAGCACTCGTCTTGTATAATAGCCACATGCCCACCTCCACAGGACAGCCTTGCCAAAAAACTATAGTACAGCTGGATGAGGCACCCTTCTCCCTGGGTGAGCTGTGTCAAGGTTATTGTTCTGACAACTGCTTTTTTTGCTTTTTTGACTGAACCAGCTCCCTCTTGGAGTGACACATTTTTTTTTCCTTTGGAAATATTAATGTACTCAGTAGGATCATGGTTAGATCTTAGTGTCCTGGGAATCACGCTGTCTTTGAAGTGATTTTGTATCAGTCCGTCTTAATTTATTACACCAGATTAAAGTTGATCCTTAAAAGGTAATTGTAGTTCCTTCAATTTCAAACTCCTCTAGCTCCCAAAACATAGACATCATCAAGTGGCTGGGTTGTTTCATTTACTTTTACGTTACATTTCATTGCTTTGTAATGGGAGTGAGTAGCCTGCAAAATTTCTGCATTAAAAAGGTATTATTTTTGGAAAATATCCATGTGAATATTTAAAATAAAGTACAATTTTATATCTGTCATAATCTAACACAATCTGATGGTTTAATTCTATCCTAATGTGATGGTTATGTGGTATGTGTTAAAATCTACTGCTGCCAATAAGTCTCTCAACCTCTTATTCCTCACTGTTTTTGCTTTAGCATTTTGATGCTATAGAATTGCCATGTTCAAGAGTATAAATTCCTAATTTTAATTGTGCTATTAATGGCTACTGAGTAAAAATGAAAATTGACAAATCATATTTCTTCCATTAACATCACCAATCCTCATTCTGTTGTTTTGCTTGGTAAATCTTTGATCATCCTTCTATTTGCAACTTTCTGTACCTTTCTAATGGTTTTTCCCAATTCCTCCTGTGGTGCCTGCCTTCAGAGAGACACTTAAGGGGTTCCTATTTCTTATCCCACACTAACCAAAAGGGTGGAAAGGTGAAACAGACAGATCAGCGCCCTTGGTATTGATACATTTGAAACTTTGTACAATCTTGGCAATGCGGTCACCACTGTGTTTGCTAAAGGGCACGCTCTCTGCTCTCTGGTGTGTCAATACATGTCTCAACTTTTGAAAGCACCCTAGCCTTAAGTGCCAGGAATTATCCAACTTGGCTTAAGGGAGAATGCACGTCTTCTTAATGCTCCATTAGTAATTAATGAAGGAAGCAAACACAGTTTCCTTTATGGAGGGCCTGCCAAGGCTCTGTTTACCTCTGTGCACCAGTGCCATTAAAATGAATGTAACACTTGTTAAGGGGAGCAGATGTTTCTTACCATCTGATACCTTATAACACAGGCTCTTTTAAAAACTACATTTGATGACCTCAAATTGAGAAACATTGAGGTAGGAGCTGTGGGAGATACATGGAAATAACAAATGCTATCCTTTGCTCTCCAGGAGCTTGAATTTTATAGATAAGAAAACACATATAGGAAATAATTAGGAAATGATATATTTGAGTATGCAACCAAATGCTAGTTATTGGGTTCATTATGTTTAGATTATGTTCAATTTATCCCACCTAAAGCCAACTCAACCAAAATGTTGCAATATTATGGAAGCTCTTTGTTCTAGGGGGTCTCAGTCTCAACCAAACACAGATTTTAAAATCATTAATCAATCACTTTTTAAAAAATATGTCTGAAGCACATACTACATATCAAGACCAGGACTAAGAGCTAAAACCAGGTAAATGGGGGTTTCTGAGTTTACAGTCTGCAAAGCATGTATGGAGAAGAACACACTTGCAGTGCAGAGCTGGAATGCACTTCCAATGTAACTGGGATACAGCAAGATGCCACGGGCACGAGGGAAGAAACATCTAACCCAGATGTGCGACACGGAGGACTTCCTGCAGGACGCAACATACCAGTGATTATGTTCGGTGCTGTGGAAAAGAAATGTAAAAGACATGGCTCCTGCTCTCTAATGTTTCTTCATTCTAGGTGGTTCTTCAAGGCTAACACAATAAGCCAGTGGTATATGATAAGACAAATTATCTGAAATAATTCATTATGGTACAGACTTTGAATGATATAGAAATTCAGGAAACAGAGAGCTTTCCCAGAAAACATCCATGAAAGAGAGGACCCTTGAGTTGGACTCATCAAAGACAGGATCCATCATTACAGGTGACAAAGGAAGAACCAGAAATGAAGTGCAGAGGTAGGTGTAAGTAAGGAATGTTTGAGTATCTGTGAGGAGCACTCTTGGGGAAGCGGGGAGCTAGGAAAAGGGGAGAAGGCCAGCGGCAAGCAGACAAGTATGAATTAACATAGTAATAAATGGCAACCAAACTTTCTGGGCAGGAGAGCAATGTAATACTTGCATGTTACACAGAATGTTAATTTCGCAACAATTTAAAGCCCTGTTCCCACTTGAGGATGCATATCAGAGGGGTGCCTGGGTGGCTCAGTGGGTTAAGCCTCTGCCTTCATCTCAGGTCATGATCTCAGGGTCCTGGGATCAAGCCCTGTGTCAGGCTCTCTGCTCAGCCTGCTCAATTCCTCTCTCTCTGCCTGCCTCTCTGCCTACTGTGATCTCTCTGTCAAATAAATAAACAAAATCTTAAAAAGAAAAAGGAGGCATATCAGAAAATTCCAGTGTCCCCCAGTCCAGAGCCACTGTATCCAACTGTCCTTCTAAAGACTGCTATACGAAGACAGACTGGAAGAAATTGAAGAAGTCCCGCTATTAGGCTACTGCTGAAACCCAGGGGTAGAGCAAGGAGGACTGGGGTTGGGGTAGTCATGACATGAGTAGAAAGAAGAGAGATTTCAAACAGTGCACAAGGGGAAGATGAGTCAAAGCCCCTGAGGTCTCTAAAACATAGTTGCCCCCTGTGTAGGGAAAACAATGCCTTTGGTAAAGACAGAATCTTTCACTGCAGCTTTATGATTATTTCAGGCAATTAATTAATTCTATCCTGTGATGATGCTTTATTTATCTGTTTCGCTCACAGCCCTACCTCTCCACAAATGTCTCTAGAATAAAGAGAAAATATTCAATTCTGGCCAAATAGGTTTTAGGCTCAGTTTTGCTTATAGAAACTTTGCTTTCTTTAATGCAGCTGGTACCGTGCAGCTGTTTACGCTCAAGCTCCAGGCCATGGGTGGGTTTTCTTCGAACTGTTATGGCCGTGAAGTGTCAGTCAGTGGTAGTGTTCAGAGGCAAAGGAAGCGGGGAGCGGGGAAGGAGGGGAAGAAGACCAAGGTTTGTGCGGTCCAGGCCAGAGCTCTTGGCTCTGTACTGAAACCCTCCATAACAATCTGTTGAGGCACCTTCCCACATCTTGGGGGATTTCTCTAAGAGCGTTCAGCTCTTTTTTGCATTCCCACCTACTACCTGTCCTTGGATTCTCCGTCCTCTGCATGTCCTTTTTAAATCGGTGAATCTGTTATTTCAGTTGACCATCTGCTCAACCTCAGTTCTCGCTTTGCCACCCATGGGCTCGGGCAGTCTCAACATGGCGGCTCCCAGCAAGAGTCCTAAGGGCCACCAGCTCGGTCTGTACCTCCAATACTCATTCGCCCGGAAAGGGCACTAGCTTTTCTGGTTAACTTAAAACTCTCTTAGTGATTTTGAAGATCAGTTGGCAGTATCTAATAAATGAAAATTACCTATTGACCCAAAACATTTTGCTTGGCTTCGGTCATGGGGATTTTGTGGTATCAGCTGAGTTGTTTAGTTGTTTAGTTATATAGTGAGTAAATCTCTGGAATCACGCCTTGTCTTGATGTCATTTGACTCTCTTCTATGTAGTGCACTTAAAAAAAAAAAGAATGAATCGAGTATTATAATTTAATGTAATTTAATTATAATGATATTTCACATATCTCTTTCCTGGAGAATGTGGTTTTCCATATAGTACGCACATCCCTGAAGCATCCCCTTTAACATCAAGATTCATTTATTTAACCATTTTAAAGGAAAATTTTCACGATGAATTTCAGGTAAAGACTTTGAACAGCAGATTGGGAATACTACGGTCCCTCCTCTTGATAATTTGGGACTATTACTGGTGGTATCAATGACTATGTAGTGTTCCAGCAGTGCGTTCTCACTGTGGGGAAGGGCACATGGTGACATCACCCTATGACACAGTCCCAGCTATGATGGCTTTTATAGTTCTTTGTCTTCTCCCTCCTTGTCAGTTGTTAATCTGAGTCATCCCAGGTCCTTTTCATAATGAAGTACTTACATACATACATAAAGAGTGGGCCTCAGCCTTGCAAATCCCCTCCTCCAATTTGCTTTACTGCACACACAAATCACATGAAGATCCTGTCAAAATGCAAGTTCCGATTAATAGGTGAGGGGTGGGGTCTAAGACTCTGCCTTTTTAACAAGCTCATAGGGAATGGTGATGCCGCCAGTCCACATACCACACCTTCAGCAGCAAGAGGCTAATAAATGACAGAGCCAAACTTACTCAAATTAGGTATAAAAAAAAGGTTAAATTATCTCTGAGAGATGCCTTGGGGTTATGATCTTGGTTCATGGAGAACCTTGGTTCATGGACCCTGTGACGTCCAGGGTAGCCGTTGAGAGGCTTTCTAAAATTCACTTGAGGTTTCAGATAAAGGAGCTGTAGCTACCATTGACATCTTTTCATTTAAGGTTTTACTCTAATTATAGAGGCACGTGCTCACATTTCACAAGGAAAGGATCCCACTGCACCCTTTTCCATTCAAACAAACCCTGTGAGAATTTGAAGTAAAGGCTTCCATCTTGAAGGTAAGTTCTCACATACAGGTGATGTCGTTCACAGAGCCCGAAGACCTCACACCATCTAATACAAGAGTCCCTTCTGGCTGGGGCTGGTCAAAGTCAAGCTTGGCCAGAAATGAAGAAGATAAATGGGGTCCGGCCCCACTGTCGCCTTTTGTACTATGACTGTTTCAATAGTTTCAAAGTGCTTTTATATCCTCATTAAAAATGTTTCGTCAGGTCAGTAAGACAAGCATGACTACTCCTAAGTGAGAAAGGGAGTCCTCGGAGGTTCTTACTTGCCTGAAATCACTCAGCAAGTTAGTGCTATCTGGAGACTGGGACCCCGGTCCTGTTTCCATTCCACAGTGGCACCAGGGGAATTCCCAAAATGCTCTACCCAGCCCATCCGTTCCCTTTGTGGCGGTTGGGGGGGGGGCTCATCTTCCCAAGATCAGCTCTAGCTCCAGAGCTATCGTTGGTAGAATGACCTGTCAGAATAATGGGGGCCTCTCTTATTTTCCAGCTCCCTCTGAGGCCTCAAGCTGTCTATGACCAGGAGGATCAGCTTCCCCCCACCACGGCCGGGCCTCAGCAGAACGACTCTGGAGTGGAGAACGGCCGTGGTCCCTGCCACTGTGGCTCCGTGGCATCTGCGTGCCAGCCTCATGCCAGAGAGTCAGAGCGTCCAGACCCAGCCCTGGCCCTGTAGACTCTGCCTCACGATTGGGTAACACCCTGATGAGCTCGCAGCCAGCAGTCTCCCCCAGACCCCCACAGCCCGCAGCGCCCCGCCGGGGCTGCCCGTGGGGCCACACGACTGGGCAGTGAGCAATAAGGGAGAATTGTGGTCGGGCAGCTTGGTGCCAAGGAGCCAGTCAGCCACCTCGTAAAAAGGCAGCTCCATGAGCAGAGTCTGGCAGGGAGTGGGCACACTCTCCTGAATACCAGCCATTCAGCTGAAGGGAGAGGAGCCAGCAGTTTTCACTTAAGTCACCACCAACAGCCCACGCTAAAAATACCCTGCAGTCTGGGCCTTCGCTCCTCCTGCATGTCCCCGTGCATCATTTATAAAGGCACCCCCCGGCTTCTCCTGTGTTCTTGGCCTGGGACCCTGAGACATCAGGGAGGTGATTCGGAAGGACGCTGCCCTGCTCTGGTTTGCCCCTCACACTCTTGAGCCCCAGCGGAGCCAGAGGAAGGCAAGTAAACTGGAACAGAGGAGGCAAGGCCCCGGGCCTCAGAGGCCTCTGAGCAGGCACAGAAGGGGACCAGCGGGACACGGACAGTGCACAGCTCCAGTGTGACCACGAGAGGACGAAGAGGAGCCTGCATCCCAGGAAATCCTGACGGACAAACTGAGGAAGCTCTGGCGGCCCCACAATTTTGTCTCCCTCCCCAACCCGCCACCGGAGGTAAACACATACGCTGTTACACGAAGTACTACCGTTACCCCAAGATGGGAGGATGAATCTGTCCCTCCTGTACAAGCCGCACCTCGATTTCTCCTTAGCACAGCACTCGGGGAGTCTGGCTACACGCTACTGTCCAGACAGGAGCAAAGAAGACAGAGGCACGGAGAAAAAGACACACAATTTAGCCCTTATTAAGGGGGTGGGAGGGAACACCTGAAAAAAATGGACAATGTAAGGGTGGGATCTTTTTTTTTTTTTAAAGATTTTATTTATTTATCTGACAGAGATCACAAGTAGGCAGAGAGATAGGAGGAAGCAGGCTCCCCGCTGAGCAGAGAGCCAGATGCGGGGCTCGATCCCAGGACCCTGAGATCATGACCTGAGCCGAAGGCAGAGGCTCAACCCACTGAGCCACCCAGGCGCCCCGAAAGAGTGGGATCTTAAAATGTTCAATGTTCGATATTCATGTTTCTGCCTCCTTCAGGTCAAATAATTTAAATGAGCTAAAAAGAAGAAAAAAAAATAGTCATTTCTTTACATGTCCATCCTCAAAATTGACTATATAGGAGGCATTTTTGCCTAGATTCCTGGTAAGAAATAAGAGTCCCAAAATCCAAACATATTATTAAAAAGCAATGAAATTTAAAAATTTTCATTTACTGAGGAAAATTAAAAATTTTCATTTACTGAGGACCCAAAGAAAAGAGTGCATCTTTTATACAGGGAACATTTGGCTCCCTGTTGTTAAGATCCTGGGTTCAAGTCCCCTTTCTGCCACACTTCTGAAAACATCCCAATCTCTCTGGATGTCAATTTCCTTATTCTTTTCTTTCTTTCTTACTTTCTTTTTTTTAAGGATTTTATCTATTTATTTGACAGACAGAGATCACAAATAGGCAGAGAGGCAGGCAGAGAGAGAGGGGAAAGCAGGCTCCCTGCTGAGCAGAGAGCCCGATGCGGGGCTCAATCCCAGGATCCTGGGATCATGACCCGAGCCGAAGGCAGAGACTTTAACCCACTGAGCCACCCAGGCGCCCCTATGTCCTTTTTCTGAATTTGGGGATAGTATGCTCACAGGGGGAGGCAGCAGTGCAGGGAGAGAGCAAATAAGAGATTATATGCAAAATACTTAGCTCGCAGTCTGGTAGCATGTAGTATGCACACTAAGTAAATATTTGCTCCTTTTATTATCCAATCAGTTAATTGTGTATATACACGATTAACACAGCCCAAATTAACAATCCTATGTATTCTTCACTCTGATGATCACAGCCCTGTATTTGGGGCAGCGAGTAACAGGGGCTCTGTTACTCTGGAACTTTTACTTTCTTTTTTTTTTTTAAGATTTTATTTATTTGTTTGACAGAGAGAAATCACAAGTAGATGGAGAGGCAGGCAGAGAGAGAGAGAGGGAAGCAGGCTCCCTGCTGAGCAGAGAGCCCGATGCGGGACTCGATCCCAGGACCCTGAGATCATGACCTGAGCCGAAGGCAGCGGCTTAACCCACTGAGCCACCCAGGCGCCCCTGGAACTTTTTCTTAACAGCAGTGCCTCCTTACACCACTTAACACTAAATAAGTTAATATTTGGACTCAACCTACTCGGTTTTTTCACGGCAGGCATCCTCCATTCTTGCCCAGGTGACATAATCTGAAGGATCTGTCATCTAGTCAAGGGGGCAAAACACATAAACACATATCCACTGGAAATGCTGGTTTGTGGAGGGAGACCACGAGCACAATGTGGACGGAGAACTACGTGTCCCAGAAGGAGAGGGTGAATGTAGAATCATTTACCATTAGAGATGGGTGTTAGGGCCTCAACTCTCCGCCGTGGTAACGGAGCTTGGCCGAAGCTGTTTAGAATGGTGAGGACTTATGTTGCAATAGCCACATTCCCTAAACCCATGACAAGTGACCCCAAAGCACACAGCATTTGGTAATTGAGAAAAACAAAGAAATGATTCTATCTCTGCTGAACTGGCTTATTCATTGATTTGCCCCAGGGCAAGGGGGCTGGTCCAGGCAGTTTGCAAGAGCCATCCGAAAGCTCTGAGTGCCAGCCTGGTCCCTCACAGGGACGTCCCCACGCAGCCTGCATCCTCCGCGAGCCCCGTCGTTGGCACGACCGTAAAGGTGCAGGAGAGATCTGGACTGAGTTGAATCTGCTGGCAGATAAGCAAAATATAATGCATTGTTCAGATATTCTGTCTTGAAAGGCATTTGTTTTCGTTCCTTTTCTTTCTTCTTCGGCTTCACCCGCCACCCCCACACCCCCAATACGAGGATCTAAAAAACTCGGGCTCCTTTGGGACCAAAGGCAACATTATCATCATCTACTCAGAGGCACGCAAACAGTGCAGGCAGAAACTCGGAGGCGGACCGCTGCGTCTGTGGTTTTCACATCTACATATGGTCCCAATTTAGGATCACAAGCAGAGTTGTTTATTTTAGAAAAGCTTTTTAGTTCACTTTTAAGGTATTTTGCTTAGGCATTGCTTGCTTTTCAAAAGAAGAAAATGTGTATTTTTTTCCAAAGTGGTGTTTGTTTTGGCTGTTTGCTCATTTGCAAAAGTTCAAATTTTATTCTGCGAATTTAACTAATTCTCCTGCAGCCACCACAAGCCCCACCCCTCCCCGACGCAGTCACACAAAACCCCAAATTAGAACAAAATACATTAATTTGAAAATGAGGCACTTGGAGGATAGCTGCGAATTTTGCAGGTTTTTTAAAAAGCCACTTTAATAGGTAATTTGCAGCAGCACTTTTAATCCCTTCATGTAACTTTATTTGCTGCCTGAAGTGAGGTCTCTATATCTGACAATTTGTATGGAGGCCAAGTATGTTTTTTGTACTGAGGTTAAGGCCCATTGGGAGTCCTTTAAAACCTTTATTCTATGATTCTTGCTCCAATTATATGCCTTACCTGGGAGTCAGAGTAGAGCTTGAGTTGAGGTATCACTTATTGGTGAAAAAAATAATGTGATACTTAAAACGGTGGTAGGATGAAGACATGGAGAAAACCATTTAGAAAACCATGTAAAAAAAGATTAAAAAAAAAACCCCATAAAACCATAAAAAAAGTGAAGCTATACACCTGGGCCCTTAGAACCTGGCCCTGTCTAGAGTCATACTGTCTCCAGCTAATTGAAATCTCCCAAGTTCATCTTCGCTTCTGACACTCCAGTTGCTGATGACGTCCTTTGCACAGAACAAGAGCCCCACATCTCTGTTCTAGAAGATGAGCCGAGTCCCATGTGCCATTCCTTGGGGTAAGGCTCTCCACCGATACAGCAATGAGTACTACCTAACGTGGTCCTCTGCTCCTGTGTAATACATCTGCATCTTAGACAATTTCTGGGGTAATCACTGTAACTTAAATCACTGTAATCCCTCACAGGAGTCCTCCTAGGTGCCCTGGTGTAGCAGCTCGAGAGACAAGCGGGACAGCACGGGTTCTTGGGTAAAGAGAAAGGGCAGTGTAGGGTCGGTCCCCGGAGGCAGGCAGAAGTCAATGCAGGTAGAACATCGGCGGCCAGACCAGAGCCAAGTAAACAGCCAGAAGGTTTATAATCAGCGATGAGGTACACAAGGAGCTAGCTTCTACACAGGGAAAGGATGAGGGAGGTCTGCAGGAGCCTGGGAGGGCTGATAGATGACATCAACACCAAGCCACGTGATAGCGGGAGTCATCCCAGCCCCAGACTCACAGCTCTGCGATGGTTTCATCGGGGGCTGGACTTTCCCAGCCAGCTCAGGCTTTGCGGGGAAGTGAGACCCTGGGAACCCACGGCAGAGAAGGTGTGAGTAGGGCGTGGCAGAGACGGAGTCGGGCCCTCGCTAGATGGGACCCAGGTGGGAGGGGGTGGAGCTTGGCAGTGCTGGGCCAGCCCGGAGCCCCCTTCTGTGAGCTGCTTGTTGTCAAGAATCTCCTTTCTGAGGTTCTGGTCCGGGGTGGGCACTTGGGGATAGCTCAGGGATGCAATGATTTCATACAGCAGTTCCATCTGCTCCTCTGTAGATTAAGACGAGGGGACTTGAGTTGAGTCAGGGAAGGCCTTCTGGACCACAGTGAAGAAGGTCTCCCTGCATTAATGATTGATCCCGATCCCTCACCTCCCTTTCTCCATCCAAAGTTGCTGCAAATAAGTAAGTATCTTTTATAAACAGCTAGTGTAAACATTTGTTTTGGACAATGATCTCCTTATAGGGCAGTCTTTTCTGCTTCCAATTTTCTAGAAGTTATTACCTTCCCCCTCCTCCTCCTCCTTCTTTCTTCTTCTTCTTCTTCTTTTTTTTTTTTTTTAATTCCAGCCCCAGGAAGGGAGAGCAGGTGGTGTGCGTGTGTTGGGGGTGGGAGGCCGGGGTGGGGTGTTCACGCCGATGAAATCTTCTACCCAGCTCTGGTACCGTTTTTCTGGCCCGTCGTTTTCCCACTGCACACAAATATCCCCAGCTTCTTCCTTTTGTCTCCCATGTCATCTCTGCCGGGTATTAGTCATTAAGAATAAAACAACATCAGGGGCACGTGGGTGGCTCAGTGGGTTAAAGCCTCTACCTTCGGCTCAGGTCATGGTCCCAGGGTCCTGAGATCGAGTCCCGCATCGGGCTCCCTGCTCAGCAGGGAGCCTGCTTCCTCCTCTCTCTCTATCTGCCTGCCTCTCTGCCTACTTGTAATCTGTCTGTCAAACAAATAAATAAAAATTTAAAAAAAAGAGTAAAACAACATCTAAAACAATGAAAACCGCTGAACTTCTCACCGGGCGCCCGCTAAGTGCCAGGCACCATACCTGGGCCAAGCGCCCAACGCCGTGTTTGAGGAGACACAAAGGTGATCGGTCACAAGTGGCAAGTGGCAGGCAACTCCTCTCAGTGGAGCCTAGAAGAGGGGCATCCAGGAGCACACACTCGGATAGGCGGAGCACTCCATGTGGCAGAGCACTCCATGTGGCAACAAACAGTATGGTAACTCACGGGTTTCTTTTGAACCTTAAAAATGGCTATCTTTCTTACCCACAGATGGTCATGGGGGTAAAGAAAGCACAATTCAAATTCACAAATAAACCCAGGCTTTGTGTTTTAACATATACATTTGTAAGGCATTTTTTAAAAAATAGCTTTAAAAAATAATTCAAAAAAATTTTAAATGGCTTCAAGCTCTCCACCTACACCCTCAACTAAAATTTTAACCAGAACTACTGGAGAGAAACACTGTTGGCCTGGGTAAAATTCGGTCCCTTGTTACTTGGAAGAGTACACAGGAGTCCTGTCAGGTGAAAACAGAACATGAGACACACCAGTGAGCTGGAATGGTCTAGTACCCTCATCTCAAACAGTAAAAAGAAACAAGAGAAATTAAATTTAGTAACTTATTTTACTGACTCCAACATACCCAAATTATTATCATTTCAACATGTAATCAGTATTTTGAAAAAATGAGTGATGAGATATTTTGCATTTTTGTTGAACTATGTCCAAAATCGTTTGTGTAGATTATACTTAGGGCACGTGACCATTCAAATGGGTCGCATCTCGCGGGTCTAATAGCCCCATGTGGCTGGTGTCCGTGTTGGACAGCTCAGGTACACAGAAGGGGCCTGGTGGGAAAAGTTCAGGCTCTGCGACCCACGTGCGCCCTCGTCCTAGCTGTATGACCTCGTCTCTAATCTGAGGATACAAGGAACGCCAATCTTAAGGGGGCGCCAGGAGCAGAAAATAAAATAAAATAGTCCTTGTGCGTGGAATCTGGCAAATAAGAAGTGGCTGTCCTTTTTCAATGCACGATTCAACACTTGTGTGATCCCGGGCAAAGGGTCTTACCCATTGGGATATTTGTTTTCCTTCTCTGTAAAACACTGGCAATAATAATACTTCATTGAGAAGATTAACTGGTACAAACATAGCACTTAATAAATGTTCACTTCTTTCCCCTTGGATTCAGATGTCAATAAACAGAGAAACAGCCAAAGGGCCAGCGGCGCGGGGACAGAGGTAAACGGGCCCAGATAATTGGCAAAGCCCAGAGTCACAAGGTAACCACGTTGCAGCCAGCATCCAGATGGCTCCAGCCCACCTCGGGCAGTTTGAGTGTACCCACTCGATGTGTTTCTTTGGGAGTCCCTTTACGGGAAGCTGTGGAACAGCAAGCAGGTTCACCGGTCCATAGGCCAGTGGAGGCTGAATCTGCCTCTTCTGCGATTTCTCCCTGCATACACCTAATGCCATAGACAGCCATTCTGTTTTAAAATCTCAGCCACGACTCGACTCCCTTGATGTCAAGAAAACGAAGATGAAAAATAAACTACGTGTTCACTGCAGAATTCAAAATCCCTAACGGTAATGGCCTTGACTGCTTTTCCACTCTGAAGTTTGCTTTAGCATATTTAGCGGCTCAAACAAGATTTTGAGAAGGAACACTTAACAATTTTAATTAAAACCATACCCTAATTATCCTTCTGCTCTTCTGCATATTTGTTTATTTTTTCTTAGGATGGATTTGTTAAGAGTTTTGGAATCACTGGGGAAGAGCTTTTGAGGATGTTTGAAATCTGTGATTCCAAGCAGGGAGGGACCCGGGGGTGACAGGATTGGTTGTGACATCAGCAGTGACAGGCCACTCCTCAGTTAGGCTGGGAACCCTCTATGCTGCTCTTGGAGAAGATGCCGTAAACCCTCCCAAGCCTTTAGTGCCCCTTTGTACTTTAATACTCCAGAAGGCTTTTTCCAAATGCCAGTAAGATGGTCATGAAAAATAAAACAGGTTTTGGGTGATCCTGAGGGCCTCAACCATTGCTCCCTCCAACGGAAAGGGGACACAAACAATCCTTGGTTTTGCCCAAAAGGGAACTTGTGACCTCGCAGCTCTCTGTTCATCCACAAGAATTCAATAAACATGAAATGTGACAGTAAAAATGAAATAAAACAAACACAACAAAAACACCTTCTACTAAACTCGTCCCACTTCTGACCCTGGATTTATTTCTAGCACCATGTTCTATCTCTCAGAAAGTCGCAAAAACCAGGAGCTATATATATATATATTTTTTTTTAATATAGAAACTAATGCAAATGAGATCAGTTAAATTAACAGAACTGTGTAAAGATGTCTTACCAAAATGGAAATAAAATAAATGTCTCGAGAATATGCATAGAGATTATTTGGGATACTAATGCTATTCTAGTTATTTCAACAGCATTAGGTACATTTTGCGGGAAAGTGGCCCTGATGAGTAAATGGACTTGTAATTCCTTTCAAGGTGGTGATTTGATATTTAAGGGACTTGGGTGGAGGAGGTGCCCAGCCAAAGGAATGTCATTTAAACCTGGACAAGTTTTCCATCTATAAACCCCTTAGGGTTGTACACTGTTGAGGTCCGTGTCTCATTCGATAGAGGGAGAGGAATGTCCGAGGAGGAAGACTCTCTGAGACCAAAACCGGGACAGAAACAGAGGCGGGGCTCCCTGCAGTGCCCGGGGTCCAGAGCACAGCGCCACAGCTAGTGAGGAGGACTGTTACCAGTGTTCACTGTGTGCTTGAGATGAGGCTCAGCCAGACTCCAGCTTCCGTCTCCTCTCTGTGTCCTTCAGCACACTTTACGTGAAACAGACCCTCAACGCGTGTTTGTTTACAGGATGGCCTCCATTCCATGCAACTGGAGGCAGCTAACTGGTTCTCAGCAGGACACACATTATTTACATACATAAAAGCACCCTGTAGAACACATAGGACTGGGGATCCTGCTAGGAGGACTGCTCCTAGAGGTGGATTTACAGTGAGACAAAAGATGTGTAAGATTCAGGGCCCGTCCTTTGCACAGATGGCTTCCAAAGCCTTGGACCTAATTTTGCATTTGTAACTTGGCATTTTTTTGTCTTAAAGAGGGTTTCTCGATTGCATAAGCTTCACGCCTCACAGAACTTGGATCTGCTCTGGGCTGTTCTGAAAAGCCATCCACGAATGCCATCTTGGATTTTTCATCTGTCATCCTTGCCACTCCCACTCATCCAAAGCAAATATAAATCAATTAGCTCTGTAACACTGGACAAATTAGGCCTGTGTTTCCTCACTTCTGAAAACAAAGGGCAGTTGGGTAGGATTCTCCAGATCCCAGAAGAGAGAGATGCTGAGAAGTAAGGCATAGTGAGCAAAGAGACAGAGGCCGAGGATCTGACTCTAGCCCTAGTCCCGACTGAATTAACAGCTGGTATACGACCCACAGCAAGGAACCTCCCCTCTCAAGGCCACGATCTTCTCAACATGAAATGAGCAGGCAGACAAGATGCTCTCGAAAGCCCCATGCTGACCTGGGGTTCGGTACCCCACTTCATGCCCTGTGCCACATCTCCCTCTCTACTCTCACCGGATGTCGCCACGGCCCTTCGGGGCATGCAGTACAATGTTCTAATTCAGTGTTCTTTCTGCTATACCACATTGCACATATTTGCCAGCTGAACAGTAAATAAGGCTGATGTCATTGGCTTTGCTGGCCTTCAACTATGCACTGTTGTCATGCTGAGTCAAAGATGACACTGACATGAGCCAGCGTTGTAGCATGCGACGTGGCAGACGATGAGGGTACAGCTGCTTTCCCAGGAGAGGCACTGGATTTAAAGTTGCAGCTGCTAGTGAGAGCCAGTCTGCAGGGAAGGGCCGTGTCCTTTCCACGTCTCTGCTCAAACCCAAGGTTCCTTTTCTCCCGGGCTTGACCGCCGGTTGCTACGCTATCAGTAGAAGCTCCCGGAGCACCCCTCCCCCAAATCCTAAGCAGCCCAACTTCCCAGAACCATCAAATTTGAATTTCTGGAGATATTGGGGGCCAGGATGTTTTACTTCTAAAAGCTTCCCAGGTCAGAAAATTACTGTTCTAGGTATTTCTCTCTGTCCGAACGGAACTGGAAATGCTATAGCACTTGAAATCATCAGTTTATCTCACTACCCTGGGGCCTCGTGCCACAAAGTTAGCGTTGCTGGGGCAAGCAGTAAAAGTAGCTACAGAAAACAGCCCTATCATGGAAGACCCCCTCTTGCATGTATTATACTGCATATAAATTTGTACATGTATATGAAATGCCCCAAGTAGGCAAATTCTTGGAGATGGAAATAGGCTTAGTGGGTTGCCAGGGTCTGGGGGAAGGGGACCAAGGCATGGGGTAGGGAGGGGTGCAGAGATTGGGGGAATGATGGCTACAGGAATGGAATTTCTTTTTGGAGTGATAAAAACCACACAAACACACATGCACGCGCACACACACGCACACACACACACACAGGTGCAGCATGCCAACCGGTGATCACCGGCAGGTTAGTTACAAACACCTAACTGGCATATGTCCTATGTGTGCAACTGGCGCTCAGCCTTCTGACCACCTCCCTCACCTAAGGACCACTTAGTAACACGCTTCCCCAGCCAGCCCTTCCGCACCAGAGAAACCGAATCGTCCTGGGCCGATGGCACCACCTGGTGGCCACCACGGGAATTCCCCAAGCAAGTATTTCCGCACGTCTTCATTCACTGTCTGCGAACCTCTATGCAAGCCATTCTCCCCTTTTTTGATTCCTCCAAGCTCAGGGCTGTTAATTCTGGCTAGGTCATGTCCAATTTATACACAAGCATTCCCTTCCATCTTTTCTCCCAACTCCTGCCCTGTGTCTTCCTGTCTCGCTACTTGGAAAGCTTAAGGAGCCTCAGCAGTAAGTCTGGGCTGTGAAGAAAGCAGCAGATCTTGAAGTGGTAAGACACACTTGATTTACTAAACCAACAATGCCTCTCATCAACAAATATTTTTGGAGAATAAGAGAAGCAAATAGCTATATAATAGATGGGAAGACGGTCAGGCTTTTTTAAAAAAAGACTTATTTATTCATTTATCTTAGAGCACACACAAGCAAGAGGGGCAGAGGAGGGGAGGACCTCCAGCAGAAACCATGCTGAGCACGGAGCCCAGTGCAGGGCTCGATCCCATGACCCTCTGACCACGACCTGAGTTGAAACCAAGAGTGGGGGCTCACCCGACTATGCCACTCAGGTCCCCCAAGATGGTCAGTTTTTTTGGTCATCCAATGAATGCAAATTTAGACAATGAGCATTATTTTGCCTGCCAAATGAAAAGATTTAAAAAAAGGTAATACTCCCAGTTAGGAAGCAAGATAAGACTCCCATGAACAGATAGAAGAAGGTAGCCAGGCTAGTCCAGCATTTACAGAAAACAATGTAACAATATGGAGGAAATGGGGCCTAAAAACAGGCATGGAGCTTGACCCAATTTCTCTTTTCATAGACATATATATATACCCTAGAGAAATGATCAGGAGTCCACACAGAGACGTTTGTGCTGATATGTTCACTGAAGCAATGTTTATGATGCAAACAAACTGGAGAAACTCTAAATGTCCAACATTTGGGTAATGTTTAACTGAACTGTGACATAAACATAAAAAAAGATATAATGAAGTTACTAAAAATAATTAATGATTATTTAATGAAATACAAAAAGTTCTTTATATAATATTAAGTATAAAATTCACATAAAAATATGAAGTATAAACATTTAGATAAAAAGGTATGATTTGGGGGATACCTGGGTGGCTGAATTGGTTAAGCTCTGACTCTTGGCTTCAGCTCAGGTCATGATTTTAGGGTTGTGAGATGGAGCCCCACATTGGGCTATGTGCTCAGCGCAGAGTCTGCTTAAGATTCTCTCTCTCCCTCTTCCCCTCCCCCTGCTCTCTCTTTCTCTCTCAAGTAAATAAACCCTTTTTTAAAAAAAAGTATGATTTTTTAAAACTACATGTATGTGCATAGAGAAAAATACTGGAAGGAAATATATTAAATGTTGAAAGCAGGTCTCTCTAGGTGGGGAGATTAAAAACAATTTATTTTCCAAATCATCCACAAGTGGACTTTATTATGGTTATAATAAGAAAAATCACTACAAACATTAGTGAACGGTAGCGTCTGTAGTCTTTAAGGGCACCCCCGAATTTCTTTCGGAATGTGCAATGGCAGGAAACACTAATCCCCTGGAGCGTGGTTCTCCACTGCTGACTGGCAGAGGGCAGTATCTAGAGACATTTCTGGCAGTCATAAGTCAGGGGATTCTACCTGCATCCCATGGGCAGAGATGCAGCCCCCATAACAGAGATTTCTCTGGCCCAACATCAGGAGTGTTGGGGGTGAAAACCTGGCTCTGGAGACTAACTCCCAGGATTGGAATCCAGATCCTATCTCCCTTAGCTAGTCAGTGCTGGGCCAACCGCTCACACACTTTACACCTCAACTTGCCCTTACGAAAGGCGATCATCACATAGGATTTTGAGGATTTTTAAATAACAATATATAAAGTATCAGGCAAATAGTGGATAGATTATAAGTATTAGTTCTCTTCCCCCTAGAACCACATTTAAAGAAATAACACTTGTACTCAACGCAGTTTTTCTTTTTGTAAGATGTTATTTAAAAAAAGTTCCTCCAACTTTTAATCCTTCTCCATTATGCATTTAAAATATAGATGGGGCTCTCCCTGGATTCTAGACCTTCAATATCCAGGTTGATAGGATTAAAAAAAAATGAATTCTTGGGTCTACAATAGCGATTACCAAGTGTAGTTACCAAACGGAGGCAAATGTTCTAAGTTCTGGGGCTAACATAGGGGAAAAGCTGATCTCCGGTTCCAACAGCGCCCAGCTGGGTCTGTCCTGTGGTGGAAAGGCTGAGCTTGCTGAGCTCCAAAGGGCACATACACAGGTGTCCTGTGCGCATCTCTCATTATCAACCAAAGCTACTCATCAGGGATGGGGGGCCCATCCACCCATGGGGGTTTCTTGTACTTTTCCCTGGCACTGAATGATTCGGCTCTCTTTTTAAGTCTACTCATTGACATTATAAATGGCTTAGGGAGACCAGAAGTCTAGACCCAAGACACCCGCCCTTCTACAGCTTCTACATCAGGACAGTGTCGGCACCGTCTGGGAGCGCCCGGGGACATCCCACCGTTGCCTCTCGCTCCTTTGCCTCAACTGGAGCAAGGCAGTCACCCGTGCACGCTCCTCCAGGCCGTCCTGCAGGGGCTGAGAGGTGACGCAGCCTCCCCTGGAGCCTGGGGGAACAGAGCAGGGCATCGCAGCCACGGATCTGGCAAGCTGGGAGCATGCCGACCACTCCCTGCCTGCAGACACGTCCTCCTCGTCCGCTGCCCAGACCCCTAGGCACCAAAACTCTGACTGTAAAAAAAACCAGAGGCACTTAACCAGGCTCCAGCGTGCTGTATACAGATCTAGTTAAGGGAGAGCCAACTGCCAAAAATCTCTTCAGTGACCACACATGCAAAAAAAAAAAAATACAACTCTCTATGATATTAGTATAATGCATCACTTGCTGTCAGAGTAACTGCTCTTCCCCTTCCCTTCAGAAACATTTCAGACCACAGCACCTGCGCTGCTGCCATGTTTTTGCACACTCCAGTGAGCAGGGCCTCTTCAGCGTCTGCACAGGACCTCAAAAAATGGTCCCTTCCACCATCCAGGGAAGGACAGAAAAGAAGACAACGACGGAAGTAAACGAAGAGGCAGGCGGAGAGACACGCCGCTTCAATGCAGGAGACAGGCGTCTTCCATAGTTTCCAGCAGGGGAATCCTTCCCAGCAGGCCCTCCATTCCTGCTGCTTGAGGGGAAACTGTTAGTCACCCTCCTCGTATCCAAACCACGGTAGGGCTTGCTGACCCAGGCCTTCTGAGCTGTCTGTCGAACCAGAGAATGGCATCGGAAAGGTCCCCTGGGCCAGTCGCCAGGGTGGAGCGTCCCCTGAGCCACGATCCGTCTTGTGCCAAGACAGACTGTGACAGGCTACTGGGGGAAACAGCTGGCGGTGCCCTGAGTGGGAGGGGTCCATCGCCAGGGTCACGCCAGGCTCTGCGTAAGTCTCGCCCTGTCTCGGTCAGGCCACAGGCCAGTGGACCTTTCCCTTCCTGCTGGGAGACTGCCTCATGGAGATCGCCCACTGGAGACGAAGTAGGTTCTAAAGTGCTGGGGGAGGCCAGGGTCTGACCCACTGGGGCCTTATAATCAGATGTGTCCCTGTGAAGAAGCATGTGGAAAAGGTGGGGCGGGTACGGCAAAGGTCCATTTTACAGATTGTACAATCAGTTTATACATTGTAGAGCATGGCAGAAAACATGTTCTCTTCATCTTTCTGACATCCCTAAGTGCTGAGTGATAGAAGAAACCCCAACGGTGTTGGCACCAAAGGTGCATGAATTTGTCAAACACAAAGACAAATATCCAATCCCCGCGCCCGCCCAATACCACTGCGACCACCATTCCTCCCGCGGAGGGCATCTCCAGATTCGGGGAGCCTTTCTGTCTGCAAAAAGAGAGGACTGGGAAGACACTCTGCGGGTAAGGTGATGGGCGATGGGCTGGGAGCTTCCTCGGCACATCTTAGGGCTCTGAACAATACTGACCACATGCCCTATTCCCCAGATGCTCTTAAGTAGAGAAATTCAGTGACATTCTTCAAAGTGTCCAGCCTTCCCTGCTGCTGCCGCCTCTCCCGATCGCTACCCTACACTCAGCACATACTAGCTAAATAGTGTATTTCTTCCTGCTTCTCGCTGCCTGAACCTGAGTCTCCATGATCCACCTCCTATCCCTCCTAAAGGAGGTCCAGCTCAAGTTCAGCTCATCTGTGATGTTTCTTCTGGGCCAACACCTTCCCTGGATATCAGTTTTTCTGATGTCCATTTAGCCGGTCCCCTCACTAGGGTGAGACGGTACGTGAAAACACAGTTCGTCCTTCCTGATCTTTCTTATGTTGTCACTCTGCAGGTCTGGATGCCTCTAGACTGACACACCAATGGGAAACCCAGCCAGGGATGGAGGAGTAGGGCAAAAAGCAGCCAAATCTTGCTCCATTCCTAATTATCTCTAAAACAACTCCATTCCTCCAGAATTCAACCTTTACTAACAGGTTAAAAGAAGATAATGCCTGAGTCCTGCTTATTTTATGAAGATCAATATAATGATTTAGATGGTTTGCTTACTGGTTTCAAAAATGCACGAAGGCAATAATTCCTGGCAGGTAGTAGGTGCTCAATGATTACTTATTCAATAAACAAAACTGGAAATGTGTTAGATGACATTTTGATAGAATGCATGGTTCCAAGGCAGCTCTGATCGCTGCCTCCCAGCCATGCCGACACGTGGACAGCCCACACTCAAGACACGAAGGGCACGGTTTCCAGCTCCCTTGTGCTCACTCCTTATGCTGCTATCCCTGACGTCTCCAGAACCATGCTTCGTGCTTGGCTTAGCAGCTGACTAAATATACTTCTTGACTTTAAAGATGTTTCTAGGGATGCCTGGGTGGCTCAGTCAGTTAGGCGTCTACCTTCAGCTTGGGTCATGATCCCGGCATCCTGGGATCGAGTCACGTACAGCGCTCCCTAGCTCAGCAAGAAGCCTGCTTCTCCCTCTGCCAGCTCCTCACCACACTTGTGCTCTCTCTGACAAATAAATAAGTAAAAATCTTTAAAAAATAAAAAAGATGCTTCTATAACCTATCTCATGTTAAAAGACAGTATTTAAACAGCCACAAGGACAAGAGAAGGAACAGACTGTGGTTGAGTGTAAGAAGCTGCCCTTTACCAGGGTTTCTGGAAAGCACCCATCCTGAGGACAGTCACGTGGCCCAGGCTCCTCAGGAGAACACTGAGAGGGCAGAGCACTTCGTAAGACCAGAGGGAAGCCCATTCATCCAAAGAGTCTCGACGTCTGGTGGCAGTTTTCCAAGGCCACACTTAGGGGAAGGATGTAAGGAAGAGAGAACACAGAGTATGACCACAGTCAGGACCATCTTCTACCCCTGGAGCCAAGTCCACCAGGAGATACATGTGAGGGAACGAAAGCAGCAGCTCCCTGAGAATGAGGCTTTGCGTTTGTGTGACGCTTTCTATTGTCCAAAACAGTGTTCTATCCATTATTTAACTTGACTTTCCTATCAGCCCCATAAGATGGACTGGATCGCTTATCTCCGTGTGCAGAATGGGAAAATAAACCTCACGGAGCTTAAAGGGACTTGCTCAGTGCCACCCAGCTGGTCCGAGGCAGGACCGAGCCCAGGGTTTCCTGCCTCCGTGCGCATCCTGCTACACTACCCACGCCACACCCCCCCGACACCACGTGCCCCTTCCAGTACTCCAACTCCATGGCACGCCACGCTCAAAAATGCACGCTTAACTTTAATTGTGGTGCCAAGCTGGGGTCTGCTAAACTCTTCCAGCCTGCTTCAATAGCTTTCTCTCCAAACCATGGTGCCCAAGGTATTTGCACCAATTCGTTCCAAGAGGGCAGTCTGTCAGAAAATTTGCTTCCTGAAGCTTCGCGTCCCAGAAACACCATCTGCCTGAATCCTCATGTGGTTTACCACAACTCCCAGCATTATTACAGCTTCTCAGCTAAGAATCACAAGATTATACAAGTCTAGGGGGATAGAAGACAGCTGCTGGGAGAGATGCACTCAAACCGAACACAGCTGGCTTGCCCACCAGCTCGTGAAGCTCAGGCTGTGTGACTGTGGGCAACTTTACACTTTCTTCACCGCTATAAAGGTTCTATCAGATGAGACAGAGTACTGGAAAGTATTTTTGCAAACCATAAAATACTCGTTGCTACTACTCCATTTCCTCCACGTGCGTGATCCAATTTGGTCACTTACATCTGGAACATTGTTCACTTGGCTTCCCTGGGGACGCCGCGAGCTTCTGGCTGTCTGCTCTTGGCCCAGACTGGGTGTCTCAGGTGAGGGGAGACAAGGGCCTGGTTTGAACCGGCTTCGGGCTTGAGACAGAACAGCATGTCCAGGAGGACACCTGCTGGAAGCCAGTTTGCACGAGGACCTGGGCAGCCCCCACCCACTGAAACAGCCCCCCACCCCCGCCCCCGCGGAAACAGCTCCTCCTGAAGGAAAGTCAGGTCTGGCTTGCCCAAGCCGTGGCAGGAACAAGTCTGGCCTCTGAGGTCCGCGGGAAGGGAGGGATTCTTAGCGCCCCCTGCTGTCTGATGCTTAGATTTCCCTCCCCACTCAACCTCTCCTGTGGATCCTATGAAAAGCACAGAACAGTGAGGAATAAAAGGGAAAGCGGTTTTCCTGAGAAGTGTGTAGGATTTAGGGGCATGAGGTACACTGAGGGATATCCCCCGGCCTCGGCCCCCGATGCGTGCTAACACAAATCTCTGAGGCTACAACCGCCGGAGGCCGCTGGAGGCTGCAGGCTTGCACCGAGGTGGAACCCAGCTGAAGGAGACCAGGAGAAGGGGGAAGCGGGTAAGTGCCCGTGGCAGCACATCAGTGCTTTCCAGTCAAGGTCATGCCTGTGCTGGGCTCTGGGATCTCAAGAAATATTTAAGGCATTTTGAGGGGACCTGGGTGAGTGAGGAGGTACAAGCAAAGCCAGTGAATTGAGGATTCTGAGCAGTGTATTCTGTTCTAATGAAATGACGGGGGGGGGGGGGGGGGGGCGGGGCGAGGGAGTGGGGGAGGTTCCTGGGGGTCTCTTCCATGAGGGCCAGTCAACAAAAAGAGGAAACTTGGGATTTTCAGTCCCGCCCTCATTCTCCGGAGAGGGGTAAGGGCTGAAAACAGAGTTAATGATTGATCCTGCCTATGTAATGAAGCCTCCATAAAACCCCAAAAGTACAAGGTTCGGGGAATTTCCAGGTTGGTGAACACATCCACACGGGGAGGGTAATGCGCCCCAACTCCACGGGGACAGAAGCTCCTTCCCTCTGGACCCTCCTGGAACTCACCTACTGGCTGAGTTCCTGAGTCAGTATCTCTTCCGCTGGTTGTACATCTCTCTCCTCATCATATCTTTTCGTAAACCAGTGAATATAAGTAAGTGTTTCCCTGATTTCTGTCAGTGGCTCTTAGAAAATCAGTGCAACAAACAAGGGGTGGTGGGAAGCTCAGATTTACAGTCGGGCAGTCAGAAGGGATTGGGATTGGCGTCTGGATTCGGGGAGCCTTATGGTATCTGACGCTACCTCTAGAGAAGTAGTGTCAGAATTGAGCTGTAGACTACTCAGCCCGGATCACAGAGCAGCCTGGTGAAGGGAACCTCTCCCTCCCCAGCACATGCGGTCAGAAGTGTTGTGAGTGTGGTGTCCGTGTGACGGTAAAGGGGGAGACACAGTAAGGAAACTGAGTTTTTCTAATACAAATTCATAAAACATCAAAACCTACATAGGCCAGGTGTATGAGATCTCTAAGAGAGCAAAGAAGAGAGGTTTGGGGAGCCCACTGCCTTTCCTTCTTGTATCCTTATTTTAATTCTGAATAGCACAGAGTGACTGCAAATACTGAGACCCAAACCTCCAAACTTCACTGCACACGGACGCCCCTCTGCCTCTTCCCTTTCTTCCCAGCAGAGGAAGGGCCGGACTCAGGCCACCTGTGTTCTAGGTCTCATCCCGTCCCACCTGCTTAGGAGCTTACACCCCCTTGGTTATCTGCTTTTCATGCCACGTCTTCCGCATTCCCTCTCCACTGGTTCTAGCCCATCGGCAAGTAAGCAAGTTCAGATCTCTCCCTTCCTGGCACGATAACCTACACAAACACCTTCTTCAGCTCTATGCCCCGCTTCCCCGCCATTCCCTCTGTAAGGATGACTCAGTCTTCTGTCTCTTACCTGACCTCCAGGGTCATCTTACCTGTCTCCTGCCTGACAGTTTCTGCCCGAGGCCCCCCAGTAACTTTGGTGCTGTCCCGCCCATTGAACACTTTACACCAGTGGCCCTGGTTTCAGGTGACCTCTCTGCAGATTTTTACCATGCAGAGCACTCCCCATTCCTGAGACACTCTTCCCTTGTTTTCTGTGCACATCATCATTCTGGTGCTTTCTGACCTGTCATTCTGTTTCCCCCGCAGGTTCCTCTACCTGGCACTCTGGTAGGAGACTTCCAGACCTCCTTCTTAGGTGCTCTGCTCCTTCTCCTTGATCCTCACCCAGGGTCACCTCCTCCATTCCTACGGCATTAGCCACCGCAACCCTGGGGACGACCGTGACATATTTCCCTTCGCCCCAGCATCTCTCCTGCGTCATATACAGCTACCCGCCTCCTGGACGCCTGCCTCTGAATGGCCCAGGGTAACTTAAACACAACACAGAAAGACACCCACTATTTTCATCTTCCTGTCCTGCCTCCACGTCCCCCTCCCAAACTCCAAACCTCCCCCTTCTCCTTTTGAATTTTTCATTCTGCATGCAATTGAGCAAGATGAGAAACTGGAAATCATCCAGGGACTTTTTTAAGGATTTGAGTTGAGGGTGTGCTGGATGCAACCCCAAAGGGGACAAACAAGAAGCTCTCACTTCCTAAAGAGCCAACCCAGTGTTCTCGATGGCTCGCCCAGGATGAGGGCAGCCTAGACGGATTTTAGTCAGGATATCAAGAGTCAGCCCCATTCTTTCCCCCAACTGCAGAGAGACTAGCCAGAAACAGAGGCCCAGGCGCTGGTCAAGGTTGAAGTCGCGCTCCCCTCCAACCTTCAAATGAGAAGAAACTGCTGCCCCCCTGTGGCACGATGGAAGCACTGCAGTCCTTTACAGAGGTCAAAGGCTGGCTGAGGCTGCTTTAGGATCTGCCCCTTCAAATAGGTTTTACCCTAAAAGGACTCTTTCTCCCTTTGATATTTATTAAGAAAACAATTTTGGTCCTCTCTATTTTGAAAAGAAAAAAACTGAGGTCCAGAAGTGAGCGTTGTAAAAAAAATTAGGGCTTTTTTATGCTTAGCAATATAGCTTTAAAATTATTTGAAACCATCAAATGCCAGCGTTTACAAATTTCTAACCGGTGGTTTGTTACCTGGTCTTATCACAGAGCTAGGCATCTGGTGGCCCAGAATTGCGGGGAAAATGAACCGGTGGCGCTGAGGAAACTCTTTTACCTGAGGCTGTTAACATTCTGAAAACCAAAGCATATTTTCTGGTTGGGTTCATCCAAGGCCAACAGTAGTTTCAGCTGGGAGAGCCACTCTTGGCTCCCAGGAGTCTCGTCCCCTGGCAAACGGCTCTCTGAATCACCTCGGCCGGCTGGTAGCTTCACTTGTTTCTTGGGACAAGAGAACCACAGTAGCCATTCAGGTGCCAGGGACGTGTGAGCAACTTTGGGCTCAGGGGAAGACGGCCACTGCTGAAACGCACTGAAGCCTATCTGAACGGTACCGCTAACCAGATGAGTCGTCAGAAATCCTATCAGGGGAAAGCCAGGAGAGCCTGAAAATGTGCTGGTAGTAATCCACTGAATGAGAAGTTACTAACAGCACCTGCCAACTGCCCGTGACCGAGAGGGCTCAAAGCCCCACTGGACACAGGAGAAGACGAAGACTCACAGAACTTGCCAAGGCCACACACAACTAGTGAACAATATGGCCAGCCCTCAGCCCCCGTGTTCTCTTCTCTATAAAACCACAAGCTGGTCCTCATTTATTGCAAATGTTTGGTCCCCAGTGACCACTGAACAATTAACCCATCAACCAGGAGGCTGGTTACCAAGTTTTGGGAATCCTCCAACGTCTGGTTGGCCCTCTGCTGGTTCAGTTCTGGAACTGCAAAACGTCCTTCCTGGGTCTCAACAAGACAGAATACAAAGGCAACCAACTTTATACACCTCTCAGTCACCATCAAAGTCAACGGACTTCTTGTCCAGTGCATATCACTCTGAGCTCTGGGCAAAACCTTCTAGGCAGATTAAAAAAAAAAAAAAAAAAAAAAAAACAACAAAAATAAATCACGGAACAGAAAAGAAACACCTGCCTCGAACTGAAAGGAGAGAAGCCTCAACAGATCCAGATGTCAAATAGTATTTACTTATCTGTTGCTGCTAGATATATTTTCCCCTGATAGTATGTATCTATTCGTTTTTCAAATATTAACTATGTGTCTACTCTGTGTCTGGGTTTAAAGCAGTAAATATTGGAGTTTATACTCCAATGGGGAGACAGACAATGAGCAAGGAAACAAATACTAATTATAAATTATGAAAGATGCTATGGGGGTTAGAAAAACAAAACAAAACAAAAACCCAAAAAAGGACACCGTGACAGAGAATAGGTGTTACTCAGAGCAGGTGTGGTTACGGCAGCATTCTCTGAGTAGAGGACTTTGAAACCAAGACCTAAGAGGAAGATCTGCCAGCAGAGAAGGAAGAACACAAGGTGTGAAGCTGGAGTAAGCCCACTGGTGTGACCAGGGTGAGAGCGAGGTGGGTGGGAGTGGGCGGCAGAGCGAGGTTAGGAGGGAGAGTGCGCAGGAGGTGTGGATCCTTGCAGGACGTGGCAAGAAGTGTTATTCTTATTCTTATTTTATTTATATATTTTTAAAGATGTTATTTATTTATTTGAGAGAATGAGAGAGAGAAAGAGAGCATGAGAGGAGGGGTGGGTCAGAGGGAGAAGCTGACTCCCTGCTGAGTGGGGACCCCCCCCCCATGCAGGCCTCGATGCTGGGACTCCAGGATCATGATCTGAGCCGAAGGCAGTTGCTTGACCAACTGAGCCACCCAGGTGCCCCCAAGAAGTGTTATTTTTAACCCAGGTGCAGTGGGAAGCCATTGATTGAATTTTAACCCTGGAGAGTGACATTGATGGGATTTAAACTTGTATTTTTAAAGTGTAACTCTGCCTTTCCTATGGAGAACAATTTGAAAGAAACAAAAAGTAGAAGCGATGAGGTTTCTCACAGACCCTTTCATACATTCATGCCAGGCACAATGGTATCTTGAACGAGGGTGTTTGGAGTAGAGCCAGAGGAAAGAGAGGGCAGGCAAATACAGATGTATTTTAGAAACAGAAATGAAATAAATTGCTAATAATTTGGGTATGACATGGAATGGAGAAAATGGAGGCTTATTCCAGGTTTTTAGCTGCATGCATGGCTAAGTGGTGGCATTGTTCATTTAGACAGAAAAGACTGGCATAAACAGGTTGATGAAGGTGGTGGTAGAGAAATCAGGATTGACATTCGGTAATTTAACAATTCACAGGAGTCTCTAGATATACAAGAAACAAGTTTGGGTTGAAAATACAAATGTTGGCGTCATCAGCAAAGAAATAGCATTTGGAATCAAGAGAAGAAACAAAATCCTCTAGACAGAGAATTGAGAAGAATAAAAGAAACCGAGCCAGCACCGAGCCCTGGAGAACGGATTAACTTAAAGCTGCCCTTAGAGCAGCAGCAGAAAACTGCCAAGGAGACAGCGAAGAAAAGAGTTAATGGAGAAAAGGGAAAGGAGGAAAGCCAAGAGTGTGCCATCTTGGTGCAAAACCCAAGAAAGGCAAGGGTTTTAAGAAGGTCCAGTGTGCTGCATGCTGCCAAGGTTGAATATGATGAAGGCAGAACGTCGGTGAATGTGGCAAGAGAGTGGCCGGCCCTGAACAGAACGGTCTAAGGCATCTCAAAATTCACGGTGGAAAACTGAACGTGGACTCTTTCCCCGGAAAGGCTCAGTGTGCTCCTCTGGGAAAAAAGTGTTCCTTTTCAGTTCCTCAGGCCAAAATCACCCCTGACTCCTCTTTCTTTCAGTCCCTGCCTCCCACCTACCAGCAAAACCTGTTGGTTCTAGCTTCAAAATATACCCAGCATCTGCCCATGTCCCGCTGCCTCTCTACCTATCCTGCGAGTCCATCTCTCCCTTGGATTATCACAGGTGCCTCTTAAATGAGCTCCCCCATTCTAGTCCTCCCTCCCCGTAGGAAGACTTTATTTCAGTAGAGCAGATGGAGTGATCCTTTTCAAGGATAGATACTCAGAGGACAAGCCAAAGACCCTGGGAGGAGTTCTGTCCCCACATGCCCAGCCTCCTCCCTCCCCAGGCTCCTTCCGGCCATGCTCCCCTGTCTTGGGCTCTGGCCGTACTAGCCTCCTTGCTTTTGCGTGTGCAGCTCTCTGCCTGGGATGCCTTTCTCCACCTACCACACAGCTAACACTCCAGCTCTCAGAACTTAGCTTATCTTCCCAGGGAGGAGCCCCCGACTCCAATTTTGAGTTGTTTCCTCCATCCCCCTCCTCTGCTTTATATTTTTAGAGCGCTTATAACCATCGGACTTATTACATATTGTAACTTATCTGTTTGTGTAGGGACTGTATCTCTCCTGCCCTGCCAGTCTTTGAGGTTCATGTTTCTTTCCCCGGTACCTAAAACAGTGCCTGGCATTCAAGAAATGCTTGTTGACCTGACAAATAAGGGGCAGGAACCATGGACTAGGAGAGAATGGGTTGGGGGGGGAGGGAAGACCATCAGTGCATGGAGAACAGATGCTGGGAAGAGCAGCAGCAAAATGGTACCACAGCTACAAGGGGTATGAGATCAAAGGAGGGAAAGTTTTCTAATGAGACATATGGGTAATTTATACTGATCTTATATCCTATACTGAAAGGCTAGTTTATAACCCTATGGGGTTTTTTTTGTTTTTTTTTTTTTTTAACATTTTATTCATTTATTTGACCGACAGAGATCACAAGTAGGCAGAGAGGCAGGCAGAGAGAGAGGAGGAAGCAGGCTCCGTGCCAAGCAGAGAGCCCGATGTGGGGTTTGATCCCAGAACCCCGGGATCATGACCTGAGCCAAAGGAAGAGGCTTTAACCCACTGAGCCACCCAGGCGCTCCCTATAGCCCTATGTTTGAGAGCTAATATGTATCTTTACTAATGAGATTAATCTGAGGATCATAAGATTGATTAATCTGAGAATCATAAGATTAATTAATCAAAGTAGACAAAAGAAGGGAAAATTATCTTCAATGTGCCATTTGTTAGATAATAAACAGACCTTCCTGCAAGGGACTCAGAGTCCAGTCATAGTCATCTCCAGTGTGGTAGTGATTCATTCAGAAATGATTTCACAGTAGTGCGATTATGCATGCAAACACCTTTTTTCTGAACCAGAATATTACCAGCTTGGAAGTAATAAATTCATATTCAAGCAGTAAATTCAGTAAATTCAAATTCTATCCCCAAGCTAAATGGAAGCACAGAGAAGTTAAGGAATTTGCTCAACGTCACATCACTAGTAAATAATGGCGCTGGTATTGAAACTCAGGCATCTTTGCCAACAGTCTACGTTAAACGTGTGTCAAAATTCACACCAGAATACACGCATTATGTCTATTCTTTCTATAAAAAATGAGAAAGAAAAACCCCTTTTCTAACTGGGTCCTTCATAATAAAATCCTACAATAAGTATAAAAGATACTACACCCATCTGTCAGAGGCCTGGGACTTAGCAGGAGTAAATGAGCAGCGACAATGCAAACAAATGGATGAACTGAACCAATGCTATCGTCACTCAAATAAATATGAGATCAACCAACAAATTAAGTGCCAAGGTCCAGGGCTGGGAAAAAGCCAGGCTTTTTTCTTCCCCAAAGTCTTTGGACTATTTATTTATTTATTTATTTATTTTTTTAATTTTTTTTATTTTTGGACTATTTTCTATTAGCTTTCATCCAAGCTGTAATGGGCAGAATCCTAAAAGGACCCCCAGGATTGCCACCTGCATAATTGGCTTCTGAGTGGGGGTGAGACCTGTGAATATAACGGGCTGTCACTCCTTTGTTCAATGACAGAGGTGATGGAATGGCCACCGCCATCATTACAATTAGGAGACTAAAGGGATATTCTCCCTCTGGCTGTGAAGCAGCAAGTGGCCCTGTTGTGAGAAGGCCCTGTGGCTTATGGCCTGGGGTGGCCTCTAAGAGCTGAGAGGGACCCTGGCTGACAGATGACAAGAAGGGACCCCAGTCCTCCAGCAGCAAGAAACTGAACTCAGCCAACAACCTTAATGAGTGTGAAAGACGACCCAGCCTCCTGCCAACACCTTGATTTCAGGCTGATGAGAGTGAGCAGAGGGCCCAGCAAACCCACACCAGATTCCTGATCGGAAGAAACTGTGAGATAATACATGGGCATTATGTCAAGATGCTAAATTTGTGGTCATTTGTTATAGTGTAATAGAAAACTAAAACACAAACCAATCTTCATCCCTTGCACAGACACATTGAGAGGTGATGACCTCACATCATCCCAGGAGATCATAATGGAAACAGGACTCTTCATTCTGAATTGTTCTAATTGTCCTGCTCTTTCAAAGCTCCACGTCTCGGGATGCCTCGGTGGCTCACTCAGTTGGTTAAGAATCTGCCTTCAGCTCAAGTCGTGATCCCAGAGTCCTGGGATCAAGTCCTGCACTAGGCTTCTTGCTCAGCAGGGAGCCTGCTTCTCCCTCTCCTTCTACTGTTCCCTCTGATTGTGCTCTTCCTCTCTCTCTCTGACAAAAAAATAATAAAATCTTAAAAAAGGAAAAAAAAAAAAAAAGCTCCATGCCTTTTCCTTTGGTATTATTCCCTGCTGAATTCCAATTCAGACTTCCAAACCCAAATCAAATGTAGCTTCTCCAAAGAAGTATTTCCTTCTAGCCATGCCCATCCACTCCCAAGCAGAATAAATCACTCCTATTCTTTGCTTCCCTGACGGCTGGTTGTCTGGACATCTCCCCCAAAACCTGCCATACATGGTGCATGGTGGTAACCTCTCCCCTGCTCCTACCCCCAGCCCGAGATTCTCTGAGGACACAGCTGCCCCAGGCCCTGCACTGGGGCTGGCATGGAGTGGGCGCTAAATAATGGGACACGGAGTCAAAGAAAACGAGGCTCTGGAAAAACACAGGCTTTGCCCACCCAGGGAGCTGCTATTTCCCTTCCACACAGATGATCAGGCATCAGGTATTAATGGAAACTGGGAAAGCTTTCTCCATGACAACGGCTGGGGGACGAATCAAGCACTGACTGTGGTAAAAGGGCAGATATCTACTGTCTTGAAAAAGCTGGTCTGAAATGGATAGGTGTGCTAGGAACGACAGGCGGAGGTGCTGGGAAAAAGCGAGATTCTTCCTAAAGAGGTGGCAATGATTTACTCCGATTTAAGCCCTGTGCTAGGTTTGCATGCCTGCTCATTCAAATGATCTGTTAATCTGATGCCAACCTAAACAGACAACAATCCCACAGAGGTAGCTCTCCTCTTGATGGCTTACAACTACGGGTTAACAAGACAAAAACGAGAATCGTTGATCAACAACACCCACGGCACTGACCAGTCTCCAGGGAAAATAGAATTTGTAGGAAATCACGGACTCAGGAAAAATGATTCATCATCCATCCATACGGAAGAGTATTTGCTGGTTACGCATTTTGACAAAACTCGGAGAGAATTCACATTTTTCCTCAGGACCCACTTACACGGGCAAAGATTTGGAGTGCTCCCTTGCAGTTAACCTAAATTAACCAACTTACTGCTGTCGGCTCCTCCTCACTGGAGAAAGAGATTGTTCAGAATCAGAGAGCATACAAAGCAAGGCATGGAAATAAGGCACCTGCTTGTCACCAACTTGTAAGAAATAGATTCAGATTCCCTCTATAAATAAATCATGAAACAACAAAGGACCGCTTTTTAATACAAGTATTACAATGACATTTCCAGAAACATCAAAAATATTCAGGGGGGTAGTCTTGCCACACTAAAAGAATTTAAGTAACATTTGCTACAATTAAAACTATTTCAGGGCACCTGGGTGGCTCAGTGGGTTAAAGCCTCTACCCTCGGCTCAGGTCATGATCCGGGGTCCTGGGATCATGCTCTCTGCTCAGCAGGGAGCCTGCTTCCCTTGCTTTCTCTCTGCCTGCCTCTCTGCCTACTCGTGATCTCTTGTCTGTCAAATAAGTAAATAAAATCTTAAAAAAAAAAAAAACCAACTATTTCAAAAACATTTTTTTGACAGAAACTCAATGTCAGTACCTCTTTCAGCTCCCTTCGTATTTCTACGATATCATCACTAAGAGTCAAGTCCGAACCCATAGGTCCTGCGTTTTAAGGATTTTTCACAAATGCTGGTTGGCAATGACTCAAAGAGAAAGCCAGCTGGGACACAGCTCCTTAAAGATCAGTATGGGAGGAGACGCAGAGTCTGGGTTCCAATCTTTCTTTAGGGATAACACTAGATGTTCCTTTATTCGTTCAAATATTAATGTATTAGACTTTGTGCGAGGTGCCAGGGCTCCAGCTGTGAGTGAGATAGATTAGGTCCCTGTTCTCTTGGTACTTCTATTCTTTCTTTTTTTTTTTTTTTTTTTAAGATTTTATTTATTTATTTGACAGAGGGAGAGAGATCACAAGTAGGCAGAGAGGCAGGCAGAGAGAGAGGTAGGGAAGCAGGCTCCCTGCTGAGCAGAGAGCCCGATGGGGGGCTCGATCCCAGGACCCTGAGATCATGATCCGAGCCAAAGGCAGTGGCTTAACACACTGAGCCACCCAGGTGCCCCCACTTCTATTCTTAATGTGGAAGCATGCATGTATATACCGTTGAGAAGAAAAAGAAATGGGAAACGGAGGGAGGAAATAGTTTCTTCAACATGCGTTATTTTAAGTACTACTGGAAACTTTGAACTGGGAGAATATAGTAAATACCTTCGATGCTCTGTGGGCCCACAAGATTCATGGCCTGGTGAGCTGGATACTCTACCCGTGGTCTGGCAATGCCCAGCTGCTCCATAACGCCATGGAGCAGCCTCTGGATATCTGTTTCTGAGACCCTGTCAGGGGTCCGAGGGCTATATGTGGATGCTGGAGTCCATCCAAACGTCAGCCAAAATACTAGGCCGCAGAGCATGGTAGAAACCATTGCAGAGACCATTTTTCACCTGCAGAAAAAAAGACCAAACGTGTATCGATTGGCCCCCATTGGCCACTGTGATGATCAGTCACGCAAGTGAGTGATTCAAGGACCACCCACCCAGTGGGGGCTGCATCGAAAAATCCTTAGGGGTTTGTGCTTGCCTGAAGTGTCCAGTGTGGGCAGAACATCTGCTGTGGAAGGGTGTTAAAGAAACAGGACAACCCAGGAGAGCCAATTCCCTGTGCACGTGGCAGCCTTGGGAAGACCAGCCAGGAAAGACTGTTCTCACTCCTTGTTCTCTGCTTGCAGCTCCCTGAAAGGGCTTCATGACCCCTAAGAGGGACCACCACCCTCTCTTCCAAGCAACCCAACGACAAGAACTTGCTTCCATTTTGAAAGCAGGAGAGGAAGAGGGACATGGGGAGTTTTCCCAGTCCCGGGGGGAGAAAAGAGGTTCCAAGGAAGGAGTCAGGAGGACACAAAGGGGAAAGGTGCACAGAAAGGTTAGGAGCAGTGGAAGGGAACATCTGAGCTCAGCAGACATCCACTACATTTGAGAAGCTGAAGGGGCTGAAAATGCAGCCAGCTCAGGCCTGTCCTGCAGTCCTGGAGGCGGGAAGAGGCAAGCTGAGGGGTCCTGGCCACATGCCCCCGTTTGGTCTGCAGGGCGGGTGTGAGGAAAGCACCTGTGTGACAGGGCTGCTGCGGGCATCAGCGAGGAGCCAGGCAGAGCCCCCATGCTGTCAGAATGATGCTGCCCATATTGTCTCTGGGTTCCAGAGATTAGAATTTGAGGACGTGGCAGTGGTGAGGGGAGAGGGAGAAAACTGCTCTGGGGAGTCAACCTGTTTTGAACGTTGCCTTCTTAGGAACCAGAAGCCTGCAGAACAAGGGGACAACTGTTCCTGCCGCTTTCCTCTGCAGCTGCCCAACCTGTTTAAGACGGACGCTTCGGGCAATGGCTGTGCAAACCCTCCTTTTGACTCTTCTTCTAGGCAGGCGGCTGGGGGATACATTTTCTTTCTTGAAAGTTTAATATTCATAACCTCCCTTTTTTTTTCCCCCTCTGTAAAGGCAAGGATTTTTCCAAGCCACCCCTAGATATGGAACCTCGTTCCCCGAATTGCTGAGGCAGTAAATTCTGACGTGAAAAGCTGGAGGCAGACACCAACCTCTCCAGCCACCTCCATCTTCCCCTGGCCTGCTGTGAACGCAGGATGTCTTTGTTTCATTTAAACCTCTGGCCAACACCGTTCCGATCTGATGAGCTACCTAATTTCCTCCCTCCATACTCTTTCCCTCATATTATAACCGAACTCCTAGTCCCCACCCACTCTTTGTCTGCTCCCAGCCTCCAGCTCAAGGATTTCAGCACAACGCCCGCTCCCCTCCCCATCCTGTAAAACCCGCGCGTCTCGGGTGGGCTTCAGGGGGTCGAGCAGGCATCACTGCAGGACTCACCGAGGGGCAGCCGGAGGACTCTGCAGCGGTCTGCGCCCGGGCGGGGGTCTAGCCGCCAGCGGACTGATCCGTATCGCGCGTGCGTCACCTCCCTCCTCATCCTAGCTCCGCCCCCACCGCTCCCCCAGCAGGTGGAGGCCCCAGAACGCAAGCCAGACGCTGGTGGCTCCTGCTCTGAGCCACGCAGCGTTCAACCCACGCATTCCACCTACACTTGTCCTGGGGCTCATTTAGCTATGGACCGTTGTGGAAGTAATTCACCTTTTCTAAGGTGAATAAGCGATTATCTAAATGTGCTAAATCACCACTTTGGCCCTTCGCCCCCCAACACCACATGTTTAATTTTGCCATCTTCGGGTTTTTTAGTCTTTTTGTTTTTTAGCCTTCTAGCTTGAAGAAGGGGGCAATGATAGGTGAGACGAAAGATGAGGTCCTAAGAACTTTTGATGGCAGTGATAGGGTGCATAGTAAGTATGATTTTAGGAGCCCTTTCGTTCAGCAGAAAAACTATGGGGTTATTTAATACAAGATGTTAGAAACTTCTGTTAGAAGTGATACTCTAAAATCATGAAGACCTCTAGGAACATTAGTTCTGAGTGTTATTTCTTAAACTTCCGGATCAGTTATCAAGTAAGATTTCTTTGGCCTGAAGAGAAACTGAATTCCCTACACATTGCAGAAATTTATCCAGGTAGACCCTGAATTTTTTGTTAAAGACTTATGGGACAACCTTAAACATGTGAATTCAGTCCAAATACAATATTGAGAAGTAAAACCATAAAATAGAATGTGGCCACTTTCTTTTTTTTTTTTTTTTAAGATTTTATTTATTTGACAGAGAACATAAGTAGCAGAGAGGCAGGCAGAGAGAGGAAGGGAAGCAGGCTCTGCACTGAGCAGAGAGCCCTATGTGGGGCTCAATCCCAGGGTCCTGGGATCATGACCTGGGCCGAAGGCAGAGGCTTTAACCCGCTGAGCCACCTAGGCGCCCCAGCAACTTTCTTTCAAGACTAGGGATGAGTAAAGTACCTGGGGGCCAGAAAATAACTAATTTGATGACGCTAGAATCCAAGATTCCTTTACCCTGGCTCTATGCAGCAAATCCACGCTCAGCCAAGGCATCTTATGCAATGAAGAGGGGCCACAAAATTCATTCACAAGACACACGGCCTTTTGGTCTAAAGCCTTGCCCTTTTCCCAGTGTCTTTTCTTTGGTGGACTCCCGTTTCCAGCTTTTTGTTTCAGTCATGCAAATCAACAGGACAAATGCTGTTACTGGTTTTAGGCTCAAAGACCATGCTGGGATTTTTAGTATTACTTACACATACTGAAGTTTTTCAATTCAGAATTTTATCTTAACATTGCTTACTGTTATCTTCATTTTGTGCTTGGAAAAATGGAGAAGACGTTACATTTTACTGCTTTTGTTTTGAATGGAAATTGAGATACACCAAAAGGTTTGCTTCATAGGAAAGTTAATATTTTAAAAACAAATATACCCTGGGCTTGATGCTGATCAAACATCAATATTGAATTCTTAGTGATCATAAAATGTTGCCAAGCAGCCTTCTAATTTAAGTCCTGCGTAATTGTATTGTTTGTTGCTCATGGTAAACAAATTTGTATGAGATCTTTATTTACACTTATTAAGAACAAAGTAATCCTTGAAGTTAGTGCCTATGCCCATACTTTTAACTGTGTTAAGTATATTCACCTATCATTTGACCAGATATTGAGTAACATTATCTCCATTTTATATAAAATTAAGAGATTAATCTAAAATTAAACTTCCCTGACTGTCCAAACTACTTACCTTCTTAGTCCTGCTCTACTGTTAGCTTTCAGAAAACAAAAATGAGTGACGTGTGGGTAGTTTTCTTTTTTATTTGTCAGAAATCCAGCACAAGCAGGGGGAATGGAGGCAGAGGGAGAAGCAGGCTCCCCGCTGTGCAAGATGCTCAATATGAGACTCTATCCCAGGACCCTGGATCACCACCCAAGCTGAAGGCTTATGCTTAACTGACTGAGCCACCGAGGCATCTCAGGGTAGTTTTTTTTTTTTTTTAAATAAATATCTTTCATTATTATTAATCTCAGAAAAGCCACTAATTCAGGTAATTGTACAGTTAATCTCCTGTGCCACCTTATTGCTCTTCCAATTCAACACTTCACCCATTCCCAAGGATATAAAATGACAACAGTACATTTTTAAAAGTTTATCCAGAGGGGAGGTGAAGTTTAAATAATTGCTTTGATTCAGACAACATATATTTCAAGAGTTTATGAGTGTTTTCTATCACCACTTACTATCAGAAATATCATAAACACCTGAAGTGCATATCTGGTTTGTATCACAAACCTGTTTTGATGTTATAAATCATGGTATTTGTATCTACAGGTTTTCAGTCTTTAAGTCAAATTCTTACTAATAGTGAGAAAGGGTTGATTCCTAGGTCATATAGAAATAGGAAATAGCTTTGAAATGAAATAGATATATTATTATCAAGTAGAACTTGGTGAAGCAGACACATCTAATTACTTCAAATTTCTCTGTAAATATGGCTGCTCTGAGTAGATATGCTGTTGTATTCTCCTCCACTATCAGACCGTGCCATTCTGGGGCAGCTGGGTGGCTTAGTAGGTTAAGCCTCTGCCTCAGGTCATGATCTCAGGGCCCTGGGATTGAGCCCAACATCAGGCTCTGCTCAGCAGGGAGCCTGCTTCTCGCTCTCTCTGCCTCTCTGCCTACTTGTGAGCTGTCAGAGAAATAAAATCTCAAAAAAAAAAAAAAAAAAGGAATGTGGCATTCTAATAACTGATCGAAAAAACTATCTTTAGTGGATCATTCTGCCTATAGCATTCCTTCCTCTAAAACCTCGAGAATATCCACCATTGTTGACATGATTCTTTTTGTAAACATTTGTAACTTCTAATAACTTAAAATATAAATTTAGACAGATTTGCTTGACAATTTGGGTCAAATTCTAAAAGGCTCTTTGAATTTCATCAGATTCAGACAAGTTATTTTCCAGAAGGTTATCTTTAATGTTTATGCTAAATAAATAACATTTACACACCAGACAAAACCATCATAGGCTTTTATAAGAATCAAAAGTTAAGAATCCAAGTTAGATATACAGAGGTACATCAACTATTTTAAATTATAAAATCAAGTGTGTGCATGTAAGAAATCACCTTGATTAAAAATTTCCAAGCTTAATTATTCCTCCTTAAATAATTTTAAAATTCTCTATCAGACAAAACAGCGAATGTATTTGTGCAAATTAACTTTAAAAACATAGTATGGCTCAAAAGTCATCAATTATTTCTGCAGCATCATTCTATAAGAGCATACTTGGGTCATTATTCTGCTTTAGCCATTATTCTTAGTCCAAGTGAACACACTGTACACAACTACAGACAATATAAACCTAATTATTCTGCCCCACATAGGAGTACAAGATTAAGAGGCTATTGAAGGAAGTTAATTTTTAGGGATTTTGGCAAAAACCACAAATATCAATGTAATTTAAGAAATAAGATTTGTAAGGCTTATCTTTTCCCTTTATGTTAGAAATTTCTTGTAGAAACCTTCTCTGACTTAGGAGGAATAACAGGAAATAGACAACTCGTTCCACTTTTTCTATCACACGTAGTACAAAATTCATACAATTTTCAAAAATTAATTTCTCACAAACCCAGCCAACAATTTCTTTCAAAAAGTAAAGTATAACCTCTGCTTTAAGAGATCACAAGTTTAAATACTGCCATAATTAAGAAAAACAAGTCATTTATACAAGCATAAGAATTCAAGTTGCTTGTTAAGTGAAACTAAAATCACTTAATCTTCCTGAGCTAGCAAACTAACATGCAGATTATCCTGCCAGTCCTATCACCACCCTCTAATTTTATTTACAGTAACAAGTATTAACATCTGTCAATTACAAGTCTACAGGTTTACTCGTTGGTAGTAGCTGACCTTTGCCAATAGGATTTTTTGGAGAACCTTTATACCAGACCCTTTCTTTTTCTGACGGTTTCCTAAGGACCCTGTTATTTATCCCAGAAGAGCCTGTATTATTATTTACAACAGATTTTAATATGTCATGATTTGTCAGGTCATCCAAAGGAATCTTAATTTGGCCATCAGATACTACTTCCTGTTTACAAACTCTGGTAGACCCAAGAGAAGCATTCTTGGAGTCTGGGTGCCTCTTCATCCTTGAGAAAGACTTGTAAGTTAACTCCATGCTTGATTTTGAAATTGCATCACTATTTGGCTGTTCACATGCTGTAAACTTCAATTCCTTAGGACCTGACTTGGTACATGAAATCAAGGAATCCTTTGATGTACTTTCGAGACCAGAGGAAAGAGCACTGTCACAGCTTACGGATTTAACCAGAGGAGAAGCCGCATCACCAAGACTTGCCAATTTCTGCCTTGCAGGTTGTCTGCTGTACTCCAACAAGGAGTTAATCCTTCTGACAGACTGACGGACAGGTGTACGCTGAAACTTAAGAGGTGAGCGAACTTTGGTTCTGTTTGTTTCATTGAGAGAAAGCTTATTAAACCACTGTATGTGGTCTGACACCCTTCCGTGCTCTGCCACTTGTAAGCTCTCAGAGCCGGTTGTGTGGCAGGTTTCCACCAGTGACGGCTGCCGGACGATTCTCACAGGCCTCGGTTTTGGCAAGTTTGTTCTATTACATGTAATCTGCTCTGAGGAAGAGGTGTCAGCTGGATCCTCCCTAGAAGCTGCACGTTTCAGCAAGTTCTCTCCAATCATATTCTCATTCTCATTCTCCTTTAATGGAGCATTCAGCTTGTCCCTTGTGGGCTGCTGATTCTTTATGTGTTCATCACTAGGCAATTCTGGCTTGAGTGAATGATCTCTAAGTATATTCGAATGGATGCTTTTCTCATATTCAATCTTCGTATGACTTGAGTAAAATGTTATAGTTGCTTCTCTATCCAATTTCTGAGTTTGATGTAGTGAGATGTCTTGTTCTGAAAAACTATTTTCATCTGTTTTATTCTCATGTTCATTTGATTCTATCACAGTCAAATCATTAGTTTCAAATAGATTTTTCTCTGGGCTATATTCTATAGAAGATGTTTCATTTAGCTTCACTTTCCCCACATTAGTTACTGATGACGGCCTGTGATTTATCAATGCATGAAGATTACTTCCGGATTCAGAAAATGCTTTCTGAATTTTCACCAAAGTCTCTGTGGTCAAGTTATTTTCATCCCCACTAAGAGAGCTTCCAGTTTTGTCATTATTATGCTTATCATGTACGCTAGAAGGGGTGAGTCCATATGAACTAAGAGGGGACTTTTCAACTGTTGTATCAGGCTCCAAAGAAGAGTTTTCCACCTCAACATTTCCCTTGATTGGAGAACCTTCATTTGCAGCTATTTCTTGAAAACTGGAATTACTAGGTCCCGTCCAAGACATCCGGTAACTTGTTCCATCTAGACGCTCTGGAGTTAATAAGTTTTCCTCAGACTTACTGATCTTTTTTGAACCTAAAATAAAGTAGTTCAGTCTTTTTAATCATTTATATTTGAAACATAATTGAAATACTATTCAAATACATAGCAGATAAAGGTATTGGGCATTAAATTTCAATAAATTAAGGATTTGTTAAAAGAAATAACTTTTTAAATAAAAAGGTCAGTTAGTTTTGTACTTATATTTATAAGCATCTTCCAATTGTTCAGACAAAAATACAATGCCAATTCAATTGTTTTCACTATTCAAACATGAATTTTGAATTTCTAGAACAGTAAATTAAGATATTTTATGATAAAATAACTGAAGCTTATATGTCATTATATCTAATTATATCTCAAGAAAGCCAGAAAAACTTTTTCAGAAAAGCAATGAGAGTAAGCTTTTTGAGTAAAATTAAAAATATCATGTAACTGTACCTTTCTTTGTTAATCTTTCATCAATATCTGGGCTAAAAAGCAGACCTGTTTTTACAGACTCAATCCTATTTTTTAAACTTTGTTGATTTGCAAGTCGTCGACCAACATTTTCACGTCGATCGACCCCAGAACACCCATTCTGTACAGAAAAGAAAAATTGAAAATGTTTTGGTTAAGAAATAAATCTAGTTAATTCAATACTAAGACAAAGTAAATTTTTATAGTTATCAAAATCCTCTAGAGCTGATTAAAAAAGGTAAATAAAAGTAAACAATTTCATACCAAACACAAATATACCTGCATGCATGTTGACAAAAACTGTAAGCATTTGACTTGGCTATTACTTGATATTTTATGATCTAAAATAAAAACAGCCTCGCATATTAACTAAAATAATTTCTTTTGTGATGACTCTGCGCTAGGACCTGCTCACAGCAGTGAGTGAACAAAACAAAACAAACAGACCAAAATCTTACCCTCCGAATTTACATTTTAGATGGGGAGATTTTGAGCAGGACAAGAAAAATGGTAAATTATATTATATATTTTACAATATACAAGGTGAGAAATGTTATCCAGAAAAGTAGAGCCGAGTAAGACGGGTATGGTGGGGTGTCATTTTAAATAGAGTGATCAGAAGATGATTTGTGAGTAAAGAAAAATGTGAGAAAGTCATGAAGATAAAAGGGGAAAGAACATTACCCCAGAGAGAATAAAGGCCAGCGTAGTGTCCAAGACTGAAAACAGGTCTGGCACATTTGACAAACAGCAAGGAGGCAAGAAGCTGAGTGAGCAAGAGGGAGTGGGTGAGAAGAGGGCTCAGAAGGAGGCAGGCTGGTTCCCGTCCTGTGGAGAGGTACATGGAAACATAAGAATTTTATCTTTTTTTCAGAGTGAAATGAGGAGTCACTGGAAGATTCTGAGCAGAACAGTGACAAGGATCTAAAAGGAATTTAAAAGGATCATTTTGGCTATAGTACTGTAGCAAGGTAGACGCAGGCAGACCTACTAGTAGAAACTTATTGCAGTAATCCAAGTTGGAGAGGCCAGAATTTATAGAACATTAGAAATGTAGTACCAGTGAGAATTGGTCAGTCTGGATATACTCTAAAAGCAGAGGAGACATAAGATTCCCTAATGGTTTACACAGGATGGTGTGAGAAAGTGAGGAGTCAAGAACGCCTATATGGTTTTTGGCCTAAATGACTAGAAGAACGAGTTGCCATAGCAGAGATAGTGAAGACTGCAGGTGGGGATGTGGTTGGCAGAGAGGGGAAAGGGTGGAGAATTAGCAGCAGTGAAGAAATACACCTTGCGAGTTCTATTTGGGACAGGTTATACCTGAGCTATCTATTGGATGGCCATCAAGTAGAGAAGTGAAGTAGACAGTTGTTAAGAAAGAGTCAAGTTGTTCAGGAAAGCATTTTGGGCTAGAGATAGAAACTTGAAGTCTTAAGTAACGATATGATGTTTAAAGCAAATGAGCACCTTGAATGAGTAGAAACAGAAAAGGGAAATCCAAGGACAAAGCTTTGGGCATCACAATGTAAAGGAATCAGAAAAGTAACCAGTGAAGGAAGAAAATCATGAGTGAAGTGCCCTGAAGTAGGGAAGGAAAGTATAACAAAGAGGAGCAAGTGACTAGCCAGGTCAAATGCTGTTGACAAGTCAAGTCCAACAAGGACTGTTATTTGTCAACTGGTTTGAGCATCATTGAAATTCTGGGTGATCTTGAGAGCAGCTGTATTGAGTGTTGGGGTTCAAAGCCTCATTGGAATTTAAGCAGAACAGAAAAGGAAATGAGGGAACAGTAGATATTAATTCATGTATAAGAGTGTGGTATAAAGGGGAGTAGAGAACGGGACAACAGCTAGAGAGGCAGGGTTGAGAGTGTCTTTTACCATCCAGTCTACAGCTTTATGCTAATATGAACATCAATGAAATGGTGAAAGACACTTACCATGTCTTTGCTACTTTTCCCCAGACTAAATTTCAAACGAAGAGATCTTCGGACCTTTTCTTTACGACTGATCTTAGGAGAGAAACAGCCTGCTTTTCCTGATTCCACTCTAAAAAAGCATGGGATTAAAAATGTCAGTATTGGGGCACCTGGGTGGCTCAGTGGATTAAAGCCTCTGCCTTCGGCTCAGGTCATGATTGCAGGGTCCTGGGATCAAGCCCTGCATCAGGCTCTCTGCTCAGCAGGGAGCCTGCTTCCTCCTCTCTCTCTGCCTACTTGTAATCTGTCAAATAAATAAATAAAATCTTTAAAAAAATAAAATAAATAAAAATGTCAGCATTAAAAAAAACCAAAAACCTGTTTGCATAAAAACTGGAGGCATTCTTACAAAATGCAATTTGAAAGTCCAGAGCAAATTATATTGCTAGTAATGAAACAGAGTAATAGTTTTCTAAAATCAGTTAAGTTTTAAACTACCATATATGAACATACTATATTTGTATAATAAATGGCCTCTCCTGTTTATCACAAGAGTTAGTTCATCACTTATAAACCAGAATCATGGGGCTCCTGGGTGGCTCAGTGGGTTAAAGCCTCTGTCTTTGCGGCTGAGGTCGTGACCTCAAGGTCCTGGGATCAAGCCCCGCATTGGGCTCTCTGCTCAGCAGGGAGCCTGCTTCTCTCTCTCTCATTCTCTGCCTGCCTCCCTGCCTACTTGTGATCTCGGTCTGTCAAATAAATAAATAAAATCCTTAAAAAAAAACAAAAAAAACCAGAATCATTAGAATAGACTAGCATTAGGGTGACTGGATTGGCTCAGTCAGTTGAGAGTCTGACTTTTGACTCTCTGGCTTAGGTCATGATCTCAGGGTCCTGGGACTGAGCGCCTTGGCTGGCTCCACACTCAGCGGGGTGTCTGCTTAAAGATTCTCTTTCTCCCTCTCACTCTGCCCCTCCCCCTCAAATACATAAGTCCTTTAAAAAAAAAAGAATAGACTAGCCTTTAAATAAAAGGAAATTTAAAAATCACACATTATCAACATACAATAGAATTTTTTAAGCAAGCAAAGTGGCCTCAAATTAGAAATCATTCTCTGGAGAACATATAAACAGCAGTCTGACTGATAAGACAATAAAGGCAGAGGGAATTTTTAAAAATTGTGACTCAAATATGATTCTCAGCAGAAAAACAAAATATTTTATTAACTATATATTCCAAATGTTTATCCAATGAAACGAAATGTCCTGGATTTATTACCTGCAAACCTTTTTGCTTGCAATCCTCTTACTTCGCCTTAGTACACCTGAACTGATCAAGTGGCTTCCACTGATGGCAATGGGAGAGAGTGAACTCTGAGATGATCCTTCTGGGCTTGTATCAAAGGGAACTATAAAAATAGAACCACATGAATGTACCACCCATACTTCCTTTATAAAGTATAAAATATTAATAGCAATTAGATTTCAAGGCTTAATTTCCAACCCTATGCAACAACAAAATCACATATTTCCGGGTAGAAACTTTAGAAGCCAAATAAACCCAATCCAACTTAAAATAAATAAATAAATAAATAAAAATAAATCAGTTTCTTACACTTTAGTTGCCAATTAAGTGTCAGACTAAACATGACCTTTATATTAAAGTTTTGCTTTAACCTCATTTAACAATGGACTGTAGGGGCTCCTGGGTGGCTCAGTGGGTTAAAGCCTCTGCCTTTGGCTCAGGTCATGATCCCAGGGTCCTGGGATCGAGCCATGAGTCGGACTCTCTGCTCAGCAGGGAGCCTGCTTCCCTTCCTCTCTCTCTGCCTGCCTCTCTGCCTGCTTGTGATCTCTGTCTGTCAAATAAATAAATAAAATCTTTAAAAAAAAGTATTAGTAAATATAAACTACATTATTGTTATTTTTCTCAGTAATATAAACATAGTGCTTGGTAATAAAAACGTGTATGTTATTGCTCCCTAAGTTTTAAAATATAATTATTGTAATTAGATTAGACAAATTTTGAAACTGAATCTTTCAGGGTGCCCGGGTGGCTCAGTCAGTTAGTTAAGCATCTAACTTCGGCCCAGGATATGATCTCAGGGTCCTAAGATGGAGCCATGCGACAGGCTCCATGCTCAGCTCCACGCTCCCTCTCTCCCTCCTGCTCATACTTCCTCTCTCAAATAAATAAAATCTTAAAAAAAAAAAAAAGAAGAAAGAAAAATGGTGAGTTAAAATAATAGGATCATTATATAATAATTAAATTTAATTAATTTTTAATTTAAAAAATATCATTGATTAAGCAGGCTTATACTAATGTTCCAGTAACATAAGAATGTTTAAACTACTTTTTGAGAGCTTGGAGAGAAGGAAGCAAGAGGTTCATTTCTTGGAGCAAATATTACAATGCAAAGACAGATAGAATTATAATTCATATTAGCCATCTGGAAACAGTCCTCCAAAGTGGAAAATACTTTAATAATTAAGAAAACACTAAGTTGGGGCACCTGGATGGCTCAACTGGTTAAGCCTCACTCTTGATTTCAGCTCAGGTCATGAACTCAGGGTCACTGAGGTCAAGCCTAGTCTCAGGCTCTGCACTGAATCTGCTTGAGATTCTTTCTCTCCTTCTCCCTCTGCTACTACTCTTTCTCTCTCTAAAATAAGAGAGAGAGGAAACACTAAGTTTAAAAGAATTTAATTCTCAAAATAAATAAATAAATTAATTAATAGAATTTAATTCTCCATCCTCTGAATACTGAAAGAAATACAGACAAAACTTCAGAGTTTTTACCATTACATTTTAACAAACTATACACAGAGAACATGTGAAGGACCATAAAAAACAAGTTGCTATTCTGTTCAACTTTCTAATAAAACAAACAAGGAAAATCCAAACTTCCTGGGTAACAGAAACCAAAGGGAGGTTTCCGGAAAGCTCTCCTAACTTAGCCAGCAAATTTAAAGGAAAACTCTCAACATTGTCTGAAATCAATAAAAACCTAAGAATTAGAGATCACTCACTTGTTGATGACATATGAGACAAATAGGAGATAGAGGACTCTGGGCTTAGTTAGGATTTCATTTCATTTTGGGTTGATCATAACATTAACTTGTAAGATTGACCATAAGCCAACTTGTATTCTAAAGGAGCCAACTCAATCTAAGACCATACTAACAAAAATCTGATAGTCAAATTGGCAAAATTACATTTTTCTCTGGAGGCTCTGGTTGGCCATGTTAGGAACTTATAGGTCATTTGGAAGAAAATGGCTGAGCTGGCAACGAATCTGGAAACTATGTCATAAGGAACAGCGTACACCAAATTATTAGAGCTTTTATAAAATCTACTTGGGTATAAAACTAAAAAATATGCCCCCCCCCCACCAACTACACAATGGTTCCTCCAATGGCGGTACCCCACAACTCCATGGACCGGAAAATCAAGCTTTTTGACAACCTCAACAGGAGACAGCAATACAATCATAGCTATAGATCAGGAAGTAACTAAAATAGAATTCAGGATATCCCATCACCTAAAACCTGAGCACCACTGCTATATACAGAAGCCCAAACTCTCATTCTAAGTTATTCATATCATAACTTTCAATAGGCATGGTAAGTCAACATACACATACACACATTTATTATACAGACCTAGCGTCTATTTTAAAAGTTAGGGGACTTTATAAAAATTAAGAGATTTGATAAACAGAATAAAGCCATAGCTCCTAAAAGGGGTGACATTAATATGAAATAGCACTTTTCTCAAAATACGCATTCATGTTAATGTTTACAACTCAGTAATATAATTTCTATTTGCTACCTGATACTGGTGTAGAACTGCTACTGAAGAGGTTAGTTGGCAACAACTCAAAGTTAAAATTGTGCTTGATGGACTTCCTCTTCTTACTTGAGAAACCATGAGAGGAATCCACTGGCAGTTTACGTTTAGCATTTGGTGTAAGAATCGTGGGTGAGATGGATACCTGGGCTGAAAAAAAAATTGTTTTATTTTATTAACTCTATGGGAAAAAAAGCTTTATATAATTTCTTCTTATAAAGCTATTACTTAGAGCTAACCAAAGAATGAGGGAATATGTTTACATTACCAAATATATCAAATTAATACCATCTAATTATTTAAAATGATAATAGGAAAGGCACAAAGAGGCAAGATTAATAGTAACTTAAACCAAATAGACTGAAAGATGCATACAATCCACATTAAAGAACATTAACATATGGAATAAAATCATAATCAAGGAGCTCAAACTGATCTACATAATAGTTTTGCTTTTCATCATAACTGAGTATTAACCACATAATTTCTTCAATCTGAAAAACAAAACAAATGATCATATTGTCTATTATTCTGTTATTGGGCTGACTACTTTCAGCCACAAGCAAACCAAGATAAAAATGGGAATATACACTAATAAACTTCTGGTTCTAAAACAAAAATGAGATTTTAATTATTTTCACATATTCAACAGCATCCAACTTACGTTCAACAGAAAAGCATGATTTGAAAGACTAAAGATGTAACAACAGACTAAAAAATTCTTACCTAAAATTTTGGGTTCATTATATACAATGTAATTAGCAATGTCACAACACAATTATACTACAGTATAGACTACTACAAATAAGATTTGGATTTGATGTAACCAAAGTAAGTTAGGTAATGGTTACTTTTTGTATAATACACAGAAATTTTCACTTAAAATTAAAAATACATAATACCTACCAATTTTTTCCTGTTGAGGTGTAACAGAGGGTGTTCTGTTAGATTTAAGTTTATTTAATGCTCCACTAACAAAATCTGAAATGCAAAGCACATATAACCATATAATCAATTACAATTTCACATTTACCTATCTTTCACCAGTAATTCATATGCTATTTGTGACTTTCCAGCATCTAAGTTTATGTCAGCTTATACATTTTAAAGTCACTTAAGGTTATGTGGAAGAAATTATTTCAAAATTGGAAAAAACTAAGATAAATTTTGATTACATTCCCTACTTATATGCCTTTACCTCCAAAGAGCATTAAATATAATAGGTAAGAGAGTCATGAGTGAGGAGTAAATATAAAACCATATAAAAACTGTCAAAGTCTAGAATATTATGGAATGCCAGTGCAGAAAAGAGATGATTTTCCCACTAAAAAAATAGCAAGGGTGAAGCATGCCTGACGAAACACTTAAACTGAATTTTGACAACTAGATATAATTTGGACAGCAAGGGTAGATGGAAGTAAAAACATTACTATTACTATTACTATTACATTATCCTATTTACCAATAAATAGGATAAGTTAAAAAAAAAAAAAGGTGTCTAAAAAAAGATAAAAAAATGCAGTTGGACTCAAGTACAGTAAACACTGCACAAATCAGAGAGAAGAAACAGTAGAAAGGCATGCTAAAGCAATCCTATGAAAGACCTCTAATATCAGGCTATAAATATCAGTTTTATCAGTGAAGTTTCTGATGAATATTGTGAAGACATGGCTGGAATTATATATTAAGAACATCAGTCTTGACAACAATGAGCAGGGCAGAGTCAATGAAGAGGCATGAAGATCAATAAGGAGATTCTTACAGTAAAGATGATCAGTATTATTTCATCAGTAAAGATGAAATACCACAGACAGCATCTTACAGAACCTGAAAACCATGAATATAAATGGTACATTAAGAGTTAGGCACCCACGGTTTAAAGCCTGAGTGACTAGAAAATGATGGTGCTGTCAACAAAAAGAAGGAATTCAAAAAGAACCAGTTTAAAGGGGGTGAAGATGATCTTTTCAAAATGCTGAGCTTAAAGCACCAAAAAAAAAGAAAAAAGAAGTGAAGATATCTTCCTAGTAAGCTGTTACTAAAGTGAAACTGACATTTGCGAGACAATATTCACCTATTCCCATGTTATAAATGAAACTCTAGGAGTGAATAAAATCACAAAGGAAAAGAAGGCAATAAAGGGGATCTGTGTCTAAGAATACCTGCATTTGGGGTAGGAAGTTTATGGGATGAAAGTATTTGTTCCGAAAATACATGTTTAAGTCCTAACTCCAAGTACTTGTGAACGTGACCTTATTTGAAATTAGAGTCTTTGTAGATGTACTCAAGTTAAGAAGAGGTCATTAGGATAGGCCCTAATTCAATGTAACTGGTATCACTATAAGATGAAAACTTGGACTGACACCCAGCGAGGAACCCATGTGACAACAGAGGTAGAGATCGGATGCAGCTGCAAACCAAAGAATGACAACAATCAACAGCCACCACCAGAAGCTAGAAAAAGCAAGATTAGTCCCTATAGGTTTCGCAGGGAACATGGCTCAAACAGCTTGATTTTAGCTTTGGGAGGCTTCAGTCTACTTAATCAAGGAAGTTATGAAATCTTACAACTGATTCCATCATGATGGAGCTTTAGGTCTTTTTTTCTTCCATGGTAATATTTCCTTCATTAGTTAGTTCATACTTCTAAATGATTCACATCACTATTTCAAATCATGATCTCATGCCTAACTGTTCTCTCTACTCCCAAATCTCAATTCTTTAAACCAAATAATTTTAGAAAAAATTATAATCCTGTAATTCCTCTACTCATAAACCTTCAACATCAATACCCAATATCCAGCTTCGTGTTCTAACGTTTGACATTGAGCTCACCATGATATCCTCCTAATCCTTAGGATAAACCCCTAACCCTAACCCTAACAGATTATGTCTACCCTATACAAATCTTTCTTTAGAGCATCCTTCCTACCTACGATAGGATACAAGTATTCTGATGCTCTATCCAATTCCCCTGGACTCTACCGATTTTTTTTTTTTTAAAAAGATTTTATCTATTTGTTTGACAGAGAGAAAGACCACAAGTAGGCAGAGAGGCAGGCAGAGAAAGAGGGGGAAGCAGGCTCCCCGCCGAGCAGAGAGCCCAATGTGAGCTCGATCCCAGGACCCTGAGATCATGACCCGAGCTGAAGGCAGCAGCCTAACCCACTGAGCCACCCAGGCGCCCCTCTACCGATTTTTTAAGAAGGTTCAGTTTGGTTTCTTCTTTGGAGTCCCGGATCACTACAACCCAGGGAACTTTTCTCTTTTGAACACGTTTCACATTTATGCTAGAGATTTAGCATTAATATTAGATTGTATTGTCACTTTGCTTTTCACATGCACGTGTCATGTTTTTCCAACTATGCTCTAAACTAAGAAGGCACACACCATAGTGTGTGCTTCATTACATTTACACACACTTTAGAGAAAAGCAAATTGCTATACTTCCACAAAGTGAGACTGCCACTGCCACTTACCTCCTACACTTTGTCTTCGCTTTCTTTTACAATCACCAGGAGTTTCACATTCACCTTCTTCAAAGCCTTCTAATGACGGAGTAGCACAGAGACCATCAAGACCCAACATAGCTGGTATCTTTTCCTGGATAAAATCTGGAACATGCCCTAAACAAAAATGTTCAGAGTTAAAATTTTTCCTCTACTCTCCTTCAAAGTGTTCAAAGAGTATATACCAAAATGTTCAAATAGTATATATATTTCTAATAGCTGTCTTCACAGTTCAACTTGGAGGAATATGGGATCTCCTTCATTTAAACTAATCCTGTTACTTTATAATGTAACTACCTCTTACCAATATCTGATGCATAATCAATGAGAGTCTTCACCACTGCAGCCTGTAATCGTAGCTTTTTTTCTGTGTTAGCAGACATCTTGTCATGTCCTTCACTTGTCTGAAGCAGATTTGGTGCAAATATTACTGCAAGATTGCTGCTATCCATCTTATTCTCACTGGACCTTAAGTGGAACAAGGTTTTATCAGAATGAGCCAAAGAGAAACATACAGAGGTAAAATACCATTTTGAGCACACTTTGAAGACTTCTTACTTTATCAGTCAAACACAAGTCAAAATAGTTATCCTTTATCTACCCATGTACAGAACCAGAAATTGCTTCTGTGTGTTTAAATATACATCATAAAAACCATGTTAACTAAATAATCCACATTGTTTTCCCACACAAATTGAACATGGATATTTGATTTTCAAACCCACATACAGAAAAATTGTATTAAAAGGCTGCAAGTATGTCTAGAACAAGCAGGCTCACTGACAGCAAGCCAAGGGAGGGGACAAATTTGAGAAGCAAGATACAAATATATCAAAAACACAGTCATTCAGTGGACAAAGAATCCTATCAACAACAACAAGCCATTCATAACGATGACCATAAGACAGTTAAGAAAATACAAATCATTTGGCATATAGGGTACATTTCTTATAGTGAGGAAATTATTTTTAAGAAAAATTTCCATTCTAAATTTAATTTTAAGTTATTAACTATACCGGCAAATCTATCTAATTAACAAACTGTCATTTCCTAAGACTTTTACTTACTTACCTAAGGGAAACATTTCTGAGAAAGTTAAAGAAGTATCTTAATACATCAATTGTGTGGTCAGCCATAAGACAGGAGAGCAACATTGTAGCTTTACTCTTCTCCTCTGTTCCTAACTGTTGAGCTTTGAAAAATGCTTCATGCAAATCAGCTGGAAGGATGGGTTCTGGCAATTCTCTGAAAAACTGCTTAAGAAGTCCTGCAACATCACAAGGAGGTGCCGAAGATAGGCAACTTTCACCATGATCCAGTTTATTCTGAAATAAATATAATAATCTTGAGCATTTGAGGTCTTAAGAGTTTACTGCGAATAAGATATCCTTTTGTGTACTTTCCCTTTGTGTAGAGAGCTTTAATAAATTTTGCTTAACTCTTGTTTTAATATACATCATGCCATTTTAGAAGGCTAAAAACTAAATAAAAAAACATTTTTTCACTTCCTATAGTACTTTATAGGAACAAAGGACCACAAATTTGAATGTACTCTAAACTTTTAAAGCATTATATAGATTGTAGCAATTATTTCATAATATATACATATATTAAAACATCAAGTTGTATACCTTAAATGATATTTGTCAATTATATCTCAATAAAACTGAAAAAAAAAAAAAGCATTGTATAAATAATGAATCTTTTTTTTGAGAGAGCGCATGAACAAGTAAGCGAGCACGTGCTTGTGCATGGTTGGAGGTACAGGGAAAGGGAGAGGAAGAGAGAGAATCTTAAGCAGGCCCCAGAGCCAGCATGGGGCTGGACACAAAGCTGGATCTCACAACACACGACCTGAGCCAAAATCAAGAGTCAGACATTTGGGGTGCTTCGGTCTCTCAGTCAGTTAAGCTTCTGCTTTTGGCTCAGGTCATGATTCTGGGTCCTGGGATCAAGCCCCACATCAGGCTCCCTGCTCGGTGAGGAGCCTTCTTCTCCCTCTCCCTCTGTAACTCCGTTTGTACTTCCTTGTTTGCTATCTCTGTCAAATAAATCAATCTTGAAAAAAAGGAACCACTTGGGCACTTAATCCTGTGTTAATTCCTTTTTAGAAAAAAGTTTCTTTTGCCATGAAAAAGGCTCTTCGCAAATTAAATTTCTGTTAATAATTTATGCAATAGTTTTAATATTTCAATTCTAAAAACCAAATAAAAAAGTAGTACAAATGAAAAATTATAGTTCAAGAATATGCTTACCTTTAGGGCTCTTAGACGAATAACAGATCCTGATTTCCTGAAAAGCCCCTCTGTATGAATATGCTCTTCTAAAGATGAGCAAGCATCAACAAGAAAACTGAAAGAGAGAAATCTTTTCAGGTGGCTGGATACACATCTTACTAAATCTTATTCTTCTATCAAAGTACATGGACCAAGCACTATCCCCCCTCTGGAAGTTCCGATGTCACATATTTCTTCAGACTTTGTGATAAAAGGTTAATTCCAGTTGTTTTTCTTGCTTCCTAAATTCTTCTGTCCAGTTCATCTTTTTTCTGAGACAATTTCAGTAAGCTCGCTTTAATTCAACATCCTTCTTGATCCTAGTTCATTTCTGTTTCCAGAGCACAAGATCTTTTTTACTGCCTTTACTTCATATCCCAGTCTCTCCTCAACAGTCTCCAATCAGACTCGCACCCCTATTACTTCAGCAAAACAGATCTCATCTTAAATATCATGTAGATATTTAAGTAGATATTAAGGTCCTGCCAGCATCCGACACACTTAACCACCCCCTGCTTTTCTTGAACAAAGCTCTTTTTCATGACATTTCCGGTTTTCCTGCTCTCCCCCAACTATCCCTTCTCAAACTCCGTTTCTGGCTTCTCTTTTTCTGTCAGACCTCCTCATGCTAGTATGACCCCAGGCCCTAAGACCTTCTTTTTTTTAAGATTTTATTTATTTGACAGAGAGAGAGAGAGCACGCGTACATAAGCAGCAGGAGTGGCCGGCAGAGGGAAAGGGAGGAGAAGCAGGCTCTCCACTGAGGCTGGAGCCCAATGTGGGGCTCAGTCCCAGGACCCTGGGATCATGACCTGAGCCGAAGGCAGGTGCTTAACCAACTGAGATACCCAGGCACCTCCATAGCTTTAAATATCTATTATCTGTTACACTTGCCCAAAAATAAGGCAATGTACTTTTCTCACTCTAACACTGCGTCTCAGAAAAGTCCGATACAGCCTCGTCCTTACAATCCTTCTCATACTTAGAGGTGTGTGCTCTATTTCTTTGTACTGAACAACTTTTTTTTTTTTTTTTTTTGGTACTGAACAACTTTGAATCATCAATGTTGGCTTTAGTAGTTAACAACTGATACCACAAATTAGAATGGATGTCAGCAGCAAGCAACTGATAGCATTGTGCTGCTACACAATGGCTGAATGTCATAGGGGGTAACTGACAGAATTTAACTTTTGTCTGTTTGTTTAAATCAGGCAAAGAAATTACAACAAAGATTTAGTCATCTTGATTGGGGATATGACTTTGCAATTCTAAAGGTAGAAAATCATTAAATAAACAAACCTTTTATAGGTCATTTGAAAAGCAAAATAGTAAGTGCTTACCTTATAGAGATTATCAATCAACACCTATATGCTGAATGAGAGAAAACTGTTCTAAGATTGCAAGGTATTCAATAAATGCTTTTGGACAATGCATCAGTTAAAAACTTGGGTTACTGAACTAAAGTAGCCAGAATGAACCCTACTTTGGACAGAGGGGAAATGAATTAGTAATAGGTCAGATAGTTGCTTTGCATGCTTCCTCAAACTATTTAAAATGTTAACTTCTCTACTAATTTCTGATGCACTTAGTCTAAAAGGTTAATTTTAAATAGTGACACAGGAAAGCTCAAGTGTTATATAATTTATATTCAGAAATACTTTATTTAATCTTAGCTTAAATGTTCTCTTACCCACAAAAGAAAAAGAGGGTAGTGGTGGGGGAGGGGGGAGGAACAGACTCTTAGAGAACTGCTAGGTCAAAACAAAAGTTTAAGTCAATCAGTTATTTATTTTTTTTATTTATCTTTTTAAAAGATTTTATTTATTTGAGAGATTGCCCAAGCATGAACAAGCAAGGAAAGGGGCAGAGGGAGAGAGACAAGCAGACTATCCACTGAGCAGGGAGCCCAAAGTGGGGTTCCATCCCAGGACCCTGAGATCATGACTTAAGCAGAAGTCAGACACTTAAACTGAGCCACCCAGGTGCCTCTCAACTATTTATTTTTAAACGCCTAAATACCAGTTTGAAATATTTTTCCTCATCCCAGACTTAGCTTACCTTGGAATGTGTCCATATTCTGGTACAACAGAATGGGGCAATGCATTAAAAGGTACTCCAAATATTTTACCCTAAAATGGCAAATTCAGTTATTCTAACACAAATATTAGGCATAAGGTAAGTTTTCTTAAATATTAAGCAAATTTAAAACCAGGAAATTTAAAAAATAGAAATAATTAAGAAAATAAAAATATTACAAGTAACTTTGATAAAAAGTAACAACTATATGCTAAACATTCCCTTAGGTACTGGAAGCACAAAAATGGTCAAAATAAAGTCATTGTGGGTGGGGGGGATGGGTGAGATAGATGAAGGGGATTAAGACCACACTTAAGATAAGCACAAAGTAATGTAGAGAATTGTTGAATCACTATACTGTACACTTGAAACTAATGTAACAACTGCATAGTAGTTGTTCTGAAATTAAAATTAAAATAAACAAAGTCATTGCCCTAAAGCAACGTAACGCATTCCATCAGTTTCCATTCCCATAATGGAAAATCAATCCAGTTGGTGCTTAGTCAGGATATCCTTAAACAAAATTTGGCCAAAACACTAACATTTTCTAAAAATACTATGTTTCTTTCAGTAACCTTATGAACACTAACTTTATACTTTCCTCTGTCACCTTATAAATACTAACATGAACAAAAGGCTAAGTTGGTTGGTAATGGTAGTTCTTGTCACTCATTGAATACTTCTTACAGTTACATTTGAGGTGGGTTTTAGACCAGATGTCTTTTCCACACTCTATGGAAAACTGCCAGTCAAACTGTTCTGACCAAAGCAGGGATTCCACAAACATTTAATTCCAATTTCTTCAACTACTTTGAAAAATATTTTTTAAAAGTCATATTCAAATGTATTACTCATACTCAAATTTAATACATGGAGATCCCAAGAGTAAATGTCTATGTTACACACTTCTTAATAAAGAACCTGCCACTATCTTTATGCATGCATCTGAACTTCCTAAAAATGTATCATTAAGAAGGTAGTAGTATGCACTGTACTTAAATACAAGCCTATATATATCTGCTTATACAAAATTAAATAAGTGGGTCTACCCAATCTCATAAACATTAATTTAGCTTAGATGTATCTGCTCTCCATGAATGCGCTTGAAGCACTGACGTTAAGAAATCATTCAGCACTGTTAATTATTCATCAGAGTAACAAAATCTTACTAGTCTTTTACAAGCATCTGGCTCCCTTTAATTGATAAATATAGAAGACAGTATAGTGCTTAAAAGAGTGTGTTCCTAGTGGCAAGGCTGCCAGGATTTAAACCCTGGCTCTTCCACTTACTAGCTGAATGACCTTGATCAAATTAATTCTTTAAGCCTCAGTACCTTCACATAGGTCCTAAGTCAAAGAGTTGTAGAGAAAATTAAATAAATTAAAAGATGTAAAGCATTTATATTAGTCTCTCACATAGTGTAACTACTCAAAGAATATTTGTCGCTGTTACAATTACCATTTCTAGGTGAGCTATTAAAAAAGACGCTAATGTGGAAAACCCTTTTTTTGGGTAAATCAGAATTTTCTTGATACTGTGCACTCAAACAAAATGCAAAAATCAGATGCTGAAGCTGATTATAAGTCTACAGAGGTCTTACTTACCTAGAACTTGGGTTTTTTTTTTTTTGTCAAGTGTATTATTCTCAATATTGGCCTCACGATAACAATTTCATAAAATAAAACGAATAGCACGTTTCTAAAATTTTATATACTGCAACATCACTTACAATTTTACCTTCAAAAGATTTCTAGCACTTTTCCTTAATAGCTCAAAACTATTATTAGCTAACAAACACGAAAGACCCAAAGAAATCTAGTTTTCAAATATAACTTATCCTGTTCCCATTCTTATAAAGATCTTCTGTATTTCTTTATTAGAATGCTTCTATTGTGATTTCCAGCCTAACAATTAGGATGTCAACCACTGATTACCATAAAACTATCATTAGCAGAATAAGTGACATGTGACAGGTACTGTTCTAGTCCTATCTACAGATCTTACCATTTTTAAATCCCCTAAATAACCCAAGGAGAGATACTATTTACTTGAGAGAGAGAGAGAGTGAAAGAGCCTAAGCAGGGATTGGGGAGAAGGAGAAGCAGGCTCCCCACTGAGCAGCAAGTGAGACCTGGGGCTGGATCCCAAGACTCTGGAATCATGACCTGAGCCAAAAAGACAGACATTTAACTGACTGAGCCACCCAGGTACCCCGGTGAAAAAATACAGATTCAAATTTTTTCGTATACTTACAAACCAACTATATTTGAAATCTTGAAAAAACGGTTTTTCAGTCAGAAGAAATCACGCTTAGTTTATAAATATAAACATGTATGTTGCCAGTAAGCTGCAAACAACAAACTTTTCTCCAGAATGTATAAGCAATTAAGAGGTATACAAATTAACTGTGTTAGTAGCTTTCTTATCCAAGTACTTATTTTCTCAGAAATTGTAAATTAAGAGCTATGCAAATTTTATTAGTATTCATCTCTACTTAAAAAATACCATATAATTAGGCAAATACATTTAAAATAACATGCTTTATATTCAACTTATTTTTCACAATGAAATTCTTGGTGATACAGTAGATAATAAAATTTCATTCAAAATCCCCTTACTTCGACCACCCTCAGATCAAATAGCTTTTTAATTATCCCATTGTGCCATCGCAACTTACTCACTTTAAAAAACAGCTTTATAACCCAAAAATTACCAAGCAGCAAGCTTGTTTTTTTCAAATTAGTGAACACGGAGGTATTATCTGACGCCTATTTCTAATACTCTTTCACACCTTATCTATTGACTCATTTAGAAAATTTATTGATCCTCCTTGTCCCGTTACAAATTTTATTCTAAAACAGTGGTGGTGGTGGGTAATGTTCCTCTCTCTTCCCACGTGGTACTTGTTCAAAATAAATCAGCAGTATCTGGAGATATTTTTAATTGTCAAAACTGGGAGATGCTACTGGCATCTAGCAGGTAGAAGCCAGAGATGCTGCTAGACATTCTACAATGCATAGGACAGCCCCTAAGTCTCATCTCAAATAGATAATTTTCTAGTTCAACGTGGTGAGGTTGAAAAACCCTGCAACTTTCTCAGTGATCAAAAATCCCTGTAAAGAATCAACAATGTCATTCTTTAAATTTCAGTAGTCGACCAACTGGATTGAATTAGTCACACTTAGCCACATTCTCTTTGGGATCCACATAGAAACATTTCAGCATGAACCATAATAGTGATGGTACAGGGTGCCCCCCCCTTCTTTTTTTTAAACCCAAACCTCTTCCCCCAGAACTTACCACTATTTCCGTGGCTGCTGTTTCATGTCTCCTGCGATCGCACTGCCCACGGCCGCTCTTGACCTTAATGCCATAGACCGCCCGAAGCTGCTGCAACAAGGCCAACCTTACCAGCCTCCGATCCCACATCCCGGACGCGTCGCTCACTCTCCGAGGCAGGATCTGAGTCCTGACCCTCGTTCGCCACCAGGTCTTCCAATTTCCAAACACTCTCAGGTTTGCACTGTGCTCCGCTGCCTTCTGGCCAAGTCTGGCACTGTTCTGGCCCCGGGCCCCAGCCACTTCCACGGCTTTTCCCTTGGTCCTCTATCCACTTCCACAAAACCTTCTCCTACTTCCCTCTGATCTAACCACACCTCACCTTTCCCTCACTTACACCGACCTTCTTTCTCGTCACTTGATTCCTTCAGCTCCTTACACACACTTCCCTTCTTTCTCCCTGATCCTTTCGGTTCCTTGTCCGACGCCTGTTACCAGCTTCTCACCACTTCCGGCCACTTCCTAAGATCCCGTTTCCTCCAAACCTCACTTCGCCCTCGTCCTTTCCCAACGGTAAAGACCCTTCTCCTTGGCCCTTCTGCCCCGGCAGGCTCAGCCGGGCGTTGGTATCTCAAGTCCCGGGGCCCCCAGCCCTAGCCCAGCCGCCGGACCAGCCGGCTGCTCAGGCGCCCTTTCCAGTCCCGGTCCCCGCCCGGGCTGGTCGCCGCCGTCACCCCGTTTCACAGGCTGCTCCTGCCCTCCCTCAGCAGCCGGCCTGCGGCCCCCGGCCTGTACATCCCGGTGTGCTCACTGAAGCCACGCAGCTCTCCTCATGCCTCCGCCTCCACCGTCTCAGCAGCCCTGGAGCCACGACCGTCCCACCCTCACTTCCAGCCCAGGCTCAAATGGCAGCGCCAAACAGCGCTCCGCGCTCTGATTGGCCCGCTTCTCGTTTCAAAATCAGGACCTCAGAGAGTGGCCAGGAGCTGCCTGTCTAGTGACACAAGGGCAAAGGCGGTGCTCACGAAGGGCGTGGTGGGCAAAACTAAGAAATATGGGGGAAAAAAGTTACGTTAAACTTGCTTCTTCGTAGCCATACTTTTGGAGGAAAACACTTTTTAGAGCGTATTTTAATACACCTGGCCCCCGACGGAGACAATACATTCGGGGAAATGAAATAGACACCCATACTTCTTGGTCAAAGCTAAAGGCCCCCTAACGGAGAAAGCGGTTCTACGGAACCCGAGGTGAGACAACCTGAGTCAGGGTTCACAAACGCTGATTTGGATAACCCTAAAGCAGGATTTTTTAGAGGCTACCTCGGCTTTAGAAACTGGTCCGTCTTTGGGGAACTGATAGTGATGCTCAAATCTTAGCACACAGGGAGTTAAACACCCAAAGAAGACCTGTCATGGGGGACTTGAGTGCGGGAGGAATGCGAAGTCCGCGGGAGGCGGCAGCTGCAGAAGGGGCACTCGTTGGGATTTGGAGTAAGGCCCACGCATGGCTGAATTGTTGGTGATGCTGTTGACGAACAGGACTGCACAACCGCAACGCTGTGCCTGGGCTGCTTTAACATTCTCAAACAGCAGCGATCCCATCAAGATGTACACTTTTTTTTTTTTTCTGGGACGTGATTCATTTAGGGCAAGAGACTGGTACTCAATTTAAATACAAGCAATAGAGCGAACGTTTACTGTCACTCCGCCTCACCCCCAGGGAAACTAGGTGCGAGCAGCGACAGAACTTCACCTGCCTTATCAACTGTTGCATCCCTGTCGCCTAGCAATATTTGTCCAATGAACGAATTTAAGTAGGGAAAGTTTTTTTTTTAGAATCATTTTGCCCCTTTTGGAGTTCAGTCCTTGGGTAGTCTACCTTTCCCAAATCTAAAGACGATTCCCTGAAGAAAGGGAACAAAATGGAAGTGAAGCATTTTTCTGTGTTGTAACAACTAGTGAGCGCCTGCTGTGCAATATGGGATAAGATAAAGAGCAAAACCGGACAGTTTAGGGGAAGAGAAAATTAAACAATTGTATTAGTGGGGGTATAATTAATCAACAGAGAGGTGTAGTAAGGCAGGGAATACTAATCGATGATAGAGTATAGTAAAAGAGGGCGCCTGGGTGGCTCAGTGGGTTAAGCCGCTGCCTTCGGCTCAGGTCATGATCTCAGGGTCCTGGAATCGAGGCCCGCATCGGGCTCTCTGCTCAGCAGGGAGCCTGCTTCCTCCTCTCTCTCTGCCTGCCTCTCTGCCTGCTTGTGATCTCTCTCTGTCAAATAAATAAATAAAATCTTTAAAAAAAAGTATAGTAAAAGATCCTTGGTGCGCGGAGGGGCAACACAGCAATGATTGATCAGAAGAATCAGTAGAAATTGGTAAAAAGTGAAAGTGGGGTGGTGGAGTGGGACCAGCATTCAGGAAATAAAAGCACTGCAGAAAAGCCATCGATTTTTAACGGGAACCAGTGCATCAGAGACTAAACTGAACCTACTCCTACTCGTTTCTTTTTGCTAAAGAAATAACTTTTAAAAAATTACTTAACTTGGGGCGCCTGGGTGGCTCAGTTGTTAAGCATCTGCCTTGGCTCAGATCATGGTCCCAGAGTCCTGGGATGGAGCCCTGCATCAGGCTCCCTGCTCAGCAGGAAGCCTGCCTCCCCCTCTCCCACTCCCTCTTCTTGTGTTCCCTCTCTCGCTCTGTCTCTTTCTGTCAAATAAAATCTTTTTTAAAAAATTACCTAACTTAAAAAAAAAAATTACTTACGCTGTCTTTAGCCTCCTCCCCCCACTCCAAACTTCACATTGTTTTGGATTTTAGATGTCCCAGATTTCCTTTTCTTAAAGATGGACACTGCTCTTGAACCTTAAGTGCCTTTTCTGTGTCATAACATTTTTTTCAAAGCTGAGCTCTTTGATTTTCTTTTGTCTCCTTCCTTTTAAGATGAAATTATTGGTTCTTAATGATAGTAACATAATTACGTATTTGCCTTATCCATGTATACATATATACACACATACATATATATATATAATAACAATATTGCTAAATAAGACTGCTGAGTGAAGCTTAAGTTTGTATGTTTCTTTTTGTCCTCATGCTGTGTCCCATTAGGATGTACTAGCAAAGTACCCTGTTTTGAATGAACTGCACATAATTCTTCTCTTTAGTTATATGTAGATGGAAGTTTATTCAACTATGCCTCTATGGCTAGATACATGGGGTATTTCCAGTCTTTTGGTATTACAAAAGTTCTGTGTGCATAGACAATATGCTTTTGCTAATGGCTCATTAGCATAGAATCCTGCCAATGGAATTGCTAGGTAAAGGAACATGTTATTTTGTTTAATATTGCCAAATTCACCTTCATAGGGGTTGTGTGATTTTATATTCACACTTACAACTTATGAGAGTTCCTGTTTCCCCACAGCCTCTCCAATAGAGTGGATTTTTGCTAATTTGATAGGTAGCAAATGGTATCTGATTACAGTTTTATATTTATCTTTTTATAAGTGAGGTGGAGCATCTTTTCAAATGACACGTGCATACAGTGAAGTATGATGAGTCTTGAGGAATGTGGCAGATACACAGCTATGAAATGAAGTGGAACAAGCAAGGCCCAAAAGAAGGTATATAGTATGCTACTTTTTGTGTAAAAGGGGGCTTAGAAATACATACACAAGTAGGCACTTGTTTTTATTTCCAAAGTAAATATAATAGATAAGCCAAAATCTCATAAAAATGGTAACCAATAGATGGAGAGCAAGGCCTGTTTTCCAACGGATGATCTCTAAAAAAATTCTGGAAACAGTCTATGTATTAGCCCAATGGGAAATACTCTGAACACTTTTAATGACTTTTATTGGACTTTCTGCTTTGCATTTTTGTTTGTTTAAATTGTAATCAATCTCTTCCCTTAATACTCTAGATTCTAAGTCATAGGTAGAAATGTTTACCCCCCTCTCAGATTATAAAGGACTTCACTTACTTTATTTTTTTAGTACTGGTATGGTTTTCTTTCTTTAAAAAAATACATCTCTGATCCATTTGGGATTTATCCAATGTAGAATAAAGAATGGAATTTTCCCTTTTTCCTTATGGCTATCCAACCGTAGACATTTTTATTTCATCTCACTTCAGCAAACTCCCACACCTATCTCCAAAAGTAGCAAAACACTACTACTGAAAGCCCCATAGAGTACAGACAGTCCCCAACTTATGATTGTTCAACTTAAATTTTTTAATTTTATGATTGTTTATATTATGATTGTTTATGATAGTTTCTGTTAAACTACCTCCCGAAAACTTCTTCCTGTATCCTTGCTTTGAAAAAGGTGACTGGTTTAGCTTCTCAAATCAGATCCAGAGGTGATTGTCCTTGAAATCACTGCCTCTGAGGCCTGACACGTTGCACAGGCACGAGACTCATTTATTAATAAAACAGAACCATTTGAGGAAACATCTGTCTTAAATTTGGACTTGACCTAGGTGGAAAACAATACGGTGATTTCCTCAGGTCACTGGAGTTCTCACCAGAATAATGGACACTGTGGTGCTTCACCTAGATCCGATCCCTCTAGAGCTGAGGTCCTTGTTCCCCCACTTGCAAGAGTGTTAGCCACTGATGACTCATAGCCCAACTCCGAAATGACTGACAAAAATGCCAAACATAAAATAATAGCTTCCTAAGACTATATAAGTGTTCTGGAGTAAGAAATTGGAAGACTTAAATTTTTTTTAAGGTACAGGAAAAATGAGATGGAAAAGGATAATGATAGATAAACACAAATGACTAAGGATGCCTGGGTGGCTTAGTTCGTTAAGCATCTGCTTTGAGCGCAGGTCATGATCCCATATGAGGTCCTGGGATCCAGCCCCAGGTCAGGCTTCCTGCTCAGCGGGAAGCCTGCTTCTCTGTCTCTCACTCCCCCTGCATTCCTTCTCTTGCTCTCTCTCTCTCTCTCTCTGTCAAATAAATAAATAAAACCTTTTTAAAAATGACTAAATTAAAACTGTAAGTATATGAAGACTTAAGAAGTTTTTGGTCTTTTACAAAGCTAAATAATGGGCAGTTTATAGTGCTTTCAATCATAGGACAGACCCGATTAGATAAATTACTGTGTATCAATTACCTGGGTCATATATATTTACTGATTTGGAAGATATTTAGGATATAATTTGAGAAAAAGCAAGTCACAACATTGTATATAGAATATGTTGTTTCTTATACATGTGTATGTAAAGAAAAATAGAAAGTTATTAACAGTGATCATTTTTCAGTGGTATCATTTGCATCCTTCTTTGTGTTTTTCTATTATCATCTGATTTTTTAATAGTGAGTATATGAGGTTGAATTCTGTCCCCCCAAAAGATATGTTGAAGTCCCAACCCTCAGCTTGTCAAAATGTGACCTTATTGACGTATGTACTTCGTTAAGATGAGACCACACTAGAATAGTGTGGATCCTTACAACATAGGTAGTATCCTTATAAGAAGAGGAGAAACAGCTGTGTGAGGTGAGAATGCCATGTGATGGTGGAGAAAGAGATTCAAGTGTTGTGTCTAAGAACCACCAAGGATTGGGGCGCTTGCGTGACTCAGTCAGTTAAGCATTTGCCTTCACCTCAGGTCATGATTCCGGGGTCCTGGGGTCGAGCCCCATGTCAGGTTCCCTGCTCAGCAGGGAGCCTCCTTCTCCCGCTCCCTTGGCTGCTTCCCCTGCTTATGCTCTGTCTCTCAAACAAATAAGTAAAATATTTAAAAAAAATAGAACCACCAAGGATTGATGCTTGAAGGCTCCCACCAGAAACTAGGAAGAGGTAAGGTGAAATCAATACCTCGATTCCAGACTTCTAGTATCCAGAATGTGAGGGAATAAATCTCTGTTGTTTAAAAGCCATCCATTTTTTGATATTTTGTCATGGTAGTCCTAGGAAACTAATATATAGGTGTTACTTTATAATCATTAAAAGTCAAGTTATTTCCATTTTGAAAATTAATTGGAGTTATAATCCATATGAAGGAAGACAACCCTTGAAGGCCAGCACAAAGATGATTTTTCTCACAGAACATTTCCTGTTGGTCCCAAGGAGCAACACTAGGGCCCTTATCCAGAGCCGCTCCTGTTGAATAATCTATTTGCATGCCTTACCTTTCCTTTTCTGTATTTAAGTCTCTCAGGAAGTTAGGGACCAGGTTCATGTTTACTTCCCACAAAGTGTAGCCTGAAACTTGGACATTCCCAATGAATGCTTTTTAGATGGATGGATGAGGAATTCCTCTAAGTAAGAAAATCTTTCAGTTGCCACCCTTAGAGAATAGGGTCAACAAACTAACACATGAAAGCAAGAAAACACCTTGAGGGTGGAAATTAAGACTAGATTTGGGATGAGAGGAAGACTAGATGTGGGGATTGAAGCCAGTCTCTTTGCCGTGGGATCCGTAGGGGTCTTTAATACACCATTGAGTATTGGGACGATCCAAAAAGAGGAGGGAATTAGGCTGCATATCCCAGTATTTGCTGAATTCTTTATATTTTCTTCTGTCATTTGGTGCCTGGTGTTCGGGGAATAGCTTTGGTGCACTCTGCACCGTGTTTGGATAAACCTGTTAAGAAAGCCCTTCAGTGCTCTTCTCATTTTCCTATCTCTGCACGCACACTATGTCTCTAACCTTTAGTCACATGTTTTTGTGGTCCCTCAGATCTAAGAAATTTCACTGTAACTGTAGATCATGTTTATTTTTTTAATTAAAGAATACAGAATGGGGGAAGTAATATTTTGAAATCATCAAAGGTCTTTCAAAGACAGGTATTCCATCAATCTAAAATGTGACTGGCAATGCTTGCTTGGCCCTTGGAGTGAGCAGATAAGGATAAGGTTTATGTCAGAATAAGGCAGGGGTAGTGTGTTTTTTGGACCCTCCAAAAAGCAGACACCAAGACATGATTAGATGTGCAGGAGATTTGTTCAGGGCAATGCTTGTGAAGGAGAAAAGAGGAAGCAGGAGTAAGGGAAGAGCCTCACATCATGAAGCAGGTCTCACACCTGCAAGGAGAGGGAAGGAAGTTTAGATGGGAAAGAATCTCCAATTACAGAGCTGTTCTAAGAAATTTTGGCCGGGCTGATGGGGTGTTCCTCACATAAAGTCACATGGAATTCTATACCTCCGTAGGAATGGGTTAGCAAACCCTTAGTAACCCTAAGTCATGGTCTGGGAGTAGCCCATAGTGCGAATACCATGGTGGATCCAGAGGGCCAGCAGCTGGGACGATCCACCAACTATGCTCCTTGTAGCAGGATAGCTGAGGGGTGAGTTTTTATGGCCCCCAGAGGGAATGAAGTGAGATGACCAGGGTTTGAATCCCAGCTCTACCACTTAATTACGGGAAAGTTATCTAACTTGTCTAAGCTCCAAATTCCTCATCTGTAAAACGGAAATTATTCAGGTATTCACCTCAGAAAGTTATGAGAATAAAAAGACTCTAAAATTCTTAACGTTTTGCCTGGCACACAGAAGACCTCAGTAAATACAAACTATTATGATTACAGGTACTTAGAGCCGCCACAAAGTCAGAAGTCTCAGCCCTGGGCACCTGCGTGGATCAGTTGGTTAAGCATCTGCGTTCAGCTCAGGTCATAATCCCAGGGTCCTGGGATAGAGTTTTGTGTAGGGCTCCTTGCTCGGTGGAGAGTCAGCTTCTCCCTCTCCCTCTGCCCCTCCCCTGTGATTGTACTGTTTCTCCCATGCTCTCTCTCTCTCTCTCTCTCTCTCAAAATTAATAAAATCTTTAAAAAAGAAGAAGTCTCAGCCTTCAGGGAGTTCTGACAGCTGGATAAAATGCTAAAAGGTGAGAGAAAGTCTACACTGTATGTGAAGCTCTATCTTCAGGTTCTTTCTTTCTTGTTCTTTCTTTCTTTCAGTTTATATTTATGTATTTGACAGAGAAAGACACAGCGAGAGAGGGAACACCAGCAGTGGGAGTGGGACTTCAGGATAATGATCTGAATGGAGGCAGATGCTTATCAACTGAGCCACCCAGGCGACCCTCCAGGATCTTGCATTTTGTGATCCTCCCCCCCCCCCCCCCCCCCCCCCCCGCTTCTCTGAACAAAGACTCTCTCTGCTGAACTTCCCTCCCAAATGCTTGCTATAAGAGAAAAGGATAGCATTCCCATTCCTGCCCCCGCCCCCAGAGTCACACCACACCCGGTCTTGGCGAGTTTCCCTTAAACGGTTTAGAGTATTTATCTGTTTATCTTGTGTACCTCTTAAGGAGGTCAATAATGCTATAAACAGAGGAGAGCTCCTGGCTCAGTCAAGCAAATAAGAATACTGAAAAGGTCATGGCTGTAAAGTACCTCATCACTATAATGCACAGAATATATGAGGCATTAAAATCCCTAATGCCTAGACTTTTGATCAGAATTTATGGATGAGCAGAATGAACTACCTCAGTACATTTTTTATGGCTGAAATTAAAACAGGGGTGGATTCACTTAACCTCTGCCAGCAGCCTTCACTTCACTGAACTGCCTTCTGTGTTCAGAGAATCCTGTCTGTACAGAACCCGACGTTTTGGGTAGTAGTTACTGCTTTGGCGCCTTCCCTGAAAAGAGAGAGAAAAAAGGATAGGTGATAATAGAACCAGCTGGTGAGACATCCTTACGCATTTGAGACCAGGCTGATGGTGAAGAAAGTGCTGATGGTTTCTCAAGGATTTTGAGCACCCAGCCCCTGGCGTCCGTAATGGTGACCAGCTCAAATGCACGACCTGCCCTTCCACTGGCCATGCCGCAGGGACAGCTCTCCACAGATTGTGTTCCTTTGCACCACACCAAGCAAAAGTGGTCGTTAACTAAAGATAGTGGCCTTACAACCCAGGAAGAGTGGACAGAAAGAACATGAAGCCACGTGGATATTTCACAACAAGAAGAGAGTCTTTACTACCTGAAGAAATTCTGGATGAAGCAGCGAACTGGGCCTGATTTGGAAATATTTCTAGGAAATGTTTTCTATGAAAAATTATGGAGGAAAGAGCTTATTCAGCCGTGTAGTTTTAACACTGAAGCTACAGGTGTTAGTTTATAACCTTTTGAAAACCTTGGATTCTTCTGCCGTGTGAGGCACCGTCAAGGGAAGAGACAGAGGGAACAAGCATTTATTATATACAACATGCCAGACATTAATCCTCACAGCAGCCCTGTGGAAGTAGGTATTGTCCCTATTTTACTGATGAGAAAGCTGAGGCTGAGAGAGGTTAAGAAAGTTGTACAAGACCCTAAGCTGTTAATTGGCAGAGCTGAGATTCCAATCTCATCTTCCTGGCTCCAAAATCCATTCCCAATGTCATACACAATACTGATTGCAACAACTTCCCTGTGGGGATCACAGGCAGCCTTGGGAGCAGCCTTGATTCAAAAGCCACCACCTTTTGATTTGAGTGGCAACCAAAATCCTGTCTTTCTAAGCATGTGTCTCTCACTAATCTCTGTAATTTCCTGTGAGTAGCTGGGTACTTTAGTTCTGGTTTTCTTTTAAGATGCGAATTATCCAGAGAGATGAGACACTTCTTATAAATAAATCTTTCAGATACTTTTTTCTTTTCTTTTCTTCTTTCTTTTCTCTCTCTCTTTCTTTCTTCTTTCTTTCTCTTTCTTCCTTTCAGAGAAAGAGAGAGGGCAAGTGCACCTGGGTGGCTCAATTGGTTAACATCTGCCTTCAGCTCAGGTCATGATCCCAGGGTCCTGGGATGGAGGCCCACATCAGGCTCCTTGCTCAGCAGGGAGCCTGCTTCTCCCTCTGCTGCTCTCTCTGCTTGTGCTCTCTCTCTGACAAATAAATTAATTAAATCATTGAAAGAGAGAGAGGGAGAAGGGGTGGAGGGGCAGAGGTAGAGGGAGAATCTTAACAGGTTCCACGCTCTGCACAGAGCCCAAGGAAGGGCTCAGGCGCAGGACCCTGAGATCATGATTTGAGCCAAAATTAAGAGTTGAATACTAACTGGCTGAGCCACCCAGGTGACCCAGATACTTTATTTTCTCAAGGACAATCTTGATAGCATTAGACCATGGTTCACCTGGGGAGGAAACAGAGGGGTTTACAGAGGAAATGGCAAAAAAGAAACAGTTGGAGGTGTCAGATACATGAATCTATTTCAAAATTTTACCTGAGGCTGACCTCAGTGATCCCTTTTGCTTTTTAGGAAGAGTAAGTTCTCTATTTTAAAATGTACATGCCAATTTCATTGTATTGTTGTAGGACAAGGGCCATGGGTATATGGAAGACTAAGGGATTTGTATAAACCAATCAATCTAAGGAAGGTGTGGTGGGGTGCTAGTTCAATCTGTAAATGACTTCATTTTTTGTGACCAAATTCACTCTTCCTAATCCACATGGCTTCATTCTCTTGACCATTTATCAAATGTAAATGGGGAAACAAATATCTGGACACTAGAAACACTAGAGACCAAGTTATATATACCAAATTTGTTGTCAAACGTAAGGTCTAATATTGCAAACTGAAATAATTGCCTTCTAGGAAAAGACTGAACACATTTTTTTTGTAATTTTCAATATTATTTTCTCTTATATTAGAAACATTGTTTCTATCAGTCCCTTTTTTTTTTTTTTTAATAAGTGCTGTATGAGAATTTACCAGCAGAGGGGAGTAAAGGAATACAAAATCCCTTTCAGTTTAGGATAAGTGTTGTGCATAAACAGGGTGGCAAAGTCGGCAAACCCATGCCTTTTTATAAGTCAGTGGATCCAGGTGAACACATTAAATTTTATGGACATCTCAGTCATTAATAGAGGCAAACAGATCTGTAGGTCATAAAGGCGTTATTGACCTTCTTGATTGGCAGGTTAAGAGATGAGAAGAATGGACTTTTTAGTGCATCTTTATGGCCAAGTTTGCCAAGTATAAGGTTTTATTTTCCAAGTCTCCTGAAGCTGTAGTGAAATAACTATACTATACTCAAATAAAAATTTTTCTTAATTTTGTATGCCTATTTCTGAGTATTCATTTAAAAGGAAATTCCCATGAGATGGATTTCTTAAGACCACTCTATATCATGGTGGATGGAAATATGACTTGTACAAACTGTACCTCAGACACATGCAGCCTTTCCTTAGACAAGGAGTGGATGTGGGAACACAATCTGATGCCAGTTTGAAATACACCAGAAGTGCGTAAGCACACACACATGCACCCTCACAACCTTTGGGAAGCCAGTTATTCACCTCTAGATGAAAGCTAGTTAATATTCCAAACCCTCTTTCCCTGTATCGTGGAAGAAGGAGACTTTGGGAATTAGAATTATGAACCCTTACCTAGACGGAATAGATTGCACGTTCATTGTCAACAACCTGAGATGCCTGGTGAGTGATTCCTGTGCTGCATTAGAGACAAAAAGATACTGAGGAGGCCATTGCAATCGAGCTGAGGAGACCCCTGAGAGTGTATTTCGCAATGAGATATCTCTTGTAGGAAACCTGAAGGCCAATCACCAATAAACGAGAATCCCGATATCTAACCAAGGTGCCATTCACCAACTTTCTCCTTCCTTTTCATTCATTCTGTAGTTCTCCTAGAGCGGTGTTAAAAGATAAACTGAGGGGAGGTGAACCATGAGAGACTATGGACTCTGAAAAACAGTCTGAGGGGTTTGAAGTGGCGGGGGGTTGGGAGGTTGGGGTACCAGGTGGTGGGTATTATAGAGGGCACAGCTTGCATGGAGCACTGGGTGTGGTGAAAAAATAATGAATACTGTTTTTCTGAAAATAAATAAATTGGGAGAAAAAAAAAGAAAATAGCATTATAAATAAAGTTAGATATAAAAAAAAAGATAAACTGAGACGTGTTAATTAATTTAAGATTTTACTTGAACAAAAGTCTATTGGAATCCTGCAGTTTCAAACTGGGAGTGGTTAGGTGTGCTTCACCGACAGGCGCTCAGGGAGAGACTTTTAATAAAGAAAAGGTGAAAACAAAGCAAGGAAATTATTGATTGGCAATAGCTTAATGCCTAGTTGGCTATTTGTGATTGGTTGTCCTCGGGTTTTGACTTTGTAAACTTGCGGCATTTATAGGCTTGGATTTTGGTTCACTCAGGCTGCCAAGGCATGAAAGCCACTTGGGTCCAACAGTCTCCTTATTTAAATTAACAGTGGTAACTCAAGTTTTGTGCTCTTCCCAGGAGTTCGATCTGGTAGGCCAGAGAAGGAAAATGTCAGCTTTAGATTTCACTTCATGAAGTGTCCACTCCTCAGTTTCATTCTCATTGGCTCTTTATACAGGATCTAGGAGTCATACCGTCCTCTCTGTCTTAAGGAACATGCTGTATACGTTGTTATTTACCTGGTTTAACAGGTTTGAAGGTCTTCTATTCATATGATGTTTTCCAGTCCCAGCATGTCAAGTGTTGGTAGAAAGACTTAATGTATCACCCATGGACCCACGATGGTTCCAGAATGTGTTGTCCTTTGCTAAGATAGGCTTGATTTGTTCCTGGTCTTAGTGAGGGTTTTAGAGCTCAGCTCACCAGGCAATCAAGGAATTCTGGAACTGCTGGGGAAGGGTGAAAAAAATGGAATGTCAGCTAGGCTTCAAAGATAAAGAATACGAGCATTAAAAGGGGAGTAAAAAGGCAATCCAGGTAGGAGAAAGCGATTCGTTAGAGCACAGTTCTGCACTAGACAGGACCTGGTGAGTTATGAGGAATGGTGAGTGATAGCACTGTTCAAGTAGTGGAGACCCCTTAGGCTCCCAGAGTTGAAGGGATGCCTGAACAAAAAATAGGGAGAAAAGAAAAGACACTGTTTTGGGTCTAACACACATACACGGGACTGACTCCAGCAGGTTTCTCTCTTTCTCCCTAATTAATAAATCTAGATGTATTGAATGGCTAAGGATAGTGACTGTTTCAGAGTTTGGGAAGTAAATGAGAATATGTATGCAAGCCTCCCAGGCTCCAGTGGGTATCTAACTGATATTAACTTCCCTTCCATTCCTCAGTCATCAAAATCTATCCCAAAAATACCATTCTCCAAGAAAATGGAAGTTGGTAAGCATTAAATGTTATAAATCTCAGAGTGTTCCACAAAGCACATTATCCTTAGGAATTTTAATAATAAATATAAACGTAAATAATAAATACTATATTTCTCTCTCACCCTCTTGTGCTCTGTGCCCAAGAAAATAGTCCCTTCAAGCTCATAAAAAAGGTTCACACTTAAATTCTATCAATAATTCGTTAAGGCAAATCTTTTCTATTTTTCTCTAGCAACAGACGCGATGCAAATGTACAATGGTTGGGAATGTTTCTAAATGAAATCACTCTAACAACTCAAGCATTTCCCCGGCTTCTGTTCTGGAACACACATAGGTACTATTTTTGTAATGTGGGCTAAATGCCTTAAAATGAATTTCACTGTTAAGGAAACAATTATCCCTTGGTTTGATGGCAAATTTTCCCTTTCATAAGGACCGCCAAATTTATGGGGGAGAAGGGGAAAGCGAAATGAAGTATGGTGTTACATTTGCACTTAGAGTAAGGTTATTTTGTGTGTCGGGCCATTTTGGTAGATAATGTTAGATAGTGACATGGTCGCTTAGCAACCCTGTCATCGAGAAACTCAGGATTCCTGTTTTACCGGGAAATCATAAGGAGTGATACCTAGGAGAGTCCATCTATTGTTTTTGGTGATTTTTTACAAACTATTTCATTGGAGTTCAAATGAATCGGATAGGGTTAGAAATTTAGATAGTGGGATTTGTACTGGTGGTGGTGTTCTAATAATGGAGAAAGGATATTGATCGATTTTTAGTCTTGGCTGAGTACTAAAAGACTTTCTCTCAAGTACAAGAAGGAGTGATTTCCCCTTACACAGGACAGCTCCATGCCCAGAACAGCTGTTCTTACCTCCTCTTGCCCAGTGCTAATGTCTCCACTTGGACTTTTAAACCTGGCAAAATTTTCACTTCAGGATTCTGTTAAATCAATTTCTCCCTCTTCTCTTCCATTTCCAGTTTTTCCTTCCAGCCTAAAAACATACTCATCTCAGAAAAAAGCAAACAAAAAAAGTAAAAACAGAAAACGTGCTTTCAGCTCCCCAGTTACCCTCCCATCCTTTCCTACCCCCCCACCTTTGTTTAAAAACATATTTTATTTATTTATTTGACAGACAAGAAATCACAAGTAAGCAGAGAGGCAGGCAGGGAGAGAGAGGAGGAAACAGGCTCTCTGCAGAGAGCCCGATGTGGGGCTCGATCCCAGGACCCGGGGATCATGACCTGAGCCAAAGGCAGAGGCTTCAACCCACTGAGCCACCCAGGCGCCCCACCTCCCCCTTTGATAAAAACCTTGAAGAGCATTCCACATTGATGGTTTTCAGCTCCTCACCTCCCTCGAGTCCCCGCAGTCTGAATCCTACGGCCTTTAGTCCACTGAGAATGCTCTCACCGCGGTGCCCATAATCAGGCTGCCAAATTCACTGGACAGTTTTCAGTCAATCTGTCACTTCTCTGGCCAACCTGAGACCTCTTTCCTTCTGGCTCTTCTGACCTTTCCACATGTCTCTCTCATCCTGTCAATGCTGGGCTTCCGTGAGTTTTATCCTCAGTCTTCTCCTCCTGTGCTGTGTGGTCTGCTGAGTGAGGTCATCCCCTCCCGTGGGCTTCACTCATTATCTATGGTGACTTCCAAATCTACATTGTTCTGGCTCAGACCTCATTCTGGAGCTCCAGGCTCATTTCCAGCTACCCTTATAAATAGCTCTCCTTCTGCACCTCCTCGTCTTCCTAGTGCCCTCACCTCAATAGCACCAACAGCCTGCTCGCGCCCCCCCCCTTTTGTCTCATCTCAGTTAGGGCCATCACAAATCAGAAATCTGAGTATTCCCAGATGCCTTCCCTTCCATTATACGCCACATCAAGCAACTCGTCAGAGCCCATATTCACCTCCCACATTCACATTCACCAGAGTTCATATTCAACTCAAGTATCTTTTGAATCTGGCCTATACTAACATCCCTATTTCATTCAACCTGTGTTCAGGACAACTGAAATTTCCCAGTTGTCCTCCTCATCATCAGTCTTGTCCTCTCCACCTCTCCCTGCACCCATCCACCTCACTTCCCTGATGATGGAATTAACATCTTCTAGAACATGGCATACCAATGCTTCACATTTTGTTCTTGCCTACATGTTAGCATCAACTCTACTATTGGCCTTGTCACACTCCTTTATGTCTTTGTCACACTCCACTGCATATCCTATGCTCTGACCATCTCCATGAGAAATATTCTGTGGTTTCCTAAATTGAATGTCCTTCCATTCCTTTGTACGTTTACATATGCAAAACCCTGGGCCTCCCCTTTCTGCTTCTCTGCCTTAAGAAATTTATACTTTAAGAATCGGCTCAGCCATCACCTTCTTGGGATTCTCTCACCAGGGAGGACTTAAGTACTCCTTCCTTAGTGCTCTGTCACATTTTATCTGAATGTATTTTGACACTTATCTCTCACATATGTGATGTAAATGTAATGTACTGATTATGTATTTACAGATATGTCCTTGATGAAACTGTTAGCTGTCTGATGGCATGCAAGAAGTCTATTTTTCAAAAGTCCTTATATCCCCTTTTCCCTAGCACAATGTAGATGCTGAGTGAATTCACTCAGAAGACTGAGTGAATGAATGAACAAACATAAATTATTTCAGTAGTGAACATTAGAGGACAGGAAAACAGACCCTAATAGAGATTGTATAGCCTGTTAGTTAAAAATCAGTGTTGGGGACCCCCTGTGGCCAAGGAAGTTCCCACCATTGCAAGATGGTGCCTGGCCAGGTGCCAAAACAGACCTCCACGTAAACAAGTTAATATCAGCGGCAGCCCATGTGGGGGAGGAAAAGCAGACCCTGGATAGACTAACTAGGGGAAGCCTAGCAGCAGGTCTGTGATTTGATGTCTTGAGAATATCTGCCTTCTGATAGGGTGCCCTACTGCATATAAGCAAGTGTGGTATGAGAATAAAAAAAGCAACATTAACAAGAGACCAGGCTACGTGTCGTTCTTGCGGGTCGAGAGCGACAAATGGTGCCGAAACCTGGGAGATATTAAGAAAAATAGAAAAACCTTGCAAGGGAGAAGTCTGCAGGTAAGCGGGGTAAAACCACGACAAAGGTGGTGAGAAACTTGTACAAGTCCGCAATAAGAAGCGGGGCGGCCATAGAGCCGGGATTTCACAAGTCCGCAATAAGAAGCAGGGCGGCCATAGAGCCGGGATTTCACAAGTCCGCAATAAGAAGTGGGGCGGCCATAGAGCCGGGATTTTACAAGACCGCAATAAGAAGCGGGGCGGCCTTAGAGCCGGGATTTAGGGGCGAGTATACGCTGAACAACCATTAGGTTGGGATTCTAATTATGGGATCTGAACTGTCAAAGTCGAGGTTGGAGGGTGCCCTAAAGGACCTTCTAAAGGCCAATGGCACGCCGTTAAAAATAAGAACTGCTAGGATATTCTTGAATACAGTTGAGACCGTGGAACCTTGGTTTCTGGACGAGGGCTTACTAAATATCCCCCAATGGGACCATTTAGGCTAGGATTTTAAGAAGAGGGATAAGAACAAACCATTGCCGCCGGGAATGTTAGTTATATGGACTCTAGTCAGAGGGTGCCTGGGAGGACATAAGCCGAGATGTAACTCAGCTATTCAGGAGGGCACTGAGGCACTCGAGAAAGTGAAAGAAGAACGCTCATTTCGTGCTTTGGAAAGGAGCAGTTCTAGCGAAGGGGAAGAAGAAATGTCGGGGGAGGAGCTAGAGCAGAAGTTCAAAGTAAGACTAGGCCCTCCCTGTTCAGCAGTGACCCCTAATGCTCCGCCTCCCTACAATCCCCTGGCGGAGGAGATGACATGTAAATGTCATCCCTCTGCCAATGAGGATTGGAAGACCGCATGGAGGGGGGGCCAATAGCAGTTCAATGTTCCCAGTTCTAGAGGACCAAAATCATCAACGATATCACCAGCCCTTGGACTTTAAATTAGTTAAACAATTAAAGGAAGTGGTCATGCAGTATGGCCCTCAGGCAGCATTTACTATTTCTCTAGTGGAGTCCATAGCAGGCATGAATTTAATCCCCGAAGATTGGGGGGATTTAGCAAGGGCAGCCCTCTCTGGAGGGCAATATTTGGTCTGGAAGACAGCATGGCAAGAGTATTCCCAGGATGTTGCACAGCATAATGCCACGGCAGGCAATCCACAATGGAATCTGGATATGCTTATGGGCATGGGGCCATACGCTGGTAAACATAACCAACTGCAATACAACCCTGCTGTATATATGCAGATTGCAGCTGCCGCTACTAAAGCATGGAAGACCCTCCAGGGCAGTGGGGACTTGCAGGGTCAACTATCTAAGGTGATACAAGGACCAAATGAAGCATATGCTGATTTTGTTGCAAGATTGATGCAAACAGCTGGGAGAATATTTGGGGATGTTGACACAGCCATGCCTTTAATTAAACAACTGGCCTATGAGCAAGCCAATAAATGGTGTAAAGAGGCCATTAGGCCATGGAAAGCTAAAGATTTAAGCACATACATCAAGGTATGCAGGGATATTAATGACAGCGTTATTCAAGGACAAGTACTTGCTTCAGCCCTTACTCAAGGCCCGGATCCTGTATTAATCTGGAGCAGAGGCTCCATTTGTGTTTTCCCACAGGACAAAGAAGTGCCGATTTGGATTCCAGAGAGATTGGTCCGGAAAGCCCCTGAGAACGAAGATGAGGACAGAGGAAGCCGTAATCCTCCTACTGTCGTGGGGGACTCTGATATTCCTAATTCCCCCAATGGCGACACGTGAATTATGGGCTATTCTGAAAAGCTTGGCCCTATCCTTTACCTTTAACTAATTCTTCCTTTATTTTCCCCCCGTTCTTTACCACCAATCAAACCCTAGGCTTAGCTGAAATACTGAGTATTGGTTGTATTGTTCCTTTTTCTGCGCTCTGTGTTACCCCTGTAAAATTCTCTAGCCTTAGTCATATTAGCAATTCCTCCCGACTGCCCTTCTGATATTTACAAGGCACCTGGTCTGAAGACTTTCAAAATTTTACACAGAGCCTTCTTGCTGAGATCACTAAGGTTAATAGTACTTGTGTATGGCCCGCATCATTTCCAGACATACTAAATGCACTCGGCAATGTTTCTAACTTTACTAAACAATGGGCTGGAATGATTGGTCTGCTTGTCCTTCTCCTCATTGGCATGCTACTTCTCACTAAGAAAATATATCAGTGGAGACGACAACATCAGGAGCAAAAGCGAGCCCTAGTACAAGCTCTGCTGGCGATCAAAGATGGAACATCCCCCCAAATATAGTTAAGCATGCTGGATCGGTAGTCAAAGACGGGTAAGATCAGTAGAGAAACATACCAACCTAAGACAGGACAGAGATCATCGATATCTTGTGTCTGATGACGGGTAAGGATGTTTTCTGCTACTGACAACCTAAGACAGGCACGATCCCTGCCATAAAACAAAAAAGGGGGAGATGTTGGGGACCCCCTGTGGCCAAGGAAGTTCCCACCATTGCAAGATGGTGCCTGGCCAGGTGCCAAAACAGACCTCCACGTAAACAAGTCAATATCAGCGGCAGCCCATGTAGGGGAGGAAAAGCAGACCCTGGATAGACTAACTAGGGGAAGCCTAGCAGCAGGTCTGTGATTTGATGTCTTGAGAATATCTGTCTTCTGATAGGGTGCCCTACTGCATATAAGCAAGTGTGGTATGAGAATAAAAAAAGCAACATTAACAAGAGACCAGGCTACGTGTCGTTCTTGCGGGTCGAGAGCGACAAATCAGTAAGATTTGGGGTGCCTGGGTGGCTCAGTCAGTTGAGCATCTGAGTCTTGATTTTGGTTTAGGTCATTATCTCAGCATCATGGGATTGATTTCCACATCAGGCTCTACACTCAGCAGAGTCTGCTTGGGATCTCTCTCACCCACTCTCCCCCCCCACCTCTAAACAAATAAACAAGCAAACAAATAAACAAATAAAATATTTTTTAAAAAATAATGAAAAATCTGGGGCGCCTGGGTGGCTCAGTGGTTTGGGCCTCTGCCTTCGGCTCAGGTCATGATCTCAGGGTCCTGGGATCAAGTCCCGCATCGGGCTCTCTGCTCCCCTCTCTCTCTGCCTGCCTCTCCACCTACTTGTGATCTCTCTCTGTCTACCAAATAAATAAATAAATAAATAAAAAAGAAAAATCATAAGATTCACACCCATTAGGACAGCTATCAGAAAAACAGAAACTAGCAAGTCTTGGTGAGAATGTGGAGAAATCAGAACCCTTGTGCAGTACTGGTGGTACCTCAAAAAGGCTCAACCACTATGGAAAACAGTATGGTGGTTTTTTGTGTTTTTTTTTTTTTAATTGAAAATACAACTACCAACAATCCCAGTTCCGGGTACGTATCCAAAACGATTGAAAGCAGGGTCTTGAAGAAATATCTGCACACCTGTATTCATAGCAGCATTGTTCACAATAGCCAAGAAGTGAAGGCAATGCAAATGTCCATCAACAGAGGAATGGATAAAGAAAACATGACTTACACATACAATGGGATATTATGCAGCCTTCAAAAAGGAAGGTATTCCTGTCATGATACAAGATGGATGAAATTTGAGGACATTATGCTAAGTGAAAGAAGCTAGTAATGAAAAAATAAATATTGTATTATTCCACTCATATGATATATGTGAACCAGTCAGATTTTTAGAAACAGAAAGAAGAGTGGCGATTACCAGGAGCTAAGAAATGGAGAAAAGGGGAGTTGTTTAATGGATATAGAGTTTCAGTTCTGCAAGATGAAAAAGTTCTGAAGATCAATGCAAATATACTTAACACTACTAACCTGTACACTTAAAAAAAGTTAGCATGGTAAATTTTATGTTTTGTGTTTTGCCATGATAAAAAAAATCAATAAAAGCACAATACACAGTATATTTGACATGGTTTAGATACTGTCTGCAGGCCAAGGGCTTGATAGGAAGACATTTATGACTTTCGCTTTCATAGTTCGTATCAGGCTGAATGTATTTATATTATTTACCTTGAATGCTTTTCTTTGAAAAAAATTCTATAATACAGATAGCATAATATTTGGATAGAATAATAAAACATAACAATGTGAATTGCCTTGGATGGATTATAATATGGCATGAATAACCAAAAAATGCCATTTCCTTTCTCAGGAAGGGTGCTGTGCCCTTTCACCATCTCATCTTTTTTACTCATCTTTGAGTAGCATGTAGTGATTGATAGAGTTCAACATTAACAGACCCAGCAGTAGTTCTGTTGGAGCTTATAGTCTGAACGCTATGACCCAATGCAGACAATTACCTAGAAAGCTTAGACAGTCAACCAAAGGGTGCACATGAAAATATACACACATGCACATGAACATGCACACTCGCACAGACACACACCCCACTTGGGGAAGCTCTTGATGCATCCATGAGTCAGGTTCTTGAATAATTAAGTAATATTGAGAAAATACATATCTCCCTAAGAGGCATTATGTTGAGAAAATGTTTCTAAAGAAGAAGGTAAAGCAGGAACTTCAAAATGTCTCTACCCATCTTCATTGACCTAAAAAGGTTGACATGAAATCTACAAAGAGCAATCAGCACTCATCCAAAAAGTGGACCTCCCTTTGAGCTGAGTTTTTGGTCTTTAATGATCCTTTAACAGCAGGAAACATCTCACATATTCCCTTTAGGGTTTCAGAAATTTCCTTTTTCTGAACCTATACATTTTTTATCTCTCCCATGGAAAACATAAACACCAGGGGTAAAATGGAATTCAGGCTTCTTAAATGATTCCCTACTCTAATGTGGCTCATTTTCCATCATTGAACCTCTGGGGTTACTTCAATTTTAAAAAAGAAAACCTGTTAGCCACTGAAATTGAAGTAGTTGATTCAAACTGGCGAAACTGACAAGGAGGGGACCTGTGAAAATTGCCATGTGCTTAGGGTGCAAGGGGAAATCCCTGATATAATACTGCTTTCCTTTCTATGTGCAGCTTGGGGATGCAGCACAAATGCCAGGCCTTGCTTCTCATCCCTCCCAAATCTGTAGGAAGTGCTTCTCTGCTAGTCTGAGCCCTGCCATTTCTGAATTGCCTGGGAGCTATAGAAAAACATCATTAACTCAATCTGTGTTAACCTGAAAAGCTGAAAATAAAAATAGCATCGAGGAGGCCACTTCCGTAGATCCCTGTTATTTTGTATATTGTATTTTTCCTGAGCTACTGTTGCTTGCTGACCATTTCCTCATTAGAGCTGCTCTTTTCTTTGCACGGCTTTATTGAGACATAATTGACATATAACATTGTGTAAGGTGTGAACACTGTGATGATTTGATGCTGTCTATACTGCAGAATGATTACCAACACTAAGGTTATTTAACACATCTATCACCTCACATAATTGCTGCGTATGGGGGAGGCGGTAAAAACACCTAGGAACTACTCTCTTTTCAGCGGTTCTTTTAAAATTTCATTTTGCATCTAGCTCTGCCTGTCAGCAAGTTTACTTGGAAGAAAGAGAAATATCCTCCTTCACTCTGTGCAGAGGCAGGAAATGGAGAGGAACAAGTCTATGATACTGTGAGATTGCCTCCCTAGCCCCACATATATTTATGCAGATGGCACTACATAAAATTGAATTCCTTTAAAAAGCGGGCTTACTGGGAGAAATCACAAAAGCTAAAATCCTTTAGAAACTCTTTGAAAGAATATGGAGGAAGAGATGTGAGGCAGTGGAGGGTTTCTAGACTGATGGCATGTGTGGTACAAAGACTTATAATAATATGCTAAATCTTGCTTTTTATTTGCTTCCTTGCTTGCCTCTTTGTGTTTTGGTAGGAGCCTGCCAGAGAGCCACTGATATTTGATTCCTTTTCTCCCTTAGCAAATCATCCTGGAAACTATTGCTTGGTCTTTTGATACCAGCTGGAAGAGATTTCTTAAAGATTTTATTTACTTATTTGACAGACAGAGATCACAAGTAGGCTGAGAGGCAGGCAGAAAGAGAGGGGGAAGCAGGCTCCCTGCCGAGTAGAGAGCCTGATGTGGGGCTCGATCCCAGGACCCTGGGATCATGACCTGAGCCGAAGGCAGAGGCTTTAACCCACTGAGCCACCCAGGCGCCCCTGGAAGAGATTTCTTATAGAGAGCCACAGTACCTCAGTTTTACCTATGAATGATGACTATGTAACTTCTCACATAAACCAAGACGGATTTCAAAGTCAAAGTGGTCAGTCGGAAGAATTAATGGACAGTAATTAATCGACAGCTGGTGAAAACCAGGACCGATGGGCAATAATTCACCACTAGGCCCCTGGGTATCATCAGTAATCCAGATCAGGAATTGGCCCACTTCAGTTTCTCAGGGAGCTCATGGAGGATGCTCTTTCCTTCCAAAGACCCTGCAAGCAAGGGTGAAACTGCAAAATCTCTGGGCGATTCTCTTTCTGGTTCACACTAGACTTAGAAAGAAGTCTCTTGTTTTGCTTGTTTGAATGCTTATTAGCAATTGTCTATTACCATCTGCATGAGTGTGCTAGGGCCACCATCACAAAGTACCATGAAGTTGGGGGTATGAACCACAGAAATGTATGTTCTCACAGTTCTCAAGGCTGGATGTCCAAGATCGAGAGGTGTCAGCAGGGTTCGTCTCCTCCAAATCTTCTCTCCTTATTGTGAGATCACGGCTTCCTCACTGCATCCTCACAGGGTCCTTCCTTCAGGCATGGGCAACCCGGGTATCTCTCTTGATTCCTAATCTCTGTATCCTATAAGGATAGTCAGATTGGATTAGGGGCGACGGTAAAGTCCTCATCTTAATTTCCTTGCCTCTTTAAAGGCCTTATCTCCAGAAACGGTCACATCCTGAGGCCTTAGGGTTTAGGGTTTCAACATACGAAACTTGGGGAGATATAATTCAGGCCATAATACTGACAGGTCTCTGTCATGTAGTCATTCATGAACCAAGAATTGGACTCACCAGACACCTACTCTGCCAGCACCTTGAACTTGGACTTCCCAGCCTACAGAACTGTAAGAAATAAATGTCAGTGACTATTTTTCTGATATTTTTGCTATAGTAGCCCAAACACACTAAGACAAGATCTGATCATTTGGCAAGTAGCAAGTAGGTGGGTTTACAGGGAAAATATGGATGAGGTGCACATGGGGCTGTGTCAGACCTGAGCCACGTGCTGAGCTATAATAAAATATGAACCAGGAGACTGAAATCACTTCAAAATACTACAGTCAAGTTGCCTGGATATCAAATGCTTACTGAAGTCAGAAAGTCTGTCTGTTTTCATTACAGCCTCGAATGAGGGAGCCCCATGCAAGCCTTCCAGGCTGATGCCTTGATGCCAGCCAGCAGATCAGCACTCATTCTCCTCAGGGGGTGGCGGCTGGGGAGCTCCTGGTGACATTTCATTCTTTCCATGAGAGTGTCAACATGGTTTCCTCTGATACAGAAAAGTGATCTACAGGGATCAGAAATTTGAAAAGAAATAATCCGAAAAGTATTATTTAGCTTTCATGGTTAATAGCATTTATGGGCTGCAGATAATTAGATGTAGGGAGGAAACCATGAAGTCATCAGAACTGGAGGAACTCTGATAGTTTCCAAATTCATCTAGAAAGAACTTCAAGAAGGACTGTGCCAAACCATGACTGAGGAAGGATGGAGGAACCCTTATGATGAGACCTTACGATCCTCAATGACCAAATGGGAGGGACTGGTGGGTCAGATTGTGTGTTGTTCAACACCAGGGAATTTTCCAATTCTCAGCAGACACTGACTAGGTGTCCTATAATTTAACTTAATTCTGACTCTACCTACCTGGAGATAGTGTCAGATACCACAGGTTAAGGCCATGGTCCCACAAGGCTGCTCCCACTTCAACTGCTATTTGCAAGGCCAGGTTGCTATCTGTGTTTCTTATGCTTACCAGTTTATTATAAAGTATATTATAAAAGATACAGATAAACAGCCAAATGAAGAAGTACAGAGGGTGAGGTCTAGAGGGCCCCCAAATGAAGGAATTTCCATTCCCAGAGAACTGGTGTGTGCCACCCACCCCCATGTGGGTATATTATCCAATGTGGAAGCTCATCAACTCTTGCTGTTCATGAGTTTTTATAGAGCTTCATCTATAGCACCCCCCTTCTCCTTCCCAGAGGTAGGTGGGTGAGGCCAAAAGTTCTAGCCCCTAATTATTTGCTCTTTCTGGTGCTAGCCCTATATTGAGGTTACAGGGCCCTACCTAAGTCACTTCATTAACATAAACTCAGGTGGGCTCAAAAGGGGCTCCTTTTAGGGGCACCTGGGTAGCTCAGTGGGTTAAAGCATCGGCCTTCAGCTCAGGTCATGATCCCAGGGTCCTGGGATCGAGCCCCACATCGGGCTTTCTGCTTGGTGGGGAGCCTGCTTCCTCCTCTTTCTCTCTCTCTCTTTCTATGCCTGCCTCTCTGCTTACTTGTGATCTCTGTCAAATTAATAAATAAGATCTTTGAAAAAAAGGGGGGGCTCCTTATAAATGATAGAACACACAGCTATGGCTGAGGAAATCCCGTTTTAGGATATTTGTGCCAGGAACCATGGACAAAGACCAAATATATTTCTTATTACACCACACTGGGGACAAAAGGGCACATAGTTTTTTATTCAGTTGTGTTTTAAGACAAAACAAAAATAACCAAAACACCTTTCATTTGAATAGGTGAGCAAAGGCATTTGAAGTTTGTGTCATGGACTGAAAAAAAAAAATCCACAATATACACCTGCTTGGGGACGTAAATATGAAAGATACAAAAAGGAGGTATGCCCAAAAGGAATGATCTAGAAATCTCCATTTTGAGGAGAGATCCAGATGTGGCTTTGAGTGGAAAAGAAGGAGATTCAGAGTCGGCAAGGTGGAGTCAGAGCCCAAAGGAGAAAACAGGCAGAGCGAGGAAACGGACCAAAGTTTGTCTCTGATGAGTCTCAACAGATCGACTAGAATAAGCATCTGAGGGTGGGGGAAACTCAAGGAATGGGCAGGGAGTAGACACCCAGGCCTCAGCACAGAAGGACAAGTTCCACATTGCCAGTCTAACAGTTGTCAGATGGCTGATCAAAGTAGCTGCCTTTTTGTCAACTCTCGATTAGCTCTGCTCCAGTCTGGGTGGACAAGGCATCTGTGAGCTGGCTGGCATCTCCCAGCCTGCACCAAGCTTCAGCGGGATCCAGCTTCTGTGGCCTCAGTGCCTCTCTGTTGCCCAAGTGTGATTCACTCCGCCTAACGGTCCTCACCCTCCCGACCCACCTGCAACACCCACATCGGGCTCTCTCCTCAGCAGGGAGCCTGCTTCTCCTTCTCCCACTACCCCCCAACCTCATTTGTGTTCCTTCTCTCACTGTCTTTCTATCAAATACATAAATCTAAAAAAAACCCCAGTAATTTCCTTATAATAAGAAATTATACTCAGGACATTTCAGGTAGTGTGCATTTCTTCTTTTTTCTTTCTTTCTTTCTTTTTTAAAAGATTTTATTTTTAAATAAGTGCTACACCCAGCATGGAGCTTGCACTCTCCACCCTGAGGTCAAGACCCTGAGATCAAGAATGGCATGCTTCACTGACTGAGCCAGCCAGGGACCCCTCAAGGGAAGCGATTTCAAAGTCATCTATCAATCACCGCTGAATCCAACCCCACCCTTCCACCCCCACTGACTCCAGAACTGAAATAATTTTGAGACCCCAAGCGTATGTCAGTTCAAAATCTGTTATACAAGAATAGAAGGAAGTTACAAACTATTGACAACTTGTGATTTATTAAAAAAAGACTTGCTTTCCATTTTCTTTGTTCAAGTAAAAAGAGAAAGATCTCTGGCATATAAACAAGCATATCAACAGGAAAGGCCTTGATCTCCTTTTTTCCTATTAGGGAAGAGACACTTGACTTCTAGCTTCTCTTCACCTTAGCTTTTTAGCCCCTGAAGATTTGTTATTTCCACCATAACACCAAGTATCTCCTTAGCAACCATCTCAAATAGGGTAAGATCTATCTTTCCTGATGAGGATTACTACTTCTTTCCTTAAAAAAAGAAAAAAGCATTTTTAAAAAGATTTTATTTAGGGGCGCCTGGGTGGCTCAGTGGGTTAAGCCGCTGCCTTCGGCTCAGGTCATGATCTCGGGGTCCTGGGATTGAGTCCCGCATCGGGCTTTCTGCTCAGCAGGGAGCCTGCTTCCCTCTCTCTCTTTCTTTCTCTCTGCGCCTGCCTCTCTGTCTACTTGTGATCTCTCTCTGTCAAATAAATAAATAAAATATTTTAAAATAAATAAAAAAAAGATTTTATTTATTTATTTGACAGAGAGCACAAGTAGGCAGAGAGGTAGGCAGAGAGAAAGGAGGAAGCAGGCTCCCTGCTGAGCAGAGAGCCTGATGTGGGGCTCCATCCCAGGACCCTAGGATCATGACCTGAGCCAAAGGCAGAGGCTTTAACCCCACTGAGCCACCCAGGCGCCCCACAAAAAGCATTTTTTAATAGTTATAAACCCAAGTCTAACAGAACATGATTTTTAAAGCAAACAAAAGTAAAACGTAATTTTACAACAGAAGCCCCTCTAATTGGAAGTCTATACCATAGAGTGTATAACTGGTCTAACAATGAAGTCAGCTATGAAATAGCTATGAAATGACCAAAAAGTCAGCTATGAGGAAGAGTACACAATGAAAGAAAAGCAAGAGGCCTCAGCTCCTGGTCCCTGAATTATCTAGAAAGCTGAGCCTTATCATTAATGGGAGATTTTAGTGTTTCTGCTGGAAGGAAAATGAAGATATTACATCCTCTTGTTGCATTTTGGGTCACCGTGAATGCAAGCTCTTTCAAAGGGCTGACGTTTTATACCCTAAAGGGCAGAACAAGGCTTTACAGCTGTGGGATCAGAGAAGGGCTGGGTGTTCTGTCTTCCAATTCATTACCACACATCATCTATGGCTTTTGGGTAATTGAGCAAATAATGCCCTTGACAGCCATTCTCCCTCTTCAACGCCAAGGCAAGGTAATTAATTAAGGCCAGAAGGGGATTGTTAACGGCTGTTAATGAACCACAATTGAGGGAATTACCTAGGAGAGCACTCTTGGTGTCTATAAAAGTACATGAACAAGAGTAGTTTGGGTATCGAATGTTCCCAACCCTTCCCGTTGCTTTTCATCACGGAAGGGCACATTAAAGATGAAATGACTGGGGAATTTCCAGGACATAGCCCCGCCTGATTACGCTTGTATAACTTTGAGTGGCTATTTATTCTCAAACCCCATCATCTCCAGAGAAACTTTTCTAAGACACACACCTAATATGGAGCACGCACTAAAATATAATGACTTGGACAACTAATGGTTTAGACAGTATTTGTTAAACGGTTTGTGATATAGTTTGAGTGTCTCACAAACATCCTGAAACAGGAGGTGAGGGACCTTCTGCCCTAAAGAAGTCATTATCTCAATGGGGCCACATGAGGGAAACAAGAAACAACTGGAGACCGATATACCCTGATAATACATAATTGTGAAAATGAGGAAACCTCACTTAAAATGGAGCTGGAAAGCACTGAAGGGGGGTCGCTCATGCCCTTACCATTCTTCTCAGCTTCCAGAAGCAGCAAGAAGAAGGAAGAGAATTCTTATCTTGAAAAGGGTGAACACTTTTCACATAGGAATTTAATTTCCTGCTTTTGAGAAAAAGAAGGCAGGGCCCCTGGCTGGCTCAGTCAGTAGAACATGTGACATTTGATCTCAAGGTCATGAGTTTGAGCCCCATGTTGGGTGTACAGATTATGTAAATAAGTAAACAATTTTTTAGAGAAAGAAAGAAACATTGCACTCAGACCCACTTGTGGTCAATGAGAAACCACCCCAACCTCAAACTGTCCTCTAAAAAACTTTTGTTTAGGGCACTTGGGTGGCTCAGTCATTTAAATGTCTGCCTTCAGCTCAAGGATCATGACTTGACTCCATTGAGTCCCATGTCAAGCACCCTGCTCATCAGAGAGTCTGCTTCTCTCTCTCCCCTTACCCCGCACTCGTGCTCTCTCTCACTCTCTCAAATAAATACAATCTTCAAAAAAAATTTAAAAACTTTAAACTTGTTCAAAACAATCCTCTCCAATTCCCTCATAAAACTGAATAAAAGCTGACCTTCCCGTTGTCTCCTCAGACTTGCATATAGTGTACCACAGCTTGCATGTCCTCCCTCGCAATTCCTCAACTATTCTGGAATGGACACATTTCGCTGGAAAATAACTGACTGTTTTGGTTTTAGTTGACATAATTGCTAAACTGCATGGTATAGGCCCCGAGAACTAAAGAAGTTCAGAGAAGTGAGAGACAGCTGTGTGGGTGGGGTGAGCAGAGCAGGTTGAGGAGGAGAGGTGGAATCCAAACTGGCAAAGAGGAGCAGGGGGCAAGTAGGAGAGAAGCAGGGCGAGGATGGCCTGCAAGAGAGTCCTGTCTCCCTAGAAAAGAATTTCATGCCAATACATACAATACATATGTACAATTCATACAGGATAATCCTTCCTTCTTCATTGTCCTTTTCCCCTTCTCCTTTTTGCCGAAATGTAAGAGATGATTTGAGGTTACCGAGTATCACTACATCTCCTCCCAACACAGACACAGACACACACACACACACACACACGCACACACACGAGGAGATAGGCAGAATGCCTCACACTGCACATAGTTCTTCGGTGACAGAACATGGAACTATGCCCAAACAAATTAGATCACCTAATTGTGAGTCTTGGCATCTTTCTTTCTTTCTTTTTTTTTAAAGATTTTATTTATTTGACAGACAAAGATCACAAGTAGGCAGAGAGGCAGGCAGAGAGAGAGGAGGAAGCAGGCTCCCTGCCAAGCAGCGAGCCCGAAGTGGGACTCGATCCCAGGACCCTGGGACCATGACCTGAGCCAAAGGCAGAGGCTTAACACACTGAGCCACCCAGGTGCCCTCAGATGTCAGTTGAATCGCTGTCTCGGGGGCAATCCTACAGGATCACGACGGCTCAGGGCAGTCCCTGTTGCTTAAGCGGGTCGTTTCCATCCTAGCACTGGATGTTTTGCCCACAAAGCAAGAATGCTTTGCCCACAGGGTCTTTTGCCTGAGTTAAGAGATAAGGAGAAAAGAGGGACTTCATCAGTTATAAAGTTTGAGGTCAACATAGAGGGTGGTGAAGTCCTCTTTCAAGGCAACTATGTTGTTAGGATATATGTACTTATTGTTTGAATCGAAGCATTTATTAGATGGAATAGATAGGTATTTCTTTTGGTTTGGGGACACAGGAAATTTACTGATTTATTAAGGGTGCTGTGAAAAAAAGTTCGGGAACCTCTGTGTAAGTGTTATGAAACAGTCTTCTGGGTTGACATATTAGCATAATAAATATTAGTGTTTAATATATCAAAATAACTTTGATAATTATTAAAGATAAAAAGTAAAAATTTTTGGTGACTACTTTATAGTTTTCTGAGTATAGATTCTGTGCCTCTTTGGTTAGGTTTATTCCTAGGTACCTTATGGTTTTGGGTGCAATTGTAAATGGGATTGACTCCTTAATTTCTCTTTCTTCTATCTTGTTGTTGGTGTAGAGAAATGCAACTGATTTTTGTGCATTGATTTTATATCCTGACACTTTACTGAATTCCTGTAGCAGTTTTGGAGTGGAGTCTTTTGGGTTTTCCACATATAGTATCATATCATCTGCAAAGAGTGATAGTTTGACTTCTTCTTTGCCGATTTGGATGTCTTTAATTTCCTTTTGTTGTCTGATTGCTGAGGCTAGGACTTCTAGTACTATGTTGAATAGCAGTGGTGATAATGGACATCCCTGCTGTGTTCCTGACCTTAGCGGAAAAGCTTTCAGTTTTTCTCCATTGAGAATGATATTTGCAGTGGGTTTTTCATAGATGGCTTTGATGATATTGAGGTATGTGCCCTCTATCCCTACACTTTGAAGAGTTTTGATCAGGAAGGGATGCTGTACTTTGTCAAATGCTTTTTCAGCATCTATTGAGGAAGACACAAAGAAATGGAAAAATATTCCATGCTCCTGGATTGGAAGAATAAATATTGTGAAAATGTCTATGCTACCTAAAGCAATCTACACATTTAATGCAATTCCTATCAAAGTACCATCCATCTTTTTCAAAGAAATGGAACAAATAATCCTAAAATTTATATGGAACCAGAAAAGACCTCGAATCGCCAAAGGGTTATTGAAAAAGAAAGCCAAAGTTGGTGGCATCACAATTCTGGACTTCAAGCTCTATTACAAAGCTGTCATCATCAAGACAGCATGGTATTGGCACAAAAACAGACACATAGATCAATGGAACAGAATAGAGAGCCCAGAAATAGACCCTCAACTCTATGGTCAACTAATCTTCGACAAAGCAGGAAAGAATGTCCAATGGAAAAAAGACAGCCTCTTCAATAAATGGTGTTGGGAAACTTGGACAGCCACATGCAGAAAAATGAAATTGGACCATTTCCTTGCACCACACACAAAAATAGACTCAAAATGGATGAAGGACCTCAATGTGAGAAAGGAATCCATCAAAATCCTTGAGGAGAACACAGGCAGCAACCTCTTCGACCTCAGCCGCAGCAACATCTTCCTAGGAACATCGCCAAAGGCAAGGGAAGCAAGGGCAAAAATGAACTATTGGGATTTCATCAAGATCAAAAGCTTTTGCACAGCAAAGGAAACAGTTAACAAAATCAACAGACAACTGACAGAATGGGAGAAGATATTTGCAAACGACATATCAGATAAAGGACTAGTGTCCAAAATCTATAAAGAACTTAGCAAACTCGACACCCAAAGAACAAACAATCCAATCAAGAAATGGGCAGAGGACATGAACAGACATTTCTGCAAAGAAGACATCCAGATGGCCAACAGACACATGAAAAAGTGCTCCATATCACTCGGCATCAGGGAAATACAAATCAAAACCACAATGAGATATCACCTCACACCAGTCAGAATGGCTAAAATCAACAAGTCAGGAAATGACAGATGCTGGCGAGGATGTGGAGAAAGGGGAACCCTCCTACACTGTTGGTGGGAATGCAAGCTGGTGCAACCACTCTGGAAAACAGCATGGAGGTTCCTCAAAATGTTGAAAATAGAACTACCCTATGACCCAGCAATTGCACTACTGGGTATTTACCCTAAAGATACAAAGGTAGTGATCCAAAGGGGCACGTGCACCCGAATGTTTATAGCAGCAATGTCCACAATAGCCAAACTATGGAAAGAACCTAGATGTCCATCAACTGATGAATGGATCAAGAAGATGTGGTATGTATACACAGTGGAATACTATGCAGCCATCAAAAGAAATAAGATCTTGCCATTTGCGACAACATGGATGGAACTAGAGCGTATCATGCTTAGTGAAATAAGTCAAGCAGAGAAAGACAACTGTCATATGATCTCCCTGATATGAGGAAGTGGTGATGTAACATGGGGGCTTAAGTGGGTAGGAGAAGAATCAATGAAACAAGATGGGATTGGTAGGGAGACAAACCATAAGTGACTCTTAATCTCACAAAACAAACTGAGGGTTACTGGGGGGGAGGGGGATTGGGAGAAGGGGGGTGGGGTTATGGACATTGGGGAGGGTATGTGCTTTGGTGAGTGCTGTGAAGTGTGTAAACCTGGTGATTCACAGACCTGTACCCCTGGGGATAAAAATATATGTTTACAAATAAAATTATTACAAATCATAAAAAATAAATAAATAAATAAATAAATATTTGGGAGAAAGAAAACAAAAAAAGTAAAAATTTTTGGAAATGCATCTCTAGTCAGTGTCCCTCCTCCGCATTAACCATATACCTGTGGATGAATGGTACTATGTACGCATTGATGAATATTACAAATGAATATAAAATTATATTCCTATTGTTAACCCTAAAAGTAAAAGACCTAGTTATTTTACCAGTGAGATGCGTTTATTCAGGAATAACATAGGAATTGTAATTCAGGACATGCAAGCTTGGCAAGCTGCAGGCAGGTCCTGAAGTCAAAGAAGAAGAACTTTATAATGCGTAACTTTGTAGAGGAAAAAAAGTTGGGAGGGGCTGAGACCAGAGTTCAGATGGTGCTGGCTTCCTATTGGCTAAGTTGGTGAGTTGTGTTTTGTTTTGTTTTGTTTTGTTTTGTTTTTAGAGGGAGGTAGAGAGCACTTGTGCAGTGGGGAGAAACAGAAGAAGAGGGAAAGAGACCATCTTAAGCAGGCTCCATGCAAGGTACAAGGCTTGATCTCATGATGCGGAGATCACAAGTACCAAAACCAAGAGTTGGATGCTTAACTGACTGAGCCACCCAGGTGCCCCACCCCACCCCACCCCACCCCACTCCATTTTAAAAAGGGTTCCTTTATTTAGCTCCACACTATTTCTCTTTTAATAGGTGTAAGCAGTGGATAATCTTGTTCCACAACTACCTGAGAAGTTTTATTGTACCAATGCTACTGAATTATATGCCAACAGTCATGTCGTGCTCAAGCATCAACAATGATCTTGAATGGTCCATCAGCTCTACTAGTGTTCTGTCGAAAGCAAAGTTGGAAACCTTTTAATTCTAAAAGAACAGTCTCTGCAGTCATTAGAGTGATTTACTTTCTCAGTTCCAGATTTTCCAAGTGTGCCTTCGCTTGTACCGTAGAGGTTTCTAACCTGGGGTAATGCACCTTATCAGCCTGTGGGAAGGATAAGAGGTGTACTTGCAAATGAGAAGAAGGGCTACTAGTACTGGTAAGCTCACAAGAAGATCCGTGTTAGGCAAGTACGCATGGAGGGTGAAGACTTGGAAATCGGTCCCCTCAAAACTGACTGTACTTACAGCAATCTTGGAAAGCCTCTGCATATACCTAAGAGCGCTGAGATCCCAGTGTGAAGACCACTGCCGACCTGAGGGAAGAGTTTTACTCCAGGATATGGATACCATGGCATCCTTGGACACACCTGTATGGGCTATGGAGTTAAGGAGCAAACATTTGGGGATCACTCCCTCCTTTTCTTTCTCTTCCCCGAGTTGCAGATGAATATTGCCTCTGAAGTCAGACTGTAAGGTATAAGTTTTTAGTTTCCCCACTTACCAGTTTTCTAAATGTGTACAAGTGATTTAACTGTGTGCTTTGGTCTACTAATGTGTGAAGTGTTGGTTAGTACAATATTTAGCTTATAAGATGGATGTTAGAATTAAAGGAATCCAAGCACATAAAGCTGATGCAGGCTGGCTGGGACCAAGGACCCAGCGAGGGCCCCTCAGGATCAGCCAAGAGGGTTCTTGGCTTCACACAGTATGAAAATCAAATGTGAGCTGAGAGGAAGTGAAAGCAGAGTTTATTAAAGACACAGAGTGTAGATATGGACAAGACCATCCAGGAGACTCAGAAAGGAAAGGAGAATGAGTCTCATCTTTGCTAGGGGTCTGGGGTATTTATTAAGGATGGTGGGTCTGATGCAGCGTCTCCTCAATAATCCAGGAACAAAGACGCATGTTTACCTGTCTTTCGTAAGTCACTTATGCCCAGGAGCAGGGGCCTTGATGAGTCAGTGGTCTTGGAAAACTTTTATGAAGACCTTCCCTGTCAGGCCTTAGATGGTATCTATTGTGTTGGAAGACTCCAAAGAAATGGTTCAGTCTTGAACTTTATGAGGAGGACATATATTACCTGTTTTATAAGGTACGCATAAGGCAGGGGCATAAGTCCTGGCCAGAACAGAAGCAGGGAAAGAGGTAGTTCTTCATGGGGTCCCTTTAGATTCAACCGTCTCAGAGTTCTCAAGAATACCGCCTGGCATATGACAAGGACTCCGTTAATGTACATGATTACAGAGGTTCAACTGTGCTCCGTTCGGGGGATTCCTGCCCTCCCTCCTGGGACGCCTAGCAGGACCAGGGTGGGGTTCAGGAAAAAGGAAGCCTTTGTGGCCAGTTCCTAAAGAGAAACTCTACTCCTGAGGCTCACGCAGTAAGAAGATTAAGAGAACAGACCCACAATAGACTCAGAGGAAAGGAGTGAAAGAACCAGCCCCTGGAATTTTCTTCTGTTCTAGACAAAAAGAGCCTTCCTGAGTTTCCACGAATTTGGAGGCAAATAGCTGATCTATAACAAACAGTGGGCTTGTGTTGGACACTTCAAGGGAACTGGGAGGTTTCCATCGGGCTCCTCAGTTAGGCTGACAAGACTGGAACTCAGGCTGTGGGTTAATGCTTCTTCCCTTTCGTTCTCTGCCATTAAGCAGATTTATATCCTGGTATCCATTCTGCGTTTCCTTACTTACTCAACAAAGCAAACTCTTCTGGTTTTGTTTCTTTTTTTCTTAGAACCCTGCTTTTGGCTTCTGCCTCGTTAATACTACATTGCAAACAATACAAGTTTGCATTTGTCTGATATGCTGAAGCTAGGCATTGGGGAATACAGGAGGTATCTTCAGTGCCAGAAGGTGAGTTAAGCTGAGGAATCTACGAAATGAGATGTCTTGAGATGCCTAGGCTTCCCAAGGAGAAGGATTTGTGAAGACAAACATCTCTGAATTGGGGCAAAGATTGTATTGATGGACTGACTCTTTCATCCTCATTTGCTAGTTCCCCTGCTGCTTTGCTTGGTAAATAAGGCAGGTGGGGTGATGGAAAGTGTGCAAACTGGGAAGGAATCAGAGTTTTTGTAATCAGAGGCCTTTTGCAGAGGTCTTTCTTAGGTTAAGGGTAAAAAAAAATCCTCCTGTAATTTTAACACATGGATTCTTTTTTTTTTTTTTAAGATTTTATTTACTTATTTGACAGACAGAGATCACAAGTAGGCAGAGAGGCAGGCAGAGAGAGAGAGAGGAGGAAGCAGGCTCCCTGCTGAGCAGAGAGCCTGATGCGGGGCTCGATCCCAGGATCCCGGGATCATGACCCGAGCCGAAGGCAGAGGCTCCAACCCACTGAGCCACCCAGGCGTCCCTAACACATGGATTCTTATTCTGACCTTTGGAGCAACACAATCTGCTCTGTCCCGCACGTGCCGGCTTGCCCAGCATGGCAGTCATCTATCACACCCCCACCCCCCATAGGCAATGTCTCCTCACTGGCCCCAGGGAAGTTCTGGGACTACTTTCCTGGTCTCAGTCAGGCCTTGTGGGAAAGGCACCAAACCCATGCTGGAGTTTGTCTGTCCACGGGGATGGAGGCCCTGTTTATTCCATCCATGATACAGCTGAAAGATATTTCAAAATTCTTTTTTAAAAAGTCAACTTATGCTCTGGGGTTTTTCTAACCTGACTGAAAAACCAAACGCTTCTCTGTTGCCTCCAATCACGATTAGGCTTCAATCCACTCATCTCAGCAGGTGCCATGATGGAAGGGTTTGGTATTCACCTTCTTTTTTTTTTTTTTTTTTTTGGTTTAAGATTTTATTTATTTATTTGACAGAGAGAGATCACAAGTAGGCATAGAGGCAGGCAGGGAGAGAGAGAGAGGAGGAAGCAGGCTCCCTGCTGAGCAGAGTGCCTGATGCAGGGCTCGATCCCAGGACCCTGAGATCATGACCTGAGCCGAAGGCAGCGGCTTAACCCACTGAGCCACCCAGGCGCCCGGTATTCACCTTCCTTAGCCTGAGCCCCCTACGTGGGCAGCAGCTACTGTGCCCTTAGGCTTCTTGCTTGAGTCTGTCATCAAGGCTGCTCTGGAAGTGCTGACTGTCCTGTGCTCCAAGAAAAGGGGGTTCAGGCTGAGGTATGCATGTGAACTCAGCCCCCTGCGATTTTCCCTTCACCAGCACCCACATGGGGAATGCTTGCCACAGATCTCGCCAGTCTCGACTGCTAGAAGTCTACTTACAGCAGGCATGTGCATTAGCTAGAGGGTTCCCGAAGCAATCTGTCCCATGTCCCAGGGACCACTTTCTAGTGTTTTCTCAGGATAAAGATCATTTATTGAAAGCTTCCTAGGGCTTGGCACTGTGCTAAAGATTTCTTTAACTCACCCAGGGGGTACCTGGGTGGCTCAGTGGTTAAGCCGTTGCCTTCAGCTCAGGTCATGATCTCAGGGTCATGAGATCGAGTCCCACATCGGGTTCTCTGCTCAGCGGAGAGCCTGCTTCCTCCTCTCTCTCTCTCTCTATCTGCCTACTTGTGATCTCTGTCAAATAAATGAATAAAATCTTCTTTAACAACAACAACAACAACAACAAAAAGATTTCTTTAACTCACCCAATGAGTTATGCTCATTGAACCTACGCTATAGGTTTTATTATGATACCCATTTGGAAGCTTAGTGAGCTAAAGCAACTTGTCCAGTTAGTAGCAGAGCCAGAGAGGCCACCATGCTATCCCAGGAAGTATCATCTAGTCAGTTCTATATGCTAGTTAGCCTTTTGTGTAAAGAGACAGAAAAGTCAGAGGATGAGGGCACTGTACAAACCCCCATTCACAAGATAGAATGTGACTGACAGACGGATTCTTGAAGATTCTGTAGCAAGGAGCCTGCTTTTCCCTCTGTCTTCCTCTCCCCCTGCTTCTGTTTTCTTTCTCTCTTTCTCTCTGACAAATAAATAAAATCTTGGGATGCCTGGGTGGCTCTGTCGGTTAAGCATCTGAAATGAAGATTCTGGAGGGGTGTCATTGCAACAAGATCTATAGTATCAGAGAAGTCCTCAGGCTTCAGAGGACCCTTTATTTCCTTTTAGGATCATCTCACAGAATATGATTCTTGGATGCCAGGCACATAAGTCCAAGGACTTATCAAGGACTTAAGTCCAAGGACTTATCATCCACCTATGACCACCTATGACCTTTTTTTTTTTTCCTCCTCACCTTCCTTTTTTAAATATAGAAGATAGAATTATTGTAGGTGAACATTTTTGCTTTACCTTTGGGGAGGGAATGGAAAGAGTGGAAAGAGGGACAGAGAATGATATGGAGCATCACGGACTGATCTGTGAAAAAGGAAAACTAAAATCATTACCTCCATCACACACACACAAATCCCCCGAAGTCATGAGCATCTTGGCTATAAGAGTAGAGCAAACACAGCGTCCAGAACTCAGCTCCATTTAAGAATGTAACACTATGGGGACGCCTGGGTGGCTCAGTTGGTTAAGCAGCTGCCTTTGGCTCAGGTCATGATCCCAGCATCCTGGGATCGAGTCCCGCATCGGGCTCCTTGCTCAGTGGGGAGCCTGCTTCTCCCTGTGCCTCTGCCTGCCATTCTGTCTGCCTGTGCTCGCTCTCTCCCCTCTTTCTCTCTGATAAATAAATAAAATCTTTAAAAAAAAAAAGAATGTAACACTATGGTATGCAGACTAATTTTAAATATCATCTCTTAATATGATCTCCCTAATATGAGGAAGTGGAGATGCAATGTGGGGGGTTTGGGGGGTAGGAAAAGAATAAATGAAACAAGATGGGATTGGGAGGGAGACTAAACATAAGAGACTCTTAATGTCACAAAACAAACTGAGGGTGGCCAGGGGGAGGGGGGCTGGGAGAAGGGGGATGGGGTTATGGACATTGGGGAGGGTATGTGCTATGGTGAGTGCTGTGAAGTGCGTAAACCTGGCGATTCACAGACCTGTACCCCTGGGGCTAATAATTCATTATATGTTTATAAAATTTTTTTAAAAAAAATTATAAAAAAACATTATCTCTTAGTTACTAATTTGAAGGCGGTGTCATCGTACATATGACTGAATTTCTATGAACCTTGGTTTCCTCATCTATAAAATGCAGAGCACAGTATCCATCTCATAGGGTTGTTGTAAAGATTAAAAGGAATAATGTTTCTAAAGTGACTAGTTTGGTGCTCTGTCCTTCGTTAACACCTTTTAACACCTTCTTTCGCTTTCCTTCTTTAAGCTTATTTTAATGCACACACAATCTAAAACGTTATCAGTAAAATTTAACCTTCATAAAAGCCCATACGTAAAAGGAACAAAAGAAAATGCTTATATTTATCTGTTATTCATTTTGAAAATTTAAGTTTCTAGAAATATATGCATATATATGCATAATAGAAAAACAAATATATACATATATATGCAGTACTTATTCACTAACAACTCAGCACAATTCATTCTGAGTTCCTGATCTCAAGTTTCAGAGGGCAGGAAGTAGTAGTATTAAAGGGTAATATTACAGAATTTATGAGGAAACCTAAAGTAATTTGATTATTTGTCCAAGGAAAGAAGGCTAAGAGGGACCAGAATACAGACAAGAATATTGTCACTTTATTAGATGAGGTGTATGGTGGTGGGGGGGGTGTGGGATGAAGGACACAGGCTCTGGAGTCAGGCCAGGTTCCAACCCTGCTTCTGCCACTTTCCAGGCATCTGACATGTTACCTAAGCCCTTTGAACTTCATTTTTTAATAAAAATAACCTCTATGTTGCAACGTTGGTGGGGGAATTAAACGAGGTGGTGTACATAAGGGTTTAGCATAGCAGCAGCCCATACAAGGCTCTCAGTAATGCTATAGGAAGGTGATGACGAGTACTGCCATACTGTGTGGGGAAGAAAACCACGTACATGGCAAAAATATACCACAGACATCAGTAGACCAATGCTCTTAGCTATGTGATTTGGGACCAGCTTCATCTTCCTACACCTCAGTCTCCAGCAGATGTGCCTTTCTGGTTTATTTCAGTTTTCATAAATTCACAGGAAATAATGTGGGGGAATCTTCTAGAAAAATATAAGGTGGGTCACAAATGGTAGAGATTAATATGAACGATGATGGGCTACTATCGTTCGTGAGGCACGAAGTCTAAGTATTTTAGGGTTTCATCTTTGAATGAAAGCCGGAAGATGCTGGCTGTATTAGTCTTTTCTCTATAGAACTCAGCCTTCTCTCCTCACAGTTAGAATAGAGCTACCTAGTCTTCAGAGGTGAGATGTGCAGGTCACAGAGAAGAGGTGTCTGTGATTTCTATACAGGTTATTTCAAAATCTGACCCGCCCAGTCTGCCTTCTCCACCCAGACTAGCATTTCTTTGTTTTTCTCCATGATTGTCGGATATACTACCATTCTCCAGGCTCCTGGAGGCCTTGGAATTTTCTTGATTCTACTTCTGGATCCTCATCCTATCAGGAATCCTCACTCTTCCTTTAAAATGCATTTGTGCTTTGACTTTATTCTCTTTACCCATTGCTCTTTTCCTTGTCCTTCGTCACTCGTGCCTAAAATGACTGCCCATGTCCTGAGGGGTTAGATCTTGGGTTCTTCTTGTCCTGGGCATGCTGCAAAACAATCCCTTTATTAGCTCACTCTGACATGTGATTCAGCCACATAGGAAGCTTCAGTGGGGTTACATCGGAACCCCTTTACCCTGATCCTTGGAGTTCTTCATGGCTGGGTCCCTTTATCTCTTTCCACTGTATTGTGGAACCCCCTCCCCCAGTTAGAGTGAAGTTAGTCTCAGAGCTGTCCCTTGTCCACTGTGTGTTTGCCTCTGTCTCGGTGTCTTTGCTCTGGAAGTTTCCTGATCCTGGGATAGTCCTCTTTTTCCCTCTTCTGAAGAATCTATATCCTATGTTTAAGGCCCAGCTTAAGAATCAGTTTTTTCCAGGACATAGTTCCTAATTTATCTCACCCAATACCCTCCTTTCCTTCAGTTGGCACATAGCACTTAGCCATGCAGTAGATCATACAATGACACCCAGGGCTTTGTAATTATTCTCTAGTGCTCTGGGAGCACAATATACAGTTAATAGACACTTGCTTTCATGCCTTGTCTCCTCCATTCAACTGCAATTTCCTATAGGGTGATGCTCGTATTTGTATGACTTCTTGCATCTTTGGATGGCGTAGAATCTAGTGCAGGGCTCTGTTAGCCATGGGAACTTACTAACATTTTAAGTGAATGCATGAATGACAAAGGGGAAGAGCTGAACCCTGAGTTCCCAGAGCCTTCACATCGGGGGTTTATCAGACCCATCTGCTTCACAAGTTCATAGGGAGGCATTTTACAGCAGAGAAACCTCAGTGGAACTCTTAAACTACTGAATATGGGTGACCACCTAGCGGTCTTTGTAAGGCTTATCCAAGCATGTGTGCCTATTTGCTTGGTGATGTGTTGGGGATTTCTCTGTGTATTTGAAAAATAGGACAGGTGATCTGTACAGAATTGGCCTGGCAGAGATGTGGCAGGTAAAAATGAAGGGCTTCTAACAAATTGAATTACATCAGAAAAAAAAAAAAAATTTCCAGTCCTGGCCCTTCAAGAAATCAACTGTTTCCGTACATCTGCTGTCTCCTGCCCCAGTCACACATCCTTTTGGCAAGTGCTTACTGATAGGGCAAGAGGCAAGAAGACTGCCTGGGTAGCTGACTCAGCTGCCCGTTCCTCAGTTTCCCTGCAGCAGACTAGGACACATTCCTGTGTGGGCTCGAAGCAAGGAGAAAGGGTAAAATGAAAGCCAGTATGAGCAGAGTTTATAAGGTATCCTCACGTGTGTTATCTTGTGTAATCCTTATCATAATCCTGAGATGTGGATTCTAAGCCCCATTCTGCAGATGAGGAAGCGGAGGCTCCCACAGGTTAGGTGACTTCTCAGTGAAGAGGAGAGTCATCATGGAAGCCATCCCCAGTGTATGTGTTTGCTCTGATCGAGTGTAGTGAACTTAGCAAACAGCGAAGGATATAGGAGAAAGGACTTCAGATCGGTCTTGCCTCCAACATGGTGCACGACCAGCTACGGAGACAGCATTTTTAGTTGCCTTGAATGTTTTATATTGCTTTGCAGTATTTTTATTATCTACCTGCTTTGCATTTCCTGAAGCTAGTTGACCAAAGGAGATCCATTGGGAAAGTTCAACCAATATTCGTTAGCTTACCTGACACAGTCTGGCTGCTGTTGCTGCTTCTGCTGCCGCTACTTCTTTTTCTTCTTCTTCTTTTTTTTTTTCTTTTGCAGTAGGAAAGCCTATGTGGTGCATTTTCATTTCTCCTTGCGTGCCATTCTGACATGAAAGTTAGCCTTAATCTGCCGACCCGTTCTGATGAGATTGCTTTGGAAGTCACTCCAAAGTCACTGTGGCTAAACGGGATATGGCTGTTAAGATAGAAATGCATTTCAGTTAATACCTTGGCTGCCCTGAAGCTAAGCCAGCACCAGCCCTAATTCCTAAAGGAAAACAAATCCACAATAATCCATCTTCTAATTCTGTGCAGACTGGCACAACACCAGATCATGTCAGTAGTGAGTCCTCTTTCCCTCTTTCCCGTGGCCCAGACCAGTGCTTCACAATTTGAGGTCAGCAAATCACACATGTAGAAGTGTGAGGCCAAGACATCATCAACAACTTGCTTGATTTATTTGAAACGGGGGCTCTACTCTGATAAGAGAAACATGCTCATTCTTTTTCAGTGGGAAATCACTTTTTCCTGAGCAGCAACCAAAATGAGCTCTGTTTTGTAGGCTTTAGACAAACAAGGCTTTGGCCAGTTAAACTTGGTTTATGTCTTCTTGCTTCCTTTGGAGTATCTTTAATCTTCACTATCTGCCCAGACTTTAAGGCAAAGGCCTTGTTACTCATTCACATTGAGCTGTAAATGACAGATCTGAGAGTCCATTGCTTTCTAAGAAATAGTCACATTTGAATATCATTGTTTACTGGAGCAAAAGGAATAGACAAGGAAGGAAATAGACCAAGTTGGGAACAGACAAGGAAGGAGACAGACAAGGAAAGGGAACAAAATTTTGGAAACAGATAAGGAAGGAAATAGGCAAGAGAAGGAAACAAAAGGTTGGATATTAACTAACTAACAAAAGGGAAGGAAATAAATAAGAGAAGAAAACAGACAAGGTTGAGGGGAAGATCCTGCTTTAGCTCAGGAGCAGGCAAACTATAGCGTGTGGGCCACATCTGGCCTGACACCCATTTTCCAGCCCACAAGCCGAGGATATTTTACATTTTTGAAATGGTAGGGGGAAGAAAAAAATCAAAAGAAGGGTGTTTCGTGACTTGTGAAAATTATATGAAATTCCAGTTGCCGTGCCCACAGTTTTCTTAGAACAGAGCCACACTCATTACACAAGGTCCAAGGTTGCTTTCGTACTACAAGGGTAAAGTTCAATAGTTGCACCCTGGGACCCACAGGGCCCACAAAGCCAGAAGTAATTACTGCCTGGCCCTTTAGAGAAAATGCTTGCTGCCCCCTTTTGGGTAAACTGTTTATACAGCAGGCAAGGGGCTCCCAAAGAGAAAGCAGTTTAGAAGGGGAGAAGATGTACCCTTTTAACAACCAATGTGTCTGAATGGGCCAAGCTTTTACTTCGCTTACCATCTTCCTTGCTGGCATTCATTAGTGGGCTCATCCCAGGGATAGGCAGCCACAGAAGATTTCCCAGAGCATCGGACCTTGACTCAACCCTCCACAATGCTTGCTGAGTTAGGGTACCAGTTATCTCACTCATGACTACCAGAGGTGTGATGGCTTCTAGGTGGCTTAGTCCGATGTCACTAGCTGCCACAGCAACGTTGACCGAACAGGAGTAAATAGTAAATCCCCGGGGGGGGTCCCCAAAACTCCCTCACATTATCTTTTAGTTTAAAGTATTTCTAGGGGCACCTGGGTGGCTCAGTGGGTTAAGCCGCTGCCTTCGGCTCAGGTCATGATCCCAGGGTCCTGGGATCGAGCCCCGCATCGGGCTCTCTGCTCACCTGGGAGCCTGCTTCCTTCTCTCTCTCTCTCTGCCTGCTTGTGATCTCTCTCTGTCAAATAAATTAAAAAATCTAAAAAAAAAGAAAAAAAATTAAAAAAAATAAAGTATTTCTATTTTTTTCTATCAATTTATTCATTTATTTAATCCTTTATTCCATAAACATTTGTTGAGCACCTACTGTGTGCTAGGAGCCAGATGTACAAAGGAGACGCAAATACCACCCTCCTCCTTGAGGGGCTCCTAGTCTAGTGGGGGAGGGACAGGCTGGACATAGTTTTATAACATAGGCACAAGTAGGATGCCAATGGGAACTCCAAGAAGACATAGTCGTGGGGTGGCAATGACGAGAACTAATGTTTCGCTACTGTTGATGAATCTTTCGGTTACACATAGAATTTTGAAGAAATCTAAGACTGACACCACCTAATGGGACCCTCAGTACTACTTAGAGTTTTCCGAAGTCTCAAGCTCTTTTTCTCTGTATTTGTTTGCAAGGGCCACCATAACAAAGTACCACAGACTGGGCGGCTTAGACCATACCCATTTATTTTCTCACAGTGCCAGATGCCAGAAATCTGAGATCAAGACATGAGCAGAGTCAACATCGTCTGAGGCCCCTCTCCTTGGCTTCTAAATGACTGTCTTCTCCCTTTTCCTTTTGAGATAGCAATTCTACTTTTTTAAAAATTATTTTTTAAAAAGTAATCTCTATGTCCAATGTGGGGCTTCAACTCATGACTCTAAGATTAAGAATCACATGCTCTACTGACTAAGCCAGCCAGACTCCCACAATTCTACTTTTTGATCCAAGGGAAAGAGAGCCATAGGTAAAAAACTGTTTTGGGGCTCCCCCCTTCCCTTTAAATAGAAAATCTGTAAGATGTTAAAGCACAAGAGTTTTGGTATCTTGCTAACACAATATTACATTAAAAACGGGTAAAATAAAGGGTGGGGCGGACAACAAGTCTTGTACTTCACTGCCTTGAACTCCACAGACCAGAGCATCAGGGACGGTGTCCTGCAAAGTGACAGTAGTCCTGGGAGGACCAGTCTCTACAGAGGTACAGGAGGCTCAGAGAAAGAAACAGTAAACAACAGATGATATCTGATCAGGCATGTTTGTGATCACCTGAGAGACCGAATACACCCCAAGGTATTTGGTTAGGAGGACTTTGCAGGGGGCTGGGGTCATGCAGTGAAATAGGTTACAACAGATTTTAGTTTTTATTTTTTAAAAGATTTTATCTATTTATTTGAGAGAGAGTGTGTGCGAGAACCAGAGAGAGAGAGCAAGCAGGGGGAATGGAAGAGGGGGAGGAAGAAGCAGTTTCCCCACGGAGCAAGGGGCCAAATGCTGAATGCTACGGCTGATCCCAGAACCCTAGGATCAGTACCTGAGCTGAAAGCAGATGCTTAACCAACTGAGCCACCCAGGCACCCCCAGCAGATTTTAGATAAAAGGATTATGAGCATTAGTCCTGAAATTACATCAATATTAAGTAAATTTTACAGTCTGTGTTCTTATTTATAATGTTATTTTCAGATTTTTTAATTTGCAAGTATTCAGCCAGTCTACCTGGGATGATGGGAGAGAAATATGGCCAGTAGCCTTCTGGTGGAGGCGGGGGAAGTCTGGTACAATCTGCCTTCTCATCCTGGCCTTGGGATAGAAAATCTAAGTCTATGTTGGGCAGCCGGGCTCCACGGTCGTATCAGTCGAAATCTGAGGTTTCAGTTTGCTTGGTTTTAAAAGAAATCTTCTGGTGCTGCATTTCCCAAAATTCCAATGGGTGAAGCATTGTTAAAGAAAAAAAATAAGTGCTCAAACGAACTAACATTTTTTTTGGAAAGATTTTATTTATTTATTTGACAGACAGAGAACACAAATAGGCAGAGAAGCAGGCAGAGAGAGAGAGAGGAGGAAGCAGGCTCCCCGCTGAGCAGAGAGCCCGATGCGATGCGGGGCTTGATCCCAGGACCCTGAGATCATGACCTGAGCTGAAGGCAGAGGCTTTAACCCACTGAGTCACCCAGGTGCCCCCTGACATTTTTTTTTAAATGTTATCCGTGTATTAACATTAATATGCTTATGGCTCTTAGATAAATAAAAAAACAAAACAAATAATGATTTGCAGAAGCAGAACAGCTGATATGGATTTAGTGCTAGAAAGAATTAGCCTCTAATGTGATACATTTTTATACATCAAAATAAAAACATTAAAGCAAAGAACACTAATAATCAAATTATTTTTATTAAATCAGGTATCCAGTATGGACTCCAACATCAGTGACCTTTGCAGCCTTTGATTATAAACAGAAGCCAAGTTCAAGTGGCATATTAAGCATAAGGTAGTTACTCAAATGATTAGAATTGGGTTAAACATACCATTCAGAATCAAGTGATAGCATAATATTAAAAGTATTTATTAAAGAAAAACCCTTGGACCCCTGAGGACATATCAATGGGCCTGGACCCCATTTGATAAAGCCACTTTTATAAGTTTATCAAAGACTCAAGAAAAAGAGGCCTACTTCCCCAAACATCTGGGGTCCTACAAGGAGGGTACTGGGCAGGGCTAGAAGGTAACACTAAATGTTCTCTACTCTGCAGGGTGGGGTGCTGAATTTTTTATTTCTTGAGCTCCCAGCCTTATCATGTTAATATCTAACCCTTGGGAAATGAGAAGCAGGTGATCTACTAAAAAATGTTCATTTCCTGTGATGTTCTTTCTTATTGACTTCTACTTTAGCCCTGATTCTGAAAAGTCTTTGACCCTAGCTCAGAATATTTAAACTCTTAATTTTGATTTAAAATCTTTAATTAAAAAATGAAAATCCCTATGAGGCAGCA